>NC_053491.1:388143480-388830147 GCF_905171775.1 Rana temporaria
GAGGCAGAGAGGGCCAGACACCCACAAAATCAAACACCTCCACATGTTGAGGAGGAGGAGGCTGTGGAAGGAAGAGAGGAGGATGTGGAAGGAGAAGAGGATGTGGAAGGAGAAGAGGATGTGGAAGGAGAAGAGGATGTGGAAGGAGAAGAGGATGGGAAGGAGAAGAGGAAGGAAGAAGGAGGAAGAGAAGGAAGAAGTAATTTTGGACTTAGAATTTATAGCAGATGAAGGGCAAGTGGCGGAAGAACAATTTGGCGAATTGAAAGAAGGTGGATTGATGGATGAAGGAGGAGTCGAAGATGATGGGGAGGTGGTGGAAGAAGGAGGAGTGATAGAAGATGATGGGGGAGGTGGTGGAAGAAGGAGGAGTGATAGAAGATGAAGAAATTGGGGATGTGGAAATTATCAGGCCATCAGGTCAGTGTCACCCCTATATTAATAGGGCCAAACATATGCAGATAGGCTGGAAACTATTTACATATTTTGAATGCCAATTTGTTTCTTTTTAGGGGATGAAGATGGTGTAGCACATTTTTCACGTGCAAGTGCTTCTATAATTGTACAGCAAGTAATGGAGTGCAGCACGGAAATGGACAATATGCGGGAAAGGATGCTAGTCATGGAGCAGAATGTGCGAAATGTCATTTCAGAGTGTAGCACGGAAATGGACAACATGCGCCAAAGGATGCTAGTCATCGAACAGAATTTACAAAAATATCATTGACATGATGGGCCGTGTCAAAGACTGAACCACAGAAGCCCATCCCCCGCCCATCCCCCGCCCACAAAACCCTTTTTAATTTTTTGTACTTTATAATACGCCAAAATTTCTAAATGCACACACAGTGTGCCAATATGTGCTATCTGCCATCACAGACTATCTATTGTCTGTGCTTTGTGGGTACAAACCCCTCCTCGATCCTCAAGTAGTTGAGAGGAAGAAGGGTTTGCTCCCACAAAACACAGACATTGATCACCCATGATGTCAGATAGCACATGTGGCCATTTGTCTGTTTAACCAATGACATTTGGCGAGTTTTCACTGAATGTGTGCATTTAGAAATTTTGGCGTGTTCCAGTGTGAAAGCACACCATCCATGACTGACTGCTGTTCTTTTTTTAAATTTTTGTTTGGTGTTGATCTTTTTTGGTTTGTAAATGTTTACAGTTTCAGATCACAAAACGAACAAGAAATCTCACCTAAAGAAATAAGTTAACGAATTTTCTTTAAAAAAAAAAAAAAAATTTTTGTTGTGTTAAAATCTTGTTGAAAAAATTATACACAAACAAATACAAAGCCAAAAAATGTTTTGTATAAAAACAATACCCAAACATTTCTAAATGTAAATAAATGTCTTCGAAACAAATAAAAAAAAAAAAAAAAAAAAAACATTAAAAAATAACCAAAAACATTTCTACATAAATTATTCTGGGTTATTGAAAACCAAACTAAATAATAACTTTAATTTTGAACCAAAGTCTAAAAAACTTCTGTTTAGAAGTGTGTATATATATATATATATATATATATATATATATATATATATATATATATATCTCTAGAGATAGATATATAGGAGACAAGCCCAAAAATTCTGGCGTATAGTTTCAGTGAAATTATTCTTACATTGTGTTTCGATCAGTATTATTGCTAATCACTGTCAATAAAGACAAAAAAATAAATAATTCAAAGCCAATATTTTGTACCAAATATTTGCAGGAAATGTTTTCAGCAAAAAAATACACATTTCTTGTTGAAAAATGACTAAACTAAAAAAATTTAATTGTGACATCAAAAGCAGCAAAATGAGTGGCTTCTTATTTCTAGACTGAATACCCAGTTAGTAGATGAGTGAATAATGTGCAAATGTGGTTAGTTAATACATCTGAGTAAGTAAATTTGGCACTAGAAGTGCACTATTTTTGGAGAGAACCTGGAAGACAGAAAAATAGAGAAAAAGCAGTAATGACAAACAACTGTATAAAGTCCAATGGTCTAATTATTTATTAGTTGTGAGAATATTCCTTTCTTTGGGGGGCCGAATTAGAAAGAAATATGATCTGGCATAGCAATGGCCCCCCGACCCATGAAGTACTCAACATATTTGTCGCGTACCTCACGAGCAGATTGGGGGGCCAAGCCAGCGCGACCAGTGTCCAGGCCAGGAATGTTCTCTGAGGGTAGTCCTGCCTCAGAGCCCATGGAGGCTAGGTACGTCTGGGAGTGCCTGCGTAGAAAATTGTGCAAAATGCAGCAGGCAAATATAATGGTGTTCAATTTATATTCCGCCAAATGTATCGATGTCAGGAACAGGCGGAACCGGTTGCTGAGGATCCCAAAGGCATTCTCGACTACCCTCCGAGCCCTGGACAACCGAAAATTGAACACCTTCCTCTCTAAGGTGAGGGTCCTCTGGGGAAAAGGCCGCATTAGGTGAGGTCCAAGGCCGAAAGCCTCGTCCGCTAGGAACACAAACGGAAGTCCTTCCACATTATCTTCATCTGGTGGCAATGCCAGACCACCAGTTTGGAGACTATCATAGAAATCAGTCCGTGAGAACACTCCCCCATCTGACATCCGGCCGTTCTTCCCCACGTCCACATATAGAAACTCATACTGTGCCGACACCACCGCCATCAACACGATACTATGATAACCCTTGTAATTATAATAGTAGGACCCCGAGTGGGGTGGGGGCACTATGCGGACGTGTTTCCCATCTATTGCTCCACCGCAGTTAGGAAAATCCCACCGCTCGGCAAATTGGGAAGCCACAGACTGCCATTCCTGTGGTGTGGAGGGTAGCTGTGGGGACAAACAAAAAAGAGATTTAGTACTTTGGCACATAAACATTGCAAACATAATCCTACAAGCATCCTTGTGCAACTTTACATTTTTAAAATAGCATTTTCAAATTATGAAGGGAGAATTTCGGGGCACAAATATATAGGCCCACTTAATTAATAAGAGACTCCACAGCCCTCTGATGGGGACAAAAACACTTTGAAGGGGGGGTGGGGGGTGTTTAAACTGTTTTTAGAAAACAAAAAAAAAAAAAAAGTGGCAAGGTGGGGGTTGGCCCGAAGATAGCATGCTGGACAGGTTAATATTGGGTAAGATCAAAATATGCAGGTAGGTCAAAATAAAAAGAACATGTAAAAGCTGATATCAACATGCATAGGGAGAAAAGGGAACGTTAGTTAAACACACAGCATATCTGGGAAATAAAATAAAAAGTGAGTTTGCCACATTATTAAAGACACATTGTGAGGTTCAAATGAGGTAACTTACCTTAATATACTCCTCGTGCAGAACTTTGATGATGGCAGCACACGTGTCCGGTATGATGACCCCAAGCGCCTGCGGAGAGATGCCTGTCGAGAACTTGAGGTCCTGCAGGCTCCTCCCAGTCGCCAGGTACCGCAACGTGGCAATAAGCCTCTGCTCGGCCGTGATGGCTTGGCGCATCACAGTGTCCTGCCTCGTGATATAGGGGGACAGAAGATCCAGCAGACTGTTGAATACGGGGTCCGTCATGCGGAGAAAATTCCTATAGTCATTAGGATTATTCTCCTGGATTTCCCTAAGCAGAGGCATATGAGAGAACTGGTCACGCTGGCGCAACCAATTCTTGGTCCAGAAACGCCTCCGCCCCCTGTTTCTGGCCAAAGTACTGGAATAATGAACATATCCAGCAGCCATCCCATAAACAGCACCAACTCGCGAAAATTGACGCTGCTGCTCCATCATGGCTTCAAACCGGCCGGCTGGTCAGTCAAGAACACACTCCAACAGAAAGCACAATCAAATCCAGCGGTACCTGCAAAGAACGCACGACACACAGATACGAACGCACAGTACGAATCTGCAAAGCAGAACGAACTGCACGCCTGTACCCGAATGCCAACTACGTACCCACAAGCACACGCACTGAACGAGAAAATACTACCTGCTAAAGCCTGGAGACCGAGAAGCGCGAATCAGCTCTAACCAAACCTTCACTAACACGAGCAAAGCCGTAACTAGCAAAAGCGGAACAGAGGGCGTCGCCATTGACTTTGGCCTTTCCCTTTATAGTGACGTCAAACGTGGATTACGTGCACGCGTTCAGGTCCGCAGGGAAATATGGTCCGCTGGTGTGTACAAGCCAGCGGGCCAAATGAAAAAACAGCCTTGTACGCCGGAAACAGCCCGTCGGACATTTCGAGCGAACATGTTTGGTCGTGAGTACTCGGCCTAAGCTGCACCCAATGTTGATCAAGAACATTTTTCCAACGTTTTCAAATAATTCACTTCTGTTGAATGGGGACAGCCACACACCAGTTGAAATTCAGTTTCAATCAGAGTGACAGCTTTAGTGTATCGCTAGCCAAAGACTTTTCCTTTTTTTTTTTAAATAGAAGAATTATAGTGTAAGAAATATGTCAGGTTATTGCTCTCTATGTCCTTGCTGGGGAGATCCACCCTCTCTGTGTGTTTACTTTGGAGAGTGTTTCTCTCACCTTCTGTAAAAGCTGAACTCCAATTTAAAACTAGGTGGTTCGCTTTTTGCTTTTCTAAATTCCAGCTCCCCTATACACCAATATACCATTAATGTACCTCTGGTGCAGAAAACAAAAAACTTTCTTTGATTTTTAGGACAAGGCTTTACCTTAGCCCCTGCTGTGTTCCATAAAAAGCTTCATGACTTTCTGGTATGCAAATTTGGGAAATGAGAACCAGTAAGACACAGGAAGCAGTTCACCAGTTCACTATGTTTCAGTTATGAACGGTGTCGGTGTTCGGTATGGATGAATGACTGCATTCATTCAGACAAGAAAGGGGCCGGTAAATAACATATTTACAGGCCCATTCCACCACTCTCCATTCCGACACAGCCGGAGGGAGAAGAGAGGAGGGAAGCTGGCAGCGCTGCGGGGGACAAAAGGGGGCAGAAGAAGTGCAAAGGGGAGCCCAGAGAGCAGGGGGTTATGGAAAGCCTTAAAGGGAGATCGGTGCTTGTAATAGCCCCCTCCCCCTCCACTGCACTGATCTACCTCTAAGGCCCCTTTCAGACGGACGGATAGAATGGTGCTTTTAGCTGCGGTAGCTGCGATTTTACCGCAGCTAGAAGCACACAATGCTTTCCTATGACATTATTCACACACTACGGTTACCTGCGTTTTTTTTCCTGCGGTTTTGTGCGGATAGAAAAAATAGAACTGGATGCGTCCAGCTGCGAAATCCCGCAGCTATCGGCACATAACCGCAGGTAACCGCAGTGCACTGTGTCAGCTGCGTTTGGTATGAATCTTGAGGGGGAACTCCACGCCAAATTTCAACTAAAAAAACAGCATGGGTTCCCTTGGGTCTGCTATGGATTTTAAGGAGACACCCCCCCATGCCGAAAAAACGGCGTGGGGGTCCCCCCCAAAATCAATACCAGACCCGTATCCGAGCAGCAGCCGTTCAGGTTAGGGGTGGGGACGAGCGAGTGCCCCCCTCCTTAACCGTGCCAGGCCGCATGCCCTCAACATGGGGGGTAGGTGCTTTGGGGGAGGGGGGTGCCCTGTGGCCCCCCACCCCAAAGCACCCTGTCCCCATGTTGATGAGGACAGGGCCTCTTCCTGACAACCCTGGCTGTTGGTTGTCGGGGTCTGCGGGAAGGGAGCTTATCGGAATCTGGGGGCCCCCTTTAATATGGGGTACCCCAAGCCATTCACCTGGCGGAATAAAAAAATGTAAAAAAAAACACACGACACAGGGTAAAGTAATTTACTAGTCAGCTCCGGGGCCCCCCCTCTCTTCTTTAGCTCTTTTACGAGGGGGGGCTGCTTCTTCGATGTCTTCTGGGGGGGGGGGAGTGCAGGTCTGGTTCTGTTCCGCCGGGGGGGGGGGCGCTTTCTTCTTTAGCTCTTTTCCAGCGGCCCCCCCTCCGGGCTTCTTCCAACGTCTTTCGGCGGGGGTGACCGGGCTTCTGTCGCTGTCTGCTGCTGCTTCTTCTTCTTCTCTTCTGCTTCTTCTTCGATGTTGACACATCGCTTCCTCCCGCTGAAATGGCATGTGCGCGGCTCACACCGATTTATATAGGCTCTTATGACGTCACAGTCCCAGCATACTCCAGGTGGTACCGGAGCATGCTGGGACTGTGACGTCATAAGAGGCCTATATAAATCGGTGCGAGCCGCGCACACGCCATTTCAGCGGGAGGAAGCGACGTGTCAACATCAAAGAAGATGCAGAAGAGAAGAAGGCAGAAGAAGAAGCAGCAGCAGCAGACAGCGACAGAAGCCCGGTCACCCCCGCCGAAGACGTCGGAAGAAGCCCGGAAGGGGGGCCGCTGGAAAAGAGCTAAAGAAGAAAGCGCTCCCCCCCCAGCGGAACAGAACCAGACGGCGGTGAAGACCTGCACATCCCCCCCCCCTGCCGAAGATGTCGGAGGAAGCCCGGAAGGGGGGCCGCTGGAAAAGAGCTAAAGAAAAAAGCCCCCCCCCCCCCCCCCGGCGGAAGAGAACCAGACGGCGGCGAAGAGCAGCACATCCCCCCCCCAGAAGACATTGAAGAAGAAGCCCACCCTCGTAAAAGAGCTAAAGAAGAGAGGGGCCCCCGGAGCTGACTAATAAATTACTTTACCCTGTGTCGTGTGTTTGTTTTTTTTTACATTTTTTTACATTTTTTATTCCGCCAGGTGAATGGACCCCATACTCATTCACCTAGGGTGGGGGGGCCGGCATCTGGGGGCCCCCTCATTAAAGGGGGCTCCCAGATTCCTATAAGCTCCCTTCCTGCATACCCCGACAACCAACGGCCAGGGTTGTTGGGAAGAGGCCCTGTCCTCATCAACATGAGGACAGGGTACTTTGGGGTTGGGGGGCCACAGGGCGCCCCCTGCCCAAAGCGCCTACCCCCCCATGTTGAAGGCATGCGGCCTGGCACAGTTAAGGAGGGGGGGCGCTCGCTTGTCCCCACCCCTTTCCTGACCGGCCGGGCTGCTGCTCGGATACGGGTCTGGTATGGATTTTGGGGGGACTCCCACGCCGTTTTTTCGGCATGGGGGGGTGTCTCCTTAAAATCCATAGCAGACCCAAGGGCCTGGTATGCTCCTGTAGGGGGAACCCATGCCGTTTTTTTAGGTGAAATTTGGCGTGGAGTTCCCCCTCAAGATTCATACCAGACACAGTGCTTGGTATTGGCAGGGATCCAAGTCGGATCCCTGTTCAATATCCTTCCGCGGCTAAACGCAACCGCAGCTAAAAGCACTGTACAAATGCAGCTAATCGCTGTGCCTGGAGTCTTGAATTCCAGCAAAACATAAACATGCTTTTAGCTGCGGTAAAACAGCCGTCCGTCTGAAAGGGGCCTAAGGCTTTTCATGAAGCTGAAAGCTATGGAAGGGAGAAGAGGAGAAGTGGCTTTCAGCTGCTTCATGGAGAGCCATAGAGGGGGATTGGTGTTGGTAACTGCCCCCCCCCCCGCTGCACCGACCACCCAACTGTCAGATTCCTTTTGCTGCAGGGGGTACCAGGAACCTCTCATGGGGTCCCCTACTGGCCCAGGCCCTCAGGCAGTGCTAGAGTGCCCGTATGGTCAATCCACCCCTGCTGGGCCTATGTTAAGGTAGGGGCCTGGTGCTGCAGCCCCAATAGCCCCTATATTAATCCGGCCCTGTCCCCGCTCTTCAAAATTAGGGTTAGAACCATCAAGCTAAGGAACAGCCTTTTCGCTGATGTTGTAATATTGACAAATTCTGCTTCATCTTGAATTACTGCTGCTATTATTAGTATTCTTTATTTTCTGGGTATCGCTGCAATTTGAGATTGATAATACTGCACTTTATCATAGTTGGTATTGCAATCTTATTTTGTATCCTGCTTTTTATGTGTAGTTGTTGAACAAATTGGTGTTACTTATAAAAATAATATTTTTATTTATCTCCACACTTTTATCTTTATAATTGTGTTAACATATTATTATTTTTTTTTTTTCATTTATTCATTTGTCTGTCTTGATTTCATTATTGTTCACCAGAACCTTATTTCATTCCTTTTATGTGTAACATGTTTTTGAAATGACAGTAAAAATATCCTTATTCTTTTCTAACGTTTTGTCATTGTTTATGTGTACTGCCCACCATCTTGCATATATATTTTATATCTTTTCATGTGACAACACTGAAGAAATTACACTTTGCTACAATGTAAAGTAGTGAGTGTACAGCTTGTATAACAGTGTAAATTTGTGTGTCGGGGCTGTGGTGTCCTCTCCTCCTCTCCTGGAGTTCGGCCAGCAGTGGCTCTGGTGTTCGCTCCTCAAGCTTCCTCCGTCTTGTGTCCCCTCTTCCGCCAAAGCGCTAGGCATTCAATAGGATCGCCTGAAGCTTTGGCCAATTGGGAAACAGGTCTCACCACATGCCTCCTGATTGGGGGGTAGGAAATTTAGTGTGAAAATAGCGAAAATGTATTTGCTATCGTCACACAACCAGGTGGGATTGGAGCTTAGTGGTCTGCGCTCTGAGCCTACCCTTTTTTGAAGCCTATTAGAGCCTCTGGCTCTAATCAGGTGCTTTAAAAAAAACACCCACCTCGCATTGGAATCCATAGTCTAGTGCCCTGATATGTAGATTGGGGGGCCGGACGCATAGATAGGGGAGGCGGCGCTGAGCGCCCTCTATGGGGGGCAGCCAGTGGTGGCCACACAAAATATTGACACTTTGGGCCCAATTTGGAAATTTTTAGGTAGACCATCTTTATGTAGATCAACAATACTTTTTTTCAGATCCTCAGAGAGTTCTTTGTCATGAGGTGCCATGTTGAACTTCCAGTCACCAGTATGAGAAAGTGAGAGCGATAACACCAAATTTAACACACCTGCTCGCCATTCACACCTGAAAACCTTGTAACACTAATGAGTCACATGACACCGGGGAGGGAAAATGGTGAACTGGGCCCATTTTCACTTAAGGGGGTGTACTTTTGTTTCCAGCGATTTAGACATAAATGGCTGTGTGCATGGGCGTCCGCTCCATAGGGCAAGGGGGGTCAATTGCCCCCCCCCCTGGAAGTCAGAGTGGACTGCACTTTTCAGGCTCCACATGGATGCATTCCACACACACACCATTTCTTATTAAAAATTATTATTTTTAATAATGTGGAATACTTTCTATGTAGAACCTGAAAAGTCCCAGTATATTTCTGACATTGTCATGAGTATAAAGAGACATACAGAATACAGCCTACCTCCAGGAAAGGGAAAATTCCACCCTTGCACTGCTGGGGGGAAATTACCACTTGTACTTCTATGTTTCCATGTTCCAGCCAGCCGCACTGCTCTCCTCCTCAACCCAAAGCCCCAGCATCATTGCATACCATACAGGAACATTAACCCTGTATGGTACAATGAGGATGATGGTGTGCCACCACAGCCTGTCATAACTTTCACAGAAGCTGCAGGGGACCAGTCACAGAGATTGAGGGAATCAGCAAAAGTTTGGTACACAGAGAGTATATTTGTTCCAATTTACTATGTTTATTATGCCTCAGAGAAAGGAACTGTAGAATTCACACTCAGCTCACTTTAAAAAAAATAGAAATGGACTATCAGGGGTCTGTTTAGTCCCCTAATATTTCACCAAAGCCCCCCAACAAGACTGTTAAAAAATGTAAAAATAAATAAATTTGTAAAAAAAAAAAACGGCTGACACCGTCCACTGCCCTTCTAACACCGCCCACTGCCCTACTGACACCATCCATCCTATTCGGCTGCTGGGGGGGGGGGTTAAACCCCAGCTAGTGGTCGAAGACAGGGTTAAATGTGACTATGTATTGCCCCTGCCGAAGCGCCCCCCCTTGAAAAAATTTCAGCAGACGCCCATGAATCTATGTTATTGTAATCAGTGGCGGTGCGAGAGCCAGAGAGGGCGGCGCTCTGGCTCCCTCTATAGACGCCCCGCCACTGGTGTCAGGTTTGTAAGTAGTGGCAGCTTGTGTGTGTGTTTTCCTGTATCTTGATCTGAGGATTCCTGTACCGGTGTGCTGGTAAATTTTGGAGAATCTTTTCCTTAATCCCTCCTTATCCATGTCAATAATTTATATATATACATACCAACAATACAGACCTGATCATGAATGAGGAAATACGGGGCAATTTAGGTAACAGCGATCACAGGTCAATTGGCTTCAGTATAAATCACACAAATAGGAAACACAAGGGGAATACAAAGACACTGAATTTCAAAAGAGCCAACTTCCCTAAACTACGAACCTTGCTAGAAGACATAAATTGGGATAAAATCATAGGAACAAAGAACACGGAGGAGAGAGGTTTGCTTTAAGAGTATATAAATTAGGGCATTAGCCAATGCATCCAACTGTGTAATAAATTTAAAAGAGCGAATAAAAGTCCTGGATGGCTTAACTCCAATGTAAAAATGCATATAAAAGCAAAGGAGAAGGCCTTCAAAAAATATAAGGTTGAGGGATCATCATCAGCATTCAGACTTTATAAAGAATGCAACAAGAAATGTAAGGGTGCAATTAGGATAGAACATGAAAGACACATAGCGAAGGAGAGCAAAAAAAAGTATGTTAACTGTAACCAGATGTCCTTCCTCATTCTTTATGGGGCCAATATGGTCTGTCCTCGCTTTTTTACTAAGGATGGAGAGATGGCGAAGGTATTACATTTATTCTTCTCCTCACTCTTCACAAGGGAATCAGGGGGCTTCAGTAACCAAAACTGCAGTGTTTATCCCCATGACACATCACAGGAAGCACCTCCATGGTTAACAGAGGACAGAATGAAAATAAGACTTGGAAAACTGAACATTAATAAATCATCGGGACCAGATGGCTTGCACCCGAGGGTACTTAGGGAACTCAGTCAAGTAATTGCCAGACCATTGTTCCTAATTGTTACTGACAGTCTTCTGACTGGAATGGTACCAGCTGATTGGAGAAAAGCCAATGTAACACCAATATTTAAAAAGGTCCCAAAATACATCTTTGGGAATTACAGACCAGTTAGCCTAACATCAATAGTATGTAAGCTGTTGGAGGGGATGATAAGGGACAATATACAAGATTTTAGTAATGAGACCTTATCATTAACAGTTATCAGCATAGATTCATGAAGAATTGTTCTTTCCAAACCAATCTATTAACCTTCTATGAGGAGGTGAGTTGCCATCTAGATAAAGGAAGGCCCGTAGACGTGGTGTATCCGGATTTTGCAAAAGCATTTGACACAGTTCCCCATAAATGTTTACTGTACAAAATAAGGTCCGTTCGTATGGACCATAGGTTGAGTACATGGATTGGAAACTGGCTACAAGGGCGAGTTCAGAGGGTGGTGATAAATGGGGAGTCCTCGGAATGGTCAGGAGTGGGTTGTGGGGTCCCCCAGGGTTCTGTGCTGGGACCAATCATGTTTAATTTGTTCATAAACGACCTGGAGGATGGGGTAAACATTGCAATCTCTCTATTTGCGGATGATCCTAACCTAAGCAGGGCAATAACTTCTCAGCAGGATGTGGAAACCTTGCAAAAAGATGAACAAATTAATAGGATGGGCAACTACATGACAAATGAGGTTCAATGTAGAAAAATATAAAATAATGCATTTGGGTGGCAAAAATACGAATGCAATCTATACACTGGGGGGGGGGGGACCTCTGGGGGAATCTAGGATGGAAAAGGACCTGGGGGTCCTAGTAGATGATAGGCTCAGCAATGGCATACAATGCCAAGCTGCTGCTAACAAAGCAAACAGAATATTGGCATGCATTAAAAAAGGGATTAACTCCAGAGATAAAATGATAATTCTTCGGCTCTACAAGACTCTGGTCCGACCGCAACTAGAGTATGCTGTTCAGTTCTGGGCACCCCTGTCCTCGGGAAGGATGTACTGGAAACTGAACTTATTCTCTCTGGAGAGGGGATACGATTTAAATTTACAAATACCATACTGGTCACCACACAATAGGGATAAAACTTTTTCGCGGAAGGGAGTTTAACCACTTAAGCCCCGGACCAATATGCAGCTAAATGCCCAGAGGTGTTTTTACAATTTGGCACTGCGCTGCTTTGACTGGTAATTGCGCGGTCATGCAATGTTGTACTGAAACAAAATTTGCGTCCTTTTCTTCCCAGCTTTCTTTTGGTGGTATTTGATCACCTCTGCGGTTTTACATTTTTGTGCTATAAACAAAAATAGAGTGACAATTTTGAAAAAAATTCAATATTTTTTACTTTTTTCTATAATAAATATCCCCCAACTCCTCAGTTTAGGCCGATACGTATTCTTCTACATATTTTTGGTTAAAAAAAATCGCAATAAGCATTTATCGGTTGGTTTGCGCAAAATTTATAGCGTTTACAAAAAAGGGGATAGTTTTATTGCATTTTTATTAATTTTTTTTTTTTACTACTAATGGCGGCGATCAGCGATTTTTTTTGTGACTGCGACATTATGGCGTACACTTCGGACAATTTTGACACATTTTTGGGACCATTGTCATTTTCACAGCAAAAAATGCATTTAAATTGCATTGTTTATTGTGAAAATGACAGTTGCAGTTTGGGAGTTAACCACAGGGGGCGCTGAAGGAGTTATGTTTCACCTAGTGTGTGTTTACAACTGTAGGGGGGTGTGGCTGTAGGTTTGACATCATCGATTGTGTCTCCCTATAAAAGGGATGACACGATCGATGCAGCCGCCACAGTGAAGCACGGGGAAGCCGTGTTTACATACGGCTCTCCCTGTTCTTCAGCTCCGGGGAGCGATCGCAAGGGGGTGCAAATAGCCGCCCCCTCATCCCGGATCGCTCCCCGACAATTTCCGACCGCCGCATGTACCGGGGGGGGGTCCTGATCGGACCCCCGACCCACGTCTAGGCAGCGACGTGCGGGCACGTCGTTCTGCCTGTCCGTGCCATTCTGCCGACGTATATGTGCATGCGGCGGTCGTTAAGCGGTTAACAAGACATGTGGGCACTCATTAAAATTAGAAGAAAAGAGGTTTAACCTTAACCCCTTAATGCCCGCCGCACGACTATTTACATCCGCAAAATGGCACGGACAGGCAGAAGGGCGTATATATACGTCCTTGCCTTCTAGCGGGTGGGGGGTCCGATCGGGACCCCCCCCCCGCTGCGTGCGGGACGACGGCGCGGCTAACGAATAGCCGCTCCGTCGCGATCGCTCACCGGAGCTGAAGAACGGGGAGAGCCGTGTATAAACACGGCTTCCCCATGCTTCACTGCGGCGGCGTATCGATCGAGTGATCCTTTTTATAGGGAGACTCGATCGATGACGTCAGTCCTACAGCCACACCCCCCTACAGTTGTAAACACACACTAGGTGAACCCTAACTCCTACAGCGCCCCCTGTGGTTAACTCCCAAACGGCAACTGTCATTTTCACAATAAACAATGCAATTTAAATGCATTTTTGCTGTGAAAATGACAATGGTCCCAAAAATGTGTCAAAATACGTATCGGCCTAAACTGAGGAAAAAAAATGTTTTTATATATGTTTTTGGGGGATATTTATTATAGCAAAAAGTAAAAAATATTGCATTTTTTTCAAAATTGTCGCTCTATTTTTGTTTATAGCGCAAAAAATAAAAACGCAGAGGTGATCAAATACCACCAAAAGAAAGCTCTATTTGTGGGGAAAAAAGGACGCAAATTTTGTTTGGGAGCCACGTCGCACGACCGCGCAATTGTCTGTTAAAGCGACGCAGTGCCGAATTGTAAAAACGCCTTTGGGCATTTAGCAGCATATTGGTCCGGGGCTTAAGTGGTTAGACTACGTAGAGGGTTCTTTACTGTAAGAGCGGCAGGGATGTGGAATTCCTCAGCGGGGGGCCTCGATGGTTTCAAGAAACTATTAGATAAACACCTGAACGACCACAACATACAGGGATATACAATGTAATACTGACATATAATCACACACATAGGTTGGACTTGATGGACTTGTGTCTTTTTTCAACCTCACCTATTATGTAACTATGTAACTATATACTATGTTTTAAGAAATATTGGGACGCCTGCCTTTACATGTACATTTAATGACATTCCAGTCTTAGTCCGTAGGGTTCAATATTGAGTTGGCCCACCCTTTGCAGCTAAACTCTTCTGGGAAGGATGTCCACAAGGTTTAGGAGTGTGTCTATGGGAGTGTTTTATCATTCTTCCAGAAGCGCATTTGTGAGGTCAGGCACTGATGTTGGACGAAAAGGCTTGGCTCGCATTCTCCACTGTAATTCAACCCAAAGGTGTTCTATCGGGTTGAGGTCAGGACTTTGTGCATACTAGTCAATTTCCTCCACCCCAAACTCGCTCATCCATGTCTTTATGGACCTTGCATTGTGCACACTGTTGGGAGCATGAAATTGTACAAAATGTCTTGGTATGCTGATGCCCTAAGAGTTACCTTCATTGGAACCAAGGGGCCAAGCCTAACCCCTGATAATCAACCCCACACCATAATCCCCCCCCCCCCCCCCTGCACCAAATGATTTGGACCAGTGCATAAAGCAAGGTCCATAAAGACATGGATGAGCGAGTTTGGGGTGGAGGAACTTGACTGGCCTGCATAGAGTCCTGACCTCAACCCGATGGAACATCTTTAGGATGAATTAGAGCAGAGACTGCGAGCCAGGCCTTCTCGTTTAACATTAGTGCCTGGCCTCACAAATGTGCTTCTGGAAGAACGGTCAAACATTCCCATAGATACTATCTTTTTTTTTTTTAAAGTGTATTTTGTGCTTCTACTCGAGAGAGGAGCCGGACTGCAGGAGTTGGGAGTAGGCAGGCCTCCCCAGAGGCAATCTGCCACCTTTCTCCATGCCCCGGGTGGCAATGGCAGGTGTGTGAGGGGGTCCTCCCACACAGCCCGCCCTACCTGCTCCGCTTTGAAGCCCAACGGGGCAGAGGGACTCCCTATAAGGGAGTGAGAGGATTAGCCCGCTCAACCAGCCCTGTTAGTCCTTCGCCTCTCTTTTTAGAGACCAAAGTGCATGATGTTAACCCAATTTCGAGTGCGTGTAAGTGTGGTGGTTTTTGTGGGAGGGGGGGTGGGCGTACTAAGCGCAGGCTTACCTCGCATAGCACACCCACCGGGAGCCGGGCTGAGACCACCAAACTCAATTCACATGTAGCCGAGACCGGGATCCGAACCCCTAGCTGCAGAGGTGAATGGCTTGTCAGCGCAGTGCCAATCGCGTTGAGCCACCGCAGCTCCACTTAGATACTATCTTAAACCTTGTGGACAGCTTCCCAAAAGAGTTAAAGCCGTTATAGCAGCAAAGGGTGGGCCAACTCAATATTGAACCCTATGGACTAAGATTGGGATGTCATTAAAGTTCATGTGTGTGTAAAAGCATGCGTCACAATACCTTTGACAATATAGTGTGTGTATATATATATATATATATATATATATATATATATACACAGGGCTTTTTTTTCTGGGGGAACTTGGGGGAACTCAGTTCCACCGCCTCTGGCTCAGACCCTTTGGTGCCTGCTCACCACAATCACTTGTAAACACAGAAGTCTGGTTTCTGTGTTTACAAGTGACAGCTCTGCACTCTGTGTGTAACCCCCCTGAACTCTGCACTCTGTATGTAATGCAATTCTGGTATTTAATGACCCTTTAAGACCCTTCTACTGTTTGTGAAATCTGAACGGGGTCATGGTTGAGTTCCTGCACCTATTTTCTGAGAAAAAAAGCTCTGTATATATATATATATATATATATATATATATATATATATAGTGCATATGGAAATATATATTAATGATATGAAGCACTCTCCTTCCCCTTATTTGAATTAGCTGTGTCTCACATGGTTGATGTTTTCAGATACATTTACATAACGCGTGAAGAGCCTTGGCAGTATGCCACCATTGTTGGGACAATAGTGGTTTTTTTTAAGCTGAACTGCTGTTTTGCCAGCCAGATGATTTGTGAATCTGTTCAGATTTATGGGCTTTATGTGCAAACGTGTATATATTTTGCTTCAGATGTATTTGTAAAGTATTTTTGAAGGAATTAAATATGTACAGTAAATGCTGATTTACATTGTATGAAGCAGTGCTGCTTGTTTTTGCTTTCATGTGCATTATGTTGCACTGTGTTTTTATTATGTCCTATCTTGCTGCATTTGAATTTTATTCTTGCACAGTTTTGAAGAGGAAGTAAACCCTCCTCAAAAAAAAAACCCCTGCAAGACAACCCCTGCAAGACAAAGGCATAATGAGCTAGTATACATAGCCTACTAGCTCATTATGTAGTACTTGCCTCCGATCGAAGGCCCCACAGCCGTCCACGTCTCCCCCTCTGGCCGCCAACATGTTGTCCCGCAGTGACTTCCGTGTATCGCGGCTCCGGCGCTGTGATTGGCCGGAGCTGCAATGGCGTCACTCCCAAGCATGCGTGCGGGAACGACACAGTACAACTAAAGCAACGGCACATAGTGCCGTTGCTTCAGTTGGCTTAAGTGCGCATATGCCGCATGACATTGGCACATGCAAATTCAATGATATCTCCTAAACTGTGCAGGTTTAGGAGATATCCTTGTTAGCTACAGGTAAGCCTTAAAGCGGAGGTTCACCCAAATCACAACACTGTACTAAACACATCAATGTACAATCTAGATACACAATAGCCATAAGAATTTTTTTAACACATTTAATTACCTTAATAATTTAGAGTTACAGGGTATCACTCCCGCGGGAGTATGCCTCTCCCTGGCGCCGCATTACAGGCCTTGTTTCTCCCTCAGCCTGTGATTGGACAATGAAAGAAGCAGCAGTAACTTGGTGGGATAACCTGTCTGTTACTCTGTGTGGAGCTTTAATGTTAACCAATGTTGCATGTTAGGACGCTGCAGCATCACAATCATATTATTATTATTATTATAATACAACATTTATATAGCGCCATCAAAATGGAGGCAGACAGTACTGTTTCAATACAATTCACTAGGGGGGCCCTGCTTGTTAGAGGTTACAATTATTCATTTGATGAAGCAATAATATTTTCCAGGAGTGCTTACAGTACTTGCTTTAGGGTGACTGTGTTAATAAACAGACAATAATCACTGTATAACCTAGAACAATACTGGAAGAGAGCCCAGGTATAGACATATCCTGTGCCAGCTGGACGTTTACTGTTCTTTAAAATATTCCTGTCGCACATAATGTGCACCCATTCACTGGTGGAATTATGATATCCAGTTGGCTCAGAAGAGCAAGGAGTAGCGTGTAAGGTGCAAAAAAAAAACAATCAACTGTCATATTTCTCTGAACTGCTCCAGGCTAGTTACAAATGTTTGTCTTTGGTGGCACCTTTTTTGGCGGTGAGATGATAGGGCATCGTTTTCGAGAAGGAAGTAGTTAACTCTTGCTTGAAGTTGAACTCCTGGAAGGTATATTAAGGACACACATTCATAAAGCTCTGTATCCATTAATCCATCAGTCATTTTTTATAGTCTTTAAAGTGGATGTAAACTCTCACATATAGCCAGTGAAGTGAACAGCCCCAGATGATACAGACATGAAACAAATCTCCCTACATAAGTTTTACATGTATATCTGCTGTCTTCAGCTTTATATACTGTTTAGAAAGTGCACGTCCTGTTTTTTTTTATATTCTCTTCCTGTTCCAGCAGGGGGAGTCTTGCCATACACTGTGAGACAGCTGATTGGAGGAAAGGCACACATCCCCTCTCATAGGCAGAGACTAGCTTAGCTGTTCTGTGAATTGACCAGCTGTCAGGCTGGTTTTGTCACATGTCAGAGAACTTGTCAGAAGTTATCATGCTGATAACAGAAGAATGGAGCATGAAAAAGCCACGGGACTTAGGGCTTTGGAGATAGATAAGAAAAGACTGCAGATATATGTGCCCAGCACAAATTTCCATTTTAACCATTCTGCCAGAAACACACTCACAAAATTTCAAATCTTTTACATGAAAATGTATGGACTCCATTATTGACTTTTTCAAGTAGCAATAGTATAGGGCAGATAGGGACTAATCATGATAGCCGTCTGGAATAGGATCAGAGCAGCCATAGGGCACTTGGCACTGGGCATTTGTCCGGTGGACCAGGGTCGCCAGGCTGCATGTCCTAAAGATGGATGATCAGACAGACAGCCTGACATATCTCCCCCCCCCCCCATTACACACACACATGGCATGGATAAACATGAAGCGGTGTGCTGGCGCTGTAGACATGTCATAAATACACATATGAAGCTTCGCGCTGGGATACAACTCTTGCCACGGGCTGCAGCCTCTGTCCATGTGTCAGTGACCTCAATAAAGTTGTGCAAAAAGACAACCATTTGCCATATGAACACTGCACACGCCATGCTGTTGGAGGTGGCTGGAGAGAGAAAGAGGCCGTCGTCGGGCGCCATGTTGATTGTTGGTCATATAGGATGCATTAAGGTAAGGTGACCAGATTTTTAAAATGAAATCCGGGGACATATTTATTTTTACTGGTAATGGTGGCAATCAGCGACTCTCTGCACGTCGCCGCCGCCCGCCTCACAGCCTGTCAACTATCTGGGCCCCGGCTAATACAAGGTGGGGAGCGGAGGAAGATCACTCCGCCAGGGAAGGCAAGGCGATAGGCAGGCGGCTGGCTGGGAATTGAGCCAAGGCAGAAGAACATGCGAGCGGAAGCGGAACGGGCATGCACCCTAAACTGAAGAAATATTTCCTCCGCTCCGACCAAAACATGATCATCAAAAAGGGGCACAGATAATGGAAAAAATACCCCCCAAGCTAGTAGGAGCGGAAGGGGGGTGTAATTCAGATTTTTTATTTTTTTTATTCTGCACTGACTGTCTTTGAAATTGCCCCAGCCCCTGTTTAAATCCAATCCAGGGACAAAACCGGGGACAGACTTGGTCTGGGGACAGTGTCCTCAATCCAGGGACTGTCCCCAGAAACTGGGGATGTCAGGTCTCCCTACATTAAGGTGAAAAAACTCCAGGGTTTATAACCCCTTTAAGCCTGCTCCCACCCTATTCCAAGCCCTATACTGACTATTCAGTAAAAAGGAAAGATGTCTATACTTACCTAATTTAAGGGCACTCTGGTCCTGTGGAAAAAGAAAATATGGACAGCCGCACTGCAAAAAACCTTGATGGTTGTCTTTATTTAAAAAAGGAAAAATGCACTATAAGTCACAGCACACTACACAGGAGTAAAACAGCTGACGCGTTTCGCACTATAAATTAGTGCTTAATCATAGCTATGATCATGAGCTATGATTAAGCACTAATGCCACGTACACACGATCCTTTTTCAGCATGAAAAAAAACGTTGTTTTTCAGCATGTTTAAAAAACTAAGTTTTTCCAACTTCATCATTAAAACGACGTTGCCCACACACCATCGTTTTTAAAAAATGCTTTAGCAAAGCGCGGTGACGTACAACGCGTACGGCGGCACTTTAAAGGGGAAGTTCCATTCGCCTTTGGGCTGCTTTAGCTGATTCCGTGTTAGTAAAAGACGATTCGCGCTTTTTTGTCTGTTACGAGCGCTCCCATCTCATAACTTGCTTCTGAGCATGCGCAGGTTTTTTACGTAATTTTAGCCCACACACGATCATTTTTTAAAACCCAAAAAACTACATAGTTTAAAACGACGTTAAAGAATGCAGCATGTTCAATTTTTTTTTTGTCGTTTTTCAGAACCTGAAAAATGATGTGGAGCCCACACACGATCATTTTAAATGACGTTTTTTAAAAACGACGTTTTTTTCATGCTGAAAAATGATCGTGTGTACGCGGCATAATTTATAGTGCGAAACGCGTCAGATGTTTTACTCCCGTGTAGTGTGCTGTGACTTGTAGTGCAATTCTCCTTTTCTCCTTTTTTAAATATAGACAACTATCAAGATTTTTTGGAGTGCGGCTGTCCATATTTTCTTTTTCCATTTGTTGCCTTGTGCATTGCCAGCAACCTTGATCTCCTGAGACTACACTGATCATCCTCACACAATCCACCTGGAGCGGTGACATTCTTTCTTTCATTCACTCTGGTCCTGTCACATGACTGGCTCCCAGAACCAGCTTCAGAGGAGAGGAGGCACAGCCAATAAAGGATGCCCCATAATAAGTCTATGGGTGACATCACCGCCCAGGCACTGCAGTCTGCTTTCCCCTGAAGCCGGCCAATAGGGAGATCACGCGACCAAATTGGAGAGCCTATAGATTAGGTAAGTATAGATATCTTTCCTTCACAGGATAGTTAGTACTATAGGGCTTAGAATGTGAGTGGGAGCAGGTTTAAGCTTAGCTATTAGTAGACCAGGCTTCTACTTTAAGTTACATCCTGTTCATAAGGACTACTTTGAACCAGGAATACAGTACATAGTTTAGAACACTTCACTTAGGGCCCTTTCACACGGGCGGATCAGTAATGATCCGCCCCGTGTGTGTCTGCAAAAGCTCAGCGGGGATCCTCTGTAAAATCCCTGCTAAACCGTCGGCTGACAGGGCGGTCCCTGCACACTGTGCAGGGACCGCCCTGTCTTTCCTCCGCTCTCCCCTATGGGGGATCGGATGAACACGGACATTCCGATCCGATCCTCCAGACGGAAGAAAAATAGGATTTTCTTCCGTCTGAAAAATCGGATCTTTGCGGAGGCGGACGATTACGAGTGTCAGGGGATGGTCATCCGCTGACACCCGCAATCACATAGGGACCCATGTATGTCCCGTTTTCATCCGCAACGGATGGATGAAAATGCGGACATACGGTCCGCATGTCTGAAAGGGCCCTTAGAATGCTGATTTCTCAGTATATCTAATACCTTATGCATACCGCAGCTGTCAAATTCCAGTTTTTTTTCTGTCTCTAAATGCCCTGCTAAGTTAGCTTATGTGTCCATGCGCATATACTCATTTAGAGGCAGAAATCTGAATGCACAATAATCATGGTCAGGAGAGGAGTGTTTGGGCAGAAAAAATGTCTGACGTGCCTAAATGCAGGTAGCATTTGAACATTCATTATGCTGCCCATCTTAAAGTGATCTTAACAATCATAAAGTGCTTCTAAAGCCAAGACATTTTTTTCCTTAACCACTTCAATACCAGGCACTTACACCCCCTTCCTGCCCAAGCCAATTTTTAGCTTTCTGCGCTGTCACTGTCACACTGTACCCACAGAATTTTTATCATTTTGTTCCCACAAATAGAGCTTTCTTTTGGTGGTATTTGATCACCTCTGCGGTTTTTATTTTTTGCTTTACAAATAAAAAACGACCGAAAATTTTGAAAAAAATAAAAGTTTTATTTTTTTTCTGTTATAAAATTTTGTAAATAAGTAAGTTTTCTCCTTCACCGATGGGCACTGATAAGGTGGTACCGATGAGGCGGCGTCAATGAGGTGGCACTGACGATGGGCACTGATATGCAGCACTGATGGGCACTGGTAGGCGGCACTGATGGGTGGCACTTATATGCAGCACTGATGGGCATTGATGGGCGGCACTGATGAGCACTCATGGGTGGCACTGGTGGGCACTGATTGGCACTGATAGGTGACACTGCTGGGCACTGAAAGGCTGCAATGATGGGTACTTATGGGTGGCACTGATAGGCGGCACTGACAGGCATTGATAGGTGGCACTGCTGGGCACTGATGGGCATTGATACATGGCACTGACATGCAGCACTGATATGCATCCCTGGTGGCACTGACACTGGTAGGAATTTTGGGTGGGCACTGGTTGGCAGCTGCCTGGGCATTGATTGGCAGCTGCCTTGGCAAAGATTGGCATTTCCCTGGTGGCCCAGTGTGGATGCCCATCCCTGGTGGTCCTGGGCGGCATACTGGTGGTTCTGGGCGGGCATTCGAGGGGGGGCTAAGCTATCAGCATAAACTATCAGCACAGACCCCCCTCCGTCAGGAGAGCAGCTTATCGACTCTCCTCTACTCGCGTCTGTCAGACACGAGTGACACTTCCTGTTTACATTGTGATCAGCCGTGATTGGACGCAGCTGATCACATGGTAAAGAGCCTCTGTTGGAGGTTCTTTACTGAGATCCGTGTAGCAGTGTGTCAGACTGACACACCGCACCACCAATCACCGCAATGCCCGCCCCCACGGGCGTGCGGCGGCTGTTATCCTGCTGGCTTTATAGGGTATTTGACTTGGAGAAAAGAAGTCCAGGTCTATCTCTGTGTGATTTCTTGAGAATGAGTGTCCTTTTAAAATGTCCATATACCTTTGATCAGACGTTTGAGGGAACATACGCTTTATTGCCAGAGGTCAGACATTTAAAGTGACACATACAATTTAGGCTACAGTCTAGACTTTTAAAGAATTGTATACATTTTGTAATTACCCATTCCAACCTTGCTTTCCGTGATTTTAAGTTCTCGATCTGTAATTTAGTCTTGAGATCATTTATTTTGTTGCCTCTCAACCTGAAATAGACTCCTACAGAACCATTTTTTTTATTTTTTTTTCATAATTGTAAACTGATGTTCATTCATTGATGAAGGGTTTGACCAGTCTCCCCAACATAGAGACTGGTCAAACCCATTAGGAAATTTAGTGTTGTTTATATTACACACCATTTGATATTTAGCTAAGAAAAGGTAAGTCTATTAAGTTTTAGCTAAGGTTGAACATGCTTATGAAAATAATTCAATATTCAATAATTGTCCATGATCTAGGGGACCAGTTGCTGACTAGATGGTATGTTCCACATTCCTTCTCCTGTCTCCTAGAGCAGAGGAGAGCTTGGGTAATCCTTCAGTCTTAGAATACACAGGCAAAGACCTTAAAAATTGGTTGTAATCCTAACTGAGGTCCTGTAACTCAAATAACCAGAGGTTGCAGTCCTACGCAGAAGTTCTGTGAACAAGTTGTCCTATTTAGTTGCAAAGCTTAAAACTGAGTGGAAATTTAGATTTTGAAACAAATGCCTTGTTTTCTGGATAGCATTTGCAAACTTTTTGATTGATCTTGCTTGTTCCTTATGCACGATACACGATCATTTTTCGGCATGTAAAAAACCACGCTTTAATTTTTTTTTATTTAAAATGATCGTGTGTGGGTTTCACATCATTATTCAGGTTCTGAAAAACGACAAAAGAAAAAAAAATTCGAACATGCTGCATTTTTTAACGACGTTTTAAACAATGTCGTTTTTCGGGTTGTAAACAATTATCGTGTGTGGGCTAAAACTACGTTAAAAACCTGCGCATGCTCAGAAGCAAGTTATGAGACAGGAGCGCTCATTCTGGTAAAACTACCGTTTGTAATGGAGTAAGCACATTCATCATGCTGTAACAGACAGAAAATCGCAAATTGTCTTTTACTAACATGAAATCAGCTAAAGGGTGACGTCATCCGAATGGAACTTCACCTTTATAGTCCCGTCGTACGTGTTGTACGTCACTGCGCTTTGCTAGAGCATTTTTTTTTAAACGATCGTGTGTGGGCAACGGCGTTTTAATGATGAAGTTGGAAAAAATTCATTTTTTTCTACATGCTGAAAAACGTTGTTTTTTAAATGCTGAAAAATGATTGTGTGTATGCGGCATTAGAGTTGTTTTCTAAGGGCATATCATAGCTCTGAAATAATGATAGGCCATTTTCTGTGCTCCTTTTTAGACTGCAGAAGTTGCTCTTGCAAATTTGAAAAATAAGTATGAAAATGAAAAGACTATGGTGACAGAAACAATGACGAAGTTGAGGAACGAGCTAAAAGCCCTGAAGGAGGACGCAGCCACCTTCTCTTCACTCCGAGCCATGTTCGCCACCAGGTAAGTGAATCTGGAAACCATGGGTAGAACAATTTGTCATACCATACTTTTGCCCACCTGCTTTCAGTAGATTGGCTTTGTGATTTTAGGTATATTTTCACTTTTGCTGTCAAATTTCCATTCACACAACATACCTAAAAAAAATTGCTAAATATTTCTTACCTTTTTACATATTTCTGAAGAGAAAGCTTCATGGTATATTGCATTTCTGGACAATCAGTGACTCTGACCCCACACAGACTGGGGACACACAGAGCGATCCCTCATTTATATACAATTAGGAGGCCAACTTCCGATTCTTTAACACTGTGTTAGGACATACAATATTCAAATACAGTTTTCAACTGATAATGAAGATCTGCCAGCACAGATAGGGTTAATTATGGTACACATTAACTCCCCAGCCCCCTTGCATTTCACAAGGATGAATCAGTTTAGGAGTAAAATGTAAAAAGCTAAGCAGCAATCTTTAAATAATTTTAAAAGTTATTGTTTGTGAACATTTTTCTTACCCAATTGACTTATAGACTGCAAATAAAAACCAAACAGAGGTTCTATACCTTCTTCGATCTGTCAAAATATATATATTTTCTAAAGTTGTAGCTGGGCATTAAATGGCAAATAATGGAATCTAACTTCTCTATATATGGTAGAAATTAATAGGGCTAATGTTTTCTGTTATTACCATATATTTACTCACTTATTCTATGGTACTACAGGCCTTGACTTCCTGTTTAAGCTTTGCAAGAGTCACTTTAAAAAAATATCAGTTCCATGGCCAAAAACCACTCTGTAGGGTATATCTTTTTGTCTGGGTGATTGCTGGAGCCATTTCTTTAAATGTTTGCTGTACCAGAATATTTTGGTCTCTGTCCTTTACCTGTAATTGACTCCTCTTAGATCTAATAACTCCTTTAGTAACGTTTATTGGATTTAATTCTCTGCTGTCTGTAGATCTTCCTGTTTTCTGCTGCAGCCTGTGCCAGCCGAATATTTCCTGGCCAAAAATCAATGCATTTAAATTAGATCACTTCATCTTGGTAGAACTGATGGTCCAAACAGCTCTATGCCGCTGTGAAAAAATCTAAAAGTATGGCTGCGCAGTTGAACCATTTAAGGATAACAAAAATGCTACCATGGATTCTTTCCTTCTGAATATGCTGCTTGTCTGGCTATAATGCTGATCCATTGTCACAGTACCTTGTCACTGAACCACAACTGTTCTCTGGGAAAATTGTTAAATACCAGCATGGATTGACAAAAGACTGAAGATGTCAAACAAATCTGACTTCTTTCTATGAGGAAGTAAGCAAAAACGTAGACAAAGGTGTGGCTGTAGATAGGATACTTGGATTTTGCTAAATCATTCGACACAGTTCCCTACACATGTCTAATGTGTAAAGCCTCGTACACACGATAGGTTAACCAGAGGACAATGGTCTGAAGGACCGTTGTCATAGGTTAACCGATGAAGCTGACTGATGGTCGGTCACGCCTACACACCATAGGTTAAATAACCGATCGTGTCAGAACGTGGTGACGTAAAACACAACGGCGTGCTGAAAAAAAATGAAGTTCAATGCTTCCAAGCATGCGTCAACTTGATTCTGAGCATGCGTGGGTTTTTAACCGATGGTCGTGCCTACTAACGATCGTTTTTGACCTATCAGTTACCAATCCATAGGTTAATTTTAAAGTAAGTTGTCTTTTTTTTAACCTATGGTTAAATAACCTATGGGGCCTACACACGATCGGTTTTGACCGATGAAAACGGTCCTTCAGACCGTTGTCCTCTGGTTAACCTATCGTGTGTACAAGGCTTAAGTAAGCTAAAAATTTGCTAAAAGACTGTACAGAGTAGTTTTTAATGATTTATACTCTGAATGAACCGCAGCCTATTGCTTGGACTCTTACTTTTTAACCTATTTATAAGTGATATAGAGTTTTGGATTAAAAGTACAATTTCAGGGTTTGCAGGTGACACCAACATATGCAGTGGAATAGCCTCCTTACAGGATGTCTCCAACTAACGAGCCGACCTCAATGCTCTATTTAATTGGGCAACTATGTGCCAAATGAGGTTAAATGTTGATAAATGTAAATTTATGCACTTGGTGGCAAAAAACATGGATGCATCATACATTCTAGGAGGAGAACAGCTGGGGGAGTCAATGGCCGAGAAAGATCTGGGTGTAGATCCTTCTTGTAGATCATAGACTTAATAATAGTATGTAATGCCAGGCTACAGTTTCTAAATCTAACAAAATACTTTCTTGTATTAAAAGAGATTTATGAAAAAGTTATTGTATTAAAAATACAAAGAGAGAGATAATTTTGCCCTTGAACAGATCATTAGTACGACCTCATCTGGAATATGCAGTTCAGTTTTGGGCAACGGTTCACCAGCTGAGATTTGAATCATTAATAGGCAGGCTGAATGTACCAAGTTGATTGATAAATCATCTTGGGTACAACCCGCCTGCTTGATTCTCTTGCGATTATCACTAGCGGCTGCTATAGTCACTAGCGATAATCGCCTCAGCCCCTTCGTCGGGAGCAGACAGTTGCTTAGCAGGTGGGATTCCCCTGTCAGCACTGTCTGTGTTGAACCATGAAACTTGCACAGTGTATGGCCTGCCTAAGAACTGGAGAAAGTGCAGGGAAGGGCCACCAAACTGAAAAGAGACACAGAGGAACTTGGCTATGAGGAAAGATTAGATGAACTCAATTCAGTCTCTCTTGAGAAGAAGCGATTAAAGAGAGACCTGTAAAAACCCATAAGTGCAGAAAGTGAACTTGTTGTTAAGTTATTCACTTTTTCAGATTATTACAGAGGATTATTAAGGAGGCACTCTTTACAGCTGGAGGAAAATAAATGTAACTTCCACATACAGAACGGCTTCTTCACAAATAAGAGCTATGAAAATATGGAAAAAAAACTCCCTCAAGGACTCATTTTACCCAGCTTAGTGGATTGTTTTAAAAAGAGCTGGGTGAACGAATGCACAAAATATAACTAGTTACAAACACTTTTAGGTAATTACCCCAGTGGTTGATGATATCCAATTGTCTCCTAGGGATCGGGTAGGAAATAATTTTTCCCACTGGAGCAAATTGGATCATGCTGTATCGTTTTTTTTTTTTGCCTTCCCCTTGATAAACTATGGGTATAGGATTGTGTATATGGAGGTTTTCAATTGGTTTATTTTTTTTATTGGTTGAACTAGACTCACTTGTTTCTATTTTCAACTATGTAATTATGTTGTCACAAGAACAGAAAGGAGAAAAATCTCTAATGGAGACCCGAGGAATAAGTAAAAAGCTGCCTGGGGTTATGATTTTTCTCCACTCGATCCTAGGGGGTTATGATTTTTCCACATTCTGTCCTTGGTAAAAAAAAAAAAGTGTTGACTGGACAAACTCTTCACAGTGACCCTGTCCGGTCTATGGAAAAAATGTAAACTAAACCCATCCATTAACAAAGAAGGTAAATATTTACCTTTTTGGTAGTCATAAAACAGACTTTGCTGCATTGCTGATCTCCACCCACTGCAAGTATCAGACCCTTTCAGATGTGTCCAATACTTGCTCAGCTATCAAGCTCTCATTCCTCCCAATGGCACCATCATCTTTAGGGCCCTTTCACACGGGGCGGATTAGTAATGATCCGCCCCGTGAACCTCCATTTGCTCAGCGGGGATCGCACTGTTGATCCCCGCTGAGCCAGCGAATGACAGGGCGGTCCCCGCACACTGTGCACGGACCGCCCTTTCTTTTCTACGCTCTTCCCTATGGGGGGATCGGATGAACACGGATCATCTGTCCGTGTTCATCCGATCCGCAGACAGAAGGAAAAATAGGGTTTTCCTCCGTCTGCAGAATCGGAGGAATGCGGAGGCGGGTGAGATCAGGTGTCAGCGGATGTTTATCTGCTGACACCCGCGATCTCATAGGGACCAATGTATGTCCCTTTTTCATCCGCACAAGGAAGGATGAAAAAGCGGACATACGGTCCGCAAGTGTGAAAGGGGCCTTACAGAACATAGGAGCCAGTGGGAGGCACCACAGCACATGATGTGCCATCATGCTACCTTTGCAGCCTACTTATTTGTCTAACATTAGGAATGTAGAAAGAAAACATTACTATTTTCTCCCTCCTTTTGCCTGACCAGGTGTGATGAGTATGTGACACAACTGGATGAGATGCAGAGACAGCTGGCAGCCGCAGAGGATGAGAAGAAGACTCTGAACTCTCTCTTACGGATGGCGATCCAACAGAAACTAGCACTCACGCAGAGGCTGGAAGACCTAGAGTTTGACCATGAGCAATCTTGGCGTACCAAAGGCAAGGCAGGAAAAAGCAAGATTGGCAGTCCCAAAGTAAGTGCAGAACCACCTACCAGCTCAACACTTCTATACACCTTGACGTATACGCACTTGACCCAGCAGTCAAACATTCTGGGCACCAGTGGCATTGACAGCAAGAGGTGAGGTGGCTATTTCCCAAACTGAAGAAGCTTCACCTTTTGCTTTTACTACCTCACAATTTTGTGATTGTCTCAAGCCTTGTTTTTATAACAGATGTCACTTGTCATGCATGGTCATCCAAGCTTTTTGCATGTTAGTATAATACATGCACTGTTTGTTATCTGCAAGAAAAATAAACTGAATGAATGATTCTTAAATTGGAGTTGGGTGACTAAAATGGTAAGGAATTCATTATCTACTAATAGACAGAAACAGTTGGTAAAGTTGAAATTCAGACACAAAATGGTTATTTCTTTACAAGCTACAAAATATATAAATACACTTTGTGTGCATCAAAAGCTTTAGTAAACCTATCTTTGACCTTGTAAAAGTAGTGGTGACATCATCCCTGTGCTGTGCATAGTCTGAAGGTGTGGATAATAGACCAGTCACCCTGAACAAGGAGAAAGAAAAGTAGTGACTGGTCTATGTTTTAGGATGTTCCTGCATAGAGACAAGGTGCAAAATATGTTTTTTTTTTTAATTACTGCACATATCTGGAAAAAAATACAAAAAAGGCACCAAGATTCAAGTAAAAATACACATCACTTTTGTACATAGACAATATGTATATAGCCATAGTCAAATACTATATTGGAGCTTACAATCCCTTGCATTAGAAAATAAAAAATAATAATATTTTATATATATATATATATATATATATATATATATATATATATATATATATATATACACACACACACACACACACACACACACACACACACACACACACACACACACACACACACACATACATACCATATGCTTATTTGCATTTGAGATCTAGTGCTGTCTAACACATTGAGGCTAACCACTAGACCATTTGCTGCTTAGAAATAATATTCAGAACTCTGTTTTATACATTATAAGGATGTTTAAGAGCCAGTTAAACCAAAGATCTTACTTTATAAACATTATAATGTATAAGTCTGGTTTCAAAGCTATACCCATTTTGTAGGTACCCATTAAGTAATTACTTTCTTTCTAGTTTATATTTTTGATGATATAATGTATATGTTATATGTTCATATTTTAATGGACCCGAGGAGAGTATAAGCACAACATCACTTATCACTATATTTAATTATTATATTTGGTTAGATTTATAATATGTAAAAGTTTTTGTCACCACTGATTGATTCTAAGCAGATTATACCTGCCAGAGCCAGAGAGACGCTGGTACCCAAACTATTTTATATAATACTTAGATTTTAATAATGTATCCCTTCCACCCTGTAAGCTATAAAGAATTATAGTTCAAAGTGAGGACATATTCGAGATTAGGTATTCTATCCAAAGACTTATATGCCAGGTATAAATTAATGTGTTTAAAATGTAAATTTTTATACCCGTGTAAAAGCGAAATTAGGTTATGCATGTTTAACGTGTATATATAGCCAAAACCTTATTTTTTACTTAATTTTTGATAGAGTTGGGGAGGCCTAAAATCCCCTGTTAATTTGTTTTCTGTGTTTGTACCCATGTGGGCAATTTTCATTCATCTCTTGTTTTGGTGACAACTGCTCATTATTTTCTTTTTTTGTGAAGCACATACACAGGACAAATAGGCAAGGTAGATCTTTAGAGCAGGGGCACAGACTGCAAAAAATAACTTGACAGGAGTTCCAGCCAACTGTCAATCCATCGAAAAGTTTAATAAAATGGTTGTTTTGGCTTTGCATACACTTTAGGGTCAGTAAAAATCTGTTGCGTATGAGGCCTGGTTCACATTGGTACAACACGACTGTTGTACGAATGTCATCCTACTTTGCCCTGCGACATCACTCCTACTTCAGTCCTACTTCCAACTGACTTGAATGAACAAGAAATTATTTTGCTATCTGACATTCAGATAGTCTGACTTGTCCTTTGACTAATCAAAACAATCCCAGTGTGACATAAATTCATTTTCAGATGTCACAAGTCAGATGGTTAGGGCGAGGATCCGACTTTGATCCAACTTCAATGATATTGAATGAGCTGATAATGGACCAAAGTCAGACCAAAGTAGTGCAGGAACCTTTTCTAAAGTCGGATCGACTTGTGTCATGCCAGTAAAGACAGCTCTCATAGGAAACCATTGATGTTTACACGTAATTCGACATGTGCTCCCAAAGTCTGAGAGTATGTCGTACCATTGTGAACCGGGCCTTATCAAAAATATCTGTTATCAAAGATGGAAACAACTTGGTTACTGTAACTAGTGACCATGAAAGAGATGTAGTAGTTAAATCAGAAGGTGTGATAAATGAGTGAAGTGAAGATAGATGCATAGATAAGTGAACTGCATACTGAATGTGTCTTCTTAAGATTGCAAACTTTGTCTAAAGCCTAGTACACACTGCCTAGTTTTCTTTTGCCACTGTACTAACAATCTGATGTTAGTATAACAATCTCCCCTGCTATTGTGTCCTGACAGGGGTACCCCCCCCCCCGCCAAAAGACTCCAGTCCGCTGAACAGGAGCCAGTCCACAGACCTTTTTCGATCATGACCCTTCCACAGGCTTCTGTCAGACTGGCCGCAGTGCACATGGGCCAAATGTCAGCCAGTTTGTATTAAACTGGCCAATGCCATCTGACATTGGGCCTGCGTGTGCTAGGCTTTAAGGTCATGGATGCAGGTGGATTTCATTATTTTATGCCAAAGTAATGCACATGGAAACAGCTACTATGGCACTTTGCTTTAAACAGTATTTGACTAGGGTCTGAGTTCCTCTTTCATCCTTTCTGAAAATATGCTTACCAACAAACCAGCAGTAGGCAAAGTAAAGGCAAAATAAAAGATAAATCCAAAAGTGGAAACTCTGCTCATCTGTCTCCTCCTCCCCTCCAGTGCCAGTTTTGGCACCTTTCAGGGGAAGGGCGGAGCAGGTACCTATTTTTTACAGGTACCCGTCCCCATTTTCGTTCAATCTCGCCGCAGTGAGATCTGTCAGAAGTTCAGCCCCCCTCCTCCACCGCCGGGCCGTTCAGAAAGCGAAGCGTGCTTCATGCATGCACAGTAGGAATTCGGCTGTGAAGCCACAAGGCTTTACTTCCAGTTTCCCTTACAGGCTATGGCAGCAGCAGTACCCGAGAGCCGATGGAAACATTGGCTGGGGTGCTGACATCGCTGGATTTCAGGACAGGTACGTTTCCTAATATTAAAAATCAGCAGCTACAGTATGTGTAGCTACTGACTTTTAATGTTTGTGTGAGGGGGGCTGAAGTACCACTTCAAACACCAAATCCCTTTTTTTGCTCCACTCATGTCGGTGTATTGGGAGTGCAACATCCTTGGTGACCGCCAAATCTTGGAGGAAACAATTAATGTGTTAAAAAAAAAACCTGCCCTGACTGACAAACTGTTCCAAAGAATGCCTGCTCATAAATCATCTCCTAGAATCCATAGGCCACACAATCATCCCTTTATCTGGCCTCAGTTGCAAATTGGCCAAAGTGGGTATCAGTAAAGTAACAGTAAAGTGTTTTTCCACGTTTGCAGTCAAATATGAAAAAACATAGAGTGATTGATTTACTAAAGGCAAATAGACTGTGCACTTTGCAAAATGCAGTTGCACTCTGCAAGTGCAGTTGCTCCAGAGCTTAGTAAATGAGCAGAAGCTCTGCTGACTTCCATCATCCAATCATGTGCAAGCAAAAATTAATTTTTGTTTAAATTTTCCTTGCGCGTGATTGGCTAATCTTTGCAAAGAGAGCCTTAACCTCTTTTACTAAGCTCTGGAGCCACCGCACTTGTGAGTGCAAATGCACTTTACAATGTATACAGTATATTTGCCTTTAGTAAATCAACCCCTATAGCTTTGTTATTTGTTCCTTTTCACACAGATTACTTAAAATACATATATATTTTCTACGTTTTGTGGAGAAGGTGTTATGGCTGACTGGAAGCATTCTCTGCTAGCTCATGCATGATTTGTCCTAATAGCTGTGCTGGGGAATGGCTTCTCATTAACCACTTAAGACCCGGACCAAGATGCAGGTAAAGGACCTGGCCCCTTTTTGCGTTTCGGCACTGCGTCGCTTTAACTGACAATCGCGCGGTCGTGCAATGTGGCTCCCAAAAAAAATATGGGGGCCTTTTTTTCCCACAAATAGAGCTTTCTTTTGGTGGTTTTGATCACCTCTGAGTTTTTTATTTTTTGCGCTATAAACAAAAATAGAGCGACAATTTAAAAAAAATGCAATATTTTTTACTTTTTGCTATAATAAATATCCCCAAAAAATATAAAACAAACGTTTTTTTTTCCCTCAGTTTAGGCTGATACGTATTCTACATACTTTTGGTAAAAAAAAATTCACAATAATCGTTTATTGATTATTATAGCGTTTACATAATAGGGGATAGTTTTATGGCATTGTTATTAATAATTTATTTTTTTACTACTAATGGCAGCGATCAGCGATTTTCTTTGTGACTGTGACATTATGACGGACACATCGGACACTTTTGACACATTTTTGGGGTCATTGTCATTTTCACAGCGAAAAGTGCTATAAAAATGCACTGATTATTGTGAAAATGACACTGGCAGTGAAGGGGTTAACCAGGAGGGGGCGCTGTAGGGGTTAAGTGTGTACTAAGGGAGTGTTCTTACTGTGGGGGGGGTGTGGCTGTGTGTGTGACGTCACTGATCGTAGTTCCCTAACACAGGGAACAGACGATCACTGACAGCCACACTAGGAAGAACGGGGAAGGTTTGTTTACACTCGCCTCTCCCTGTTCTTCCTCTCTGTGACCCGATCGCGGGACATCGGCGGCGATCGGGTCCCGCGGGCGCAGTCACAGAGGACAGGACTGGGTCGCTAGCGGTCCATGTGCCCAGCCGTGCCATTCTGCCGACGTAAATAGTCGTGCAGCAGTCCTTAACCGGTTATAATTCAATGGGGAAACTCAGCACTTCAACCTTTAACTTTTTGTTAAGAAAGACAGTGTTCAAATCTAGTACAACTGATGAGATAATATCTGTTTACACAGTACAGATTGGGTCAGTCCACAAACAGAGAAACAACAGGCTGCTCCACTGTAATCCGTATGCTGTTCACAGGAAAAGGTGCGCACCTGGCAAATGCATCACAGCAAGAGCACCACAAGGGGACAGTTAATGTGTTTCACCCACCAGAGCGCTTAATCAGAACAATTATAGTTAAGCACTCTGGTGGGTGAAATGCTTTAACTTTCCCCTTGCTGTGCTCTTGCTGTGATGATTTTTATCTGAATTTTTATAATAAACACCAATCTGCATGTGTTAAAATCAAGTTGCGGTGGGAAGGGCAAGGTCAAACAACCAGTCAATATACACTATATTACCAAAAGTATTGGGACACCTACTTTTACACGCACATGAACTTTAATGGCATCTCAGTCTTAGTTCGTAGTGTTCAATATTGAGTTGGCCTACCCTTTACAGCTATAACAGCTTCAACTCTTCTGGGAAGGCTGTTCACAAGGTCTAGGAGTGTGTCTATAGGAATGTTTAACCATTCTTCCAGAAGAGCTTTGTGGGGTCAGGCACTGATGTTGGACGAGAAGGCCTGGCTCGCATTCTCCGCTCTAATCCATCCCAAAGGTGTTCTATCGGGATGAGGTTAGGACTCTGGGAAGGCCAGTCCAGTTCCTCCACCCCAAACTCGCTCATCTATGTCTTCATGGACCTTGTTGTGTGCACTGGCCCAAATCATTTGGTGGAGTGGGGATTATGGTGTGAGGTTGTTTTTAAGGGGTTGGACTTGGCCCCTTATTTCCACTAAAGGGAATTCTTAACATTTTGGACAATTTCATGCTCCCAACTTTGTGGCAACAGTTTGGGGATGGCCCCTTCCTGTTCCAACACGATCACGCATCAGTGCACAAACAAGGTCCATAAAGACATGGATGAGCAAGTTTGGGGTGAAGGAGATTGACTGGCCAGCACAGAGTCCTGACTTCAACCCGATAGAACACCTTTGAGATAAATTAGAGCGGAGACTGTGTGCCAGGCCTTTTCAGTTGAGTTGAAGCTGTTATAGCTGCAAAGGGTGGGCCAACTCAATATTGAACCCTACGGACTAAGACTGGGATGCCATTAAAGTTCATGTGCGTGTAAAAGCAGGTGTTCCAATACTTTTGGTAATATAGTGTATCTTAATAAATAATCAATGGCCATTCCATAATACTAGTACAAGAGGATTGTGGTGTCCAAGGTAGCGCCATTAAAAGTGAAATTTCAAATACCAAATTTGTTTTCCGATTAGCAACACCAATAATTAGGGATTGTTCTTGGTATTGTGTTTATAAAATAACATATAATGAAGTTCTTTACTCAATAAAGCAGCTTGAAAGACTTGCAGCTTTAATAATGCAGAAGGTTAACCTATCCCAGTTTTCTGGCGCATGAATCTTACAAAACATGGTATCGTTAAATCTGGGTCATGCCAACTGACGGAGCAGAAAACGTAAATGACAAACTACTTGACTTTGTAATCGGAGGCATCTATAGTGGAATTCTTCAGTGTCACCATCATAAATGAATGCACAGGTGACAAGAATGCTAGTTTTCTTTATAAAAATGGAAGAGCAACCTGCATCCAAGCCTCAGGGAATGTTACTTATTCAAGATAACGTAAAAGAGCAACGATACCAGAGAGAAATCGAGCATGAAAATCAACAGCTTTTCAATTCAGAATCTTCATCTTTCAGATGTTCAATAAAACAAGTTATTATTAAAGGGTTGTGTAAAGCTTACATCAAGATCAAGGAACCGATTATTTCTTGGAACTATGTGCCAAAACATCAGCCTCAGATTCTGTATAACTTCTAGATAATTTAGAACTTAAACAGGAGGACTATGGTGCAACTGCTGTTTAGAGATACTGCAGAATTTATCGTAAAATACTTTTTTATTGCAGGGCTCCAATCTAAAGATTGCTTTTGAAAGGAGAATTAATAGTCACATGACCTTTTAATATTTCCTGCTGTAGTTCATATTATTATTTTCCAAAAAAGGGGAATTTGTTTAGTATCAATTTTTTTCTCAAAGTCTTATGTAATTTCCAGATATTCCAAATAAAACGTAACTTAACAATTAAAACTTAAGTTCAAATCATGAACTTTGAAAGTATTGTTAATAACTTTACTTTTTTTATCAATATTTCCAAAAGTATGAACCTAAATCATAGTGTAAAATATTTTAAGGAATGTTTTTGCACATTTTGTTGTGGAACCATTTCAGAATTAAACATATAACCTCAATCAAGCAGCAGCTACTCACTGAACATCTACGTCAATGGAATATAATTTCTGGCAAAAGTCTAAGAATTCTGAAGATAACACCATAAGAACAATTTGAAGAAAACATTCTGTGGTGCTTGATTTGATACGTATTGAAAATAACTCACAATAATGAGGACAAGTTAACCTTCAAAAAAAGTTATAAAGTCATTTGGCAGTGTCTCTCGCAAATATTTTAGCCTACTTAAAAAAACATTTTTATGATTAAATTAAAAAAATACTTGAGATTCTTGGTTTTATTTAAGTTAGTCTTTTTCTAATTTAATACATTCATCTTTGTATTTAGAAACTTACACTATAGGTAGATAGTTTAGATTTCATGCTCTAACAAAATATGTCATTGTATAGTTCCTAGGTACCTCTATGACATTTTTTATTTCATACTTTCTGATATCTTTTTATGGCCAAATCCTTGTTTTTACATTTTTCATGACATATTATATAGCTTTTCGAATGACATATTGTATGTTGCTTCATAAACAATATTTACATTAAATGAGACAATTTAGGCAGTTTGATAGAAATTTATACTTGTTATTTGTATCAAGCATGACTGTTATATACTGAATATACTGCTGATAAAACTGCAGTCTACAGGTTAGCTGCACCTATAACTGGGTGAAAATTGTGTATCTAATTTCAAGTACAAAAATGTAAATAATAAATATATAAAAATAAGCTTACTAGTCCTTACATGTGATGGCTGCATTCGTTTTATTTTTTTCATGTTTTTTTTTTTTTATTTTCACCTTTTGATCCTGCTAGTAATACACTTTCAGTCTTCTGGATGGCAATGCTCACTCACCATACCGGTATCTAGGAAGAAGTAGCATTGTCACCCTAGGACAGGAAGTGTGTACTACCCATCTCCTTTTTCCCAACATTGGAGAAGTTATTTTATAGTGCACAGAGAGAGCTGTAAACAGTGTAAACAAATAAGTTTGCAGTAGAGGCAACAAGCACAGGTTTATCAGCTCACAAGATTTCTGGCAGCATCAATATTTAATGTTTCCACTTGTCCAAAAGACATATAAGATTCCAATAGTATACTTAGCAGACCAAAAGGGAGCAAATAAGAAAAGTTAATTGTTAGGGTTTACACACCTTTTTAAATTGTGAAAAATTTGAACATTGGCTCAACAATTACTGCCTGTACTGGATTTGAAGGGTTTGGAAGATTGCTAGCCATTGGAAATATGCCACTGATTTAACTTCTTATTCGTAGTTCAGATGTAATTTAGTTCAGATGTTTGGAAGCCCATTGCACAGAACATCTTATAGTCTGCCTAGTTTATAATTTGTTTATTATACTAAAACATTTTTTCATTTAGTATTTGCTTACTAAACATGTGTAGTGCATTAACTGGTAAAACATTTCCCGCATAGCTTTTTGTATAACTATAGCTAAATGTCATACATAGGGGTTGATCTACCAAAACTGAAGAGTGCAAAGTCTGGTGCAGCTCTGCAGAGAAACCAATCCGCTTCCAGGTTTATTTGCCAAAGCTTAAAGCGGAAGTAAACCCATCGATTTAACAGTTTAAAAAAGCAGTTACATTTCCGGCATGCCAGGATTGCTAACTGTCACATTGGTTGTGCTCTCAACCAAACTGTCAAACCATCCAATGGCTGGTGTCATAACTGATCACATGTGCAGCACCATGGCAGTTGAAGATTAAACATAGGCCAAGATGGCAGCTTCCTTGGCTGAAAATGATAGGTGGGTTTACTTACAATTTAACTGAGCAAGCTGAAGTTAGAAGCTGATTGGTTATCATGCACAGCTGCATTAGATTTTACACTCTACAGTTTTAGTAAATTAACACCAAAGTGTGCACAGTTTACACCATGTCTGCCATTTTGTGGTGTAAACATCAAAAAATATATGAGAATGCAGTCATTGGGAACCAGACAGATAATTCAACTAATTACTTGCATTCACATGAATATTAGTCATAGGAACATTCACTTCAAGTGGAAGGTGTATTGCTTTTTTTAACACAGTATAATATGGCATGTCAAAACTATAACCAAACGTCAGTTATCTAGAACTTAACATTGTACTAGTGTACATTGTTTTGGTTGACACTACTAGCTCTATCAAAGTTAGTCTGTTATAGCCATCAGTGATCTAAATGGGAATACAATATGAAAGTCATAGCTGATCTAGATACATAGTGGTCATGAGATTTTTCTGAAAAGCTATGAAAATTATTTTAATGGGCCAATACATAAAACACATCTTGTAGTTATGAGGTGCTAAATACATTATATTAAATATATTTATGAGTATTGCCAAGACCTGAAAATCAATATAAATGTAGTCATTTGCAATATGTTTTAATGGGAGAGCATACCCTATAAATAAAAATAAAAATTCTTAACAAGATATTTGAATTCTCAGTTTTTTAACAATATATTTCATTAGAATGTCTGCTGTCAAAGCAGACAAATGGTACAGTGAGCTAGTGTTCCTCTTGGGAACAAATGTGCTAAAACTTTTTTTATTAGTCTTTAAATGTAGAGTATTAGCCAATAACATTTTGCTCCACAACGTTAATATAGATCAACAATAATCACTGATAAAAAAAAGACAAAATATCTGCAAAAATTATATTCCACATGAGGTCAGAGAAAGGGTATAGTAAACATTTAGATAAATATCACACTAAACCAGCCAAAGAGCATATCATTGTATCTACATAGCAAATGTTAAGCTCCCCAAAAATACCAAGTCCTGTTTATGAATGGAAACACATAGTGGTCCATGGCCACCTGGTAGTCTATTAGGCTTTCCTATATTAAAGTAGAAATTCACATTTACACTTAATTAAACTTAAGCCAAACGATCAAAGCGCAAAGAAAAACACCAGTGTTTCCAAGCATCAGGTAGCAACAGCTAAGCTGTGAAAGCATCGTCCATCCACCAACCCCAGGTAACACGTTTGCTGTCTTTGCAGCAGTTCCCAGCTCCAGTTGGCAGGAACCCGCTTCACACCTATTGCAGCAAGCTTCCGTTCCAAGCATCACAGGACAGGCCACCACTCAGGGTTCCAACAGCTTCATCATCAGCCAACTCCAGCCCAGAGAAGTCCTCTACACTCCTCTTGCACCAGCTATCAGCCTCAAGGAGCACTGGACAGCTTAATACACAATGCTTCTCTACAACTTACAGCCAAACCTTTCCTTACTGTGAGGAATCTCCTATCTCCCGGCAACAAAGGAACCTCTTCGGTTTTACAGCTTCATCATCGACACCGTCATCACCCAGAACCAGAGATGCTTACTCTCTTTCTGCCACTTCTCATTGTACCAGACAAAAAGGTAACAGCTCCCTTCTCGCTGCATCATCTCCCAGATACATGCAGCATCTCCAGACTAACTATCCATTAATTGAATCAAGGCTTCAGGCAACCCGGGTACTCCCTCCAAGGCTTCTGTCTTACCCTAGTTACACAGAACACATTGCCCTCAGTGAATCATTGCTTAGTCCAGAGTCAAATCAGTAAGTTAAAAAAAAAGTATAAAGATATACTGTAACAATTAACCTTAAAATACTGGGGCAGAAATATACAATCTAATGTTGGTGGATGTTCTGTGCAATTGACCTTCAAATTGTATATAACATGCAGGAATCAAAGTTTGAAGAACAAAAAGTATAGGTAGTATAGAACATAGCACAAATTGAGGGTTCAGCTTTATTCTGGAGAAGAGCTCAGAGCATGGGGTTTCAGGAGGAATGTTAGACATAATGGCAATTTGATGGAAGTTTGTTTTATAACACAAATATAAAGCACAGTTTGAATAGTCCTGTTTTTAATGTGTTGGTTTTCCAAAGTGGCCTTTCTTTACTAATCACTAACAATGTATGGAGTAACAACGGGTGCTTTGGTGCTGTAATGCTGTGACTAACAGTATGTTTTGCAGGAAGAAGTCGTTATTTTTAAAACTGTTAGAAGGTCATGATTTATTTCATTGAAAGAGGTGTAGCATGAAGAAACACTGGGCCTTCTACAGCCTAGAACATTTTTTTATGACAAAAGATAAGTGTTGTTTGGGTTTTTTTCTTCTTGACTAGGCAGAGGTATAGTATGGGTATGTGAATATGGACCAATGCCAACATCATTATTTGAGGCCTATTAATGACTGTTTAATAGTGACGTGATGCCTCATTTTTCTAATACACTTATCAACATCATTACATTTCCTGTATAATATCCAGCCACCCTACCAGAATGTATCCTTATTTGTGAGCACATTGACATTCTGTTTTCCTTCTGAATATTCTTTGACAGCTGTTCTCATGTAAGACCTAAGCCAATTCAGCTTGGCAGCCTAATGTGTTGAAAACAGAAAGCAACTATTCAGGCTGACCAATGGATTCTGTAGGCTTCTGATTAACTCCATTTTGTATTGATAGATCTCAATTGCTTGTTTCCATCTTTCGGTAAACAATGTTGATAACAAAAAGACTTGCACTGTTTTAGACTTACGCTAATGCTAAAGAAGATAATTTAATAACTGTATATATATAGCATAAAAATTGCACATATATGAAGGAAATTTATTTTCAGGGTCTAACCTCAATGACGCTAAGACTGTTAGTAAAATTGTGTACACTTATTTTATGCGAAATTCTTTACAGTTGTACACGTATTTTATGCAAAATTCTTTACAGTTGTCTATGTTTCATGTTATAATTTTAATTTATAAAAAATAAAAATACAACAACCTTTGCGTACATATATAGTATTGCTGATTTCCTTTGTAGGTTACTTTAATGATATTTTTGTTTATGTGGTATGGTGGGAATTATTTTAGGTTTTATGGAGCAAGGCAAAAAGATTTACTTTTTTTGGACTTAAATGTTGCCACTTTTGGTTTAAGTCCTTAATAATTAATATTTGCATTCCATGAGACCAAGTTAAAGCGGTAGTTCACCCACAATCCCATGATGTTACCATCGAGACAGGCATTGTAGCGCGAGCTACAGTATGCCTGTCCCGATTTTTTTAACCCCGTACTCACCTCGTAGTCGTCCATCGTAGATTCCGGCTCCCGCGGGGAATGGGCGTGCCTATGGAGAGGGAGGATGATTGACGGCCGGCCCTGGCACGTCACTCTCCCCGAAGACAGCCGGAGTAGGTCTCGGCTCTTCACGGCGCGTGCGCACAGGCTATGCGCACGCGTCGTGAAGACCAAGCCTATTTCGGCTATTTCCGGAGAAGCGTGACGCGCCAGAGCCGGCCGTCAATCATCCTCCGTCTCCAGAGGCACGCCCATTCCCCGGTATCTTCGATGGACGACTACAAGGTGAGTATGGGGGGAAAAAATTCGGGACAGGCATACTGTAGCTCGCGCTACAGTGCCTGATTTAAAGGTAAAAGATAAAAAAAAATTTTTTTTCCTGTCGATAGGGTGAACCCCCGCTTTAATTACAGAAAAAAACAGGATACAACGGTGCTCCTTGTAAAAAAAAAATAGTTCAGAAATTCTGTAAACATTACAAATGTCATTTTAAGGAGATGTCTATTCATGAAACAGGCAATATGGATGTAGAGCAGGCACCTTCTAAATTTTCCAGATTGCTTTCAAAGTGATTAAACTCTATGATCTCTGATGGTCTGTCAACTTGGGTTTTGACTTCTGCTCCATTACAAGGCTAAAAAGCCTCTACTCTGGAGCCAGGTGCTGCCCCTCACAATCAACAATGCTGAAGCCTCAGCAGCCAATAGAGGCTTTGGCATTGAACTGTTACCTGCTAGGTTAGGGCAGTGGCTTGGCTTAGGATCTAAGCATGTGTGTTCAACCTGTCGCCTTCCAGCTGTTGCAAAACTACAAGTCCCATCATGCCTCTGCCTTTGGGAGTCATGCTTGTAACTGTCAGACTTGCAATACCTCATAGTTTCGCAACAACTGGAGGGCCATAGGTTGAGCACCCATGGTTTAGGTGGACAGGGAACGCATTATTAGGGCTCCCCATGTGCACCAAAATCTAAAATGTCTAAAACTTACTTGTGTCACCATTAGGTGTCGGCTCTAAAGCTGCATTGCTAATTTAAAGCACTTGATGCATGTGACATGTTTGTGTTTTACTTTGTGCACAGCTTTGTATTGTTAGATAGTTTAAGAAGTTTTGTGTGAACAGTTTAGGATTAGATAATGCACTTTCTTTCATCATTGCATATAAATATCTTAAGTTATTATCTATTATTTTTCAAATAACAGTGCTAGAATTTGTGTGTTTTCCAATAAAATTTAACATTTCAGCTAAATAAATTTGTGATACTACCAAAAGGATACGTTTCTGAATGGGATACAATTGATGCTAGTTCTGTGAATCACTAAGGTGATTTTCTTTTTTAGCATTCATGCAGCTGGCTGCCTGGGAAAATTACACAATTACATTTAAAATATGTGCCCCATTTTTAATAAGTGATAAGTAGAGTCTTTGAATAAAGGACATCAACGCCAATCAAATTGCATTCGTCTTAAATGTATGTTTACTTCAGAATACACTGTACAGAGGATCACACCTTCCAAGGGGTTGTGATACAGAATACAAAACGTTACAGGCTTTTATAGGAAATCATAACAAGTACGGCGCAAGCCCAAGGTACAGATTACACAATACATTCTTTATTATCTGTGATAATATTATATCTGGTCAGCATGGCCTAACTAGGGTGTTAAGTGAAAGGTTGTTTTAACAGAAGAAAGATGGATTATATCAAAGGAGTAATTAAAAAGTAATTCAAGAGGGGAAGGGGCTTTCCAAAACAATCTCTTTTCTGAGAATACTTATCATGTTATTGGCAGAACATCTCATGTCTTCTGGAGACAGTCAAGGCACAAAAACATGTTGCAATACCAAAAGAATTCAGAAACACTTAAGAGAAAAACATCTTCATATACTGGGGGAACTCAACTTCAACGAATATATATATATATATATATATATATATATATATATATATATATATACACATGACATATAGGGCCAGATCCACAAAGAAATGGATAGGCGCAGCGTATCAGAGACACGCTACGCCGCCGTATCTTACCTGGCTTTAAGTCGAATCCTGGAAGAATTTGCGCCGAAAGTTACGGCGGCATAGTGTATTTCTGGCGGCGGAATTTAAATCGGCGATTACGGGGCGTGATTCATTTAAATGAAGCGCGTCCCCTCGCCGATTGAACTGCGCATGCTCCGTTTTGAAATTTCCCGCCGTGCTTTGCGCGAAATGACGTCGCAACGACGTCATTTTTTTAACTTAGACGTGACTTACGTCCATCCCTATTCACGGACGACTTACGCAAAAAATAAAAAAAATTCAAATTTCAACGCGGGAACGACGGCCATACTTAACATGGCAAGTCTATCTATACGCCCCAAAATAGCAGCTTTAACTATACGCCGGAAAAAGCCGACTAATGACGACGTAAGAGAATGTGACGGCTGCGAGTACGTTTGTTGATCGTCGGAAAAAGCTAATTTGCATACCCGACGCGGAAAACGACTCAAACTCCACCCAGCGGATGCCGAAGTATTGCATCTACGATGCGAAGGCGTACGAAGCCGTATGCCTGTCGGATCGAACCCAGATGCCGTCGTATCTTGGTTTGAGGATTCAAACTAAAGATACGACGCGGGAAATTTGAAAGTACGCCGGCGTATCAGTAGATACGCCAGCGTACTCTCTTTCTGGATCTGGCCCATTAGGTATATTTTCATATCTTCACAGTCCCTCCTGTGTTCTTTGGTATACGATTCTTATACTTCTTCAGGGTCTTTAGGTAGAGCCCCAGTTAATCTTTTTTTAGGATGTAACATCCTTTCCTGTGAGAAAAGCAGACTCTTAGTTGAGTAATATAATTTATTATTTAGCAAAATTAATCAAATCATAATTAAAGTTAAAAAGTATATGCAGATATTTTTAAATATATGCATTATACAAATGTATTATGAATGAATAATAATCAGTAACCATTTTTTTAGGAATACAGATTTAAATAAATATTCATTTTCTTTCGGGAAGTAAAGTTTAAGTATCATTAAACATGTCATATGACTTAATTTAAAAAAATAATGAAAGATTCTTGAATTATAGCAGGGGCAATAATACCAAATAAGCATAATGTGTTTTAAGGCTTCGAATTTGTGAAAGTTATTCCAGTGTTTTTTGTTTTTAAAATTGCATGCAGAGACAAGTAAAAAAAAAAAAAATATATATATATATATATATATATATATATATATATATATATATATATATATATATATATATATATATGTTTTGTCACTGCCTCCTGCTTCACTGTGTCAAATTGTTTTAATGTTTTCTCTAAGATAATAGGCTTACTAACAATCTCTTTGCAACTAACTGTACAATAAAGGGGCAGGCCTTTCTGGCTTAAAAAATATGTTTTATTTAAAAGGGAAGTGATGTTTTATTTTCTGTTACCATTTTTGTTATATTTTTCAATTTTTTTTAACATGTACCATCTTAAAAGCGGTTATTGCATGATTAATTAAACAAAATCATACAACTTTTTTGCAATAAGTTGTAAAAAAATGATATCTATCTATATAGATAGATAGATAGTAAGAGCATGTTCCCTTATTTATATTTATTCTAAAAACAGAATTTACCTAATTTTCAGTTTAAAATGTGCTGTAGAGGTTATGTAGAGGTTATACTGGGACTGCCCCTTTAAAAAAATTGAAATTTTGTTTTTCTTTCCTTATTTTAATTTTCAGCATTGAACGTGGAATTGCTCAGTTTGAGCCATTCACAAATTTTGATTGATTACCCTTTTTTTTTCAATATTGGCCTACTGTTTGCCTTTAAAGCAAGAATTGGAATTACACAAGAACTTTGAAGCAGCAGCTGTGATAAAGGGCTCTTGTCAGTGAATACAAAAAGAAATAGCCCCCAAATGCCTGGTAACTTACTACAGGAATTTCATTTCAGCTGCCTGTCTCCTGGATCTGTTCTCCAGAACGTAAAAGAGGGCAGGAGGAACAGTGACCATCACGAAGAGGTGTAGAAAAAGACTGATGACTGAACTAGGTCATATTTTTTATTAATTTTAAAGGCGCTCTCTATTGGTGACTTAAACATAAAATTGGTGCAATGGACACTTGAAAATATTTCATCATCACTCCTCTACTTCTTCAATCAGATGGTGCCTGACAGAAGATGTATATCAAAACTCCTTTTTCTCCTGCAATTGCAGCACATCAAATAATTCTTCCAGGCTTAGAAAAATGCAGTCAGTGGAGGCAGACAGTTTAGGAAAAAGCGCAGTTAATGTATATATAAGGGTCTCTGTATCAAAGCAAATTTAATTATCCCCGAAATATTTATATCTATATGCATGAAGAAAAACACATAAAATGGTCCTTCCTGGCATACATGTTAGGTGTGTTATTAAATAGCACACACAAATTTACAAATTTTAAAAATAATAATTATGCATTTCTGGAAAAAATTGTTAAGGAACAAATATTTCAGCCAATCAATTTCTGAACTAGAAAAAAACAACACTGATCTAAAACCAAGGAATTGCCAATATGGCATCCGCTATGGCAGATCCAATTTAAATGTTTAAAAAAAAAAATATTGCATGTGAGAAATGTTCAGTTAAACTCCATTTAAGAAATGTGTAAAACATTTTACGGTTAAAAAAAAATTTGCAAAGAAAACGATTTTGAGGTAAACATTTTAAATAGGATAACAAGTTTACGGTTGTGCATTGATACATAGACCCGGTAATATGTAGCACAAATTGTTATGCATTTAAAAAAAGTTTGTGTGGAATTTAATTTATTCTCTCTAGCACACATTTATGGACTTAAAGTAGTATAGATATTGTTGTTTTTTTTTAATTTTTTCTGGAAATTTGGAAAAACTATTATTATTTACATTTTAACAATTTAAACGAGGCATGCGTGTACTCTTTAATGGCATTATCATTGTGCCAAGCAGTTTGCAAATATTTAATAATATTTATTTATTTTATTCACTCAATTTATTTAAATAGTGTATTACATTATTATTTTTTTACTTTTAAACATGTATTGCATCTTGTTCAAAACAAATTTTAACACCATCTTTGTCCAAAAATGGTGAGGAAGGCAGACAATTATTTATACAGTAATTTAGAGTTTCTTGGTGAATCTGACATGTACTGAACATTGACTATTTAACAAATATTCCTTTTAAGACCTAATAAGCCTCTTCTGTGCCCCACGCTAAAAAGAATGTTTCAAGTAGTTCCCAGTCTGATGTAGTTTATATTTTTTCCTGAGGCCTGACTTTGCCTAATTTTATATCTAAACTCCACCAAATGCCATTCCCCTGACCACAAGAGTGCTCTTATTAGCCACACAGGGAGACTACTTGGATAGTGGAATGGCACTTGGTATGGCTTAGCCTTCATTTAGAGTAAATTATTATATGATTTTTGTTATACGTAGGGCTTTAGCATTTAAAACTTTCATTAGCTGCCTCTGGTAAACTTTCTGGCATGAATGTAGGTGGTACCTTTTAAAGGAAAAATCAATTTTCATCCTATCCTGTGTGCTCCTGAAATACAAAACTAAGTGCAGGGATTTTTATAAAAATATATCATGAATCTAATTGGATTTATGACATAAACATCACCTAGGGTGAAATTGATTTATTTTGCAAAGCAATCCCATAAATGTTTCAGGGTATACATCTAACAACTATGCATTAAATGTGACCATTTTTAATGGACGTGTGTGTGTGTGTATATGTGTGTATGTGTGTTCATGTGTTTATTTTGTTATAAACCTGGCACCAGTATTAGTTTGGATTGCATGTTGTTTTCCTATTTTGAATCAAGCTGCAGGTCTTTCTTGCCTCCTTAACTGTGCATTAGATGCACCTTCTCTGTTGCCTAAATGCTCTGGTTGTCTCAGTTGCCTTTTGGGCCGTCCTGACATATCCAAACACAATGTAGTTAGGTAGGACAAATTGCTGGTTTGTTATTTGCACCATGGAACCGGAAATCATCTTACGTTTGATTCATAAGACATTACAGATAGGTAGAAAAAACGTCCTGGTGCTATTATATTACAGTGTCATAATACCTCACGGCCAGACATCAAGTGGTGTTTTTCTGGACAGGCAAAATTGGAAATGCTGTATATAATTTACAAGCTAGCAAAAACAAAACTGAATGCAACAAATACATTCAATTTTGGCAAGCCTCATCTGGCATTTTGCTCTTCTTTATAGCACTATCATTGCAATGTAGGTGTCACACAAAACAAGAACTCCTATACCCGCCTCTCCAGCAGTCTGTGTGTCCTCCGTTTCCCCTCTGGTCGAGTGCTGCAGCCTCTATCAGTCTTGCCGGCATTCAGCGCTTCAGGAATTGGGATGATGTCCTTTGCCATGTGGTCCCTTCCTCTGACATCCTAAGTCACTGTGGAGTCCCCTAGTGACATAGGGGTCAGAGTATCGAACCATGGTGGAGTATAAGAGTTCTTCTTTCATATGACTCTTTCATGTTGATTTTTTGTAACCTTACAGGGTAGCTTTCAAAAAGATAACACGCTGCTAGAGAGGGGGTCAATTCATCGAAAATGCATAAGCATTCCCCAGCACTTAGTCCACAGCACTTAGCCAAAAAGGACCCCAATGAATACCAGTTTATTACTGTTTAAAAAGAGAGGTATCTCTTGCATATGTTTTGGAAGCATATTTTAAAGACCAAAGTGATGCTGAGATCTGCTCTATGGGCGCATTAGGATTACGTAGGAAAGGGTTAGAACTTTTGACAATGTTTGTTATTGTCTATGCTTTCCTGTCTTGGTGACAGCCACACCCCTGTTTCTTGTGTGGGTGTCACAGGGACAGGACGTGAATACAAAGTTCTCTAATGGGGTCATAAACATAACTACTTGACAGACCTGACCTCTTTATTCTTCCCCACTCAAATCTAAAAAAATATAATAACAATGGCTAGAGTTAGGCTTTAAGAGTAAGTGTATCTGGTGGTTACCACAGGTACAGCAATACATGAAAGATCCAGACTCATTCAGATAGTTGTTTCTCCTATCATGTATGTTGACACCTTTCAGTGCACGAAAAATATGCCCATGTAGTCTTTTCGTCTGTATTTATGTGGAATGGTCTCAGATTCATTGTTTGTTCATTTTTTTAATTATTTGCTATTTCAAGGGGCAATACAGCCCATGTAATATAATAATAAATAAAAGGTTAATTTTTACATATTTTTGTTATGATCTTTTAATAATAGTTTTATACTTTTTAATGTGTTAAAATATTAATGTTATGTTTTAAGGCGGTGTTAAACCTTTATGTGTTTGTGTGGCTCGGGTATTTTGATTGATAGAATGTTGTGCCAAGTTTATGGGATAGTAGTTATAAAGATCATCAAATTATTTGTAATTTTTCTGCATTGCCCTGTTTCAGTGGATGGATAGCAGCTTTTTATAAACATTCTTTCATTTTAATGGTCAGGGATAAAATTTGAAAAAAAACATTTTTTTTTTGCTTCAGGCAAATATGAAATATCGCATATGAGTAAGTTATTTATCTCAATTTACATACACATACATTGACTCTTCCTTGTAAAACAACTCAGTAGAAAGTTTTATTTAGACACATGGAGTGTAAAAGCAAACATTCCTTGGTGTGATTTCTTTAACAAAAAATAAATTTCTATGAGACATAGGTATACCCTGTATTTAATGTTTATTTTTGAAAATAAAATGATAAATACATTTTAAAAACAAATATAAAACACCCGTTAAAATAATACTTTAAATACGTAGGATAGTATTTATCAAATGCAGTCATTTTTCCTATTTACAAAAGTACTGTTTTTTTGTAAATAGGAATGTGTGAATGGGGCCTAAAAGTGAAATTGGTGTGCAAGGCCTTGTCATAAAATCATAGAAAGCTTTTATTTTTCTACAACAGAAGTACATATTGGTACATAGAGGAGCTGAAAGTTAGAAAATAAAAAGTTGAGAAATCCTCCAAAAAAGAGAAAATAGGTAAATTTTGAAAATAACAAAAATAATGCTAAATGTTTTCAAAAATCATGACAAAGATATTCAATAGCTCCTTAATAAAAATAAAAGTCAATCAAATTATTCTTATCAATATTGTCATTTCAATGCTTTATATAAAAAAAGAAAAGTTACAAGGTCAAAATACTTCGTAATAAAAAAGCTTTTGTCAGGCATTTTTTCAGGCATTTTTCAACTAAAAGGTGCAGAGTGCTGCTAAAAAAGGGATGGAGGGCTGCTGTTTGAGCAAAAAATGCGCAACAAAACTTTTGAAAAAATGTTTAAAAAAGTTAATGTTGTGCTTTTCAGGTGTTTCTATTGAAGTCAAATGAGACAAAAATGCTTAATTCTGCCTGAAAAGGAGTTAATGCACTTTTTTGAGCCACTGACATTTCGTTAGATGTTAACAAGGACTATTGAAAACAATGGCTTTCTGCTTTTTAAACGTTTTTTGAGCTTCGAGCTACAAGCTACAAAACACAGAAGTGAGCGCCATGTCACTTGTGGCAAAACGCCCATCGCTCAAAAAGTATATGAGCTACTTTTTCTTCATGAGCATTTTTTGCTCAAACAGCAGCTCTCTGCCCCTTTTTTCCAGCAGCACTCCACATCTTAGTTTAAAAAATGCCTGAAAAATGCTTGTCAAAAGCAACAAAAACACACAATTCTGCTCCAAAAAAAAGTTTAAAAACTCTTGAAGAAAAAAAAACACTTGGAAAAAGGTTTAAATATGCAACGCTTAAGTGTGAATGTAGCCTTGAACAGGCTCCCAAATTACCCAGATAGCAAGCAATTGTGCTGCAAGTTTGAAAATTACTTGCTAAGCTACTGCTAGACTTGCCAGGCTTCACAATTTGTTGCACAATTGCAGCAAGTCCGCATTGCATGACTCCAGATCAACTTTCTTTGCAAACATTCTGCAAGTTCTGGATCAGTTATGCTGTGCAATTGTCATCCCACCACAGGGGGCGCTGTGGTTAAATTTTCATGCTGTAGACTTGCAGAACTCTAGCTGTAGACTCACCAATGCAACTTTTCAAGTGTACAGCTTGACAGGAAGATTGTGCAGCAAGTTAACATACTTATAATTCAACACAGACACAAATTTGTGGAAAAGTTATCCTAGCTATCTGGGTAGCAATAACTAGACATGTGCACAGAATTTTTTTTTTGTTTTTTTTTTATTCTGTTTCGTATCGTTCCGTAGGCTCGTTCCCGTTCGTTTTTCGTAAGACGCCCGTTTTCCTGTTCGTTCCCGTTCGTTTTTCGTACGACGCGATTTTTTCGTATTCCGATCGTTTCGTATTTTGGTTACCGTTTTGTTTCGTACATGCGGGATGGTTCGTTATTCTGTTTAATTCATGTTCGTTACTTGTTAGACAATAATTTTCGTGAATTTTCATCATTTTGTACTTTCGTAAATATATCGCGGGATTCGCGGCACTTTCAACACGCGGCTCATCCATATTAACTATTGTTAAGCCCCATACACTTGGTCAGACTTTTTTAACAACAAACATAAAAACGATCGTTTTACCGAACGTTCGTTCGTTTTTAAACTCCATCAGAAAACCATTTTTGGGTTCCAGGTTCAAAAGTCTGGCCAACTGATCTCTCCCTTCAGACGAAAATCCACAGAAAAGTTTATTTGGCTTTACTGCACTTCTGTACTCAGCACAAAAGAGAAGCTGCTTCACTAACTAACTACACTCACTGTCCATTCAAAAAAACGAAAATGACATCTTATAACAAAAGATTTGCATTCTGTATTTTGAAACCAAATTACGAACAGAAAGAAGGAATTCAGAATACAGAATACAAATCTTTTGTTATAGATGTCATATGAACATACAAACAGAAAAAGGAATCAAACAAAATACAGAATGAAAATCTTTTGTTAGATGTCATATGAACATACGACTGAAAATCAAAATACGAACAGAACAAGGATTCAAACAAAATAAAGAATGCAAGTCTTTTGTTATAGATGTCATATTCGTTCTTTTGCCGTTTTAATTTTGTCGTATTTTCGTCGGATCGTTCGTTCGTATTTGCGGTTGTTCGTTATGCGACTCATTCGTAATCCCATTGTTTTCGTATTTTGGTGCTTAAATTTTTTCGTATGTACACATTATTCTGCGGGTACGAAAATGAACATTTTCGTACGAAAATAACATTCGTACGAACGGGAATGCACATATCTAGCAATAACTATACAATACTATGAATAACATGATTCATTTTAAAAGCACAGTATTAGTATTTGATATGATTTTAAAGAATGTCTAAAGGTTTTTTCAGTTTCAGGTAGAATAAGGAGGGAATAGTTTTTACTGCTTTCCAGGGCTCCATTACAGAGATTTGCCCTCACTTGTCTCCGAGCCAATAGTGTTACCAGAAACAAAAGTGAAGTAGTAGATTTAAACCTTTCTCTACTTTACTAAACAAACAAAAAAAGGTTTCTGTGTTGCTGTTGGAAATTTACACTCACTTCCTGTCCGGGAAAGGAAGTGAATGGCATTCTAGTACTGTGTCCACCTGGCCTTACTGACTTATCGTATGCAGTTTACAGCTAAATCTGATTTTGATGTGTCTATTGTAATAGTGTAGATGAGCAGAATCCATATCCAGGATGGGTATGTTTGTATATAAATGCTGCATATTCTATATTTATAACAGAGATGTGTACCGTACCATAAATGAAATGGATCCATAATATAATATTTTTCTCCAGATAGCGCCCAGCCCTTTTTATATTGTATAATGAATTTCCTCCCATTGACACTTTTGAATTCCTGTTTGTAAAATAATAATAAAAAAAAATACTAACCACATTAAAGCGGATGTTCCGCCCCAAAAAAATATTAAAAGCCAGCAGCTACAAATACTGCAGCTGCTGACTTTTAATATTAGGACACTTACCTGTCCTGGAGTCCAGCGGCGTCCGCAGCAGAGCACGAGCGATCGCTCGTCACCCTGCTGCTCCCCCCTCCATCCACGGTGAGGGAACCAGGAAGTGAAGCGCTGCGGCTTCACTGCCCGGTACCCTACGGCGCATGCGCGAGTCGCGCCCGCCGATTGGCTCCTGCTGTGTGCTGGGAGCCGAGTGTTCCCAGCACACAACGAGGGGGGCGACGGGATGTGACAAAATGCCCGTCTTTTGCCCGTGAATGCCGGGCCGGAAGTGGGTGCAAATACCTGTCTTTAGACAGGTATCTGCACCCCCATCCCCCCTGAAAGGTGTCAAATGTGACACCGGAGGGGGGGAGGGTTCCGATCAGCGGGACTTCACTTTAGGGTAGAGAACCGCTTTAAGTTATATATTAGAAATTAACCCTAAAGGTACATTTTGGTGTTGCCATTGTCTCTTTTCATATCTGTCTTTACTCCATTGACTTCTGTAATGTGTATGTACTGTATATAATATATAAAAGCTGAAAATATTAGTTGCTTGGCTGTCATGCTGATCCTCTTCTTCAATGCATAGTGAGACAATGTACCTAGTACAAGTGTGTAGCTGTAAACTCACAAATAATGACTTCTGTACAGTTTTTTGGTCATTAACTCACTTGGTGTTCAGTTAAAGCAGTGGTTCTCAACTCCTGTCCTCAGGACCCACTAACAGGCCAGATTTTAAGTATTACCTTGGGGAGATGCAGACTAGAATACTGCAATCACTGAGCAGCAAATAATATCACCTGTGATGTATTTCAGTTATCTTGCAAACCTGGCCTGCTAGTGGGCCCTGAGGACAGGGTTGATGACCACTGAGTTAAAGGCTTGCATTTACTCCAGAGAACCTGTGTTCACTTTGGACAACCAATCATGAGCGGAACAATTCACGTGTATCTAATGCCAATTTGTTAAAATTCTGGACAAAGAACATATTAGAACAGAAAGTGAGAAGAAATCTCATCAGGAAATCTATGACAGGTGACACCTTAGCGGTTGTCCCAATTGGAAGCTTTGGTAGGCCTAGTGAAAAATAGGTTCTTTTAGTAAAGCAGCCTCAGTAAGAGCTGAAGTTAGAGGATTAGCTTGACAGTCTGATGTCATTGTCTAGTATTTTAATAAAGGGATTGGTAAATGTATCCTAGGGGTTCTCATATGTTTCCTTTAATCTGAACAAATGTCATGTGTTCTATTTTATTGTGTATCTGTAAGCAATTGTCGCTTGCCCATTCTAACCTCTCTAATGCCATCTGCTGGTAATCCCAAGGTACTGCACTTCATACAAAATACACTGCAGAAAACTTGTTAACTGAAAAACTATAATCCCTGTTCACAAATTAGCCACTCTATATGTTTACAAATAGGATATAAAAGTGATGATAAATGTGCTTCAGTAGCTTTACATATCATATGCAACTATTTGCTTTTTAAATGATTTAATGAATTTACAATATATATATATATATATATATATATATATATATATATATATATACGGTATATTACCTTTACATGATATGTGAACAGAGCCTTGGGGTTCATTTGAAAGGAATGCTAATTGTACAACTCAGAAAGTATTGATTCCAGAGGATTAATGTGATAACCTAGCAACTAGCTTTTTTAGAAAAGGTCAGCGATCGCAGCCTCCTTATATTTCTTACAATATCATTTTTTAAAGCACAACTTTGTGCGGAAAAAAATGGTCCCTTGTCCTCGGGGCTGTGCTTGCACTGCAAGGTATAATAGCTCATTTGTCTAGGGGAGACGAGAAATAGGTTTACTTACCTGATCCTCTGTCCCGCGTCAAACGGCACATCTGCATGATTCGGAAGTGGACTATCCCTCATGCTCCTCATGTCTAGAGAAGGCCTTTGTGGCAATTCCTATAGTTCTACCATGAAAGGTTCACTTTAAAGTAGGGCTGTGCAAATTAACTTTTAATTAATCGATTCATCTTTAATTTTTTTGATCGATCAAAATCTTTTTCGATTAAAATTCTTTTCATTGGTACTCGCCTCTCCGCCGGCTTCCTGGCCTTCAGGGAGTTCCCGTCGGAGATCCGGTGACGTCACGGACACCGGCGGGGCTTGCCGTGTCCATCTGAAGGGCTCCTTTGCTGTGCCTTCATATCTGCATAAACAAGTTTACGGTTGTGCATTGATACATAGACCCGGTAATATGTAGCACAAATTGTTATGCATTTAAAAAAAGTTTGTGTGGAATTTAATTTATTCTCTCTAGCACACATTTATGGACTTAAAGTAGTATAGATATTGTTGTTTTTTTTTAATTTTTTCTGGAAATTTGGAAAAACTATTATTATTTACATTTTAACAATTTAAACGAGGCATGCGTGTACTCTTTAATGGCATTATCATTGTGCCAAGCAGTTTGCAAATATTTAATAATATTTATTTATTTTATTCACTCAATTTATTTAAATAGTGTATTACATTATTATTTTTTTACTTTTAAACATGTATTGCATCTTGTTCAAAACAAATTTTAACACCATCTTTGTCCAAAAATGGTGAGGAAGGCAGACAATTATTTATACAGTAATTTAGAGTTTCTTGGTGAATCTGACATGTACTGAACATTGACTATTTAACAAATATTCCTTTTAAGACCTAATAAGCCTCTTCTGTGCCCCACGCTAAAAAGAATGTTTCAAGTAGTTCCCAGTCTGATGTAGTTTATATTTTTTCCTGAGGCCTGACTTTGCCTAATTTTATATCTAAACTCCACCAAATGCCATTCCCCTGACCACAAGAGTGCTCTTATTAGCCACACAGGGAGACTACTTGGATAGTGGAATGGCACTTGGTATGGCTTAGCCTTCATTTAGAGTAAATTATTATATGATTTTTGTTATACGTAGGGCTTTAGCATTTAAAACTTTCATTAGCTGCCTCTGGTAAACTTTCTGGCATGAATGTAGGTGGTACCTTTTAAAGGAAAAATCAATTTTCATCCTATCCTGTGTGCTCCTGAAATACAAAACTAAGTGCAGGGATTTTTATAAAAATATATCATGAATCTAATTGGATTTATGACATAAACATCACCTAGGGTGAAATTGATTTATTTTGCAAAGCAATCCCATAAATGTTTCAGGGTATACATCTAACAACTATGCATTAAATGTGACCATTTTTAATGGACGTGTGTGTGTGTGTATATGTGTGTATGTGTGTTCATGTGTTTATTTTGTTATAAACCTGGCACCAGTATTAGTTTGGATTGCATGTTGTTTTCCTATTTTGAATCAAGCTGCAGGTCTTTCTTGCCTCCTTAACTGTGCATTAGATGCACCTTCTCTGTTGCCTAAATGCTCTGGTTGTCTCAGTTGCCTTTTGGGCCGTCCTGACATATCCAAACACAATGTAGTTAGGTAGGACAAATTGCTGGTTTGTTATTTGCACCATGGAACCGGAAATCATCTTACGTTTGATTCATAAGACATTACAGATAGGTAGAAAAAAACGTCCTGGTGCTATTATATTACAGTGTCATAATACCTCACGGCCAGACATCAAGTGGTGTTTTTCTGGACAGGCAAAATTGGAAATGCTGTATATAATTTACAAGCTAGCAAAAACAAAACTGAATGCAACAAATACATTCAATTTTGGCAAGCCTCATCTGGCATTTTGCTCTTCTTTATAGCACTATCATTGCAATGTAGGTGTCACACAAAACAAGAACTCCTATACCCGCCTCTCCAGCAGTCTGTGTGTCCTCCGTTTCCCCTCTGGTCGAGTGCTGCAGCCTCTATCAGTCTTGCCGGCATTCAGCGCTTCAGGAATTGGGATGATGTCCTTTGCCATGTGGTCCCTTCCTCTGACATCCTAAGTCACTGTGGAGTCCCCTAGTGACATAGGGGTCAGAGTATCGAACCATGGTGGAGTATAAGAGTTCTTCTTTCATATGACTCTTTCATGTTGATTTTTTGTAACCTTACAGGGTAGCTTTCAAAAAGATAACACGCTGCTAGAGAGGGGGTCAATTCATCGAAAATGCATAAGCATTCCCCAGCACTTAGTCCACAGCACTTAGCCAAAAAGGACCCCAATGAATACCAGTTTATTACTGTTTAAAAAGAGAGGTATCTCTTGCATATGTTTTGGAAGCATATTTTAAAGACCAAAGTGATGCTGAGATCTGCTCTATGGGCGCATTAGGATTACGTAGGAAAGGGTTAGAACTTTTGACAATGTTTGTTATTGTCTATGCTTTCCTGTCTTGGTGACAGCCACACCCCTGTTTCTTGTGTGGGTGTCACAGGGACAGGACGTGAATACAAAGTTCTCTAATGGGGTCATAAACATAACTACTTGACAGACCTGACCTCTTTATTCTTCCCCACTCAAATCTAAAAAAATATAATAACAATGGCTAGAGTTAGGCTTTAAGAGTAAGTGTATCTGGTGGTTACCACAGGTACAGCAATACATGAAAGATCCAGACTCATTCAGATAGTTGTTTCTCCTATCATGTATGTTGACACCTTTCAGTGCACGAAAAATATGCCCATGTAGTCTTTTCGTCTGTATTTATGTGGAATGGTCTCAGATTCATTGTTTGTTCATTTTTTTAATTATTTGCTATTTCAAGGGGCAATACAGCCCATGTAATATAATAATAAATAAAAGGTTAATTTTTACATATTTTTGTTATGATCTTTTAATAATAGTTTTATACTTTTTAATGTGTTAAAATATTAATGTTATGTTTTAAGGCGGTGTTAAACCTTTATGTGTTTGTGTGGCTCGGGTATTTTGATTGATAGAATGTTGTGCCAAGTTTATGGGATAGTAGTTATAAAGATCATCAAATTATTTGTAATTTTTCTGCATTGCCCTGTTTCAGTGGATGGATAGCAGCTTTTTATAAACATTCTTTCATTTTAATGGTCAGGGATAAAATTTGAAAAAAAAATTTTTTTTTTGCTTCAGGCAAATATGAAATATCGCATATGAGTAAGTTATTTATCTCAATTTACATACACATACATTGACTCTTCCTTGTAAAACAACTCAGTAGAAAGTTTTATTTAGACACATGGAGTGTAAAAGCAAACATTCCTTGGTGTGATTTCTTTAACAAAAAATAAATTTCTATGAGACATAGGTATACCCTGTATTTAATGTTTATTTTTGAAAATAAAATGATAAATACATTTTAAAAACAAATATAAAACACCCGTTAAAATAATACTTTAAATACGTAGGATAGTATTTATCAAATGCAGTCATTTTTCCTATTTACAAAAGTACTGTTTTTTTGTAAATAGGAATGTGTGAATGGGGCCTAAAAGTGAAATTGGTGTGCAAGGCCTTGTCATAAAATCATAGAAAGCTTTTATTTTTCTACAACAGAAGTACATATTGGTACATAGAGGAGCTGAAAGTTAGAAAATAAAAAGTTGAGAAATCCTCCAAAAAAGAGAAAATAGGTAAATTTTGAAAATAACAAAAATAATGCTAAATGTTTTCAAAAATCATGACAAAGATATTCAATAGCTCCTTAATAAAAATAAAAGTCAATCAAATTATTCTTATCAATATTGTCATTTCAATGCTTTATATAAAAAAAGAAAAGTTACAAGGTCAAAATACTTCGTAATAAAAAAGCTTTTGTCAGGCATTTTTTCAGGCATTTTTCAACTAAAAGGTGCAGAGTGCTGCTAAAAAAGGGATGGAGGGCTGCTGTTTGAGCAAAAAATGCGCAACAAAACTTTTGAAAAAATGTTTAAAAAAGTTAATGTTGTGCTTTTCAGGTGTTTCTATTGAAGTCAAATGAGACAAAAATGCTTAATTCTGCCTGAAAAGGAGTTAATGCACTTTTTTGAGCCACTGACATTTCGTTAGATGTTAACAAGGACTATTGAAAACAATGGCTTTCTGCTTTTTAAACGTTTTTTGAGCTTCGAGCTACAAGCTACAAAACACAGAAGTGAGCGCCATGTCACTTGTGGCAAAACGCCCATCGCTCAAAAAGTATATGAGCTACTTTTTCTTCATGAGCATTTTTTGCTCAAACAGCAGCTCTCTGCCCCTTTTTTCCAGCAGCACTCCACATCTTAGTTTAAAAAATGCCTGAAAAATGCTTGTCAAAAGCAACAAAAACACACAATTCTGCTCCAAAAAAAAGTTTAAAAACTCTTGAAGAAAAAAAAACACTAGGAAAAAAGGTTTAAATATGCAACGCTTAAGTGTGAATGTAGCCTTGAACAGGCTCCCAAATTACCCAGATAGCAAGCAATTGTGCTGCAAGTTTGAAAATTACTTGCTAAGCTACTGCTAGACTTGCCAGGCTTCACAATTTGTTGCACAATTGCAGCAAGTCCGCATTGCATGACTCCAGATCAACTTTCTTTGCAAACATTCTGCAAGTTCTGGATCAGTTATGCTGTGCAATTGTCATCCCACCACAGGGGGCGCTGTGGTTAAATTTTCATGCTGTAGACTTGCAGAACTCTAGCTGTAGACTCACCAATGCAATTTTTCAAGTGTACAGCTTGACAGGAAGATTGTGCAGCAAGTTAACATACTTATAATTCAACACAGACACAAATTTGTGGAAAAGTTATCCTAGCTATCTGGGTAGCAATAACTAGACATGTGCACAGAATTTTTTTTTGTTTTTTTTTTGTTCTGTTTCGTATCGTTCCGTAGGCTCGTTCCCGTTCGTTTTTCGTAAGACGCCCGTTTTCCTGTTCGTTCCCGTTCGTTTTTCGTACGACGCGATTTTTTCGTATTCCGATCGTTTCGTATTTTGGTTACCGTTTTGTTTCGTACATGCGGGATGGTTCGTTATTCTGTTTAATTCATGTTCGTTACTTGTTAGACAATAATTTTCGTGAATTTTCATCATTTTGTACTTTCGTAAATATATCGCGGGATTCGCGGCACTTTCAACACGCGGCTCATCCATATTAACTATTGTTAAGCCCCATACACTTGGTCAGACTTTTTTAACAACAAACATAAAAACGATCGTTTTACCGAACGTTCGTTCGTTTTTAAACTCCATCAGAAAACCATTTTTGGGTTCCAGGTTCAAAAGTCTGGCCAACTGATCTCTCCCTTCAGACGAAAATCCACAGAAAAGTTTATTTGGCTTTACTGCACTTCTGTACTCAGCACAAAAGAGAAGCTGCTTCACTAACTAACTACACTCACTGTCCATTCAAAAAAACGAAAATGACATCTTATAACAAAAGATTTGCATTCTGTATTTTGAAACCAAATTACGAACAGAAAGAAGGAATTCAGAATACAGAATACAAATCTTTTGTTATAGATGTCATATGAACATACAAACAGAAAAAGGAATCAAACAAAATACAGAATGAAAATCTTTTGTTAGATGTCATATGAACATACGACTGAAAATCAAAATACGAACAGAACAAGGATTCAAACAAAATAAAGAATGCAAGTCTTTTGTTATAGATGTCATATTCGTTCTTTTGCCGTTTTAATTTTGTCGTATTTTCGTCGGATCGTTCGTTCGTATTTGCGGTTGTTCGTTATGCGACTCATTCGTAATCCCATTGTTTTCGTATTTTGGTGCTTAAATTTTTTCGTATGTACACATTATTCTGCGGGTACGAAAATGAACATTTTCGTACGAAAATAACATTCGTACGAACGGGAATGCACATATCTAGCAATAACTATACAATACTATGAATAACATGATTCATTTTAAAAGCACAGTATTAGTATTTGATATGATTTTAAAGAATGTCTAAAGGTTTTTTCAGTTTCAGGTAGAATAAGGAGGGAATAGTTTTTACTGCTTTCCAGGGCTCCATTACAGAGATTTGCCCTCACTTGTCTCCGAGCCAATAGTGTTACCAGAAACAAAAGTGAAGTAGTAGATTTAAACCTTTCTCTACTTTACTAAACAAACAAAAAAAGGTTTCTGTGTTGCTGTTGGAAATTTACACTCACTTCCTGTCCGGGAAAGGAAGTGAATGGCATTCTAGTACTGTGTCCACCTGGCCTTACTGACTTATCGTATGCAGTTTACAGCTAAATCTGATTTTGATGTGTCTATTGTAATAGTGTAGATGAGCAGAATCCATATCCAGGATGGGTATGTTTGTATATAAATGCTGCATATTCTATATTTATAACAGAGATGTGTACCGTACCATAAATGAAATGGATCCATAATATAATATTTTTCTCCAGATAGCGCCCAGCCCTTTTTATATTGTATAATGAATTTCCTCCCATTGACACTTTTGAATTCCTGTTTGTAAAATAATAATAAAAAAAAATACTAACCACATTAAAGCGGATGTTCCGCCCCAAAAAAATATTAAAAGCCAGCAGCTACAAATACTGCAGCTGCTGACTTTTAATATTAGGACACTTACCTGTCCTGGAGTCCAGCGGCGTCCGCAGCAGAGCACGAGCGATCGCTCGTCACCCTGCTGCTCCCCCCTCCATCCACGGTGAGGGAACCAGGAAGTGAAGCGCTGCGGCTTCACTGCCCGGTACCCTACGGCGCATGCGCGAGTCGCGCCCGCCGATTGGCTCCTGCTGTGTGCTGGGAGCCGAGTGTTCCCAGCACACAACGAGGGGGGCGACGGGATGTGACAAAATGCCCGTCTTTTGCCCGTGAATGCCGGGCCGGAAGTGGGTGCAAATACCTGTCTTTAGACAGGTATCTGCACCCCCATCCCCCCTGAAAGGTGTCAAATGTGACACCGGAGGGGGGGAGGGTTCCGATCAGCGGGACTTCACTTTAGGGTAGAGAACCGCTTTAAGTTATATATTAGAAATTAACCCTAAAGGTACATTTTGGTGTTGCCATTGTCTCTTTTCATATCTGTCTTTACTCCATTGACTTCTGTAATGTGTATGTACTGTATATAATATATAAAAGCTGAAAATATTAGTTGCTTGGCTGTCATGCTGATCCTCTTCTTCAATGCATAGTGAGACAATGTACCTAGTACAAGTGTGTAGCTGTAAACTCACAAATAATGACTTCTGTACAGTTTTTTGGTCATTAACTCACTTGGTGTTCAGTTAAAGCAGTGGTTCTCAACTCCTGTCCTCAGGACCCACTAACAGGCCAGATTTTAAGTATTACCTTGGGGAGATGCAGACTAGAATACTGCAATCACTGAGCAGCAAATAATATCACCTGTGATGTATTTCAGTTATCTTGCAAACCTGGCCTGCTAGTGGGCCCTGAGGACAGGGTTGATGACCACTGAGTTAAAGGCTTGCATTTACTCCAGAGAACCTGTGTTCACTTTGGACAACCAATCATGAGCGGAACAATTCACGTGTATCTAATGCCAATTTGTTAAAATTCTGGACAAAGAACATATTAGAACAGAAAGTGAGAAGAAATCTCATCAGGAAATCTATGACAGGTGACACCTTAGCGGTTGTCCCAATTGGAAGCTTTGGTAGGCCTAGTGAAAAATAGGTTCTTTTAGTAAAGCAGCCTCAGTAAGAGCTGAAGTTAGAGGATTAGCTTGACAGTCTGATGTCATTGTCTAGTATTTTAATAAAGGGATTGGTAAATGTATCCTAGGGGTTCTCATATGTTTCCTTTAATCTGAACAAATGTCATGTGTTCTATTTTATTGTGTATCTGTAAGCAATTGTCGCTTGCCCATTCTAACCTCTCTAATGCCATCTGCTGGTAATCCCAAGGTACTGCACTTCATACAAAATACACTGCAGAAAACTTGTTAACTGAAAAACTATAATCCCTGTTCACAAATTAGCCACTCTATATGTTTACAAATAGGATATAAAAGTGATGATAAATGTGCTTCAGTAGCTTTACATATCATATGCAACTATTTGCTTTTTAAATGATTTAATGAATTTACAATATATATATATATATATATATATATATATATATATATATATACGGTATATTACCTTTACATGATATGTGAACAGAGCCTTGGGGTTCATTTGAAAGGAATGCTAATTGTACAACTCAGAAAGTATTGATTCCAGAGGATTAATGTGATAACCTAGCAACTAGCTTTTTTAGAAAAGGTCAGCGATCGCAGCCTCCTTATATTTCTTACAATATCATTTTTTAAAGCACAACTTTGTGCGGAAAAAAATGGTCCCTTGTCCTCGGGGCTGTGCTTGCACTGCAAGGTATAATAGCTCATTTGTCTAGGGGAGACGAGAAATAGGTTTACTTACCTGATCCTCTGTCCCGCGTCAAACGGCACATCTGCATGATTCGGAAGTGGACTATCCCTCATGCTCCTCATGTCTAGAGAAGGCCTTTGTGGCAATTCCTATAGTTCTACCATGAAAGGTTCACTTTAAAGTAGGGCTGTGCAAATTAACTTTTAATTAATCGATTCATCTTTAATTTTTTTGATCGATCAAAATCTTTTTCGATTAAAATTCTTTTCATTGGTACTCGCCTCTCCGCCGGCTTCCTGGCCTTCAGGGAGTTCCCGTCGGAGATCCGGTGACGTCACGGACACCGGCGGGGCTTGCCGTGTCCATCTGAAGGGCTCCTTTGCTGTGCCTTCATATCTGCATGCCGGCGGGACCTTACTATCTGCCACACGCAAGGGCTGTTACACTTTCCTCTATCACTTCCCTCTATCAACCTGGGATTCTACAGCCATCCACTGGGAGTTGTGATAGTTCCCTTCACAGGACATCTACATGCCAACGGACTGATGTTAACCCCTCCTCATCTGGATTCAGCATACTTAGCTACATGTTTTTATGACTGCTTTTGGTACCGTTTGGTATTACTCGCACCATTTTTACAGTTTATGTAGCTACATCGATTTTATCTCCAGTGCAATATTTATTTTGTTACCTACTTGAAGACTATAAAAGTTTTAATGCTATTCCCATCAAGCGCTGCCTTTGTGTGTTTTTTGTATCCTGCTATCCATTTTTCCAGTGGTTGGTAGCTGCACTGGGAATCAGCCTGCAAGTGCATGGTAGCTGTGACAAAACCTGGAAGCTGATTGGTTTCTATGCACAGCTGCACCAGATTTTGCCCTCTCCAGTTTTAGTAAATCAACCCCATTGTATCTTTTCTGTAAGCATTTCAGTTTGCCATACTTGCTAATCTTTCAGATATTAAAGATTAGCGCTATGTAATTTTTGTCCCAGGAAATGTTCATTTTTACACTTGACCAACTTTACCAAATATGCAATTTTTCTGTATGATGTAGATCAACTTCAGCAGGTGACATTCTGCACAATTTTAACAAATAGATTTTTAAGCATCACTTGGTAATGGAAAAAGTATATTGCAATTTAGCATCATTTCAAATATTAAGGCCTCGTTCACACCATGGTTCGGAGACGTCAGTTTTTCTGCAAGGGCACAAAAAAAAGCATTGTTCTCTATGTGTCCTGTTCACACCACAATGCTGGCATCACATGCTGATTTTTTTCTGCACCGGCACATTACTCACCCGCATGAAAACTGATGGAAACTGATGGCGGTTTTGCCATCAGTTCCTATCAGTTCTCATGCAGGTATGATGTGAATGAGCCCTTAAAGATAACTGTTTAGTTAGCCTTTTATCAGTAAAAGCGTGTGCACTGCGGCAGTTGGGGACAAGTTTATTTGTAGAAGGCTTATTTTCACTACGTCAGTTGAAAGGTCTTTTCAGTGGAGAGAATTTGATAAAGCTGACCAGTGTTTTATAGAGTCAACCTCTACAGCTGCCTTCTATAAAATAAGGTCAACTGTAAAGTGGAAGTAAACGCATAGATTTAACCGTTTAAAAAAACATGTATATTCCTGCACGTGACGGGAATGTAACTGTCACATTGGATGTGTTCTCAACCAAATTGTCAAACTATCCAAAGGCTGGGGTCATAACTGATCACATGTGCAGCATCATGGCAGTTGAAGATTAAACAGAGGCAAAGATGGCAGCTTCCTTGGCTGAAAACGGTAGGATTTACTTCCACTTTAAAGCCCAACTGCAGTTTCAGTTTAAATCTGCTAAATACATTCCAGGTGCGTCAAAACAGAAGGTGTTCAATGACTTGCAAATCATTTTCTTAACAAAGAAAGCAAGAATAGTCTGTCCCCTGCCAGAATTCTATACAGGAAAACCTCTGCTCTGTGTGAAAGCAGTGGTCTCTCTGAAGAGGTCTGACACACCACCACTGAATCAGAGATACATCTCTTGAATCAGAAGGGAAATTTGTGGGTTGGGGAAATCCAGCTCTGATGTGTAGTCAAAGCTTCCACACAGGGAGCAAGGGCCCTTCTCTGCAGCATGCTGACAGGGAATAGGCTTTTCTACTCAGACTGTGGCTGCTTATCTAAAGCCAACCAACTTTTAGACTTTGCACAGCTTTTGTTTTGATGTACCTGGAATGTATTTATCTGATTTAAACTGAAAGTTTGATTAAACATTAAATAAACTGAAAGTGGTTAAATGTTACATATATTTCCTCCTTGGTCTCTGCAGATACATGTTTTCCTTATGTTGCTTTAACATGTCTTATAACACTTGTGTACTGCAGTGTCCTCTTTTCCATATAACTAACCATGGATTGTGTTATCTCTTTGTACATACGTCTAATTTATCAGTTTCTTGTAGATTGTCAGCAGCCTGCTGCCCCACCGCCACAATGTTCACAACTAACCCAACGGCTAGACTATCTGACCGCCAGGTAACGTGCAACTAACCATTACCACCGTGCCTCGTTTCAAACTTGCTTGCTGCATGCAGAGTCTGTCTGTTTGTCTTTAGACTAACTTCTCTACTGTCTTCTATTCCTCCAAAAACAGTATACAGTAAAACCTTGGTTTGAAATTAACTTGGTGTGAGAGCGTTTTGCAAGACAAGCAAAATGTTTTAATACATTTTGCCTTGATATACAAGCGATGTCTTGATATAAGAGTAGTGTCAGGTCACAACAGTATAAAAGAGAAGAGAGGAGCCTCTAAGTGTAGCAATATGGTTACATTTAATGAAGGTACAACATTTAACAACTTATTGCTACACTTAGAGGTGCCTCTTTTCTGTTTTATACCCTGTAAAAAAAATACTTTGATATCCAAGTGCTTTGGATTACAAGCACGTTTCTGGAACGAATTATGCTTGCAAACCAAGGTTTTACTGTACTGTTCAGTCTACTAACACGTTTAATGCATGTAAAAAGTTTTTCCTTAATATAAACTAGTCTACATGGATTAGACAAATGCAACACAATTTGATACGTTCTAGAAGTTTTAGAACATTTTTAACTGTATATAATATAATTATTATATAGAACTTATATAGCGCCAACAATTTGCTCAGCGCTTAAATATCGACTGTTTTACAGGTAAATTGAATTTTAACAACCAGTTAACATAAAGAGATTTGGGTCTCTAGGGGATTTTTGCCGTACTGTGCAAGTATATAGAGCATATTTTCGCATTATGACAGACTTACCTAACAAATTGATTCCTTCCAGTACTGCAGTGTCCACGCTATCTTTCTTTGCCAGTGCTTGGACTGTCAACTGACCATTTTGTAAGTTCAGAGTCTTTGGGCATCTTGATTGGCACCATTCCTGCACATGTGCATAAGACCCCTTTCAGACTGGGGCGGTTTTCAGGTGCTTTAGCGTTAGAAATATCCTCTGCTAAGCGCCTGAAAACCGTCTCTCATTCCTTCCAGTGTAATTTTTCATGCTCAGGCGGTGCGTTTGCGGGACGTTGCCAAAACCGCCGCGCTAGTGGCTGAAAAGCATTGCAAAAGCACAGCTAAAACAGAGCTGAAATGCTGCTAAAACGAGCGATGTGTTAGCACTAACAGCGGGAGCTGTCAGTGTGAAAGGGGTCTACGTGTTAGTTTATCCCAGAATAGAATTGTACCAAACGTGTACATGTGCAGCTCACTGTTCACTCTGAAAGGCAAGGAGAAGAAGACAGAAGGGACTTAATCTGGCCACAGACGGTTTGAATCTCTGCTGGTTCAGCATGAACTGGAAAAGATTCAAACCATGTATGGACAGGCTAAATGTACCAAGTTGATCAATTAATCAACTTGGGTAAAACCAGCCTGCTGGATGTTACATGTGATTACATGCCGGTATAGCCACTAGCAATAATCACTACCTTCTCCCGACGGGGACAGCGATCCACGCCCCCCTGCCGGGAATATATAATGGCTCAGCGGGAGGGATTCCCCTGTCAACACTGTGTTGATGGGGGAATTGAGCAGGAAAGAAATGTATGGCCGACCTAACAGGGTTGATTTACTAAAGGTTAATAGGCTGTTCACTCTGAAAGGGATTTGCACTTTGCAAGTGAATTTTCCCTGAGCTTGGTTGACAAGGCGTCTTTCATCATCCAATCACATTCAAGTAAAATTGCTGCTTTATTTTTTTATTTCCTTGCATGTGATTGGGTATTCTTTGTAAAGTAACAAAAACATAAGTAGTGCCATCTAAGTGTAGCAATTCGGACATTTATTAAATTAAAATAGTGATGGAAACACAAACAAGCGGTATAAACCAGCATAAGTAGTGGGGTCACCCGCGCTGTCCCGGAGGCTGCCTGGTGCCTGGTGTCGCTGGCTGGAATGGCTGGTGTGACTGTCCATTATCCGGTCCCAATGATAGTGCCCAGTGCTCCCGGAAGGCTGGGATACAGATCAGCGATACACTGTGTATGAAGTACAGGGACACTGCAGGGTGACGTCACTTCCGGGTATGGGGTCAGCAGGGAGGTGTGCGCTTTTGGAGTATGCCTGCTCCTTCCTCAGGCTCTGCTGGGGGCCATCTTTGAAGAGGGTTTATATACGCCACATTCAACAGAATAAAGAAACAGAGATTGCCGCTCCAAGCAGGTCTTGTTGGGTGCAATCTTCTTCTCAGGAACTGAGGGTGCTAGCAATGCACATGGCAAATAGGAACAAAAGACGATCAGGACAGCCGCACTCCAATCCAACTTCATGAGTAAACACTGAAGTTAGTGTGAAACGCGTTAGCTGTCCTAGGTTCCGTTGCTGTGACTTGTAGTGCCTGTTTCCAGTTTTTTACATTAAATTTACGTTGGATTGGAGTGCGGCTGTCCTGATCACATTCAACAGAATACCAAGTGACTGACTAAACAGGTAACCATGGGAACATATAAACACAGAAGCAAAATACGATTCCAGGAAATAAGAATAATATTAGACAATTACACATAAATATAGATAAGATTACTAGTGGAATTGATAGATAGAAGAATAAATATATAAAATGTAAAAAATTAATGAATTAATAAACTAGAATACATTCCAGCCAGCAACACCAGGCCTCCGGGACAGCACGGGTGACCCCACTATTCCCGCTCGTTTGTGAGTGTTTCCATCACTATTTTAATTTAATAAAGGTCCGAGTTGCGAAACTTAGAAGGCGCTGCTTTTGTTTTTTTGTTGCAGAGTCTCTTCTAGCTGTAAGCTGGCAGCCTTCTTGAGATAAGCATATCCAATATCCTTAGGCCTCATGTACACTTCTGCTGGTAAACAGACGTTTAGGAGCAGTTGGGAATTTTTTTTCAACTGCTCCAGAACTCTCCTCTATGTTATCTTATCAGTACATGTACACAGGGTCATTTCTAGGCAGTTGAGTTTAGAGGCTTTTTTTTAAAAGAAAAAAAAATTAGTTCAGACGCTGTGTTTAGAGGCATTTCAAGCGTCAAGCACTTCTAAACACGGTAACGCGTGTTTAACCGTGTTTCGTTTACAGGCATTTTTCATTTTTGGCTATTTAAAAAACACAAATTTGATTTTTTTTTAGAAATGCTGCAAAACACTGCTAAACGTGCCATGTAAACGCGGCAAAACGGATGTTTTAAACGTGGGTCAAGCACTTCTAAACGCGGTAACGCGTGTTTAACCGTGTTTCGTTTACAGGCATTTTTCATTTTTGGCTATTTAAAAAACACAAATTAGATTTTTTTTTTAGAAATGCTGCAAAACACTGCTAAACGTGCCATGTAAACGCGGCAAAACGGATGTTTTAAACGTGGGTCAAGTTAAATCGTTCAGGAGAGGTTGTAAAAACGTCCCGTTTCTTGGAAATTTTGTCATGGACTTGATTCATTTTCCTTTTCATTGACCCCACTCCCTTTTCTCCCTATTTTGTATAGCCTTATCCAGAGTGCGCCAAATTAACCCATTGTTTGCATTCTTTGCAAAGTATTTTTTTTTATAAATTCGCTAAGATAAGAGAAAATAAAAAATGAGCAGCCTATTTACTTTTAGTAAATCAACCGCACAGAGTGGCTTCTGTCATAAAAAGCCTACCTGTCAGAATTTTTTTCAAAAAGGGTTTACTTCCCCTTTAACTACTTGAGACCCGGGCGTATGTAAAAAGATTGCCTCTCGGGTTTATAGAGCCACCTTGAGGCCGTCTTTTTACGGCCTCGGGTCCTCCGGCCACTGGGTGGGCATGCGCTCCCAGCGTGTCACCGCGATGCCGATGCGCGTGCCTGGTGGCCGTGATGTCCGCCAGGTACCCACGATCGGTAGTTTAAGAGCAGGGACGTGGAGCTCTGTGTGTAAACACAGAGCTCCACGTCCTGTCAGGGAGAGGAGACTGATGCTGTGTCCCTTGTACATAAGGACACAGCATCGGTCACCCCCCCCAGTCAGTCCCCTCACCCCACAGTAATAATCACTCCCAGGATCCACATTTAACCCCTTCCTCGCCCCCTAGTGGTAACCCCTTCCCTGCCAGTCACATTTATACAGTAATCAGTGCGTTTTTATAGCGCTGTTTGCTGAATTAATGTAAATGGTCCCAAAAATGTGTCAAAAGTGTCCGATGTGTCCGCCATAATATCGCAGTCCTGACATTATTTGCAGATCGCCGTATTGCTAGTAAAAAAAAAATATATATAAACAGGACAAGGGAACAGTGAGGGGTAAGATGTGTGAGGATAATACATTGGTTCTAGGGAAGCAGGTAATGAGGTTAAGGATAGGAGGTGGATTAGCATAGGAACAGGGTAAAGTGACTATGTTGGTAATTATTGTAGTTTTCTTTTACATCTACATTTTTTTCCTTTTGATTTTTTTTGCTAACTCTATGTAGACTGAAGAGACAATAATTATATGATTATGTACCCATTGTATATGCTATGTTAAAAAAAAATTGTGACCTTGACCAAAAAAAATAAATAAAGGAATTAAATAAGTAAAAAAAAAAAAAATGTCAGAATTCTATCCCCTATTTTGTAGCCACTATAACTTTTGCGCAAACCAATCACTATACGCTTATTGCGATTTTTTTTTTTTTTTACCAAAAATATGTAGAACACATATCGGCCTAAACTGAGGAAAAAATATATATTTTTTAAAAAAAATTGGATATTTGTTATAGCAAAAATATTTAAAAATATTGTGTTTTTTTTTTTAAATTGTCGCTCTTTTTTCGTTTATAGCGCAAAAAATAAAACCTGCAGAGGTGATTAAATACCACCAAAAGAAAGCTCTATTTGTGGGGAAAAAAGGACGTCAATTTTGTTTGGGAGGCACGTCGCACGACCGCGCAATTTTAATTTAAAGCGACGCAGTGCTGAAAGCTAAAATTTCGCCTGGGCAGGAAGGGGGTATATGTGCCCAGCAAGCAAGTGGTTAAAGAAACTCCCCTGAAATAATTTTTCCAGAAAATAAAAATCATCATGTTAGCATTTAACATGATGATTTTTGCTGCCAGGTGTGTCGGATTCCTGTTTCCCCAGGTGCACTGTGGTTCCTCCCACCACCTGCTACAATACTACTGTGCTCTGTAATGATAGCACCTGGCAAATGGGCGTATAACATATTCTTTTAGTTTTGGATAGACCAGGACAGAGTTTGTGTTTGTGTCTATCTATATAATTTCCATTATATAGACAGCAAGTAGGGGGATTTTCTATCATTCCCTGTCCTGTCTGACGTCCATCAAATAAAAAGGAAATATGGAAATTTTCTTCTACTTCCTATCTTATCCAGCACACATCAAACAGACATATTGGGGTGATTTACAAAAGATAATTATACTGTTCACTTTGCAAGGGAATTTGCCCCAGAGCTTATTGAATGTGGTGAAATTTCACTTTGTAAAGAATACCCAATCATGTGAATGGACAGTAAAAAAATATATATATGATTGGATGAGTAAAGTCAGCAGCGCTTCACTTCATTCACTGATACAAAAATCAAACGAAAAATACAGTTTTTCGAAGCGATAGGACGATAATCGGATCGTTAGTACAGAGGTTTCAAGAGCCAATCCCGACAGTTCATTTGATAATATCCGATCAGACAAGCATGAAAAATTTTCTTGTACGATACCAGATCGTACGATTTTCGTTTAATCAGTACAGTTTTCGTTCGAAAATACAATACAAATACATTACAGCACATTACTAGAATTTTCATAACTTTAGTAAACTCTTCAGGTTCAATATGCGACTAGCATGTAAAAAAAAATCTGTCGTCCGATTTTCGGATCATGTGTACGGGGCTTAAGGCCTAAAAAATCAGCACTAGCGGTATAACCTGCTATTAATCTAATGTGTCCCTTCTCCTACTGGCTCTTGCAGTAGTTGAAATCTTCCTCCTACGATCCACCCCACCCCTGCCGTCATAATCTTGCAGTAAAGGGGGGGGTAATAGAGCCAACTGGTGACAGACACACATAAAGAGAAAAGACTATGTCCACTTTTTCTGCCCACCTCCCCCATTCATAGAAGTCATACTATAGCTTCTATTAGTGAAACGTGATCTGTGATTGGAGGAGGCAGGCCTCTCACCTGTCCTTCATTCATAGATCATGCTTTATTTATGTAAACTATTGCTTCTATGAATGGAGGAAGTGGGTTAAAAGAGCGGGCATAGACGGCACTCTTGTCACAGGACCATTGGCTCTAATAATCCTCTCTGCACTGCAGTAGGTAGATTTCAACTGATAAAGGAGCCAGCAGCACAAGGGACATGTTGGATTGATAAGTAATGTCCTTTGTGCGGTTTTATTTTTATTTGAAACTGGAAATTAATCTGGGCTAATATAATGGACTTTTGACGGTACAAGTAAATACTGTAGAAAATCTATAAATATTTATTCATAAAAAAAGGGTATACGAAGAAAATTGTATACAGAACTTTGTGAACAAAACAGTACAGTATCAGCATATTATCTCAGTACACATTATAGGAAATATTACATAAAAGCTTATACTTATTCACATATGCTCATGAACATGAGAACATATAGCACCAGAGGGTATACATAAACTTTTTGATCCTTAGGACTGGATTTGATATGCGGAATGGTGGATCTTGCTTTTACTCAACATGTTTCGCGTACAGGATGCTTCATCAGGAGCATAAAGGTAGGTTAAACAGGTCTCCGCAACAATGTGTGGATCAGACCGTTAGTAATCAATTGTGGCATATACAGCGCTGTTATCTAGCCAGCCAAATAGGCATGCGGTAGGCACTTTAAAACACCATAGTATATGAAGGTAATAAAACTTTTGACTCATGCACGATATGTTGAGAGACATCACATCACCTCCTCTCTGCTCCCTACGGGTCCATATCTGATGCTCCTTGTTGGACACTAAGCCTACAAGCTATCCAACAATTGGAGCTACAACAGATTCTGGGACTCGCTTTAGGGACTCTAGACGGAGTACCCGCTGTCCATCCTTAATTATCGTCTCTCAACAAATCGTGCATGACCCAAAAGTTTTATTACCTTCATATACAACGGTGTTTTAAAGTGCCTACCACATGCCTATTTGGCTGGCTAGGTAACAGCGCTGTATATGCCACAATTGATTACTAACGGTCTGATCCACACATTGTTGCGGAGACCTGTTTAACCTACCTTTATGCTACTGATGAAGCGTCCTGTACGCAAAACATGTTGAGTAAAAGCAAGATCCACCATTCCGCATCTCAAATCCAGTCCTAAGGATCAAAAAGTTTATGTATACCCTCTGGTGCTAAATGTTCTCATGTTCATGAGCATATGTGCATAAGTATAAGTTTTTATGTAATATTTCCTATAATGTGTACTGAGATAATATGCTGATACTGTACCGTTTTGTTCACGAAGTTCTGTATACAATTTTCTTCGTATACCCTTTTATTATGAATAAATATTTATAGATTTACTACAGTATTTACTTGTACCGTCAAAAGTCCATTCTATTAGCCCAGATTAATTTCCAGTTTCATATTATCGGGACGCTGGTACACTTTAACAGTAGCATTCACAGTATTTAGTCGCCCTGTGTTTTATGCATTTTTCTTTGGCAGGGTCCACTTAAATTTATTTTTATTTGGACTTATCTTGTGCTTTATGTCTATTGTTAAAAAAAACGTGTGCTTTATCAAAAATCTGAATACAAATAATTCATTATATCTTTATTATATTTTTATCATTTGTAATTTGATCCCCTGCTGTTTAGGCCTACTTACAATACGCACACCCCTCCTTCCCTTCTTCCAGAAGATAGTGATTGTTACGATTTTCAGACAATAAAAAAGTGAGCAGACTTGACTTTCGTAAGAGAAAAGTATGCAATATGCTGTGTAAAGTATCTAATAATGATGTGCATAGTAGGGTAATCTATACACTTTTTAAAAAACATTACTTAAGTCTTATGACAAATTGGATTTCAAGGCAGGGGTTTGAAGCTAGGTTTAATTACTGTTTTGGGTCTGAACAAAGGAAATTGAGTACTGTGCTTGATACTTTTCTTATTTGCACTAACATATCATTTTTCATGGACGAGGTTTTGGGGTTTGTCCCCTTCTTCAAGGTCCAAGCAGTACTGATTCACAAAAGTTTTAGCAGAAGGTGAAATGTTACAACAAAACAGAACAAAAAAAAATTCTCCGATGGAAAGGGAAAAGAAAAACAAACACATACATATCAATGTGTATGGCAATTGTAATAAAGCTATCAGCAAGTGAGATAAGACAGAGGGAAAGCTATAGACTGGAAGGGGGGGGGGTGATAGTCACAGAGGGGGTCATAAAACTGTAGTATAATGGGTAAGGAAAACAATATCTAAATTTAGGCCATTGTTTTTTTGTGTCAAAAAGAAGTATCATTCTTAGTTCAAACGTTTTCCTTTCCTGGATAGTTCTGAAATTCCCTTCAAGAACTAAAACATTGAAGTCTTCTATAGTGTGGTCCAGTTGTGAGAAGTGATGTCCCACGGGTGCAGAAACTGTCTTCTTTATGTTCCTTGATGGTATGTCTGTGCAAATTTATCCTCACTTGCAACTTCTGTCCTGTTTCACCAACATAAGATCCTTTGCTACACCTGTTGCATTGGATGAGGTGGAGGTACAGCTGTATGATCCCATGAAACTGAAGGTCCCATTTGTGTGTGTCAGGCCCCGTACACACGACCGAGTTTCTCGGCAGAATTCAGCCAGAAACTCGATCGGAGCTGAATTCTGCCGAGAAACCCGGCGTGTGTACACTTTCGGCCGAGGAAGCCGACGAGTTCCTCGTCGAGCCAAATAGAGAACATGTTCTCTATTTCCTCGTTGTTCAATGAGGAAAGTTGGCTCGCCGAGATCCTCGGCGGCTTCACACAGAACTCGACGAGCAAAACGATGAGTTTTGCCCGTCGAGTTCCTCGGACGTGTGTACGGGGCCTCACACTTTTGGATAGATTGATCCGATTGCACAGTTTGCAGCATTTTTTATTGCAGGGTTTGCTTATTATTTGCCATTATTTGTGACTTCATAATCAGAGTGAAGTTTTCTGCTAATTAGTTTATGTCTGAGGTTGGGTGGTTGTCTGAAAGCCAATAATGGGGGTTGTTGGAAAACAAATAACCGATTACCTCTGGTCACCACATACAACCCAACACTAGAAGGGATGAAAAAGATGATCAAAGATTTACAAGCCATTATAACATAGGATGAAGCTCTGAAAAACAACAACCCCCATTATTGGCTTTCAGACAGCCACCCAACCTCAGACATAAACTAATTAGCAGGAAACTTCACTCCGATTATGAAGTCACAAATAATGCAAGCAAACCCTGCAATAAAAAAACGCTGCAAAATGGGCAATCAGATCAATCTATCCAAAAGTGTAACACACACAAATGGGACCTTCAGTATAATGGGATCATATAGCTGTACCTCCAGTAATGTTGTGTACCTCATCCAATGCAACAAGTGTAGCAAAGGATCTTATGTTGATGAAACAGGACAGAGGTTGCAAGTGAGGATAAATTTGCACAGACATGCCATCAAGAAACATAAGGAAGATAGTTTCTGCACACCTGTGGGACATCCTCTCTTACAACTGGACCACACTATAGAAGACTTCAATGTTTTAGTTCTTAAAGGAAATTTCAGAACTATCCAGGAAAGGAAAACGTTTGAACTAAGAATGATACTTTTTTTTTTTTACACAAAAAACAATGGCCTAAATTTAGATATTGGTTTCCTTACCCATTATACTACAGTTTTATGACCCCCTCTGTGACTATCACCCCCCCCCCCCTCCAGTGTATAGCTTTCCTCTGTCTTATCTTACTTGCTGATAGCTTTATTACCATTGCCATACACATTGATCTGTATGTGTTTGTTTTTCTTTTTCCTTTCTATCAGAGAATTTTTTATTTATATTTGTTCTGTTTTGTTGTAACATTTTACCTTCTGCTAAAACGTTTGTGAATCAGTACTGCTTGGACCTTGAAGAAGGGGACAAACCCCGAAAGCTCGTCCATGAAAAATTATATGTTAGTGCAAATAAAAAAAACAAAATTTTCTCTGTCACAATTGCACTAATACGGCTACGATCACCTCAAGTGGATCTGAACAAGGAATGTGGATCACAATCATTTTAGTCTTGCAAAGATACGTTTTGACATATAAATAACAGCATCTGGAGCACATCTACTCTTTCCACTATCTGTGGTTAACGTGGACTGCTGTGTATTTTTAATCATATGGCTCCCTCTAGTGGAAAATTCAGAAGCTGCAACAGAGAGTAATTTTTAAAGCTCAGCTCTAGGAAACTTGAAAATTCTCCCTTCCAGTGGGGCTGCGCCCACACTGCAGGTGTAAGCTGCTCATTTAGGTTTAGGGGACATGGAAAAATAGATTTACTTGCCTGATCCTTCATCCTCTAAACTGCTGGACTGCTCCCTGCTGTGTCTCCCCCCCCCCCCTTACGCTGCAGTTGTCTTTGGTTCTGACATCAAGACCAATGAATAATGCATTGGAACCTCTGCAAAAATAGCAAGCATCCTCACACACCATAAACATGTAGCTCCCTGATCCCAAGACCAGAAGAAAGCCCCCTTTGTTATAACAAATAATACAAAGTTGTTTTTTCCATGAACAGATACTAAAGATTGCTTACGTTAAAGCTGAGGTTCAGACTAATATGAAAAATCCTTGGGTAGTTGTTGTTATAATCAATAAATGAAGTCATGTATGTTAAATATGGCTAGTATAAATACATGTCTGTATATTGGCTTCTTCTAATTCCCCTGCCCAGTGATCTGAGCGAGTCATGCTGTGATATAAATGCTGTAAACGTTTCTGGGAGTGGGGGATAGCACATAGAAACTGATCTGCTTACATAGGTCCCAAAGGCAAATACCTGTAGGTCAATTTTGTTAATCAACAACTTTCAATATGAAATTAAATTTGTGTGTGTGACTAGATGTATAGAGGTATCCAACCCAATGGCAGTTGGTTATTTGGTGTTCTAAGAGAAAGCATAATTTAGTAAGTAAGTCCATCTGATATGGGTAAAGCTTGTATTTGAGGTTTGCTGAACTCTAGACAGATAAAAAAATACCTATGAAAAGTATTTATTAAAAAATAATTAAATACATTTCTGATTTTGACTTAAAGCGGATGTGCCATGAATTTTTTTTTTAAAAGCCAGCAGCTATAAATACTGCAGCTGCTGACTTTTAATATTAGGACACTTACCTGTCCTGGAGTCCAGCGCCGTCCGCAGCAGAGAACGAGCGATCACTCGTCACTCTGCTGCTCCCCCCGCCATCCTCAGTAAGGGAACCAGGAAGTGAAGCGCTCTGGCTTCACTACCCGGTTCCCTACGGCGCATGTGCGAGTTGCGCTGCGCCGCTGATTGGCTCCTGCTGTGCTCTGGGAGCCGAGTGTTCCCAGAGCACAAAGGGGGAAGACTGGAGGTGACGTCATGCCCGCAGTTTTTCCGAAACTGTGTGGCCGGAAGTGGGTGCAAATACCTGTCTTTAGACAGGTATCTGCACCCCCCTCCCCCCTGAAAGGTGTCAAATGTGACACCGGAGGGGGGAGGGTTTCCGATCAGCGTGAGTTCCACTTTAGGGTGGAGCTCCGCTTTAATGCAGCCCCTCTACAGCAGCACTCAGACTGGGAATAAGAGGGGTAGTACTGGGGAAAATCAAGTGCCTTCCATTTACATGTAATAATAAAAAAACTCATCTGTGTATGGCTGCTCCTTCACTGTCCAATCGCTGGCTGGGGGCAGGAAGGTGACCTAGCTCTCTTCGTTAATCTGCAGCCCAGATAGCAAGCAATTAAGCTGCAAGTTTGAAAATTACTTACTAAGCTATTGGTAGACTTGCCAGGCTGCACAGGTTTTCTGCACAATTACAGCAAGTCCGCATTACATGACTCCAGATCAACTTTCTTAGCAAACATTATGCAAGTCTGCTGCAAGTTGTAGTTCAGTTATATTGTACAAAAGTCCTCCCACCACAGGGGTCACTGTGGCTGAATTTAAAAAAGTGTCAACTAGAACTTGTGCTTTAAGTGCTCTGCAAGTGTACAACTTGCCAGTGAAAATGTGCAAGTTAACAGATTTACAATTCAACACTGCCACACATTTGTGGCAAGTTATCCTTGCTATCTGGGAGTAGAAAAACATCAGGTCACCAGCCCAGCTGTCCAATCCAGTATGGCTTTGTAAATTCTAGAGCTGGGTGGATATAAATAGAATTACCTTGGGGAATAGGACAGCTTCCATTTCTATATACAGTATGTATTTAGCTGTTTGCCTGGAGTTCAGCCCTAATAGATGTTAGTTGTCAAAAGTGTTTTTTTAGGTTATTAAATATTTGTATACCTTTTTTTTTCATCTTCCAGTCCTAATCTAGCACTCCAAGAAGGGAAAGAACATTCCAGTTCACAGTATGCCCCCCTCAACTGTCTTTCCAAAATGCCCCCAGATCCATAGACTTCAACGGAGATGCTAAAACAGGACTATCTGAAGAAGACATCGCTAGACAGGCGGTCAGCTCTGGAGGCGTCCGTGCCGCAGAAAATGTGGACACTCTACACCTCAATATACAGAGACCTGGTTTATACCAAGAAAAGAAAAGCACAGAAAACTGGGAATCTGAAAATCGGCTGATGAGGACAATATTTTTGGCACCTTCACGTCAGATGCTGGCCATATGGGAAAAATCCAAGATGGCACCCTCCATGTTACACATCTGAGTGTTATGGGATGCTGAAAACCAATATATGGAGCCGCATTAGTACTTACCTAACTTAACTTAGGCCATTCATAAGATTATATTGTGTTTTTATTGTCATTGAAAGCATGCTATTTATTTTTTATATATAATTTTGCACCTTTTTTGCTGTGTCCTGAATACTGAATGAAAGACCTGTTCATTGAGCGTCTCTGTAAGGCTAGGACTTAGGTAAGGCAAGTTTCTTAGGTGACAGCAGATTAGCCAAATTGGACAAAGTACCACAGCTGTGCAGAGCATGCAGGGATAGAGTTATAAAGCAGAGTTATAAAGGGGTTGATTTACTAAAGGCAAATAGACTGTGCACTTTGCAAAGTGCAGTTGCAAAGCTTAGAAAACGAGGCAATCTTCACTTTGCAAAGAATACCCAATCACATGCAGGGGAAATAAAAAACAACAACATTTTAGCTTGCACATGTTTGGATGATAAAGTTGGCAGAGCTTCTTCTCATTTACAAAGCTCTGGAATCGACCCCCGAAGTGTTTGGGTGGCCAAACATAGAATCAAACTCTGGCCCTGACTCTACGGCCACACAAAAATTCGGGGCGAGCCACCCCTAGTAGGTATAGACAGAGCAATAAAAACACAAAAGAGATTGTTTATAATATTGCATGATAGGGAAGGATAACAAAGATTTGGCTGAAGTTGGGCTTTAAAGTAGAACTCCAACCTTCCCTTGAGTCCTGCACAGTTGTACAGGCCCCTCTCCTGTACTGAAATGTCTTACTCTGATTTCACTGCACACTGAGTTTCTCACACTGTACATTCAAAGCTGCAGCAAGTCAGAGAGAGATTGCCTTATTTCCTGGCTAGAGGATATCCAGTATTATCTAGCCCTTTCTTCCCCAGCCTGACCAATCCTTTTTATTGGTTGTATTTCAGTCTGTCTAGAAACCACCACTCATCCAGACTGACACCCACCCATCAAGGCATTTTAATATTTGTATAACTTCTCCCAGGAGCCAGTCCACTGCTTGCATCAGGGCTGAGGGCTCTTGAGAGAAGTGTTGTGATGTTTCAGAAAATTGTGAACAGCACCCTGGTGCCCCTCCAGCTATGATATGCCTACATATAAAGAAGCACAGAGACCCAGTGATGACATTACTGGGACTAAAATAAAGTATGTCATGAAACAAGAGAGGTTTAAAAATGTAATTAGCATTTTAATCAGAGGGGAGGAAGGAACCAGGAAAGGCAAAATCAGATTAAACCTCAGAATTAATTATAATGTTCACTTCTTACCTGTAATGCCGCGTACACACGATCACTTTTTGTGATGAAATAAAATGACATTTTTAAAAATGTCATTTAAAATGATCGTGTGTGGGCTTCACATCGTTTTCCGTCTTCTGAAAAACTACCAAAAAAAATTTGAACATTCTTAAATTTTTTATGTCATTTTTGAAAATGTAATTTTTCGGGTTGTAAAAAATTATCGTGTGTGGGCAAAAACGACGTTTTAAACCCGCACATGCCCAGAAGCAAGTTATGAGACGGGAGGTAAAAATACCATTCATAATGGAGTAAGCACATTCATCGCGATGTAACAGTAAAAGACAATTCGTGCTTTTTTGTCTAACAACTAACCAGCTAAAAGCAGCCTCAAGGCGAATAGAACTTCCCCTTTAGAGTGCCTTTTGCTTTCTTCATCATTTTTCAAAAACGATGGTGTGTGGGCAACATAATTTTTAATGATGAAGTTGGAAAAATGTAGTTTTTTTTCATGATGAAAAATTACTTTTTTTTTTCAAGAGAAAAAGTGATCGTGTGTACGGGGCATTAGAGAAAACATTATGTTCATTTACATCCAAAAAACATAAAATACTCATCAACCAAAATATATTTTCTAACATAGCTGGGTAGGGTTATAAAAACTGCCACGGTTTTATTGTTGTGTTGGTGCCATCTGTGACCCTGATTTTTGGGTCTCAGTGTCACAGGACTGGAAGTGAGGGAAAATCTTCCTAATGGACCGAACAGTAGCAATTAGGTTGGGCTTCATTCTGATCCTTTTCCCTTTAGCTACAGTGCAGTGTACCCATGTTTTTTGTGCATGCACGCAGGATGTTTGGTGCGCTTTCAGAAAGCTTTCACCAAAACCGTGGGACATAATAGAAGTCTATGGGAAAGCAAAGCTAACCTGCACGAAAACTATGGGTACACTGCACTGGCCAAAACACATCAGGGGGCAGTGAAAAAGCGCTCTAAAGCCTAAGGCGGGATTCACACCTATCCATTTTTTGTTTCACAAATTTTTCACACCTATGCATGTTTAGTGCTTTTTGCATTTTGCAGATCTGCACTACAGTCCATTTAACATGGTTTCCAATTAAACACGTTCTGTAGTGCAAATCTGCAAAAAGCACTAAATGCATAGGTGTGAATCCAGCCTAAGGCTGGATTCACACCTATTCCTTTTTTTGTGCTTTTTGCATTTTGCAGATTTTCACAACAGAAACCATGTTAAATGGACTGTAGTGCAGATCTGCAAAATGCAAAAAGCACTAAACAAGCATAGGTGTGAATCCAGCCTTACAAAGGTTCTGACCCTTGCCCATACTATTCATATTGAAACAATAAGATCTGGTTGGAGTTTTGTTTTAAGCAAATCTATCTTGATATATAAGTGCCTTGATGGAAGAAACATACAGAGGTCAAGCAGTAATCATATAGTAATTGTTAGTAGACATTTTAATTTCTTTGAGTAAGAAGAGAAAGAAAATCTATCCAATGTGAAACAGACACTAAGCCCTTCCCTACTGTATCCTAAACTAAATAAAAACCTTGGGGCTTTAGATATACTGTACATCAGTGGTTCTTATTCTGGTCCTCAAGTACCCCCAACAGGCCGTTTTAGGAATTTCTCCTAGATAAAATGGCTGTCCAAAATACCAAGCCATTGACTCTGATTTAAAGCACCTGTACAAGATAAAGGAAAACCTGCAGACATGGTCTGTTGGGGGTACTTGAGGACAGGGTTGAGAACCACTGCTGTACATTAATGATTTCAACAGGTATCAAGTAAGCACTAACTCAGTGGTGGAAAAATATACTTTAGATCATTTTTTTTTTTTTTTTTTTTTTTTTTTACCTAATACTAGTTTACACTGATAAGCCATTGATGAGAAGTACACTTTGTTTAATATAGTCTACTACACATTCGTGCATTAGCTAAATACTGATCATTCTTCACAGAGTTTTGTTTGCTTCAGGAGAGTTGGATATAACTATAGATTTATTTTTAAATCGTGAATGGTTTCTTTGGCCCAAGTGTGGTCTTTAACGGTCAATTAAAGTTATTGCGGGTGGAGTGAACTAGAATGTCACTATTGTCCTGTTCGGTCAAAGCACTGGTTCGTTCATGCACTTTTTCTTTTAATTTTTAAATAGTTGGACAATAAACAATATACATTTTCTAGAGGGAAGAGCTAGTCCTACGTAGGCAGATTGGGCAGCCCAAATCTTCTTCTTGGTTGCAAAAAAAAAAAAAATGAATGTGTTTGGTCATTCATGTTGGCCAGATCATTGAGGCGCAACTGGACAGGTGTAAGAATAGAGTGTATGGACTAAGTGCCAACAGGTGTATGAAAATGTGGGAGAGTGCGATGGCAGTAAATGATTTTTACATTAAAAAAAGGTGCTTTACCTTCCAAGACAATCTTCATGCCTAATCCTTCAAACTGTGACTGCATTTAGGCATGCTAAATTAGCCCTAAAAGTCATATTATCACATATGAAAATCTACTTTAGCATGTCTTAAGTGATATTGCAGTGATGAATCAGGATCCTTGTATTATTATGCTCTTGATTGTGATATAAAGGGGGGTTTTGCTTGTTGACACTAAATATAATGTGTGGGTCATTGGTGAATGCTAAAATGCATTTGTATTAACTGTAGCTTGGTCAAGGATAGATCTATACAAATAGCTCCAAAGTGCAGTTTAGCCTTTTTTTATGTTTTTTTTCTGTCATCTGGTACTACTAAATTTTAACATTATAAATAACCAAGAAAGTAAAATTTTTACTACAAATTGCAATTTTCAATGTAGGGTGAAAATAACGTATGAAGTCAGTAGTGCTTCCTGATATGACTTTTTGTTAAACATTTTAGTTAGTTAGTTAGTTTGTTTTCTTAATCACTTTCCACAAATAAAATACAAATACATATAAACATATTTTTAATCACAGTTTATTTTCTGGACGCTTGGGCAAAAAAATACTAAATTGGATCCACCAGCAGCCAGTAAAAATAAAAAAATAATAAGCAGCCCTTACTGTCTTACTCACCTTTTCTAAAGTGCTAGCCCCACAGACTCACCCCTTCACAGGTTTTGTAATAAAGCCTCCATACATTTTTATACAATTTTCAATAAAACGAATTAAAGGCCAAATTTGAGATTTTTAAATATTGTAAAGGAAAAAAAATACACAACACAGTTTTTTTCCTCTCTGACGCTGTCCTCCAAGGATTCACGGATTGAGATCCTTTGAAGGTCCTCTTCTGCCCAACTTCACTCAACCTACTTCCTGTGAGCCCAGGCTGTCATGGACACACCCCTTGGGAGTGTTATCACACCCTCTGAGCACACATTACTATTTACACATCACAATGTGGAACACCCACTGCCCAGGCAAGAAGGACCCATGATGCCATAAGACTGGCTGGAATTAAACTTATGGTCAAGCTGGAGATGGGCTTTAAACAATATATGCAATGTGATACATTTAGAACTAGCGTAATAGTAAGGAAATAGTCCTGAACTGTGATAAATGAAAAGCAAAAAGGGTTTACTAAAGGATTACTTTTTTACTTACTGTAGTGAAGCAACTATTCAAACACATGCAAAGAAATTTCCTTGCAAGACTGCAATGTCTATATGTACATAACCAGAAACATTGCTTTTGCAAATGCTAGTTTGAATTCTTTATTCAAACTTTTAACAAAAATAATTGAGAGCAACTAATGTGTAACACATCATTTTAAAGACAGACATATTTATTTTATGTTTTGTTATGTTTTATTTTTATAAGTATTATTGCTGAAATATTACAGTAAAACAGAGCACACTTGGGGCGTTTTATATAAGTTTATCCTTCTATAGCAGAATAGTCTACTTATTTCATTTGATACGAAAACAATTTGTCTTTTTTTTCTGTTATCCGGCTTTTCTTTAATATAATTTATTTTTCCGTATTCATATATTTAATAATTTATCATTCATAGCCATTTTGGTAAGGAGACCAACCTCTAACCTGTTATTGTTGTTTAATTATTCTTCTGATTTCTGTGATTCATTTCAGATCACTTAGAATTAATAATTTAAATTATTTTTTATGCTTGTAAAAGTAAAAATGTTTTTTTATTTTTTTAATTGCAGTATTGTTTTAATAACTTTAAGCACTTGTGTCAATCACCACTGTTTTATTGCAGGTTTACACGTAAGGTACACGTTATTTTATTTGCATTACCTCATTTAATTTCACGAAATAAATTATTTAATTGTCAAAGTCAAATTACCTCGGATTGCAGGTTAAAAATCTGCATTACAACTTGTGATTTCCCTTCTGTAAAAATATGTAAATGGTGAACAGACCTGCTGTACAAAAACATTTCCTTGCACTGCTGTTTTCTTTCCCCCCCATTATTTGTATTATGCGGCAAAGATTTGAATTTTGGGTAATATTACAAATTAAAGTATCAGTTCAAACTGCTCTTGAAATGAGGAGTTAATAAAAGCAGAATGGTAATACAAGATGGTGCATTTTTATTTGTGTAGTTTTACGAGTGGATATGGTGTTGTTTCGGGTGTTTTGCTTGCCCCCCTCAGGCAGCGCTGGGACCTGAACTTTCACCTGCCTTTTCCTAAAACAAGACCTGATCAATACAATGCTTCCTCTCCTCCAGTGTCAAGATCTGTCCAATCCAACGCCTCCCCTCCCCCACCTTAAGTCCATGGCAAGGGTGGATTTTGTCTAATTCCCAAAATTGGACTTCAACGAAGACCGGAACTGTGAAAGTTGTGGCCAAAAAAAAGCAAGATAAGGACTGGTCACCAGTATTGCCCATGGACTCCCTGCAGCTGATCTACAACCATTAATGATTTGTGTGGAGATGGGCATCTTGATAAAACCAAACAAGGGCGCCACTCTGGGTGCAGGAATAAAAACAAGGATTTTATTAGACAACACAATTGGCAACTCACATTTGTAAGGGAAAAGAGGGTTTTGCACATCATACCAGATCAATATAGCAAGGAACATCCAGGGGGAACCACCACTCCAACCAAGAGCAGAAAGGCCGAGCTGGGATCCTGGAAGCCCTCAAGTCGTCCAAGGCCCTTGGAATGCTGAGCCTCGCCAGGAGGAGATTATGTCAGTAGGAAGTATGCAGGACGAGGCGTGGCATATGTATTTCAGAGCCACCCAGCTCTTTTGTCAAAGCCTGGAAGGTGCCAAGTACCAGCCTCTTTATGTACTGAAGCTGATTGGGTCTAGAAGCGGTACGTGAGTGTCTGGGGAGGGGCTACTTGAGCCACACCAAAACACATAAGCCACACCTCCCCTCTCCAAGCGGTGATGTAATCTCCTCCGGGCTAGGCTTGGCATTCCACGGTCCCAAGATGGCTTGTTGGCTTTGAGGATCCCAGCAGAGCTTGGCATTTAAGCTCTTGGTTGGAACAGCAGTTCCCCCTGGATGTTCCAGGCTTTACTGATCTGTCATGGTGTGCAAGCACTCTTTTCCTATACAAATGTGAGTTGCCAGTTATCTAATAAAATCCTTAGTTTTTTAATGTTGCACCCAGAGTGGCACACTTATATGCCTTTCTCATTGCTGCAGATATTTTTTTATGTATCTAAGGAGCTGCTTTCAAGTGCTGCCATTCATTAGATTAACTGTCACTTCTGGACTATGTGCTTTTTATCCTGTGGACTCTAGAGGCTTACCCCGTCTTATGCACCATAGTGATGGGCTCTGGCCTGTTCAGTTAGAACCCGCCAGGAAGTCGTCACTGCACACCGCCAATCATAGGTAGTGAGGCATTTCCCAACTGCAAATACACACGCTTCCAGTTTATACATATGTGTTTTGATCTTGATAAAAGGGCAGGGCTTTACTCCCTAATTTTATAGCTACCCCCTTCCATTCAAGGCTTAGGATCTGATACCTGGAGGGGAATATTTAGGAAGCAGCAGAAGAGATGAATGAAGCACAGAACTACAGAATGAATTAAGCAAAAACAGGGAGATGCATACAGTACAGATCCCCCTCCAGCAAGCAGCACAGTGGTAAGATCACCAATTCTAACTTCGTATCACGTGAGACTAGCTGTCAAAGGCACAGTGCCTCTCCCACGGCATTATGAGGCTATAGGCACAGGAGCACCTAGGTGCACTCACATACCAGGAAGCTACCAACATTTATTTAGTAGGGATTCAGAACATAAATATTTCAGTAGGAAAACAAAAAGTAAATCATTCAGGGCCAGGATCTGGACCCGTCATCGCTGGGAGACAGCACAGAAGGATGGAGATATATACCATAATCTATATGTATCCTGTGCATACTTGCAGATTATGGCAAAAGCTCACCTCCACCAACTAATTTACTTTCACTTTGAAACTATGTAGCCATTTTAATAAATGTTAATTTTGCTTTCAGCCATAAGGCTGGGTTCACACTATACTACACAACAGCAGTACAACTTTCATCCTACTTTGCTCTGCGACATCTGTCCTACATTGATCCTACATCCATCCGACTTTCATGAACAGCATACTACTTTGATCCGACTTTGTGATAGTCTGACTTGTTCTTTGACCAATCAAAACAATCCCAGACTGAGATAAATTCTTTTTACTGCTGCTGTAATCACATGTCGGATGTCAAAAGTCGGATGGTAAGGACAAGGCTCCTACTTTGGTCCAACTTCAATGATATTCAATGGGCTGAAGTAGGATCAATGTCGGACCAAAGTAGTACAGGGAGCGTTTTCAAAGTCAGACCGACTTGTGTCGGACCAGTTAAGACAGCTCTCATAGGGAAACATTGATTTTCACACGTCATGCGAAATGAGCTCCTAATGTCGGAGCGTTTGTCGGACAAGTGTGAACCCGGCCTGAAACAGCAAATGTGCTACATTACAATCTATAACTGCAACAATCATTTTAAAATTGTTCAATATGTCTATAATGTTTACACTTCTAAGGCTGTGATTTTCTCTTCGGCTTTAGGAATGTTACACAGTACATGAAGAAACATGTTTCTAGTGCAGTGTAACTAGTTCTCAAATGTTCACTGTCTAAACATGTTGCCCAGCAATATATGCTATCTTTTATACTCCCTTTGTCTTTAAGCTCTACCAGAGTTCTCTGTGTTTACTCTCATTCACTTCTACTTTGCTTTACAGTGTAAAGTAAAGCAATAGTCTTAGCCAATATTTAAAGGTAATTGTTGTGATACAAAAAAGTGCCATAGGAACCTTTCCCCCACCATAAAAAAAAAAAAAAACTTACAGTAGAGTGGAATCAAACCTCCATACTTTTTCTTTAAATGTCTCCCAGGAACTTTAAACCATAATGTGCATGTATACACAGCTTATTAGCACATTTTGTCAGACTTACCTCCCAAGTGATCTCCTCCAGAGCTGCACTGTTAGCGTTCCCCTAGATCTGTGGTTCTCAATCTGGGGGTCAAATGATGATTTGCCAGGGGGTCCCCACATCCTGGGCTGTTCCTGAAGCCCACACCGCTCTCCCGGCCTTTTTGACTGATCAGAACTCTCCCCAGCATTGCCACTCATCCCAATTCCCCGCCATCACTGCCACTCATCCCATCCCCCCCCCCACTAAGGAGCAAGAGAAGTAATAAAAATAGAGAATACATGGAATATAGAGGAAAAGAGCGGAATGAAAGGGAAAAAAAGAACAAGAAAGACGGCTGGAGAGGGATGGGGGAAAAAAAAGAAAGAAATTCGAATAAAGAGAGATAAAAGAGAAAGAAAGAAGAACAAAGAGAAAGAGTTGTACATCCTAAAATGTACCATAGGGGTTTTAATACTGTATGAGTGGAAGGGATTCAGGGAGTGCAAAATGTCCGTGGGTTTGGGCATGCAAATTACTTGTCTTGCCTTGGGTGCTGACAACCCACGCTACGAAAATAATTTTACTGTTAGGGGTCCCCACATCTTGGAAAATTTTATCAAGGGGTTACGGCACTAGAAGGTTGAGAACCACTGCCCTAGATAGAAGTCGTGGGCACTTCCATCTTCTCCCAGTCCTCCTTCCAGGTTCTGACACTCCGGCCGATTGGTTGGCCAGGACACGATACTGTTGCACCTATGCATGTGCACTGGAGTCACATTGTCATGGCACAGAGCCATGCTGTATATGTACGCTGAGCATGCATGGCACATTTTTATGTAAAGCTATGCTTTTTCTTCATCCTTTATAGCAGGGGTCTCCAAACGTTCTAAACAAAGGGCCAGTTTACTCTCCTTCAGACTTTAGAGGGGCTGGAGTGTGGCCATTGGGAGTAGAAAATGCATCAGTTGGAGTAAACAATGTCCCATCATTCTTGGTAGGAATTTTCTCCCTTCATTGGTATCATCTGGTCCCATTGTTGGGGTCATTGGGAGGAATTGTGCCCCATTGTTGAGGTCGTTGGGAGGAACTGTGCCCCAACATTGGTGTCATTGGGAGGAACTGTGCCCCAACATTGGTGTCAATGAAGGAAAGAGTGCCCCAAGGTTAAGATAAAAGCCTTTCATTGACACCAATGTCCCCCGAGACGCAGTTTGGAGTCTTGGTGAGAATTTTGTCCTATCATTGGTGTCATCTGTTCCCCTTGTTGGGGACATTGCGAGGAATTGTGCCCCATTGTTGAAGTCATTGGGAGGAACTGTGCTCATTGTTGTGGTTATTGGGAGGAACTGTACCCCAATGTTGGGGTCATTGGGAGGAACTGTGCTACAATGTTGGTGTCATTGGGAGAAACTGTGCCCCAATGTTGGTGTCATTGGGAGGAACTGTACCCCAACGTTGTTTTTTTTTCTCCCGCCAGCGCATCGCCTCAGTGTGAAGGCCCTCGAGCTTTCACATTGCGAATGCCGGGGCAGGAGTATTTCAGGCATTCATTATGCGCTATTTTTTGTGATAAAATGCCCGAAATACTCCTCAGTGTGAAAGGGGTCATAGTAAATCTCCCCCTCAGAGTGTTCTGCTCGGAATCTGCTGGGGATGCTGACATAACATTCAAGATGGCAGCACCCAGAAAAAGTCTCTGGGCTTTTGGATGTCTACACAAGGGAGACATAGAATGATTTTTGTTGAAATGAATAGTTTGGCAACAAGTAAAGAACGTCACGTGTTCTTTTTTCCTTGCTGATGGTGGTTGGCATTGATGACATCCCTGATAAATTGGGCTCTGAGGATATGGGTTAAATTATGCCAGTCATCATTAGACTTATAAGACTTGTAACATCTTGTGGTGGGGAAAAAAAACGACAGCTCCAAATTAAAGCTGAGTATTTTCTTTCTATTACTGGGATATACTTTTATTTTTGCAACCTAGTTAAGTTTTAAATTCCATCACACACGTGCTTCACAAAATTCTATAGAATTCATATTGCCAGTCCAAATTATCCATCAGCTAATCAGTGTAGCTGCATTTTTAGAGAATTGTGTGGATTTATTGTGCAGTGGCTTATTTTTCTAAATACATTTTCATGTTGTTAGCTCTGCCTGTCTGCTAGTCATTTCCTTCCAAAACTTCCTTGATTCCCTGCAACAAAAGACTACATATCCCATGATACCTTACAACACCTCAGAAGGCAGGCTCTGTGAATTTTGTGACACAGCAGTATCTACTCACAGGGCATAGTGAAATACTGTCAGAATATTCAAGGAAGTAAATATATTGGATTCTTTACAAAGTAATTTACAAACTTGAAGATAATTGAAACATATGATTCAAAATGTTGATCACAGATTCACTTTAAAGTGGTTGTAAAGCCTTAAGAGGAGGATCAGGACTTCTCTGTGCAAAATCATTGCACAGAGCAGGTAAGTATAGACATGTTTGTAAACCACAGATTTTTTTAAATAAAAATAACAATCACTTTAAAGTGGAAGTAAACCCTTCAATTTGATAGTTACAAAACAGTTAACATTCCCGGCATGCCGGAAATGCTAGCTGTCACATTTGTTTGTGCTCTCAACCAAACTGCCAAACCATCCAATGGCTGGCTTTATAACAGGTCACATGTACAGCATCATGGCAGTTGCAGATTAAACAGAGGTCAAGATGGCCGCTTCCTTGGCTGAAAACAATAGGAGGGTTTACTTCCACTTTAAGGGCATGTTTGCACTGCCTTCACACTAAACCATAGCAGGATACCTCCCAACTTTCTCAGATGGGTATGAGGGATGCCTATTAACAAAAGTATGTAATGCATAGGAGACACTAACCACTTACAGACCGGAAGATTTTACCCTCTTAATGACCAGGCAATTTTTTGCGCTACGGCACTGTGTCACTTAAACTGACAATTGCACATTTGTGCAACGCTTTACCCAAACTAAAATTATGAAAAAAATATGTTTTTTAACTTTTTGCAATTATAAATATACCAAACAAAAAGATTCTTCATCAATTTAGGCCGATATATAGTCTTCTACATATATACAGTAGTCTTCTACATGGTAAAAAGTGTTTATTGATTGGTTTGCGCAAAAGTTATAGCGTATAACAAAATAGGAGATAGATTTATGGCATTTTTATTATTTATGTATTTTTTTCTAGTAATGGCGGCGATATGCGATTTTTAGCAAGACTGTGACATTGCGACAGACAGATCGGGTATTTTTGACACTTTTTAGGGACCATTGACATTTATACAGCGATCAGTGCTATAAAAATGCACTGATTACTGTGTAAGTGTCACTGACAGGGAATAGGGTTAACACTAGGGGGCGATCAAGGGGTTTAATGTGTTCCCTCATATGTGTTTCTATCTCTGGGGGGATGGAACTGACTGGAGGAGGAGACATATTGCTGTTCCTAATCACTAGGAACAGTAGATTTGTCTCTCCACCCCTGTCAGAACGGGCATCTGTCTGGTTACATACACAGATCCCCGTTCTGGCTCTCGTGCCCGCGATCACGGGAGGCTGGCGAACATCCCTCATTGTGCAGGCACGAGCACGCCTGCTATCGCCCATAAAGGTGCTGACGTACACCTACAGCGATTTGCGGGACCAAACCAACCTGCTGCAGTATATGTGATCAGGGACACAGTTGTTTTCTGTGTGTTCTAGCAGTGCGGGTAAACTGCAGGTCACCACATTGTGTTTAAACGGGGCCTAAGACACACCTATAGGTCAGGGGTTCAAAGGGAACATTGGAAAAAGCAGTAAAGTTTGGTTTGCAGACACAGAACACAGGAATGCAACATAAGAATCTCTGATATGCCAAAGGCATTCCTGTAAAAGTCAGAGCAAGGTACTACAATATGTTGTGCAACCTCATTGCAAAATAATCACGGGAATGTTATCAGGGATATGGGTACCATCCAGCACGTTGAGGCCTTGTTCAGATCGGATGTGTAGCAAAATGTATGTATATGAGAATAATACATTCTGGGGAATTATTTAGGCTTCCTGAATAAGCTTCCTGCTGTCACCACATTAACCAAGCTGCACCACCTGAGTGAAATAGGAACTGATGTGGTTCTGCATAAAGCTTCTTTGTTGTTCCCTCGGTGTGTTCATTTGGGACTGTTCATGACTGGCATCGCCTACATATTTTATGGTGAAATAAAACTACCGTATTTGCCGGTGTATAAAGCGACCAGGTGTATAAGACGACCCCCTAATTTTACATTTTTTTTTAAGATTCTTTGTCTGTACTCACTGTATAAGACGACCCCCCCCTTCCGAGGCTTCATATTTCTTCCTTCTGGAGCCATTGGATTGGCAGAGGTTGTAACATCACCGTGCCAAGCCTCTCTGACGCTCAAAGCCAATCCGAGCAGGCTACTGTATGTAGCCTGCTTGGATTGGCAGAGGTTGTTACTCCAATCCGAGCAGGCTCTGTATTCATTTGAATACATCGCTCACTGGGATTGGCTAAACGGTATATACTGTATGTAGCCGAAGCTACATACACTATTACTGCACATCCAGCAGGCATCTGAGCAGCTGACCCGGCGTATAAGACGACCCCTGCTTTTTGGCAGGTAGTCTTATACGCCAGCAAATACAGTACATAAAACCTGACATCTTCAGTTCTTCAGATTGTTCATAATAGCATTTATACTACAATACTCTATGTAGAACATATGTAAGTTCTAAGACTGGCAATGCAATAATCGATTTTCAAACAAACATTCATACAAAAATTCAGTACATTAGAGCAGTGTTTCTCAATGAAAAAAAAAAAAATCCTAAGTACCCCTGTCTCGAGAAAGTGATGGGCAATGATAGGTGGCACTGATATGAAGCACTGATATGAGGCATTTATGGCTGCACTGATTGGAGGCACTGATATGAAGCACTGATGGCTGCACTGATAGGAGGCACTGATAGGAAGCACTGATGGCTGCACTGATAGGAGGCACTGATGGCTGCACAGATAAGAGGCACTGGTGGCTGCACTGATAGCCGCACTGATATGATGCACTGAGAGGAGAGGCACTGATTAGGGATGAGCTTCATGTTCGACTCGAACATCGTATGTTCGACCGTTCGTCGAATTACGAACGTTATGGGCCATTCGAGTGGCGTGTCACGGCCCATAATTCACCGCCACATCGCAGTGCATTGCTGGCTGATGATTGGCCAAGCATGCACTATGACCCGCATGCTTTGGCCAATCACAGCACGCAAAAAACAATTTTTTTTAGAGTAGCATTTCAATTTATACATGGGGTATTTTGATTACCGTATTTATTGGCATATGGCACGCTCCCTAACTTTAAGAGTGAAGTTTCAAGAAAAAAAACTTTCCACGGCCCCCTGCGTATAACACACAGGCACAGTTTACGCTCTATTTTCAGGGAAAAAAAGTGAGTGTTATATGCCAATAAATGCAGTATTTCAGTTAGGCTCTGTTTCCACTATTGCAACCCCAGATTTACGTGATTTACAATGCAACTTTACAATGTGATTCTTGATGCAATGTCATGCAACCGTGTGAGAACAAGTCACACCGAAGTAGGAACAAAGTAGTGCAAGAACCTTTTTGAGTCGCTGTGACTTGAGTCGTAAAAATGAAAACAGGGACCATTGAAATACATGGGTTTTGACTTGTCATGCGACTTCACATGTGTCAAGTCGCACGGCAACTCGCAGTAGTGGAAACAGATCTTTAGATCCTTAGAGTCTAACTTTGGGGACTGTTTTAATTGTGTAATTTCCTATCCTTACGTTATTGAAGTTAAAAGGTGTTGTTTTCTTTTCGGTATCAACAAATATGCTCTTGTTGGGATTGATACAATTACCCTGGGCTCCGCGGTGTTCAGTAAATGGCATTATAGTTTTGTTGATGTTGAAAAAAAAAAAAAAGGGGGAACTTTTGCATTGTATAAGTACATTGCCTGTTACAAGACAAGGGAATGGTTATTTGTGCAAATGGGTTTAATTGTGTTTAGGCTATATTAACAATGATTGGGGATTTTAAAATGTTTGATTTTATCTCTTTTTAGTAAAATACAATTTTAGGGCTGGGTTCACACATATATGGTGCAAATTTGAGCTTTGTTTTCACAGCTAATTGACACGGTAGTTGTTCAGCATTTTCATGTCAGTTTTTGATCAGGATCAGGTCAGGATTGCATCAGTATCAGGTCAGAATTTTATACTGTTCACAAATGAATGACATGTGCGATTCAGAAGCGTTCCCATAGAGGTCAATGGACCTGTATTCGTACGTAAGCCGGACCGCACTTTATAGAAAACGCACACTTATTTGGGCAGTGCGGAGTGTGAATGCAACGCAGGTGTGTGAACCAGCATCATTCAAGGAAGTTATGTATTTCAGGCGCTACGCCAGAGGAATTGTAGTTGGTAAAAAAAAACTAACTAAAGGTTTGTGTAATCCTATGCACTAGGGAAACATATGAGAGATATGGAAAAATAAATAAATAAATAAATAAAAAACAAATGGTAAAGGTGTTTAAAAGCTGTTCAAAAGGCAAAAATGGAAAACATTTCTAAATGAAGAATGAATGGAGTGGCCAAATGGATGTGAATAAAAGGAGAAAGTGGTTGTATTGTGTTTAATGAATGCACAAGGTACTGTATTATTTGATTAGTAAAGTATCTTAAGTGTTTGTTTAAAATGTACACAAGGAGTTGTCTCATATTGTGTTTTCTTTTTCTGGGAGTAGAGGTTTTTAGGCCCATGTTCCTGATAGTATATATTTCCCTAAATGTTTGGGTTAATTAAGGCAATGTACACGGGAAATTGTTCAAACCTCTCCTGAACGATTTAACTTGACAGCTAGAAACCGGCGTCTAAAAAAATCGGACGTTTGGCTGCGTTTGCGTCTAGAAGAGTTTGAAAAACATCTGTAGACGAAACGCTGCTAAACGCGAGTTTCCGTGTTTAGCCGTAATTGGGCTTGTTTGAAGTAAAAAATGCCTCTAGACTCAGCTTCTGAATGTATTTTTTTGGGGTTCCAGAAAAAGCCTCTAAACTCAACTGCCTAGAAATGACTATAAAACATGAACAGATAAGATAACATGCCCAACTGCTCCTAAACATCTGTTTACCAGCAGCAGTGTACATGAGGCTTTACCAGGATATACAAAATAAATTGCTGCATATATTGGGTTCATGAGTTACTAAAATATGATGGGAAAGTTTGTTTGAATAACAGTCAGAGTGACTATTCTGGATATATTTACCTTTTCAATTCCCAGAGTTTCAATCGTAAAGTGTTAATGATGTAATATTGTTTATCCATCAATGTTTTGTTTGTTGCTAATGATCAGATATATTTAAACAGTTGGGAGGCTGACTTTTGAGTCAGAATATGTGTTTGGGTAAATGTTCTGTTCTGAGTTCCTCGGGTCCACTTGGGTCCCGGGATAGAAGAAACAAAAGTTGTTTACGTTTTATTGAAGTCCTGCAGTAATACTGGATTTGAAAAAATGTTTAAATATATTGAATCTAATGAAGACTGTTGCTGAGAAACATTTTATATTCCTGCATACTTATGTTTGAGTTAATGAGGAATATTGTTTTTAAAGGCTGGTTAAGGCCTTAATTGATCAGGTAGATTCTGTGATTTTTCATGTTGGATGAGGAATATCCACCCCAGCCAGCCAGCATTCACCCCTAGCCCCATGCACATAAATAAATGCCCATCCCATTCCTACCCTATACCCAATTCATACCCTGCCCTATACCCTATCCGGATGAAGAGATGACTAAAGGTTTTACATGGAAATCTTTGTTGTTCATCGTTGTTGTTTACATGCCATGGGAAGTGCTGAGATGAGTAAAGGCGGACTCCTGCTGGAAAATATTCCTGGAATGACACCTTGAGGGTTAGCCATGACGCACGCCCAAGGTCTACGAAATTCCAGTGAGCATCACAAGGGAGAGATCCAGATACGCCAGCCCGAAGACCCAAGTCTAGCCCAATGCATCTGTCTGTGGATATCGAGTTCTATCTATCAAAGAGGCAGAGTTTTGGGGTAGAAGGATCTCTGTAAAATATGGATAAACACAGAATCTAACCAAAAGTTTTGGGAAAAGTTTCAGCGAATTATAATGTGGACATTTCCTTCCCTTTCATGAATTTATTGGATATTCAGAAGTTTTTTCTTTGGGACTATTTTTTATTTTGGCCTAAAGGCTATCATGCCCCTCCCATATGCTTTTAAGGACTGTCACGCCCCTCCCCCCTTTGTATTTCATGGACAATTGCTATGAAGCTGAGATTATCTGCTTATTGTTCTATATTTTTACATGCTTAGGATAATGATACATTTATGGTAAGTAGCCCAGGTGAATGTCGGGGGTTTCAGGGTTTCTGATTATCACGTTCGTGATAAAAGAGAGGACTGTAATAGAATGTATAAATAACTGACTTTATTTTTAAGTAGAAATTAACTTTTCTATATGTGTTTTGACATACTTACATTAGCTAACAGTTTGCATAGAGTCACACCCTGCTTTTGCCAAGTCATTGTGGTTAAATTCATGGAACAGCCTGATTGTATAAGCAAAGTCATCTTTTAGCCATTGTTAAAACTAAATTCAGCTGGTTTAAATCTTGATAAGAAAATACTGAGTTTGTATGAAATCTACAGACATATGCGATAATATGCAGCCCATCCTATTTTTCTTCTGTATATAAGTCCCTCTGAGAGAATACACTTTAGAGATCTAATGAACACTCAAATGCTTCCTTGTGTCTCATTTTGATTTCTCATGGAATTCCGGGGGTTACTGAAATGTATCCTGCATTTACCTGAATTACACCTGGGTGGCGGTATTGCCTGCTTCACCTGTCTTGTTTGCACCGCCTGTATACTGCTGTTCAAAGTATATAGGGCCAAAGAGACTGGTAATGATCTGGGGGGGGGGAGGGGGGGGAAACCAATGTCATTTTTCTCAATGATTTTCATCCATATTGCAGGGACCAGACATTACTTTAAAGCCGCAAGCAGTTTTAAATGACTTTTTTCCTATAGTAATGTCATTTTGTGCAGGGACAGTTCTAAACACGTGCCACTTCACAGACATATTATAGACACCCAGCAGGTACGATGTTTAAAGGAATTTTTTAAAACATTTTTCACTTTAAACGTTATTAAAAACACTGATCCCGAAAAAACGTCAGTTTTTAAAACTTGTTTTAGCATTGATACATGTCCCATGGGGCAAGACCCGGGTCCCCAGATCAGTTTTAGGACAATTACTTGCATATTAGCCTTTAAAATTAGCACTTTTGATTTCGAACGTTCAAGTCCCATAGACTTCAATGGGGTTCTAAAGTTCGCGCAAACGTTCGGTCCATTCAAAGGTTCTAATGCGAACCGAACCGGGGGGTGTTCAGATCATCCCTACTTGTAACCAACACCACCACCGCCTCAGACATGGATTCAGCAAGTGCCTCCAACATAAAGAACTGTGCAAATAGGGATACAAGCCGGGGGGGCCAGCAGATCCTGATTATGCGAGTAGAACTCCGTTGGCAGGCTGTTTGCCCCAGGCCTCCAAATCTGAGCGTGCCTTGTCTCCAGTCGTAGGAAGAGGAACTCCAGCAAGATAATCCGGAAAGCTCCTGGGGAGAGTAATCCACCCTAGAGGAGTACAGGTGCCCATAGTACTGGGAGAATCTATCATTTATATTGCTAGGAAGTTTCAACAACACCCCTTCTGAGTCTTTAACTCCACCAATATGTGTAACAGCAAACTGTCCCTTAGCCAACCATGCCATAAGGCGACCACTCTTGTTACCATATTCAAACATTTTGTGGGCTGTGGTGAGGAGCGACTTCTCCTTCGCCTCCACTCTACAAATAGAAAGTTGGTGCAGGGCAAACTGCCAGTCCCCATAAGTAACCTGATCTGGACGTGCTACATAAGCTTCCTCCCAGGGCCAGATTAAGAACATCGTGGGCCTGGTGCTGTGGATTTTGGTGGGCCTTTTATAAATAATAAATAAATAAATATGCAAACAATTTTTTGTTACAACAAATTAAATTAAAGAGTGGGAGGATGAGAAAGAGAGCGAGAGAGGATGAGAGAGGGGTAAGGGAGGGGGGATGAGAGAGAGAGAGGATGCGCATGAGCATGCGTGGGAATGACATCAATACTACCGAAGGCACAGAGCCCAGAAGGAAGACGGGGTGAAGATGGAAGCGCCCGGGACCCGCCGGATTGATCACAGCACAGCACTGGAGGGCTCAGTCCGACAATTTAAGTGTACCCTAATGTGCTAATATTCTGTGAATTCTTGTACATTGTGGCATAACCTACCTCAGGGCCTCTAAAAAGCAGTAATGTTAGCAAAGTTTACTACCGCTTTATTATGACAGGATCCCAGGACCCTCTCATGGGGCCCCCTACTGACCCGGTGCCCCTTGGGCAGTGCCTAAGTGCATAGTTGCCAACATTTAAAAAAAATATTTAAGGGACACTTTTTTTTACTAATGCTATATTTAGAGTAGCTGAGATCCCCTATGTTCCTCTATACATCACAGTAGTAATCACAAAATGAAACGAGTACTAATAATGGGACAGAACAAATATAAGGACTGAGAAGATTTCCTTTAGTTGAACTAACAAAAGTGTGCCCATTCTAGAGCTGATTACATTCAGAATATTCAGTATAATTTTAAATAATCCTCAGTATGATTTTAAAGAACTATTTTTGTGGGTAAGAGGCATAGGGGTAGTGTATGGACGATATTAAACTGGGAAGTATGTGCAGTTGATGGAGACGAATGTGGAGGGTCTAACAGTGGGCACTATGTACAGGAGAGGAGTGCGGAGGGTATGGCAGAAGGCACTACATACAGGAGAGGAGTGTGGAGGGTATGGCAGAAGGCACTATGTACAGGAGAGGAGTTTGAAGGGTATAACAGTGGGCAGTATGTACAGGAGAAGAGTGTGGGGGTATGACAGAGGGTGGTATGTACCGGAGAGGAGTGTGGTGGGTATGAAAGTGGTCAGTATGTACAGGAGAGGAGTGTGGAGAGTATGACAGTGGGCAGTATGTACAGGAGAGGGGTGTGGAAGGTATGATGGGGGCGGTATGAACAGGAGAGGAATGTGGAGAGAAAGATAGTTGGCTGTATGTACAGAAAAGGAGTGTGAAGGGTAAGGTTGGGTTACAGTATGTACAGGAGAGGAGTGTTGAGGGTAAGGTTTGGTTACAGTAAGTACAGGAGAGGAGTGTGGAGGGTATGGCAGAAGGCACTATGTACAGGAGAGGAGTTTGAAGGGTATAACAGTGGGCAGTATGTACAGGAGAGGAGTGTGGGGGTATGACAGAGGGTGGTATGTACAGGAGAGAAGTGTGGAGAGTATGACAGTGGGCACTATGTATAGGAGAGAAGTGTGGAGGGTATGACAGTGAGCAGTATGTACAGGAGAGAAGTGTGGAGAGTATGACAGTGGGCACTATGTACAGGTAAGGAGGATGAAGGAATCTGGGAAGGAAAAATTTAAAGGTTTGTGGAAGGATGTTTAGGGACTGCGTAGTGGTTAGGCAGACCATATATGGATTGAAATTATGCCAATTAAGCATAGACCAGCCATAGTCGATTTATGTATGGGCTAGCTGGTTTTACACAAGTCAATCTATTATCTGACTTAAGTACAACCAGCTTGTCAGGTTTTTCCCAAAACAATCAGTGCTGCCAGCTATAGTTAGCAACACTGATCATTGTATTCACTGGCAGAACACAATAACACTGCAGGAGTGATTCCCCCATACACAGGTCATTAGGTGAGAGGGTGTGTGGGGACAGGCTGAGGAGAGATACCAGTCAGTGGCTGGGTAGGCACTGGCTAGTATCAGAGCCAGATACACACAGATTACATACGCCACGATTGTTAGAGCGAGAGCAATAATTCTGGCACTAGACCTCCTCTGTAACTCTAAACATGTAACCTGTAAAATTTAAAGCTTCGCTTAGTATACAAAAAAAATCGTGCTAACTTTAGAGTTTTTTTTTTTTTTTATGAATGAAACAGTTTCTTTCCAAAAAAAATATATTTGAAAGATTGCTGCGCAAATACTGCGTAACATAAAAAGTTGCAAAGACCACCATTTTATTTCCTAGGGTGCCTGCTAAAATAATATATATAATGTTTGAGGGTTCTGAGTAATTTTCTAGCAAAAAACAAATGATGATTTTTACATGTAGGAGAGAAGTGTCAGAATTGGCCTGGGTGGCAAGGGGTTTATTATAATAATTATTTGTATATAACTTATGGTAAGCCCCGTGATCTCATCCACTTATGCCCCGTACACACGATCCGAAAATCGTACGGAAAATGCCGCTTTCGAAACGATCGTACGATAATCGGATTAGTACAGCGCTGCTGAGAGCCGATCAGGACAGTTCATCCGATTTTATTTATCGTGCGATGCCAGATCGTCCAATTTTCGTATAATCAGTACAGCTGTCGTTCGAAAATGCAATACAAATGCATTACAACACATGACATCACTTCCGATTTTTTATTCTGCCGTACGAGAATTTTCGTGACTCATCAGAACCGACGTGAGATTAGCATACAAAAAAAAACGGACGATCATTCGTCCGATAATCGGATCGTGTGTACGGGGCATTAGTCTGCTGCTGCAGAGTGTGTCATCTTGTATTTAAATGGGCCACTCTGTATGTAGCTTCTGACATGCTGCGCAAGCAGCCCCGTATCTCCGGAACCATAAATGATAGCAGTCCCCCACGTATGACCACTGGTGGGTTAGGTCTTTGGCTACATACCTCCCAAATGTGGGGTCTCTGTGACCCCTGGTCGCCGAGCTACAATCCTCAAAGTCGATTTATTTATTTTGTGATTTTTTTATTTATTTTTTGGGCAAATGGGCCTATCTTGAGGAAGGGGCCTGGAGCTGCAGCTCCAACAGCCCCTATGTTAATCCGGCCCTGCTTCCTCCTGGATCCTGGCCTCATCCTCCAACCTCTTCAGAGAGTACGAGGACTGCTTACGGGCAGCCGATATACGCGCCATATACTATCCTCTGGTCCAGGCCTTAAAGGCATCCCAGGTTTGTACTATGAAAATCCAAATAAAAATATATGTATAAAATAAAAGGCAGCACAGGTGACCAGAGGGGTAGTATTGTCAGCGTTATCCAACCAATATTGGCATATGCCCTCCTGAACTCCTTCATCCTCAATCCAAAAACAGGATAACCTCCATAACCTCTCTCCGGGGAGCCCACTGGACACCTTGAGGAGCAAAGAGGCGTGGTCTGAAATTCCCCTAGGTAGAATACCAACATCTGTAACCTTTGTGAGCATAGATTGGGATGCAAATACCATGTCGATTCGGAATAGGGTTTTGAAGGTGGCGCCAGACATCCGTCAAAGCGAAAGTGTGAGCCCACTCTGCCAGCCCAGGCACCCATCGGGACACAGAGTGGAGCCTATCCCAATCTGAGGTAAGGGTCAGGTTAAAATCACCCACCATCAAGACATCATCCACCCCATAGGTGCTTCATAACTGTACAGGAAAGCCGGATCAGCCAGGGGAGGGAGGAACAACCCCACCAGGACACAAGGGTTATTAGCAAGTAGTGTGTGAAGGATAATATACCTTCCCCCGGGGTCCGTCCTGATATCTAAGAGCTGGAAAGGAAGCGGTTTATGTTTTAGGATGCTGGGCTCCAATGGTGTAGGTCATAAAGAGGTTTTCATGATAAAAACCAATATACATAAAAATATAAAAATGGTGATCACAATGAGTATTAAAAGCAATATGGGGAGCAAAATGCATGCATTGGTTTTTATCATTAAAACCTCTTTATGACCTACACCATTGGAGCCCCCATTTTTTTCTTCTCTTTACATCTATTTGTAGAAGATACGTTTTTTTCAGCCCTCTCCAGTTGGTTTCTAGTACCCATGCCAGGGTTCTCACTTACCTGAACCAGATCGTGTTTGGATGCTTGGAAGATCTTTATGATTGCCATACCCACGGTTTACTAGGATCTTCAGTATTGGAGTAGTTGGTGGCCGATGAACATCTGGTCTTCCTGTCCCTTCCTTGATGACATTTGACTGCCTATGAGGCAGACTCCATTTTCTTCTGGACTTCCGGTGATATCTTTGTGGGACATCTCAAGCTCGATTGATCCACTGTCGTACGATATTTGGGTCCAACGGTTGCGGTAAGCGCATATGTATTCCACCTCATATTTGAAGATTCCTGTTGGGAAGTTCCTTACCATCTCATGACATCTTCATCGTTTTTAGATTTTGTTATGGACACTATATAACATTTTTGTTTATATTGTTCACTTTGATTCGTTTTTTTAATTTTTTTGTTTTGCAATTTTTGCCATTACATCTTTTGTGTCACATTATATGGTCACACCTCACAAGGTGCATACAGTCATTGCCATTGGGCTCACACGTAGCGCTACATTACCATCCACAGCGGTGCAGCATCGCCTATGATCTAACAGTAAACTTAAGGAGAGGAAAGGGGGTTAGTCCCAGAAGTGTCAGTTACTGAGAGAGCAAACATAGGAACTAAGAGATGCTGCTATAATGTCTTAACCGGGTGTGAAATTCACCGGGACTATGCCAGGGGCTCAATACTTGCAGGTTGCTGTTCCAATTGGAAAAATTAGGAATAAAAAAAGGGGTAAAAAACTAAAGGGGAAAAACAAAGAAAGGATCCAACAGTAGTATGGCAGTCTGATAGGTTTGTCCCCATCTCAGGTACTAGCTAACCACCAGTAAGAAAATTAGAGTGCAGCCAGCTCCAGGTTAATAAAACAAGTCTTCTTACCCAGCGTGTTTCCCGTCCCCAGGGTGAGGGAAAACAACGCAGACCTGCCATACAAACAATGTAAATCTGGTCAGTGTAAAACAAACGACCTAGACATCCAGGGGAAAAGATTAAGTTGCAGCCGTTCCATGGGTCTTCACCCGATGGGGGGTACGGTTTCCAGCCATCTTGCGGCCTCCTTCGGGGAGGTGAAGAAACTGACCGTTTCACCATCGATCACCCGTAACTTGGCAGGAAATCACACTGTATTTTATCCCTTTAGAGCGGAGGTCAGCCTTAATGGCATCAAAGGATCTCCGGAGCTTCTGGGTCTCAATGGAGTAGTCCAGGAATAGCATCAAGCGGTTGTTGCCGTGTGTTAATTCTCCCGCTGCTCGGGCCGCCCTGAGCAGCTCATCGCTGTCTCTGAAGTTAAGGAGACACAGAAGTTACAATGGCATCTTTTGCTCCAAGTTAGGAGAAGATGATGCGTAGTCCGCATTAACGAGACAATATACTGACCCTGACTCATCTCAATGAAGAGCTCCACAAGGGATGGGGGTTCCCTTTAACATAGTACCGTCAAGCAGTAAATTACCGGTACAATTAATTGGGTGATATCTCTCCTCAAAAGAACCCCTCTAGCCATAGCCTGAAGAGGAAGGGCTATAACAAACAAAGCCATATTGGTAACAGAATGTCTGGATCATCTTGGGTCATTCCCCTCCTACACCCCAATGGTGTAGTGAGGTGCGGTTACATTCCTGCACATGTTTACGGTGGTTTTCTTTCTAAAAGATCTCAGAGCGTTCTATTCTCGGAGGCAGGGAATTTTAGCAAATAGTTTCATCTGGGTAAATCACTGCCAGTGGACCTCATCCCTTGGTCTATTCCTGCATCAGATACAGCTCATCTGGCTTAAAGCGCCAACTTGGATAATTCATTTACTCAGGGCGGATGGCAATTGAATACCGAGACTTTAATATCCAGCTTTCACAAGTCAGGGGCTCCTTGCCCGGCTAGATGCCGACTTAGCACCCCCTGAAGAGGCGAATCCATCCTTGTTATAAGTAGGCAACAAGCCGGCCTTGGCCTGTGTCCCATCATCTGCCGGATCACCTATCAAGGGAAGCACCAATAGCAGAGATCGGCCCTTAATTCAGCAGTTTTTCCGATGGGGGGCTGGTCTCATGAGACAGTCCTCCAATAGTCTTTCACCCTTTCAGTGTGCCTTCCTCTCAAATGTTAAGGCACCTCGTTACTACAGTGACTTCAAAGGATACCCTCTTATCCAGCTAGACGCTAACACCTGACAGTCGAGCGTGTTTGCTTTCATAGCTACAATGCCATGGGTCATCAGAAAGATCTTGGAAAAGGAAAATTACGGAAAGGTAAGTATACAATTTTCAGTTTTTTAAAAACTGACTTTTTCAGGAGCAGTGATTTTAATAATGCTTAAAGTGAAACAATAAAAGTGAAATATTTCTTTAAATTTCATACCTGGGGGGCGTCCATAGTATGCTTGTAAAGTAGCGCATGTTTCTCGTGTTTAAAACTGTCCCTGCACAAAATGTCATTTCTAAAGGCAAAAAGTCATTCAAAACTACTCGCGGCTATAATGAATTGTCGGGTGCCGGCAATACAGAACAACGAGAGAGCGCCACCCCCTCCTGAACAGTACCAGGCCACATGCCCTCAACCTGGGGAGGATGTCCCCATGTTGATGAGGACAAGGGCCTCATCCCCACAACCCTTGCCCGGTGGTTGTGGGGGTCTGCTTATCAGAATCTGGAAGCCCCATTAACAAAGGGGACTCTCAGATCCCAGCCCCCCCCCCCCCTTCGAACCCCGCACCATTTTTTTTATTTGGCGTAGGGTTCCCCTTAATAGCCATACCAGACCTGAAGGGCCTGGTAATGGAGTTGAGGGAACCCAACGCTTTTTTTTTTAAATTATTTTTCAATGACTTTATCTGTATTGCTGGGACCTGACAAAAGGTTCGCCAGGATTTCATAGAGTACTGTCAGCAAATGGGCAGCTATCGTGGCAGCTCGATGCAATTGAGGCTTAAGATTAATATACTGTACTCTGCTTAACATACTGTTAGAGATTTTGAGTTTTACTATTTTAAGTGGTAAAAGTTTCTGAAATCTATATGAATGTTACAATGCAATAGAATATATGTTAGTTTCTGAAAGTTATTGATATTGCTGTGTATGTAACTTCTATTCTGAGGTACTATGTCAGGACAATGGGTGGAGTTATGTTACTTATAATACTCAAGTGGGTGTTACTTCTTGAACAGTAGCATCACCTTCCTTGGAGGGATGCTTAGAGGGTCACTAAAGGAAAAAAATGTTTTTGCTGAAATTACTGTTTACAGGGTATAGAGACATAATAGTTAACTGATTCCTTTTACAAATGATTAAAAATAGATAAAAATCAATCATATAATGTACCTGCAGTTTAGTTTTGTTTTTGCTGTGGTTTCCTGGTTCTCTGGTGTACAGAGACGAAGAGCCAATAGAGGGCAGTGATGCTTTGTAAAACGAAAATGGATTGGTGCTGACACACAGTAATCACACCTCCTTGATTAGTCACCACAGTGAGAAATCCCCCAGTACTGTTGTGATCAGGAAACAGACAACCAGGAAGTGTCCAGAACAGAGAGGAATTACAGCAACATCAAAGCAAAAACTAACGAGGACATTAAACCTGGACTGCAGTAAGGCAAAGGAAGCCATTTAGCTAAAAAAAAAAAAAAAAATTCCTTTAGCCTAGGTTCACACTGCTGCGAATTCAAAATCGCGGTAAAATGCGCGATTTTACCGCGATTTCGCGGCCGCAATTTTGGCCGCAATTTAATGTAAATTGCGGCCCGAAATCGCAAAAAGTAGTACAGGAACTACTTTTTGAAATCGCAGATGCGGTGTCGCACTGATTAGGACAGTGCCATTGCCGACAATTGCCGCTGATTTGAGATGCGATTTGACATGTCAAATCGCACCCAGTGTGAACCAGGGCTCAGTGACCCTTTAATGTAAATGTAGCACTAACCTCCGAAAGAGCTGCTGAATATTTTCGGGTGGCATGTTAGCTCCATCTTCTCGCTGGCCAGGGTAATAAAAGAGAGTCTGAAGAATTCCAATGTCCACAAGATAGACTTATTTTTCTATGATTTATTTGCACAACTTATTCGAAAAGAAGTTGGAAGGGTGGAAGGGTAAATAGGTAGATAGGAAACACTCCTGCTTCCAGCAAACAGTTCTCGTCGCCACTCTAACCAGAGTGGGTATTGTTCACTCGGATAGGTTCCTCTCACTGGCCTAGCAACCTGGAATGGCGCACGAAATAAAGTACAGTCTCTGCCACATACCTTCCTTTATGAGGAGATACTTTTGGTCCAGAATCCCCTGACACAGGAATCAGCACCCGAAACTCTCCAGATTTACTTCTGTAGAACTTAGATCACCATCAAGCCTCTCAGTGTATGGTGCATCCTTTGATTAAGTTTACAGGCTTTCTTCCAAGATACCAGCCTCTTGCATGGTCCTCTCCAGGATAGGTCCCCCCCCTGGCTTCCTTCATCAAGTGGCTTCCTCCCGCAGGACAGACAGCACCACCTAGAAAGCGTAGACCCAGTCTGACCCAGGCCTACCAAGCTAAACCACAACCCCGGACCAACGTGGTCCCAGAGCCAGGATTCAGGAGCACGCACCCCAGGCCACGGGGTGTGTGTGGGACGGCAGACCGACGACCCCGACACAATGGTGTCTGCCCCTTAAGTACCCCTCCTCAGCAGGCACAGCGCGACAATATCTCCCCTGATTCGCTCCTGAGGGGGACACCCACTACACCCTGACTCTGCTGCTGCCACCCTTGGCCTAGAATGATAATAACTCCCCAGACGAACAATGGTGGTTACTCCCAGCACAGCCATGGCTGAAACAGAAGCTAAATTGCCCATAATTACATTTGTCTGAGTCAAATAACAACTCAGACTCCCTCTAAATTTACAGCAGCGCCTGTTCAATAGGAGCAGGCTACTACATAAATAATGCTTAGCTTTACAAACTGTATAAAAAGCAAAGGGGGTTGAATAGTGAGTTAGGAAGATGGGGGAAGGAACCCCACATTATGAAGAATGTACCATATGTTACCTCTTCCTGAAGCCATCACCTTACCATATGTTACCAGCTATCATTATGCAAGTCTTGTCTTTTGCTTGTCTTTCTAAAGAATAAACTCACACTTTGTTGAAGACAGCCTGGCTATTGAACTTTTGAACGAAACACCTTAAAAGAAGACACTAATTGACATTACACGTGTCTGGTCTACTCTTACACATACTGCATGGTGTCAATTTTCATTGGTTAAAATAAATAATTACATTTGCTACTGTTCACGTGAGAGTGTAATACTGTCATTATTTTACAGGGTGTGTGTTTGTGTACATATAGATCTTCCTATACCATATCCCCAATACAGATAACCCTAACCTTTTTTTTTTTTTTTTTATCTTTTTTTTTTTTAAGTGTATTTTGTGCGTGTACTCGAGAGAGGAGCCAGACTGCAGGAGTTGGGAGTAGGCAGGCCTCCCCCAGAGGCAATCTGCCACCTTTCTCCATGCCCCGGGTGGCAATGGCGGGTGTGTGAGGGGGTCCTCCCACACAGCCCGCCCTACCTGCTCCGCTTTGAAGCTCAACGGGGCAGAGGGACTCCCTATAAGGGAGTGAGAGGATTAGCCCGCTCAACCAGCCCCGTTAGTCCTTCGCCTCTCTTTTTAGAGACCGCGTGGTCAAAGTGCGTGCATGTTTACCCAATTTCGAGTGCGTGTGTAAGTTTGGTGGTTTTTGTGGGAGGGGGGTGGGCGTACTAAGCGCAGGCTTACCTCGCATAACACACCCACCGGGAGCCGGGCTGAGACCACCAAACTCAATTCACATGTAGCCGAGACCGAGATCCGAACCTCTAGCTGCAGAAGTGAATGGCTTGTCAGCGCAGTGCCAATCGCGTTGAGCCACCGCAGCTCAACCCTAACCTTAACCCCAACACATATAAAATTATTGCATACATAGATAAGCAATATATTTACGATTATGTTCATGGGTTCCAGGAGGTAAGCTGTCATGGTACATGAGATGGATGATTTGCACCATAGTAAGCAATATAAGCAATACAAGCAATGCAGACAGATATCACACCAAAGCTGTCTTCCAAAAAAGTATTTTTTTTTATTTGTAATCTGCATGTAATTACAAACGGTTAAAAAAATGTTGGGAAAACAATCAAACTTCTTACATAAAAATCACCACATAACAAGGAAACACTACTCTGTGTCTCCTTTTAGCTTTCCCTTCATGCTCTTTCTCCCCTCACTCCATCTCTTCCTTCAGTCTAACCCTATAACTTCCTCTGACTCTCTAACACACATGTACAAAAAGCAGCACCTCATTGTCCACCTCAGTCTCGTACTCTCTCCCTCTTCCTCCACCTTTTTATATGTATCCCACAAGAACCTGAAAAGTTGGTATGGACCAAAAATGTTTGATTACAAAACATTAGTAACAGAAACTATACTTCTCCACCTCATCCTCCCTCTCATCCCCCACTCTCTCATGCTCCCTCCCATGTTCATCTCCCCTCTCACCCTAATCTGTTTTCTCTCCACTTCCCTAGTTGAGCCATCAAAATATGAATATCTGAATAAACTATTCAAATTGATAAAAAACATAACGTAAACAAATTCAATATGGATTAGCAACATGAAAGTGGCAGTGCTGTTAACAGGTAGGCATCTATAAATTAAAAAAAGTAGTTAAACTCTGTTCCTTAGGCTTTGATTGCCTCAATGGCACAGGCGGGGATATAACTTTATCCGGAGGTTCACTTGGGGGCCCATATAGTTGATTGGAGGCATGATTGAATTAACTTCAAGTGATTGATTTCTTTATGGATAATGACTTGGAATTATTGGTTTGTGCTGTTCCATAGGTCTTGACACAGGTGGATATTGGTTTGGCATGGATGGTATTTGATTGCAAAGCTGTGGTGGTCTGTTTTGTTGTGGGAAATGGTAAGAAGTTGAGTCGCGTGGTCTAACATCCATTACTCTTGTCATATCTGGGGTTCTAGTTCGGGGGGTCATTACTGAGGCAATTGGTGAAGGAATGGGATACAGGATTAGTGATCTGGGAGTCTCATAAATGCTAGAGTGGTCCGCAAAACTAGAAGAATAAGGGTTTGGCGCAGGGTTTGAAGCAGAAGAAATGGGAGTAATTATTTGAGTACTAGTACTAATGCGTTGACACTGAAACATGGCACGGCATAGTAAAGAAATGTATGCAATGTTGCACTGCAATCCTCATGTCAAAATAAAGGTCTGACAAGACCTCTTTGAGAAGAGACACCAAACTTATGGCAAACATAGTATGAGGGCATCGCTGGACATCGATTTGTTCAGTGATCCCTGACACTATGTACAGTAATTCATTTGTCTGGTCCTTCCACCTGTTCTGCTGCTTCGCTTCCTGCATGAGGTAGATGTTTGCCTTCTGCTGGAAGGTGTAGAAATGTCATTATCTTGATCCCAAGTAGATGACTCATTTAAGGCATGTACCTTGTTCGCCTCATCCTGTACCTTCATAGATGATGAATCCTCTTGATTTGTGCAAGCAAATGATACTCCGTCAACAGTAGCAGCATGCTCCTCTCCACTTGCTTCTGTGCTGAAATACAAAAAATGTGAAATTTTAAACTCTTATGGAATTTCGAAGTATGAAGATGATAGAGGGAGAAGCGAAGGTTAGGGGGAGGACAGGAGAGAGAGAGAGAGAGAGAGAGAGAGAGAGAGAGAGAGAGAGAGAGAGAGAGAGAGAGAGAGAGAGAGAGAGAGAGAGAGAGAGAGAGAGAGAGAGAGAGAGAGAGAGAGAGAGAGAGAGAGAGAGAGAGAGAGAGAGAGAGAGAGAGAGAGAGAGAGAGAGAGAGAGAGAGAGAGAGAGAGAGAGAGAGAGAGAGAGAGAGAGAGAGAGAGAGAGAGAGAAAAAGCGATGGTAGAGAGACCTATTCTTGTATGATAACTTACTTCCTTAATTCTAGAACTGGCTTGAGAAAATCCATGTATCTGGCAAAGGGACGCTTTGGAGGGGGGGGGGGACCAGACCCACTTCTTGCTTCACGCTCCAGTCTCTGGTGTCTTTGAAGTGTGTCCTTGAGGCTCCGCCACCTAGTACGTATGAGTTCTTCTGTAATAAAACAAATAATTTGTGGTCAGTGGGAAGAATGGTCCTTACAACAATGATCAGTGGGAAGAATGGTCCTTACATTGGTGGCCAGTGGGAAGAATGGTCCTTACCATTGGTGGCCAGTGGGAAGAATGGTCCTTACATTGGTGGCCAGTGGAATGCATGGAGAAGGTAGCGTAACAAAGTTGGGACTTTATAGGAGGTCATTGCCAAAGGGATCATGTGCCTCTAGCCCTGTCTAGTGGAAAATAAATCAAAAACTATAGGAGGGAAAAGGGAATGGATGGGAAAGGTTGGGACTTGATATGAAGCACACAGTTTGAATGTTTTATTAGGTACAAGTGGACAGTAATGAACATAAAAAAATAATAGTATTAGAGACCATAAATAAAGAGATACAAAAAGAAAAAGCTGCGCTAGTGAAATATGTGATTGTTAGGAAATGCGCTAATTGATACCAGTGTGGTGCTTATTAAATGATAAAGGTCAATAGACCCAAGTAAAAAGAAGTTCTATAGAAATAAATAAATCCATGTACTAGTTATAAACCAGTCTTTGGAAAGTTAATGTAGTGATATACAATCCACCAAAAGTCCATGAACATCAAAAAAATGCTCCAAAGTGCAAATGAATCCACAGCATCCAGAAAGGGGCGATAATAGAAAAGTGCTTTCACCTCAATAACACACTGCCGCTTACCAGATAAAAATTATATCTCTTAATGACTCATTAAGGCCCCTTTTACACCGAGGAGTTTTTCAGGTGGTATAGCGCTAAAAATAAAAACTCCTGCCCAGCATTCTCAATGTGAAAGCCCGAGGGCCCGAGGGCTTTCACACTGAGGCGATGCGCTGGCAGGAGGGAAAAAAATCTCCTGCAAGCAGCATCTTTGGAGCGGTGAGAGGAGCCGTGTGTATACCGCTCCTTCTTATTTAAAACAATGGGAAACCGCGGTATTAACCCTTTTTTGGCCGTTAGCGGGAGTTAATACACAGCAATTCCGACGGTATACCGCCGCTAAAAATAGCGGCGCTATACCGCCACCTCACCTCCACTGCCCCGTGTGAAAGGGGCCTTAATGTTTAAAGGATTTTATGCTATGTGAGCCTTTCATGTTCCTGTGGCATATTCGGTATTGATATAATGCACGAGGCATCCATGCAAGTAACGCTTTCCCTGAGGAAACCCTATGTAGAGACCATTACTTCATGCGTTGCCTGATCTACTGTAATTAAGAGATAATTTTTATCTGGTAAGCAGCAATGTGTTATTGAGGTGGAAGCACGTTTCTGTTATCACCCCTTTCTGGATGCTGTGGATTTATTTGCACTTTGGAGCATTTTTTTGATGTTCATGGACTTTTGGTGGATTGTATATTACTACATTAACTTTTTCCAAAGACTGGTTTATAACTAGTACATGGACTTATTTATTTCTATACAACTTCTTTTTACTTAGGTTTATTGACCTTTAACATTTATTATGCACCACACTGGTATCAATTAGCGCATTTCCTAACAATCACATATTTTACTAGCGCAGCTTTTTCTTTTTGTAGATCTTGTTTGGTGTTTGTATAACATTTATAGTTGCCGCTTGATGTTTTTTGAATGAGTGCAGTATTTTTTTTTTTTTTTTTATGCAACAAAAAAAATAGACAGACAATTGATATGGGATTTTTACAAACACTAAGATTCAAAATAATTTACACATGCATATATATTGTAAACATAACACAGAAACGACCAAGTATCCGTAATCTGTATCAGCGCAACCCTTTAGATTTTTACTCCAAAAGCATTGATTTTTATCCACCCTGATAACAAACATGTTACCTCCTCTGTGCAGTTGATTTTGCACAGAGCAGCCTCCTCTTGAGGTCCCCTTCCAGCACTCCAAGAACCTACTCTTCATAGAATGCATGAAGGTGAAAAACATTGAGGCTTTACAACCACTTTAAAACCAACTGATCAGCTGAAGATGTTCTAGTTGTATGTAGGAAGACTTTTACCATGATAACTTATACTTAACCAGTGTTAGAGTTTGCAGACTACCATTTTCCCCTCCCCCAATGTTCTAATGTTGTGCACTGCAATCCCAGCAATACAAATCAAACACATTCATTGGAAGTAGTGACACTGACCTTCATATTTCTCCAGGGTCTGTACCACACTGGGAAGCTGGTTCACCGCCTGGTACAACCTGTAGCAATCTTACAGGTTTGCATTCTGCCTCTGGAATTTCTTTGCCAGCCGGTTAAAATCTGGAAAAAGATCTTCCTCAAGACTCTGCCTGAGCTCCACATCGGTCACAAACATCTCCACCAAGTTCAGCCTGAAGAACAGAAACTTCTATTAGTGCATTGAAGGCAAATCCTTCACACCTGCAGCATGCTCAACGGCATGACTGCCGATGTGCCATAAACCTATATATATATATCACACCAACTTTTTGCTAGAACTAAATTGAAATGTCAGAGGGCCATTTTATTCAGTTCCATTGGCAAAACAGCGGTGCAATGGATCGTGTTTTACCATGCTGCGCTATAAGAAACATTCATGATAGCTTTTTTTGCCTTGTCTATGCGTTGGGCAAAACTGCCCAGCACTGGCCAACGCATTGAAAGCGAAAGAACCCTCATACCGCTAGGAAAAGCTTGAATTGTAACATAAAAATGCAGCCAATTAGGACAAAACTGGCGTTTTTAGCGCTAGCGCTTTTAAAAAACGTAACAGCTAGCTACCATAACCCCGGTAACCTCTTCAAGAGCCGGCAGTTCTTTCAGATAAAAGTGGTTTCTGTGGGGGATTCACCGCAAGATCACTTAGCGGCGGGAGAGGCCCCCCCCCCTCCTGCCGCGCTCCAGTGCCCTCTGCCACTTACCGTGGCCGTCGGTAACGGTGGAGGCGATCTGGACCTGTCCCTAGCCTGACATGGAGACAAATGAGGGGGAAGATGGCCCCCGCCCATCTCCAAGTCATAGCAGGGCGGGAACGACGTCAAAACTTCACTTTCGCCAATAGCTCTTAAAAAGGGACATTATATTTTTATTTATTTTTCCAATTAGAATTTTTTCTTCTTTTTTTTTATTGCATTTTAGTGTAAATATGAGATCTGAGGTATTTTGGACCCCAGATCTCATATTTAAGAGGACCTGTCATGCTTTTTTATATTACAAGGGATGTTTACACTCCTTGCAATAGGAATAAAAGGCGACAATTTTTTTTTTTTTAAAAGAACAGTGAAAAAAGAAAAAAGTAAGAAAAAAAAAATTTAAACACGCCCTGTCCTGCCGAGCTCGCTCGCAGAAGCAAACGTGAGTAGCGCCCGCATATGAAAACGGTGTTCAAGCCACACAAGTGAGATAGATACCGCCGCGATCGGTAGAGCAAGAGCAATAATTCTAGCCCTAGGCCTCCTCTAACTCAAAACATGCAACCTGTAGAATGTTTTAAATGTCGCCTATGGAGATTTTAAAGGTTAAAAGTTTGTCGCCATTCCACGAGCGGGCGCAATTTCGAAGCGTGACATGTTGGGTATCAATTTACTTGCCGTAACATTATCTCTCACAGTATTAAAAAAAAAAAAAAATGGGCTAACTTTACTGTTGTCTTATTTTTTAATTCAAAAATATGTATTTTTTTCCCCCCAAAAAAAAACGTTAACGTGTAAACACCAAATTTCAGAAATAGGCTCGGTAATGTAGTGGTTAGACATAAGGTTTAGCGATGCTTAGTTGCAGATAGTTCAGCTGCGTTTAAGGAAAGTGCTGCGACCAGGGGCGACTATCTGCATCTAAGCGCGCATGGCGTTTGGGCCCTTTCACATTGATCACAACGCAACAAAATGCATTGTGTGCGTTTCCCGCACTGCCCTTGCGATCGGCATGCAGGTGCCAATTGTTAAAGGCGTCCCAAACGCAGATTGCAATGCAATGCTTTTGTGGGCACCAAAATCACATGGCACATGCGCGTTTAATAGTGCTGTGCGTGAGAATCGTCCCTCATTCATCTTCTCCTCTCAAGCCAAGCTACTTGCTACAAGGGCATTCATGCAGGTTCGATCCCGAATTGCACTCAGAGCACAGCTCAGCTGTGCACTCTGCTCACTGACTGTATTTGACAGCAGCAGGTGCTAAAGGCTCCCACTGCTGCCTCTGTCTAGTGAGAAGAGAGCTGCTGCTTTCAGGGACAGCACTGGATCGAGATTGGGCTCAAGTATAAAAAAAGGGGGCTGGAGTGGGGAGCTGCATGCAAAAGGCTTTTTACTCTATGGCATACAATGCATTAAAGCAGAACTTCAGTCATTTTTTCATCTTTCCATCTATTAAATCTTCTGCCCTTGTTGTTTTACCTTTGGATAGCAAAACTTTTTTTTCTGCCAGTAAATACCTTCACGTTTGTCTGGAAAAAGCCTAGGCTTATGACATAGCTCTCTCCCTCGCTCTCATGAGAGTTTGCCAGAAAGGGAGGGGGAGAGTCATAAGTAGACCAAAGAGAACTGCAGAGCTGGAGGTGTGCTTCTCTTTCCCTATAAATCCAGGAAGTGAACAGGCAGCAGCTTCAGCTGCCCACAGTTAAAACGCTTGCAGCCAGACTCAGTGGAAGGAGACTTCTGCAGCATTTTTGGCAAGTACAGAATCACAGTGTTGGAGGGAAGCTTCAGAATGGCAAAGATATTTTTTTTTTACAAAATTATGTGAGCAGACTGCAGTTCCTCTTTAATGTAAAGTGGTTCCAAAAGGCCAAAGATAAGTACCATCTAAATTTACAAGCTCAGTATGCATGTGCTTGTTTTATAACGTGCATGGAGTCCAATTCATGAGCAAACCACACTAATAAAAGGCAGATTACATTTCTGAGTACATGTAAACTGTTTTTGGATACATGTACATGGCTAGAGGGTTATGCAATATACAATAACAGTTTTGTCTTGCAAATGATACAACTGGAATATTACATCGAAAACATAAACCAATGGAAACAAAATGTACATTTTTAAAATAAGTAAAAATAAAAAACAAAAACACACACTGTGCCGACAACGATTCAGATCCTACAGCTCCATGCAATTTAACAGAGCTTTTCTAGTTCAATGCCCTCCAGAACCCAACTGCCAGATCTTGCAGGCAATGCTTAAAGTTATAAATAACAAGCAAACCAATAAATGTACAGATATAAGACGTTATATGCATCTGCCAAAGAAAGGATTGTGTGTTTGTCCAATCAGTTCTGAAATTTACACAGCCCTGCAACATAAAACCAGCAAGCTTTATTATTGTCACTGGTCCCCAAAAAGTGTCACTTCATGTCCGATTTGTCCACCACAATATCGCAATCCCACTATAAGTTGCTGATGGCCGCCATTCCATAAATATATCCCATAGTTTTTAGATGTGATAACTTTTAGGCAAACCAACCACTATACGCTTATTGGGATATTTTTTTTTTTTTTTTACCAAAAATATGTAGCAGAATACATATTGGCCTAAATTTATTAAGTAGATTTTTTGAATTTTTTTTTACTGGATAGGTTTTCTAGAAGTAATTTTTTTTTGCAATTGGTTTTGTTTATAGCGCAAAAAATAAAAACCTCAGGAGGTGATTAAATATCACCAAAAGAAAGCTCTATTTGTGGGGGAAATGTATTCTTTTATTTGGGTTCAGTGCAATTGTCGGTTAAAGTAACGCAGTGCCATATCGCAAAAAAGGGCCTGGTAAGGGAGGTAAACCTGCTGAAGTGGTTTAAGTGGGACTGTGATCGTGACAGATTACCCTTTGTGGGAACTGACATCACCAGTGACGCCAATACAGTGAACAGTGCTAATACTATACACTGTACTAATGACACTGGCTGGGAAGGGGTTAACATTTAGGGGCAATAAAATGGTTAACGGTGTGCCTAATAAGGTTTACTGTGTGCTGTGCTTGTTTTTACTTCCTGCTTAGCAGGGAGGAAAAACAAAAACGGACACATCACTGCTGTCTGTAGAGAGCCCTGTGATGTTTACCAACACCGGGCTCTCTTCTGTCATTTGCTCAGCTGACCATAAATCATTGGCTAGGACCCACTGATCAGCTTGTGCTGGAGAGAATCACAGCACAGCCGGGGCAGCGGGCGCGTGCCCACACCAGGAAATACCAAATCACTTACACGTATGCGATCTGATGCAGCAGGGCTGCCCTGTCACAGTATAAGTGCGGTGGGCGGCCGTGAAATGGTTAAGCAAAGATAAAATATGACACATAATGCACTCACATGCTCCTGAAATGACACCAAGCTCATCATACAACTCAGAATCCACCTTCAGAACTCATGTGGGTGACACCAGAAGTAATCAACTTGGCTAAAAGCTCCTCTACCCATATCTGTGTATTTCGTAAATAAAGAAAAGCGAGAAGCTGCCCACAATAGCAGCTTGTGTGTGACAGCTGCCAGGATCATGGGGAACCAACAATCATTCAGTAGAGCGGCATGCACCCGAAGGAGCCATAGGTTTGGGGTCATGGGCACCATCAGACAGCTACGCGGGCCACAAGTTGAGCATGCCTGCAATAAGCACACCCAGAATACCTGTTTAGATGCAAAAGTTAGCCTGAAACAGGTAAGGGTGTATAGCAGTGTGCATTGAGTGTTTCAAAACCTCAGTATAAACACCTAAGGAGCTATACAGGTGTGACCACATGTTAAGTATGTGTAGCGCCTGTGTACTTTCAGTCCAGGTGCTATTTCAAATTTAGAGGGGGGATGAGAGAGTTATGTAGCTTTCATCCAGGTGATTTGTACAAATTCAGCTTCTGTTCTAGCTGGGCTGTGCTGACAGTTCATTCTGTGTTCCTGAGGTGCCTTTCCACCCCCGGGATGGCAGGTGGCGGCAATGGAGTTCAGGTCAGAGCGCCTTCTTGCCAGCAGCCAATCAGAGAGGGTTTTCCCTTGCGGGGCAGGCTGGGGGAGGGTACTTCTTGAACAGACGCCATTGGGCGGGGTTCTTGTTCCGGGTGCGGCACCCACCTTCAGAGTGTGCGCACATCATGGGCCCCAGAAATATGGCCTACCAGGCCGGGGCGCACGTGCTACGCGGTGTTCTCGGTTCAGGGACCCTGTTGGCACGGAGCAACTGAAGTTGTGATGGGGCCCAGCGATCTACTGGGTCCCCCTAATTCTGTGAAGAAGATGCCAAGCGAGTTGTGCTGTTCGGTGGGGAGTCAGTCTGAGGAGAGCCCGGAGGCAGGCAATCCAACAAGGCCTAGACAATCCATCGGGGATCAAGGTGACCGGACACTGGGAGTTTGTCTGTTGGCAACCTGTCAGCCGGTGACCATTTGAAAGAGACTACCTGAGGGAGATTCAGGCATCAACATTCTTGAGAAGGATTCACCTCACTAACTGTGTTCTAGAGTAAAGGGCCTGTGGCAGAGGTTCCACTCCTATTTCTATTTCGGTCAAGTCTGTGGCAGAGACTTGTTTCCTTCTCAAGGTTCCGAGTGATACCCTGGCTGCCAGGTCGGTGTGAGAGCCCTGTCCAGGTACACTACACCCACTCCGGCTGGAGTGGCGACGAATATTAAAGTCCCATTGGAAGCAGGATGGTTTCCACCGTTCCTAGGCCTGAATCTGCAAATTCTCCTTTTCACCAACCTTTACTCTATCTACCTCAAGTTCACCGTTTCCCGTGTTGGGCAAGAATAAAAGCACAAAAAAGACACTGGCTGTTTGGACATTCCATCATTGTTATCATCATCATAATCAAACCCCTAGAGTCGCTCACACAGGTAACAAGACATCCCTATTCTATCCAGCGGCTCCTTTGGGGGTGAGCGCTACATATACACACACACATATGTATGCACGTATGTATGCATGTATGTGTATATGTAGCGCTCACCCCCAAAGGAGCCGCTGGATAGAATAGGGATGTCGTGTTACCTGTGTGAGCGTCTAGGGGTTTGATGATGAGAACAATGACGGAATGTCCAAACATACATATGGTTTTTGGATGCAGTTTGCTGTGCTTTTACACTAATGTGCTGCGGTTTACCCACACCACGGGTGCAGCGCATCTGCAACTTTCCTGGGTTAGCTTTGCTTTGCCATAGGCTTCTATTATATCCCGTAGGTGTGGTGCACTTTCTGAAAGCGCACCAAAACTCCTGCATTCAGAAAGTGCACCAAACCTGCAGGATATAATAGAAGTTAATGGCTAAGCGCAGAAAACCCACAGGGAAGATGCAGGTACACTGCACCTGCGGTGTCGGTAAACTGCAGCACATTAGTGTGAAAGCAGCCTTATATTATTAAGTGTATTGCTTCACACTGATCTGAATAGCTCTTCTTTCCTGATGCTGGCACCACTCTGGAGACGGGCATCAGGGATTACAGGTGGAGTGCAGTTGGTATCACTCCACATGGGACAGGAGCCGGCACTACAGAGAAGGCATCTGCTTATGTGGCTCTTGCTCCCTACTACAGATCCAACTTTACAAGTAGTCCCTCTGCGTTGCATTCTGTCCGATGCTCTGTGATGGCAGGTCAGTAAGGCCAGACCGCAATCTACCAGTCACCTGGCCACGATCTACTGGTTGAGAACCCCCTGATGTAGAGGATCTAAATGTGAAAATTAAAGCAAAGTACCAGAATGTCCCCCCATTGCAGAGACAAGATAATGGATATGAATATGTGAAATTTTATCACCGGTGCAATAATGTTATATATGCGTTTTTCTAAATATTGGGTCTGCTGCAGTCTCAAATTCCCCACCAGTAAGGGATATGTAATGTGTTGCTTTTAGTGGATAAACTGCACCAACTCTATACTAAACAAATATAGGTTTATATTCTGTGACAGTGAAAAATCAATAATTTGTAGTTTAAACCATGGAAACTGTAAATACCAAAAAGTCCCCAAAAAAGCATGTATGAATAACAAAGGAAAAAAGAAAGAAAAAAAAAAAGTCCTGTGCTTTAAATCAAATAAGAGGTCAAAAGTCCTCCTGGGCCAAATGGACCAAACCGTGCTTTACCACCACCTTCCAGACTGAACACTCAAATCAATATCACCTTATATGAGCCTGGATCAGCTGCTTATCAGAGTGTACCATAGTCTGCTTGGGATTTCCCAACCGATCAATGGCTCCTTGTTGTTTTCACTTTAAGCGGATCATTAAAAAAAACTCATAGAAAACATACGGCCATCATTCTTGTGCTTTTATTCAAAAAACAATCTTTAAAAAGTTATTACACTCACATGGTATAGTGCCTTCGACCGCCACCAAGGCCTTCCAGCGATCTGTTAGGGCTTGTATTTTGACGTGCCGTCTTTGGGAACCGGCATGCGTTGCAAGCCTTGTTCTCGTGCCGGTTTGGGACAGGACAGGACATTGGCGTTACCCCTAAGCCTCTACGTGTTTCGCATCCAACCATACGTCTTCAGGAAGCTTCAGACGCCATCTTACTTGAGGTATTTATGCCCATACTACGGAGCTAAAAAAAAAAAAAAAAATCCCCAAAATTGCTTTTTTTTACCTTAGTGCAGACCTCCACTTACCTCATCCTTCAATTTTGCTTTTAAATGTCCTTATTTCTTCTGAGAAATCCTCACTTCCTGTTCTTCTGCCTGTAACTCCACATAGTAATGCAAGGCTTTCTCCCTGGTGTGGAGTGTCGTGCTCGCCCCCTCCCTTGAGGGGGGCAAGCAGGAGAGTCAGGATGCCCACTAACACACAGCCTCTTTTCTCTATCTGCAATGTAGAGAGCGTCCTGACTCTCCTGCTCGCCCCCTTCCCCCCTCAAGGGAGGGGGCGAGCACAACACTCTACAGCAGGGAGAAAGCCTTGCATTACTGTGTGGAGTTACAGGCAGAAGAACAGGAAGTGAGGATTTCTCAGAAGAAATAAGGACATTTATAAGCAAAATGGAAGGATGAGGTAAGTAAAGGAGGACTGCACTAAGGTAAAGGAAGCCATTTAGGAAAACATTTTTTTTTACCATTACAACCCCTTTAGGCAATCGGCTGACCGCAAAAACAAAGTTTGCTTGCTGCCATTTTGGTTATTGGTACAGATTCGCCCATAGTTTACTGTAATGATTCTCTGCTCACTCCTTGCTTACATTCCATTCAAAAACGCAACTACAAAAACCAAAGTCCCCATTTAAAATGTAGTGTAAAAAACCAGCGTGTGCAGAAATAAACTTAGACTGCCCTAAAATGGTTGTAAGAACTTTACAATTTTAATCCACATTTCATATATATATATATATATATATATATATATATATATATATATATATATATATATATATATATATATATATATATATATATATATATATATATATATATATATATATATATATATATATATATATATATATATATATATATATATATATATATATATATATATATATATATATATATATATATATATATATATACACACACACACACACAATATATATATGTGTGTGTGTGTGTGTGTGTGTGTGTGTGTGTGTATCTCAAGAATTTAATATATAAAAAGCACCAACTCTATATTATTATTACATCTATCATTATTGCGAAACAACCTACACTTAATATACTTTTATTTTATTTACATTTTATTTTTATATTATTTATATTTTATTTTTATCTATATTAACATTTTATTTTAGTTATATTTACTTTTATTTTTACTGTTTCCCTACATTTTATTCTTTTTGTAATTAACATAAATCAAGTGTAGGCCGTTTAGCAATAATGATAGTAGATGTAATAATATCAATAATATAGAGTTGGTGCTTTTTATATATTTTTTCAATTCTTGATTTCCATATATATTTTTTATTTTTATTTGTATTATGTAATATTAAATGAAAATGTGGATTACGATTGTAAAGTTCTTCTAGCCATCTTATTAGGGCAATCTAAGTGTATCCATTTCTGCACACGCCAAATATTTTTGCAGAGAATGACGACAAAATAGTAATAAATTGTAATTTACATTTTAAAGGGGGACTTTGGCTTTTCTAGTTTCCGTTTGAGTGAAATGTAAGCAAGGGGTGAGTATAGAATCATTAGAGTAAACTATGGGTGAATGAGTACAAATAACCAAAATGGCGGCAAGCAAACTTCCTGCTTTTGCAGTCAGCCGATTGGTTAACTAACTCTGTAGTATGGGCACAAATACCTAAAGTAAGATGGCGCCTGAAGCTTCCTGAAGACATGATTGGATGGGTAACGCTGACGTCACATCCTTGCAACACGCGCTGGTTCCAATAGACTGAATGGCAAAATACTAGCCCTAACAGATCGCTGTTACTCGTGCAAGTCTGCAAGGGGCGGAATTGTTCAAGATGGGCGCGTGTGAGGGGCGGATGCCTACAGAAGGGGGCGTATTTTGTAAGGATGGGCAGTGCTGTTAAAGCGGTTGTAAACCCGCATATACATTTTTTTTAAACCCTGCAAGGCAAAAGCCATAATGAGCTAGTATGCACCGCATATTAGCTCATTTATGAAATACTTACCTCGGAACGAGGTAGGGAACTTACCTGGTCCACACCGAGCGTGTCTTCTGGGTATCGCCGCTCCAGCGCTGTGATTGGCTGGAGCGGCGATGACGTCATTCGCACGGGAGATTCCAATCCGGCATGGGTCGGCGGGGCCGGCCCTTCAGCCAAGGATCCCCCCTGCGCATGCGCCGCTGCAATCAGTACAGGTTTAGGAGATATTCTTTATACCTACAGGTAAGCCTTATTATAGGCTTACCTGTAGGCAAAAGTCAAAAAAGTGGGTTTACAACCACTTTAAGGGGGAGGAATTGTTCACGAAACTCAAACACATCTCTTAAATATATATCTGCTATTCACGCCCCGCAAACACGTGTAGGAAGAATAGCAGAGATATAGTTGTTTAAGAGATGTGTTTGAGTTTCGTGAACAAGTCCGCCCCTTCTTAACAGCACTGCCCATCATTACAAAATAAGCCCCCTTTCGTAGGCATCTGCCCTTCACACTCACCCATCTTTAACAAATCTGCCCCTTGCAGACTTGCACGAGCATCGGGAGCGTGTGGCACATTTTCGGCTATTGTGCACAGGCGCTGTCTACAGCTGATCGTCAATTCCAGTAATCAGCGGCTCCGTACTGCGCATGCCGGGCATGCCATGCGTTTCCGGTGGGCATTTCTTGACAGGACACCTCTCTTAGGCACTATACCATGTGAGTGCAATATGTTTTTAAAGATTGATTTTTGAATAAAAGCACAAGAATGTTACACAACGATGGCCGTGTGTTTTCTATGAGTTTTTAAAGATATTTTTTAAGATTAACAACAAGGAGAGATTATTGATCGGTTGGGAAATCCCAGGCAGATTATAGTAACTGATGAGAAGCAGCTGATCCAGGCTCATATAAAAGGTGTTTTTTGTATTGATTTCTGGTGAGTGTTCAGTCTGGAAGGTGGTGGTGTAGCACAGATTGGTGATAGTTACACTTAGCCCAGAAGTACTTTTGACAACACTTATTTGTGATTAAAGCACAGGTTTTTTGTTTGTTTTTTTCCTTTTCCTTTATTATGCATACATTTTTTTTTTGGACTTGATTTTTCACTGTCACAGAATAAATACCTATTTTTTTTAGTATAGGGTTGGTGCAGTTTATCCACTAAAAACACCACATTACATATCCCTTACCATTGGTGGGGAATTTGAGACTGCATCAGACCCAATATTTAGAATACACATATATGAAATTATGCACCGGTGACACAATTTCACATATTCATAATCTTGTCTCTGCAATGGGGAGACATTCTGGCACTTTGCTTGAATATTCACATTTAGATCCTCTACATCAGGGGGTCCTCAACCAGTAGATCGTGGCCAGGTGACTGGTAGATTGCGGTCTGGCCTTACTGACCCGCCATCACAGAGCATCGGACAGAATGCAACGCAGAAGTACTGCTTGTAAAGTTAGAGCTGTAGTAGGGAGCAAGAGCCACATAAGCAGATGCCTTCTCTGTAGTGCCGGCTCCTGTCCCATGTGGAGTGATACCAACTGCACTCCACCTCTTATTCCTGATGCCCGTCTCCAGAGTGGTGCCAGCAGCAGGAAAGAATAGGTATTCGGGTCCGTATGAAGCATTACACCTAATAGTATTAGGCTTCTTTCACACTTATGTGCTGCAGTTTACTGACACCGCAGTGTACCTGCAGCTTTTCTGCGCTTAGCCATTGACTTCTATTATATCCTGCAGGTTTGGTGCACTTTCTGAATGCAGACATTTGGGTGCACTTTCAGAAAGTGCAGGATATATTGGAAGCCTATGGCAAAGCGCAGCTAACCCAGGAAAGTTGCAGATGCGCTGCACTCGTGGTGTGGGTAAACCGCAGCACATTAGTGTAAAAGCTGCCTTCTAGAGGGCTCAGAATAGTAAGGGCCCATTTACAAGTGCAGCAGGTGTGGCTGTTGCCCTAAAAAGTGTTATTCCGAGTGTGTTCGACAGGTGCTGTGGAGGCGACAAGTTGCCTCCTTACCACCTAATTTGAACCCATGATTGCTGTGCATTGCACACGATTGCTACATGGTAGTATGCCAAATAGAGGTTTAAATCATGTTTGAGGCTGCGAGACTGGGACAGGTGATCTTTGACTTCTCTCAAGTTATTCAGGTAGATCTCCACCTCTTTAAGGTTGTCCACCCCTGCTCTACATTTTGCTCTGAAAATCTGCTTGCTACCATGATATGGCTTAAAAATAATCAAAGTACATTTCCAAGAGGAGAGGATTAGTCTAGCTCCATGCACACTGAAGCTGATAAACTGTAGTTCATTGGCGTTTTAGCTTTTTTTTTTATGCCCATAAACTGAACTCTATGTTAGCCTATGTGCCCATGCACACCTGGGCGTTTTTTCTAGTGTTAATGAGCTTTGGAGTTTATTGGCTTTTTTCTGAACGCCCAAAATTTGTGTTCAAAGTGCAGTTTTGACAGGAAAAAGGCTATAAAAAACAAAACGCAGAAAAAAGCTCAAAAACGCCGACACGATCGTTTAGCTTTTTTTATCCATTGAAAAAAAACACCACTACACTGAAAAACGCTGATTAACTGGTTGCCGACCAGCCGCCGCAGTTCTATGGCGGCAGGTTGGCTCCCCTGCGCGAGAACCCGTAGCTCTACGTCGGCTCTCGAAGCGGCCACTAGGAGCGCACGCACGCCCCCCGCTCATCCCCGACTCCCGTGCGCGATCGCCGCCGGGCACCAGCGATTGCTCGTTACAGAGCGAGGACCGGGAGCTATGAGTTTACACACATAGCTCCCGGTCCTATCAGGGAAGAATTGCCTGACCATCTGTTCATACAACGTATGAACAGCGATCAGTCATTTCCCCTAGTGAGGCCACCCTACAGTTAGAACACACCCAGGGAACATACTTAACGCCTTCCCTGCCCCTAGTGTTAACCCCTTCACTGCCAGTGGCATTTTTATAGCACTGATCGCTATAAAAATGCCAATGGTCCCAAAAATGTGTCAAAAAGTGTCTGAAGTGTCCGCCATAATGTCGCAGTACCGAAAAAAAAAAAAAAAAAATCGCTGATACTAGTAAAAAAAAAAAATATATTAATAAAAATGCCATAAAACTACCCCCTATTTTGTAAACGCTAAAACTTTTGCGCAAACCTAACGCTTAATGCAATTTTTTTTACGAAAAATATGTAGAAGAATACGTATCGGCCTAAACTGAGGGAAAATTTTTTTTTTATATATTTTTGGGGGATATTTATTCACTAAAAAACACAAGATAATGGATTTGTTAGAATGTAAGGAGGCCGCAGTTTAACATCACAGTGCACTAGAAAGGAGAAGCAATAGCAGACTCCTGGACTTGACAAACTTGGAGAAGAGAAGGATAGACATGATGGGAGACAATGTTACTGCACCAGAATAAACTGAGCTGCTGAAACTTATAAAAATGCAATACATAAAACCAGAAGATGGCGACGAATGCAATTCGCCTAGAAACGTGACAATATAAAATTGATAAAGCACCAACATAACATTCCCTAGCCTTGCTCAACTACCGACAGTATGGGACCTTCTCCACACGCAATATGCCCTTAACCACTTAAGAACCAGCGCACACACATACGTCGACAGAATGGCACGGAAAGGCAAATGGGCACACAGGTACATCCATTTAAATTTGCCGCAGTGTGGTATCGCGCCGCCGCCCGTGGACTCTATGTCCACAGGTGTCCTGCGATCGGGTCACGGAGCTGAACGGGGAGATTCAGTGTAAACACATATCCCCATTCTTCCTAGTGACGTCACTGATTGTTTGTTCCCTCTCATTAGGAACAGCGATTAGTGATATGTCACTTGTAGCCACACCCCTAACAGTTAGAATTACTCCCTATGACACACTGAACCCCTTCCTAGCCCCCTAGTGGTTAACCCCTTCACTGACTGTCGTTTTTACAGTTATCAGTGCATTAAAATGGCATCAAAAGTGTCCGACAATGTTTCAGTCCCGAAAAAAAAAAAAAAAGAAGGATCGCCGCCAGTACTAGTAAAAAAAAAAAAAAATTATAAATAAAAATGCCATAAAACTATCCCCTATTTTGTAGACGCTATAACTTTTGCACAAACCAAACGCTTATTGCGATTTTTTTTACCAAAAATAAGTAGAAGAAGAATACACATCGCCCTAAACTGGAGGAAAAACATTTTTTTTTATATAGTTTTTGGGGATATTTAAAGCAAAAAAATATTGCTTTTTTTTTAAAATTGTCGCTCTATATTTGTTTATAGCACAAAAAATAAGGACCACAGAGGTGATTAAATACCACCAAAAGAAAGCTCTATTTACAGGGAAAAAAATAAAAATTACGCTTACCAGTAACGTCTTTTCCAGTAGTCTTTCAGGACAGCCACAATTGAGAGATAGGCTCCTCCTCTTCCTTTAGGAAACACTGCACCAGCCCATAAATTCTCACTTCCCCCTGCCAGACCTCAGTTTTTATAAGATCACCTCCGGTCAGCTGGGGAGACACAAGAACACATTAATGGTGGCTGCTTGCTGTAGAGTCTCACATCGCCTGTGCGAGAACCGACTCTTCCTCCAGCGTGCGCCCGGACCCTCTATCAGCACCGCGACCCGGAACCGGAAGTCCCGGGTCAAAGGGGATGCATCTGCTCTACGCCGGAGATGACGTCACCCGCCGACCGGCCCGCCTTGGTTCAGAAAATTGCAGCCTGTATTGAACAGGGCAAGCTGAGCTGCCTCCCCTGATAGGGGTCCCCCGCAACCTACAACCCCGCTCGGCGAGGATGGGGTGGCTGAGCGGTGGGTATGTACCACACCTAGGATACCCTGAAAGGCCCCTGCTTCCATAGGTATGTAAAACGGCCTCAGTCCCCTGACTGCTTCGGCCCGGTTCCTTGCACAGTGTCTCCCCACCGGAGGAAACACTAATAACTGAGGTCTGGCAGGGGGAAGTGAGAATTTATGGGCTGGCGCAGTGTTTCCTAAAGGAAGAGGAGGAGCCCATCTCTCAATTGTGGCTGTCCTGAAAGACGGAAAGGGAAAAAAAGGATGTCAATTTTGTTTGGGTACAACGTCGCACGACCGCAGAATTGTCAGTTAAAGCGACGCAGTGCCGAATCACAAAAAGTGCTCTGGTCTTTGGCCTTAAGTGGTTAAAGTAGAACTACAGTGAGGAAAAATAGGATTTTTTGTACTCACCGTAAAATCCTTTTCTCTGAAGTCCATGGACGGACACAGCTCCTTAAATCTTGACAAGTGGGTTATGTTCCCTGTTTACAGGAGAGGACTAGGCAGAAACATGTTAAATAGTTAAATACATGTTACATTAACAGAGTTGAACAGCCCCGCCCAGGGGGCGGTCCCTCCAGACATAACCCTCCTCACTGCAGCTTGCAGCCTCAGTTCGTAACAAGCAGTACAAACCTAAAAAGGAGGGGTGGGAGCTGTGTCCGTCCATGGACTTCAGAGAAAAGGATTTTACGGTGAGTACAAAAAATCCTATTTTCTCTTATTGTCCATGGACGGACACAGCTCCTTAAATCTTGACAAGTGGGACGTCCCCAAGCAGTGTCAAAAAACGAGGGGTGGGAAATATATCAGTAAAAACAATTTTAACTTCACCCCAAAACAAGCAGAGCTCCTCAACGGAGGAGGTGCAACTTTAAACAGCCGCCGGCAAAAACTAGCGGCTGAAAAAAAAAAACATCATAAGATGCACTCACAGCAACCATGTAAATTCTGGAAAAAGCGTGAACGGACGAGCAAATCGCCGCCTCGCACACCTGTGAGACCGACGCATGATGTCGGGAAAAAAACCCCCAGGAAGCACCAATTGCCCTGGTCGAAAGTGCCGTGACCGGAAAGGGGGGCCCGCCCTTAGGAGCATAGGCCTGTATGACGGCCTGCCCGATCCACCGAGAAATGGTGGTCGACGAGACCGCCAGGCCCTTTTGTGGACCAGACACCGACACAAAAGAGAGTCAGAAGCTCCGAAATGGAGCCGTAGTAGGCTGGTATACCCGCAAAGCGCGTACCACGCCTAAAGTATGAAAGGCCGAAACCTCCTTCGGAAGAAGGGAAGGTCGCGGGCGCACCATCACCTAATCCTTATGGGGGATCAAGCATGGCGGCTTGCAAGACAAGACCGCCAACTCAGAAACCCCTCTAACAGAGGTAAAGGCCACTAAAGGGGCCACCTTCTGAGATAGTGTCAAGAGAAAATCTCTCTGATGTTTCCAAAAGGAAGGTTCCTGAAGAACCGAGAGCACCAGAGTCAAAACTCATGGGGGAAGAGATGGGCCAAGAGGGGAAAGTATATGACAAACCCCTTGCACACAAAAAAAGGGGACCCACCAGGGAACGGGCCGCAAAAAGGCCACTAAAAGAACACAGCCAAGGCTGAAATCTGCCCCCAAACGGTGCTTTAAGCAATTTTTAGATCCAATCCAAGCTTTAAAAACAGCAGGACCCTGGACATTGAAAGTACGCCCGTGGACGTCACTCCATCCCTTCGCACCAAGAGAGGTGCGACGGTAGATCCTCCGGAAGAAGACTACGGTGCCCTGTTGAGATGACCGAGTCAGACAGACCCTGGTCACCTAAAGTCTGGCTTCCAATAACCATGTTAAGCAAGTCAGTGACTGTACAACAGGAGGAAGTATGGGACCTTGAGACAGGAACCTCCTGCCCTGGCAATCGCCAGGGTGCCTCCGCTACCAGGCGCCCGATATCAGCGTACCAAGGACGCCGAGATTAATCTGGAGCGATTAGAATCATCGGGATCTCCTCAGCATCCACTCTGTGGAGCGGCCGAGGAAGCAACTACCATGGAGGAATGGCAAAAAATCACTGATACAGACAACACAGGGCCACCAGCGCGACTGACGCGTCTGTACAAGATCACTAGACCTGGCCACTAACTGACACCCTTGCGGCGGAGACAAGCTGCCAGGAGATCCATGCCATGTGAGGCTCACCTCCTGCAAAGGAGCCGAAACACCTCAAGCACAAAGACCAGTCGCCCTGGTCCAGCATCTGGCGACTCCAGTAGTCTGCCTGCCGGCATACCTGATGGTAGACTGAAGCCACGGCCGTGGCGTTGTCCGGCTGAAACCAGATTGTTCGACCACAAGGAGAAGCATAGCCTGATCGCCTAAAATAGTAGGACAATGAACAGTAGACAGCACCTGGTATTCCCAGGCGGTCTTCCACCAGGCACTAGCCAGGCCCGACCCTGGGTAGCTACCGAGACCAGACACATTCAAGGAGGTGTGGTCATAGGTCCACGCAAGTCCAGCGACTCAGGGCCGACTGGACCCCCCAGTTTTGTGAACCTCCAGGTTCACAACCCGTGAGCTGGCATTCGTCGTAAACACCGACCACTGGAAGGAAGGAACAACTTCCCGGACCGAAGAGTCGGGAATCTCTGTCACCAACTCAGAGAGACTCTGACTAGGTGGCGCACAGGAATCTAATGATTTCAGAGACAAGAGATTTTTACCACCTGGACAGTAGTTCCACTGGAAAACCAGGGTGTGGAACTGGGCATACAGTACCACCTTGAAGGAGGCTACCCACAGACCCTGAACCAGCAGGCGCCCGGAGAGAAGACCGATTGCGTGATGCCAATACCTTCTCCGCAGACTGAAGAGTCTGCAATTTCTCCAGGGGAAGAAGGACCTTTGCCACTGAGGAGTCTGGATCAACACTAGATACTCCAACGCTGAGTCGGAACCTAGCATGCCCATAATTTGAACCCTGGGTCGCACACATGTAGGGCAGGCTTGCTGCCACTGAGCTACACTTTCTGGCCTAAACGTTTAACATCCACCCGAATCTTCGGAGGGTCTGAATGGGAATAACCCATCCACTAGGTCGGAGACAGAAGCTGCTCTCAGAAGAAAGTCGTCAAAGTAGCCAATGAGGCAAAGCCTCGCTGTCCCAACAAAATTCAAATAAGTGCGAGCTCCTAGCTGAAAACCCATGGTGCTGACGCCAGATCAAAAGGGAGGGCCACAGGCTGACAGAGACCCTTCTCTCATCACGAAGCACAGAAAAAAACACTGTGACATGTGCAAAACGGGACATGCATGTATGCGTCCCTGATGTCCGAGGACGTCAGGACATCCCCCGGATGAAGCGCAGCTACCACCGAACAAATGGATTCCATGCGGAACTACCCGACGTTCACAAAGGTATTTAGGGCCTGAGGCCCATAGAAAACCCCAAAACTCTCGTCCTGCAGGAAAGGTAAAATTACCTTGCAGCTTAGCAAATCCCACACTGCCCAAGGCAGACCGACGTGCCGGGAGGGGAAGACACAAGGACAGAACTTTGTTCTGTGGATAGGAGGAAACCCTATCTAGTACTCCGAAGAGACCACCTCGCAGACCCACTAGTCGGAGAGCAGGGAGGTTTCACTGAATTGTGAACCTGCAAGCCGCCCCTCCCACCTAGAGACAGGGAGGGAAGGCTATATACATTGGCAGGATTTGGGTGCCGGCGTGATCGGCTTATGCACCCAGGGACAGATTAGTCCCCCAGCTGGGCCTTTGACGGCCTGGGACAATAAAAACTCTGTGGGAATCACAGGTGCTAACACCTGCTGCCACCACCAGCATGTGGGGAAGGACCCAGATACTGACTCCAATATTTACATATAGTGTGTATTATAATATGCACACCTGTCCATACAAATAGACAAAAGCTCCTAGAGCCCTATTCAGGGCCTCTCACCCACTTGCTGCGCTGACCAGGGGTAACCAGGGGACTCCCTCAGGAGGAGACTGCACAGCGCTGCCTGTGAGGAAAAGAACCGTGAGGTAACTTTTGCAGGGACCTGTGTTTAAACAGGAAAAGCCTCATAGGGCTGTTTTATTTAAGGATAAGACACAGATACAGCATAAAAAGCAAAACCATTACAGGTGTCACCAATCAGTCAGCGTCTGCTGAAGTATAATCATAAACATCTGTGCTCATCACAGGGCTTTTTACCTCACAGGAAAGCCCAATACAAAAAAAAAAAAAACACAGGCCAGATAACAGTCCCCTCAGGAAGGCCCCCTCCCCCCTGACAGCGGCAATGTTAGCAATGCAGCAAGGGAAAGGAGCAGGGAAGTAAGGGGAAGGGACCCCCGAACCCCAGGAATGCCCAGCTGTACCAACCCACCGAAGCAGGAGGGACTGTACTTACCTGTCCGAGCGAGGACTCGCTGACGCATTCCTGACAGACCTACAACCGCAATGGAGGTAGCTGTCGGCCCGGTCCACTGTGATTGAGGCAACACCACAGCTCAGTCATATGTGGACCTCGGAGCAAAGCTCACCGGCCACCTCAGGAGTCATGAGGTATGGCGTGGCAGACCAAGCCTCTTTGCAAAGGTGTGCCCACGCTTGCTGGTCGGACTGAGTAGACTACAAGGATCTATAATATCCAGCCTGTCTCTCAGCCAACAGTTGAAAGAAGATTCTTCAAGAAAAAGTAAAGTAAAATAAAATAAAATTTCTCCTCAGGGCGCTGGGCCCAAAGGGAGCCATACGTCCTTCTCCTTTGCTAGACAGAACGAAACTGAGGCTGCAAGCTGCAGTGAGGAGGGTTATGTCTGGAGGGACCGCCCCCTGGGCGGGGCTGTTCAACTCTGTTAATGTAACATGTATTTAACTATTTAACATGTTTCTGCCTAGTCCTCTCCTGTAAACAGGGAACATAACCCACTTGTCAAGATTTAAGGAGCTGTGTCCGTCCATGGACAATAAGAGAAATAATGATTTGATCCCCTGCTGATTTTGTAGGTTTGCCCACTTACAAAGAAATGAAGGGTCTATAATTTATCATGTATATGTATATGTATTTTAAATGATAGCGACCGAATATCAACTAAAAAGCAAAATACAAATGTTATAAATTGAGTTGCAGTTCAGTGAGTAACATAAGTATTTGAACCCCTACCAACCAACAATAATTCTGGCTCCCACAGACTGGCTACAGTATGTGTTTATGTGGTACACGGATTAGTCCTGTCAATTTAAGAAAGTGCTGCCAAAGATAACTCGTTATGTGTATAAGACACCTGTCCGCAGAATCTCTATTTCATTCAAACCTCACCATCATGGGCAAGACCAAAGAGATGCCAAAAGACGTCAGGGACAAGATTGGAGACCTGCACAAGGCTGGAATGGGCTACGAGACCATCAGCAAAAAGCTTGGTGAGACGGAGACAACTGTTGGAGTGATTATTCGCAAATGGAAGAAAATACAAAATAACCATCAATGGAAACAATCTCATACAGGATGGTATGGAGCATATAAAAATTAGAAAAGCTCATTACACCACATCCTCAATTAAAGGGGTTGTAAAGGTGTGGAGAAAGCCTTTTGAGGGGGGAGGGGGCGAGCAGGCAAGTCAGGACACCCACTTACACACAGCTCCTTTCTCCATCTGCAAAGTAGAGCGTCCTGACCATCCTGCTCACCCCCTCTCCCCTCAAGAGGCTTTCTCCACACCAGGGAGAAAGAGTTGCATCATTGTGTGTAGTTACAGACAGAAGAACAGGAAGTGAGGATTTCTCAGAAGATATAAGGACATTTAAAAGCAAAAATCGAAGGATATGGGTAAGTGAAGAAGGACTGCACTAGGGTAAATGAAGCTAGTTCGGGATTTTTTTTTTTTTTACCTTTACAACCCCTTTTAAAACAATTAAAAGACCTACTTACCAAGACTAAAGAACAAACAGGCTTTCAATACAAATATTCGTCTAACGCCTCGGCGGACATGCTGACGTCACCACCATTTCCTCCGCCCCACGTACGTTTTACCTTAATAGACATCGGCAAAGGGGCGATGGGGATTTTCTTGACAATCTCCATTATGACAAAACATACAGCAGGCGGAGGAAATAGCGGTGAAGTCTTATAATAAATTGTAATAAACTGTTTTTCATGGAGAATGTTGCATAATGAGCTTTTCTTTTCATCTGCTCCATACCATCTTGTATGAACTTGTTTCCATACCAATACTCTATAGGAAATTTTAAAGGAAGACATACCTGCAGTGAGGGGTGAGCTCACTAAGGTCTTATCTGGCAAGAGGCCATTTTTTCCCCCCATATCGCACCGGAGCAATGATTGGTGACCACTTGCAGCACTAAGAAATAAGAATGTGCATGTTTTTAGCACGGCTTTCAAATAATCACATTGGGACTTTACTATTTCCTTGTGGATGTTGCATTTGTTCCCCTGACAGCACAGACTTTGCAAACTTCATCCTAACATTGGATGAATTTACCTTTATATTAAGCATTTGTTTCAGCACTTAATGAAGCACTGTTTTTTTTTAAATATAATTTGCATGAGCTTATGAACATAATAAAAATGTTACACTTGAGAAACATTGCTAGGCTGCATCCAATGCTATCATATACTGCAGCTAAAAAGCGGATTCATACATTTTTGTTCTACGGACTTTACTACTGCAATGCTCTACTCGCTGGTGTACCGAAATCCACTATAAATCTACTTCAATATGTACAAAATTCTGCAGCTAGAATCCTCACTAGGTCTAGTACAAGTCACCATATTACCCCTATCATGGGGTCCTTGCACTGGATAGCCATCAGGTTTCACATAGACTTTAGGATCCTCTTGTTCACCTACAAGGCTCTTCATAGCTTGGCACCCCATTATCTTTCTAAACTTTATTAAAACTTACTCTTCCCCTCTCTGGTATAGTGTGTCCCCCCTGCTCATTTACACTCCATAGGGTACAGAGCATTCTTCTGCTATGCTCCAAAATGCTGGAATTCACTGCCTAAGATCATCAGAGAGTCATCTTCTGTAAACTCATTCTAATCTGTGTGTAGCAGTCTCCCTTATACTTAACTGATCCCCATCTCGATCCAGGGATGTTGCATGAGAGACTCCCACTGACACACCAATTGCTAATAGCAGGGTACCCCTAAACCCGAAAACTCCAAGGCTTCCTCCAGGGTAAAAAGGAAAGAAAAGGTTACTCTTGCTTACAAAGTTTGGAGACCCCTGACTTAACCACTTGCCAACCAGGCCAATTCTGCCATTTCTCTCCTACATGTAAAAATATTTTTTTGCTAGAAAATTACATAGAACACCCAAACATTATTTTTTTTTATTTTTTTTAGCAGATACCCTAAAGAATACAATGGCTGTCATTGCAACTTTTTATCTTGCTAGGTATTTGCGCAGCACTTTATCAAACGCATTTTGTTTGGAAAAAACTGTTGAATGCTTTAAAAAGAAAAAAAAAAAGAAGAAAAAAAAACAGTAAAGTTAGCCCAATTATTTTGCATATTGTGAAAAATGAAGTTACACCGAGTAAATAGATACCCAACATGTCACGCTTCAAAATTGCACACGCTTGTAGAATGGCGCTAAACTTCGGTACATAAAAAGCTTCATAGGCGATGCTTTAATTTTTTTTTTTTTTTTTTTTTACAGATTACATGTTTTGAGTTAGAGGAGGTCTACGGCTAGAATAATTGCTCTCGCGACAACATCTCACATGTGTAGTTTGAACACATTTGGGGCGGGACTTACGCTTCTGCTTTTTTTATTGTAAACTGTACATTACATTTTTTAGTTCGACACTTTAAAAAATAAAATTTTTGATCACTTTTATTACAATTACAAGGTATGTAAACATCCCCTTGTAATAGGAATATGGCATGACAGGTCGTCTTTACAGAGACATATGGGATCAATAAGACCCCACATCTCACCTCTAGGCTGGGAAGCCTGAAATCGAAAAAAAAAGGAAAAAACATCACGGCTTCCCAGCCGAGCGTCGCCGTTATTTTGAATGCAGAAAAGGGGGAGGGGTGTCCCTTCTCACCGCCCAAAAGTACGATAAAACTGCTGACCAGCCGCTTTGATTGATCGTCTGGTGTAGGGAATCACCGGCTGAAAACAACAAATATCTGAATGATGCCTGTAGCTGCAGGCATCATTCAGATATACCACCACAAAGCCCAGGACGTCGTTAGACGTCCAGCCGCCGTCAAGTGGTTAAAGGGCCAGATAACTGCCCTTCACCCTTTGAGCAGGCCAGACTGTGGCATCATCGGTCGGGGAGCGTCAGTGGCCCGCCCGCTACTGTGGCATCATCAGTCGGGGAGCGTCAGTGGCCCGCCCGCTACTGTGGCATCATCAGTCGGGGAGCGTCAGTGGCCCGCCCGCTACTGTGGCATCATCAGTCGGGGAGCGTCAGTGGCCCGCCCGCTACTGTGGCATCATCAGTCGGGGAGCGTCAGTGGCCCGCCCGCTACTGTGGCATCATCAGTCGGGGAGCGTCAGTGGCCCGCCCGCTACTGTGGCATCATCAGTCGGGGAGCGTCAGTGGCCCGCCCGCTACTGTGGCATCATCAGTCGGGGAGCGTCAGTGGCCCGCCCGCTACTGTGGCATCATCAGTCGGGGAGCGTCAGTGGCCCGCCCGCTACTGTGGCATCATCAGTCGGGGAGCGTCAGTGGCCCGCCCGCTACTGTGGCATCATCAGTCGGGGAGCGTCAGTGGCCCGCCCGCTACTGTGGCATCAGTCGGGGAGCGTCAGTGGCCCGCCCGCTACTGTGGCATCAGTCGGGGAGCGTCAGTGGCCCCCCCGCTACTGTGGCATCAGTCGGGGAGCGTCAGTGGCCCGCCCGCTACTGTGGCATCATCAGTCGGGGAGCGTCAGTGGCCCGCCCGCTACTGTGGCATCATCAGTCGGGGAGCGTCAGTGGCCCGCCCGCTACTGTGGCATCATCAGTCGGGGAGCGTCAGTGGCCCGCCCGCTACTGTGGCATCATCAGTCGGGGAGCGTCAGTGGCCCGCCCGCTACTGTGGCATCATCAGTCGGGGAGCGTCAGTGGCCCGCCCGCTACTGTGGCATCATCAGTCGGGGAGCGTCAGTGGCCCGCCCGCTACTGTGGCATCATCAGTCGGGGAGCGTCAGTGGCCCGCCCGCTACTGTGGCATCATCAGTCGGGGAGCGTCAGTGGCCCGCCCGCTACTGTGGCATCATCAGTCGGGGAGCGTCAGTGGCCCGCCCGCTACTGTGGCATCATCAGTCGGGGAGCGTCAGTGGCCCGCCCGCTACTGTGGCATCATCAGTCGGGGAGCGTCAGTGGCCCGCCCGCTACTGTGGCATCATCAGTCGGGGAGCGTCAGTGGCCCGCCCGCTACTGTGGCATCATCAGTCGGGGAGCGTCAGTGGCCCGCCCGCTACTGTGGCATCATCAGTCGGGGAGCGTCAGTGGCCCGCCCGCTACTGTGGCATCATCAGTCGGGGAGCGTCAGTGGCCCGCCCGCTACTGTGGCATCATCAGTCCGGGAGCGTCAGTGGCCCGCCCGCTACTGTGGCATCATCAGTCGGGGAGCGTCAGTGGCCCGCCCGCTACTGTGGCATCATCAGTCGGGGAGCGTCAGTGGCCCGCCCGCTACTGTGGCATCATCAGTCGGGGAGCGTCAGTGGCCCGCCCGCTACTGTGGCATCATCAGTCGGGGAGCGTCAGTGGCCCGCCCGCTACTGTGGCATCATCAGTCGGGGAGCGTCAGTGGCCCGCCCGCTACTGTGGCATCATCAGTCGGGGAGCGTCAGTGGCCCGCCCGCTACTGTGGCATCATCAGTCGGGGAGCGTCAGTGGCCCGCCCGCTACTGTGGCATCATCAGTCGGGGAGCGTCAGTGGCCCGCCCGCTACTGTGGCATCATCAGTCGGGGAGCGTCAGTGGCCCGCCCGCTACTGTGGCATCATCAGTCGGGGAGCGTCAGTGGCCCGCCCGCTACTGTGGCATCATCAGTCGGGGAGCGTCAGTGGCCCGCCCGCTACTGTGGCATCATCAGTCGGGGAGCGTCAGTGGCCCGCCCGCTACTGTGGCATCATCAGTCGGGGAGCGTCAGTGGCCCGCCCGCTACTGTGGCATCATCAGTCGGGGAGCGTCAGTGGCCCGCCCGCTACTGTGGCATCATCAGTCGGGGAGCGTCAGTGGCCCGCCCGCTACTGTGGCATCATCAGTCGGGGAGCGTCAGTGGCCCGCCCGCTACTGTGGCATCATCAGTCGGGGAGCGTCAGTGGCCCGCCCGCTACTGTGGCATCATCAGTCGGGGAGCGTCAGTGGCCCGCCCGCTACTGTGGCATCATCAGTCGGGGAGCGTCAGTGGCCCGCCCGCTACTGTGGCATCATCAGTCGGGGAGCGTCAGTGGCCCGCCCGCTACTGTGGCATCAGTCGGGGAGCGTCAGTGGCCCGCCCGCTACTGTGGCATCATCAGTCGGGGAGCGTCAGTGGCCCGCCCGCTACTGTGGCATCAGTCGGGGCGCGTCAGTGGCCCGCCCGCTACTGTGGCATCAGTCGGGGAGCGTCAGTGGCCCGCCCGCTACTGTGGCATCAGTCGGGGAGCGTCAGTGGCCCGCCCGCTACTGTGGCATCATCAGTCGGGGAGCGTCAGTGGCCCGCCCGCTACTGTGGCATCATCAGTCGGGGAGCGTCAGTGGCCCGCCCGCTACTGTGGCATCATCAGTCGGGGAGCGTCAGTGGCCCGCCACTGTGGCATCATCAGTCAGGGAGCGTCAGTGGCCCGCCCGCTACTGTGGCATCATCAGTCAGGGAGCGTCAGTGGCCCGCCCGCTACTGTGGCATCATCAGTCGGGGAGCGTCAGTGGCCCGCCCGCTACTGTGGCATCATCAGTCGGGGAGCGTCAGTGGCCCGCCCGCTACTGTGGCATCATCAGTCGGGGAGCGTCAGTGGCCCGCCCGCTACTGTGGCATCATCAGTCGGGGAGCGTCAGTGGCCCGCCCGCTACTGTGGCATCATCAGTCGGGGAGCGTCAGTGGCCCGCCCGCTACTGTGGCATCATCAGTCGGGGAGCGTCAGTGGCCCGCCCGCTACTGTGGCATCATCAGTCGGGGAGCGTCAGTGGCCCGCCCGCTACTGTGGCATCATCAGTCGGGGAGCGTCAGTGGCCCGCCCGCTACTGTGGCATCATCAGTCGGGGAGCGTCAGTGGCCCGCCCGCTACTGTGGCATCATCAGTCGGGGAGCGTCAGTGGCCCGCCCGCTACTGTGGCATCATCAGTCGGGGAGCGTCAGTGGCCCGCCCGCTACTGTGGCATCATCAGTCGGGGAGCGTCAGTGGCCCGCCCGCTACTGTGGCATCATCAGTCGGGGAGCGTCAGTGGCCCGCCCGCTACTGTGGCATCATCAGTCGGGGAGCGTCAGTGGCCCGCCCGCTACTGTGGCATCATCAGTCGGGGAGCGTCAGTGGCCCGCCCGCTACTGTGGCATCATCAGTCGGGGAGCGTCAGTGGCCCGCCCGCTACTGTGGCATCATCAGTCGGGGAGCGTCAGTGGCCCGCCCGCTACTGTGGCATCATCAGTCGGGGAGCGTCAGTGGCCCGCCCGCTACTGTGGCATCATCAGTCGGGGAGCGTCAGTGGCCCGCCCGCTACTGTGGCATCATCAGTCGGGGAGCGTCAGTGGCCCGCCCGCTACTGTGGCATCATCAGTCGGGGAGCGTCAGTGGCCCGCCCGCTACTGTGGCATCATCAGTCGGGGAGCGTCAGTGGCCCGCCCGCTACTGTGGCATCATCAGTCGGGGAGCGTCAGTGGCCCGCCCGCTACTGTGGCATCATCAGGCGGGGAGCGTCAGTGGCCCGCCCGCTACTGTGGCATCATCAGTCGGGGAAGCGTCAGTGGCCCGCCCGCTACTGTGGCATCATCAGTCGGGGAGCGTCAGTGGCCCGCCCGCTACTGTGGCATCATCAGTCGGGGAAGCGTCAGTGGCCCGCCCGCTACTGTGGCATCATCAGTCGGGGAAGCGTCAGTGGCCCGCCCGCAACTGTGGCATCATCAGTCGGGGAAGCGTCAGTGGCCCGCCCGCAACTGTGGCATCATCAGCCGGGGAGCGTCAGTGGCCCGCCCGCTACTGTGGCATCATCAGCCGGGGAGCGTCAGTGGCCCGCCCGCTACTGTGGCATCATCAGCCGGGGAGCGTCAGTGGCCCGCCCGCTACGGAGACATCAGCCGGGGAGCGTCAGTGGTTCGCCCGCTACGGAGGCATCAGCCGGGGAGCGTCAGTGGCCCGCCCGCTACGGAGGCATCAGCCGGGGAGCGTCAGTGGCCCGCCCGCTACGGAGGCATCAGCCGGGGAGCGTCAGTGGCCCGCCCGCTACGGAGGCATCAGCCGGGGAGCGTCAGTGGCCCGCCCGCTACGGAGGCATCAGCCGGGGAGCGTCAGTGGCCCGCCCGCTACGGAGGCATCAGCCGGGGATCGTCAGTCGCCCGCCCGCTACGGATGCATCAGCCGGGGAGCGTCAGTGGCCCGCCCGCTACGGAGGCATCAGCCGGGGAGCGTCAGTGGCCCGCCCGCTACGGAGGCATCAGCCGGGGAGCGTCAGTGGCCCGCCCGCTACGGAGGCATCAGCCGGGGAGCGTCAGTGGCCCGCCCGCTACAGAGGCATCAGCCGGGGAGCTTCAGTGGCCCGCCCGCTACAGAGGCATCAGCCGGGGAGCGTCAGTGGCCCGCCCGCTACGGAGGCATCAGCCGGGGAGCGTCAGTGGCCCGCCCGCTACGGAGGCATCAGCTGGGGAGCGTCAGTGGCCCGCCCGCTACGGAGGCATCAGCCGGGGAGCGTCAGTGGCCCGCTCGCTACGGAGACATCATCAGTCGGGGAGCACCAGTGGCCAGCCCGCTACGGAGGCTTCAGCCGGGGAACGTCAGTGGCAGCAGCCCGGGGAGCGTCAGTGGCCCGCCCGCTATGTTGGCATCATCAGCCTGGGAGCGTCAGTGGCCCGCCCGCTATGTTGGCATCATCAGCCTGGGAGCGTCCGTGGCCCGCCCGCTACGGAGGCATCATCAGCCTGGGAGCGTCAATGGCCCGCCCGCTACGGAGGCATCATCAGCCTGGGAGCGTCAATGGCCCGCCCACTACGGTGGCATCATCAGCCGGGGAGCGTCAGTGGCCCCTCCGCTACTGGCATCAGTCTGGAGCATCTATATCTCTGGTAATGCAGCACTATTGACTTGTTCTCCTTTCTTGGCTATCAACAAACGGTTACGATCCAGCATGCTGTCCTTTGTAGTGAACTCTGCCTATTTCCTGTTCGTGATCAAAATCCCACCTCTCTGGAGAATCTGTAAAATTTAATACAATCGTTACAGAGTAACTATGACCCCAATCCTAAACAACAGACAGTGGTGTAACGTGGGTTGTCGGCAAGGCAAGTAATTTGCACCACCTAACCTTGTGGACTTTTAGATATCACCACCCTGATCACCCCCACCACATTCCCAGATCCCTCCACTCTTTTTAGATATGGGCTCATGCGTGTTCGAGATCCTAGTCTCGACCCACCTGCCCAAACCCGCCAGGAAGCCAACACTGCACACAGCTAATCACAGGCATTGACACATTGCCATGTCTGTGCAGCTGCGGACTGGGAAATGTCCCACTGCCTGTGATTAGCGGTGTGGGCTTCCTGGCGGGTTCGGGCAGGTGGGTTGAGACTAGCATCCCGAACACGGCCAAGCCCATCTCTAACTCTGCTTACACCCCCAGATCCCTCCACTCTGATTACACCCTCCGCAAGTGGCTGGGGATTTGGATTTTACCACCACCCTACTACCTCACCCCCAAATGCTGCCTGGATTTATTATGGTGGCGCCGGCCATGTCTGAGCCCCTCTAAATGTTTGGCCCAGGGCGACCACGCCAGCTACCCCTCACATGTGGACAGGCTTAAAGTGGATGTAAACCCGATTCGTGAAATTTGACCTGGGAACATATCTGCAGTGTTTTCTCATCTCTTCAAAGCTCTAAGTCCCCGTGGCTTTCTCCTGCTCCGTTCTTCTGTTACCAGCATAACTTCTGACTAGTACTCTGTCAACTATGATCAGCCTGAATATTGTGTTTGGATGGGTGCTATAAATAGATTAGCAGAGAGCTGGTCAATTCACAACACAGCTCTGCAAGTCTCTGCCTATGTGGAGAGGGGGTGTGTGCCTTTCCTCCAATCAGCTGTCTCACAGTGCATGGCAAGAATCCACACCCACAGGACAGGTGAATCAGAAAGAGAAAATTCCAACAAGACATGCACTTTCTAAACAGTATATAAAGCTGAAAACAGCAGATATACAAGTAAAACTTATGTAGGGAGATTATTTTCATCTCTGTGTATCATCTGAGGCTGTTCACTTCACTGGGTTATATGTGTGGTTTTACATCCACTTTAAGCTGGCCATACATTATACCAGGGCTCGAATCCCGGGCGCCAGGTCGCCATGGCGACTAGAAATAGGGTCCTAGCGACTTGGCTTGGAAGGGCGCCATCTGGTGGTGGCCGTTGGTATTACAAGTTAAGCATTACAAGTTAAACAGCAATTCTAATGTAATTTTTCACTATTTTGACTGCCATCTTCTTCCCTCTAATTAGAACCCCCAAACATTATATATATTTGTTATCCTAACACCCTAGAGAATAAAATGGCGATCGTTGCAATACTTTCTGTCACGTCGTATTTGCGCAGCGGTCTTACAATCACACTTTTTTGGGAAAAAATTACACTTTTTTTAATTAAAAAATAAGACAACAGTAAAGTTATCCCCATTTTTTTATGTTATAAAAGATAATAACACCGAGTAAATTGATACCCAACATGTCACGCTTCAAAATTACGTCCACTCGTGGAATGGCGACAAACTTTTACCCTTTAAAATCTCCATAGGCGACATTTAAAAAATTCTACAGGTTGCATGTTTTGAGTTACAGAGGAGGTCTAGGGCTAGAATTAATGCTCTCGCTCTACCAATCGCGGCGATACCTCACATGTGTGGTTTGAACACCGTTTACATATGCGGTCGCTGCTCACGTATGTGTTCGCTTCTGCGCGCAAGCTCGTCGGGACGGGGCGTGTTTTCTGGCTCCTAACTTTTTTAGCTGGCTCCTAGATTCCAAGCCAATTTGTCAACCCCTGTATTATACAATATTTTATTTGGTTTCCTTTAGATTTACCTTTGACTATGTAGTGCAAGAGCCTGGCTGATTGCATACATGCTGAAAGGGTTTAGGTTTGACCTCATATTACATGGTTTTGGTAAGTCTAAAATAAATTTGTTCATGAAAATTGTATAATGTATGGCCAGCCTTCATTTGAGATGTATCAGACCAAAACCAACGTAAATACATTTGACTTGCTTTCAGCAACTTTCCTAAATACTGTGGAGAGAAGTTGCTATAAAGCAACAAGCGCCCGTCTACACTAGCCCTGCAACCCAGGAGACCACAGTGATTAACAATAATCGTTTCCTAGAAAGTCGACATGCTTGTTGTACCCAAGCCGATTGACTTTGGTACAATTAGCCTGCCCATATAGATGGTTAGAATCTCAGCGGCTCCCTGCTGAACACGCCAAGATTTGAACCATCTACAGCTGGCTTAAGTGAGAGCAATTGTTACCACAAAAGGAGGCGAGGGTAAATTTTCCAGTTGGGCCACCTTTAAGGACAAATGGAAAATTGTGGATTGAGCCTCACTTTCTGTTCCATTGACAAAGAGGAAAAATCTCCCCAGTGGGTACAGACAGCAATAAAAACTTGAAAGGGGTCCTAATCCTTGTCAGTATATTCTAAAAATTGTTGAAACTTTCAAATGTATGATAAAGAGGGAGTCACTGAATAATAAACCTCCTTGGGTGTTTGACAGTAGACTACATGCTTGTTTCAGATCAGCAACACACTGGGTGAACCAAGGATAACAACCCTCTGCCTATTGGATGCAGTCATTGCTCACCAGTGCCATATGTGCATCAATGCAATAGCCAGCAATGGGAACTCCTCCATTCATTCTGTTTAGCGAAATCAAAAGATCTTCTCTTGTTCAGCCCGCAGGCTGAACAAGAGAAAGACTGAACAGTGGAGTGTGCTTTACCTTTAGCAGCAATTTAACACAAAACTGATAGCTTACCCTTGGAAAGTACAAGACCACACAAACCATTACACATCCACAAAGTATCCCCATTGCCCATGTCTGTCAAAGATTTTTTTGCTCCGATATATTTACCTGACTCAATTTTGCCATGTCTCCGGCACTATCTCCTCCAGGCATCACACACTCTTTAGGCCCGATCTGAACCAGCAAAGCTTCCCGATTAGAGAACTGATCGTTATCCGGGAATTCACATACTCCCAGCCACCTCAGAGTGGAACCCACATAACCAACACCAACCACTCTCTGACCTTCAGAGCCTACCAGACAGACACCAACAACTCCAACCACAGATGACATGTCATTATTGCCAAACAAGACCTCTTCAAACTGAGTCAGGTTTCCTGGAGAGGTCTGGTACAAAAATTACAATATACACACTAGGGTTTATTTACTAAAGCTGGAGAGTGCAAAGGTCCTTCGATGACTCCCTGGAGGGGGGCGAAACGTGTCAACGCACTTCCGGTTCATGTTAACCATTGACGCAATTTCCGCCTCTGTGGAACACACACCATACAGCGGGGGACTCAGATGTTTTTACTGATGCCTGTTTTTGCCAGATATCTTGTAAGTGGCGTCTAGATTGCGCTTTATATTTTATCCTATCGGTCTTTCACTACGAGCTTTCCCCATCTATGGTGTGTGGCGTATCCTCTCTATAAACAACCATCTTGGAAGAGTCTTGAGCAACCATTCTATATATCCCAGCCTTTTTGACCCCAGACTGCATGGCTGAGGGTCCATTGTTTGTGCTGAGCGGGTCACCGAAAGAGGAGTGTGGCACCCCACATTATATATATATATATATATATATATATATATATATATATATATATATATATATATATATATATATATATATATATATATATATATATATATATATATATATACACATACATACACACACACACATATATTACACACACACACACATATACACACACATACATACATACATACATACATACACACACACTTATTTATTTTTTTGTTTTGCATGGCTTCAATGCCAAGAATTGTATAGAATATATGCTGCCAACTACTATGAATTGTATAGAATGATATGTGCTGCCAGCGCCGTTTCATATATTTTTCTATCACTATTAAAGCAAAAGGGTCACCCTAAAAAACATCTATGTACCATCCCATCCAGCATACTTGCGTCAGCTACAGTATGCCGTTTTTTTTTTTGTCGCTGTATTTAGCGTTTAATCATTCAGTTTCTTTTCAGACTCCCGCGGGGAATAGGCGTTCCTATGAAGAGGGGAACATGATTGACGTGCGGCTATAGTGCGTCACGCGTTCCGAAAATAGCCGGATTAGGACTCGGCTCTTCACGGCACTATACAGCGCCTGCGCAAAGACTAGGAGCTGACTACGCAGGCGCCGTATATAGCCGAGTCCTATTTCGGCTGTTTTTGGAACGCGTGATGCGCCATAGCCGCACGTCAATCATGTTCCCCTCTTCATAGGAACACCTATTCCCCGCCGGAGTCTGAAAAGAAACTGAATGATTAAACGCTAAATACAGCGACAAAAAAAAAACGGCATACTGTAGCTGACGCAAGTATGCTGGATGGGATGGTATATAATTGTTTTAGGGTGAACCTCTGCTTTAAGGTTGTAGCATCTTTGCACAGCTGCTGCAGTTTTGTATTTATTTATATTTTTTTATCTAGTAACTTAGCGCAAGTTTTTGAATTGTTTAAGATTTCCTGCAACAAAAATTTTAATATACACACTGTGGTTTATTTACTAAAGCTGGAGAGTGCAAAATCAGTCTCACTTCTGCAGAGAAACTAATTAGCTTCTAATCTCAGCTTCTTTAAGCTTTGGCAATAAAACCTGGAAGCCGATTGGTTTCTATGCAGAAGCAAGACTTGATTTTGTCCTCTCCAGCTTTAGTAAATAAACCCCACATTGTACAAAAAACACAATGACATTTTTATATACCAGCCTTTCTCAACCATTTCAACAAAGAAAAAAACTAAAAATAACCGTTCTGGTCTCAGGGAACCCAGGTTAAAAAACATACTTAACACCTTAGTGTGATGGTCAGTGGGAAGAATGCTCCTTACACTTGTGATCATTGGGAAAAATTACCCCATTACAGATAGCTAAAAAGATCAATGAGAACTTATCCTATTGCTCATGGAACTCCTTGCAACCTCTGCAGGAACCCTAGTCTATACAAAAGCATGCTGTTCTGCAGCTGCCTGGTGGCAATACCACTCATGTCAGCCAAAGCAGAGGTCCCAATAGCTCCTGGAGGGAGGGTCCTGTTCTCTCTTCCCTCCAAATGGTAGCCTACAGTGGGAAGAAGAGAGCAAAATGAGGGAAGGGGGCATGCTTAGAGGAAACCCAAGTACATGCTTCCACTGGGAGTGCCTTCATTCCATGGCAGACGCTACAAGAAGATCTGAAAGGCCAGTTGTAAATGGGTGGGGGGGGAGCAAATAAACCCCCAGAGCTGCCCTCTCCTCTTCAAAGCCCAAAAGAATCTCATAGCTGTCTTACCCCCCTCAGAGTACTTCAGCTCTCTTCCGCTTCCCTAGGGCCACACAGGACCCCTTAGTTAAAGTGGTTGTAAGGGATAAAGGTTTTTTTTACCCAAAATGCATTCTCAGCAGTAGAAAAAAATAAAAAACACAAAACACACCCTTTAGGTGCAGCTCCCCCTCTGCCCCCCTTAAATATTTACCTGGACCCGACCTTGATCTGGCACTGCTCTCTCCCTGTTTTTACTGTATTGGCCCCTGCTTCTGTCAATCAAATCCAGTGACGAGGTGGTGAGGGGCAGGGCGCTCTGAGTGCCACTATGTTTGTGTAAACAGACGCACACAGTGTGGCTCTGGGTATAGCCCGCACGAGTGCACCCCTAGCATACAGCTTACTAGGGGGACACTCGAAAGGCAAGATGAGACAGGAGCACCAGAAGAGGAGAAGGAGCTGGGCAAAACAGTTATACAGACCAAATACATATAACATATTCCAAAGGCAGAAGATTTTTTTTCCATATAACAAAAAGAAAATGCACCCCATCATTCTGCCCCTTATACTAGTGAGATACAGAGGCCAAAGCAGCCATCCTTGGTTTTCACCGACACTGATGCAGCAGCATTCTTTCCTTCTCGCAACGATAACGACTTAGGGATGTTTCTTTCCTTGCACCGACACCACCAATGCAGGGGCATTTTTTACTTCCAATGATCGGTGTTGGGCATTTTAATTCCCCCACACTGATGCTGGGGCATTTCTTCCTTTGTCCCTGTTAGCCCTATTGCAGGACAGTGCACCTCATTGAACCCTTCATTGCATGCCACAACCAACACATGTTTTGGCAAAGTGCGTACTGCCATGTCCTTGGGGAGAGGGGGTCACATATTGTCGAAAAGTAACCGTTACCTTAAATGCCAGGTGCCAAGTCATTGGAGGATTTGCTTGAAGGCTTATTTTTGTAAACTTCCACCTGATATTGACGAACAAAAAGCAGATCTCTTACAACAGACTCAAAGTTCATTTTACCAAGTACCACGCTCACCAATTTCTTGTACCCTGAAAAACAAACAAAAAAAATTATATACACACATACACACTAGATAAGGTAAAGAGACATGAAGCAGTGGAACATTCCTTCTATTTGTTTTCTAAGATGCAACAGAAAAATGACAGGTGGATTCCAACTGGTTGTTATGGTCAAAAGAGACATTTTCTATACATGCGTCTTCAACCAGGTTGCCGCAATCACCATCATGCGCTACCATGACACAGGGTGGATATCAATGATTTAAAAAATTAAGATTTTTTTTCATTTAAATAGATTTTTGATTGTTATCAAATTTATTTTAATAAAATGCTTTTGCAGCAAAAATCAATCCAAAGATAGATTTCGATTTAAGATACATTAATAATTTAAGTTTATTCAGCATGAAATGGAGCTTAGTTTGTAGCATGAGGCTGTATATTCTGCAATATTTACATTTTTGGTAAACTCATTCAATGAATCCAAACTCTACAAGCCGAGATAACATGCACTGCATTGATGCATTCACACAATTTCACAGTAACCGTGAGATAAAACAAAGTTCAGGAATATTCCATTATTTTACAAATCTATGTACACTACAAACTTTATGATTGAATCGGTTCTGATTTTGCTCTTTTACTAACCTGGCAGCTTATTCTAAATAGGAAACCTTCATTTTGTTTGCAAATATTAAAGATTCCAACTACCAGCAAGAATAAGTCCTTACATTTAAAGAGAACCTGTTCATTTCAGATCCATCATTGCAGTGCCCGTTAGATGGCATCCACTCACCTGCTGCCGCCACGTCCCTCACCTTGTTGTGTTACTGCCGCATCACCAGACACCCCATTAAAGTGAATGGGACTTTTGGCGAGTCAAAAGCAGGTCAGAGGAGGAGCCACTGCAGGACAGAGATGACAGTTGCTCTTTAAAAATTACGATTTAAATCGAGTTGTTTTATATCAAGCCTTTTTACTAGTGATTTAAATCAAATCCACCCTGCGCAGGCAGGCCACCAGACCAATAACACGCCACAAAAACGCATTCCAGATCTCTTCCGGATGCGTTTCTGCATGTGCGCTTTTGACACGCTCTGTTGTGTTTTTGATGCACTCCAGTGCTTTTTACCACGTTCCGGTACAGGAAAAATGCAACATGTTCTACTTTTTTTCTCTTGAACTGGAACGCCCTGAAACTGACCGCACTGGTGTGAACTATGCCATTGGAAACTATAACCTACTTTCCATGCCTTTTTGATGCAGGGGAAAAAAAAAACGCCCTGGACTGCATGTGGTGTGAACAAACCCTCACTATGGTAGCCAATCAGCTTCCAGGTTTTTTTTGTCAAAGCTTAATTGAACAAGCTGAATTTAGAAGGCAATTGGCTACCATGCACAGCTGCACCAGATTTTGCACTCTCCAGTTTTAGGCTCCGTTCACATCTAGGCAAACCGCGGAAGCATCCTCGCAGTCCCTGTCACTTCCATTGGCACCCTGATTGCAGCGTTTGTGCCGCAATTGTCGCTTAACGAATCGCGATAAAATTGCGCAAACAGAATTCCACTACATCTGTCGCCCAAAAGAACAGGCACAATCTTACCATTATTTGTTGAGCGACAATCGTGGAAAATCAGCCATTGGAAGTGACCGGAAACGCAAGGGCGTCCCGCGATTTTCCCGTGATTCAGGATCATGGGCAGAATCGTGGCGATCCTGCCGCGACACCTAGATGTGAATGGAGCCTTAGTAAATCAACCTCAAGGTGTCCTGCCTGCACCTCTGAATTGCATGATGCTGATCCAAGATCTGATGGGAAGAGGGGACCTCATGGTAAGGGTAAGGGTTCCGATTTGATGAGAGGATTCCATGATGGGGAAGGGTTCCATGACCCAAAACTGGAACTTCTGCTTTAAGCACTCCTGACCCCCATGCATGCCACATTCAGCATGTCATTGTTGTGGGGGGGGGGGGTACTTAGTTTTAACAGGTACCCAGCTTCCGCTCATGGCACCGCAGAGGGGACGTTCTCCTCTACCCCCTCCCTGCAATCTTCTGGGACACATCACATAAGATTGCCCGGCCAGTGTAAATGTGCAGCGCAACTCATGCATGCGCAGTGCACACCCGGCTGTGAAGCCGCAGGCTGTCATAGCCGGGTGCCCACACTTGCAATGGCGGGGCTGCAGGAAAAGAGGAAAGAGAGGCTTCGGCATCGCTGGACCGTGGGAAAGGGGAGTGCGTGTTAATTTCAAGTCAACAGCTACACTTTTTGCAGCGGACTTTTAAAAAACACAGAAATGGGTGGAACTCCACTTTAAAGCGGAGCTCCACCCTAAAGTGGAACAAACGCTGATCGGAACCCTCCCCCCTCCGATGTCACATTTGACACCTTTCAGGGGGGAGGGGGGTGCAGATACCTGTCTAAAGACAGGTATTTTCACCCACTTCCGGCCACACAGTTTCGGGAAAACTGCGGGCATGATGTCACCTCCCCCCCCCCGTTGTGCTCTGGAAACACTCGGCTCCCAGAGCACAGCGGGAGCCAATGCCAATCAGCGGCGCAGCACAACTCGTGCATGCACCGTAGGGAACCGGGTAGTGAAGCCAGAGCGCTTCACTTCCTGGTTCCCTCACTGAGGATGGCGGGGGGAGCAGAAGAGTGACGAGCGATCGCTCGTCCTCTGCTGCGGACGGCGCTGGACTCCAAGACAGGCAAGTGTTCTAATATTAAAAGTCAGCAGCTGCAGTATTTGTAGCTGCTGGCTTTTAATATTTTTTTTTCATGGCACATCTGCTTTAAGGATGGGAGAAATGCTGTCCTATGCTGCACTGTTTACACAAGTCTCCTTACAAATAAATGATGTGCATTGCCGTATATTATACAAATAATTCCATCATAACATGCAAAGAGTCTGTGCTTATTCCATCTATTGCTTGGAGATATTAGCATTATACCTTGCAGTGTACAGCTTAACCACTCTACTACCGGCCGCCATCAACTGACGGCGGCATGATAGCTCTGTTCTGACGTCATAGGACATTCTCGTCTTGCAGAGCCACTAGGGGGCCCGCCGCATTACTGGGAACCCGATGCACGTGCCCGGCAGCCGCGATGGTCGCCGGGCACCCGCGATTGCCCAGTAACTGAGCAGGAGCGTGGGATCTCTGTGTGTAAACACAGAGATCCACGTCCTATCAGGGAGAGGAGACCAATGCTGTGTCCCTTGTACATAGGGACACAGATCGGTCACCTGCCCCAGTCAGTCACCTTCCCCCACAGTTAGACTCACAAGTAGGGAACACATTTAACCCCTTCCTCGCCTCCTAGTGTTAACCCCTTCCCTGCCAGTCACATTTATACAGTAATCAGTGCATATTTATAGCACTGTTCGCTGTATAAATGTGAATGTCCCAAAAATGTGTCAAAAGTGTCCCCCATAATGTCGCAGTCCCAATAAAAAAAAATAAAAAAAAAAAATAAAAAAAAAAAAATAAAAAAAAAAATAAAAATCGCAGATCGCCGCCATTACTAGTAAAAAAATAAAATTCATAATTATGTCCTATTTTGTAGGCGCTATAGTTTTTGCGAAAACCAGTCACTATACGCTTACTGCGATTTTTTTTTTTTAAATATGTAGAAGAATACGTATCGACCTAAACTGAGAAAATAAATATTTAAAAAAAAATTGGGGTATTATAGCAAAAAGTAAAAAATTGTTTTTTTCAAAATTGGCGCTCTTTTTTTTGTTAATAGCACAAAAAATAAAAACCGCAGAGGTGATCAAATACCACCAAAAGAAAGCTCTATTTGTGGGGGATAAAAGGGACATAAATTGTTTGGGAGCCACGTCGCACGACCGCACAATTGTCAGATAAAGCGACGCAGCGCCAGAAGCTGAAATTTCGCCTGGGCAGGAAGAGGGTATATGTGCCCAGTAAGCAAGTAGTTAAAGATACACCTATGGGCAGGATAAAAGGGAAGTTAAGTAGCTTGGGAATAAACAGCTGCATAATTGAGAAATAAACACAAAGCTGAACCTGTTACATTTCCATGATGAGAGAGCGACACCCAAGCAAAGTGCTAAATGAACATTCCGAATAAACCATGAGCCCCCTCCCACCCCACTCTAACCCATCCTGCAAGATTTTACATCAAGGATCAGCACCTGTTTTTAAGCATACAAGTACCGATACTTGTGCTCAAATACTCGCCGATATGGATTACCAATACCACGTTGTGCAATTTAAGCTCATACAAAATGAATGGGCTCCAATGGCACCGTAAAGAATCACATGCAGTTTCCTGCACCGCCCACGTCTGAACCCAGGGTAAAGTCAATGTGACGTTGGCAAGTACTCACAAAAAAAAAAAAAAAGGATTTGCCAATACCAATTACTGATATCTTTGTGGTGCCATTCAAGCCTATACAAAATGAAGGGGCTCAAATCACACTGCAAAGAATTGTAGGTGATTTGAACAGGAATGCATTGCGATTCCTGTCCGAATCCCATGCAGTTTACCGCACGGCTTTGTGTGAACCCAGGCTTGTCACAGTGGCTTCAGCCTGGGTTCACACAAGAGCGGTGGGGGAACCGCAAGCGATTTGTTCAGGAATCGCATTCGATTTACCAAAAAAATATGTAGAATACACATCGGCCTAAAATGAGAAATTATATATATATATATATATATATATATATATATATATATATATATATATATTTTATTTTATTTTTAATTGGGATATGATAGCAAAAAGTAAACAATATTGTGTTTTTTTTTTCAAAATTTTCAGTATTTTTTTGTTTATAGCGCAGATACTACGGAAAGAAAGCTCTACTTGTGGGGGGGGTGGATTTCAATTTTGTTTGGGAGCCACGTCACACGTCCGTGCAATTGTCAAAGCGTGACAGTGCTGAAAGATGAAAAATGGCTTGGGCAGGAAGGGGGTGAAAATGCCCAGTATTGAAGTTGTTAAGAAATAACAGCACCAAAAACACACATGGAACGCATGCAGACTGCGTTTCTATGGTGTAAACTGGCCCTAAGACTGGGATGCCATTAAAGTTTATATGCGTGTAAAAACAAGCATCCTAATACGTTAGGTAATATAGTGTATAACAGGGTAATAGGACCCCTGCACACTTTGTGTTGTCTGTAGGGGCCACAGGGCTTTAAAGCCTGGGCGAGAATTACAGATATGGGGGTGGGGGTTGACTTAAAAAAAAAAAAAAAAAAGGAAGCAAAAACGATTTGTTTTCTAGCCACTTTAGATTGGTGGGGGAGCAATGATGCCTCATGTATCTAATAAGTGAAGGTGGTCACATTTGCAATAACAATGGTCCCACATGTGTAGAGCCCACCAATAAAAGGAATGAATGTGTATGATAGAGGAATCCTCATCTCAAATAAACACACACAGCCCACCAGCACAGACTGCCGCTCTATGACAGAACTACAAGTCCCAGCATTCCCCCCTGGCTTGTTCTGTTCATGGCATGCTGGGAGTTGTAGTCCCACACGCGGTCCAGGGTCCTATAGACAGAAAGGAGCGAGGTCCGCACCTGATCCCAGGTACTTGATAAACCCATTGGTCTTGAAGACCTCCTTGGCGGCATAGGTGGAATCGCTGCCGTGCACCGTGTAGAGGTCGCTCCTGCCGAACACCCGCAAGGTGTCTCCGGCATGCTGAGGAAGCCGCTGTCCATAGACAGCTTCTCCTTCGGTTGGACTGCCATGCTGGAATCTCCCGCCAACAGTGCAGTAACCCACGACACAGGATGACAGCACGCCGCGGCTGCGTGTCGGCGTCAGCACGCAAGAGAAGGGCAGCGTGCGAGGTGAAGGATACTAGGATGCCATGTTGTGTAATGCACTGCTGGTGCGCCTCACAAAAAGAACAGAGCTGAGATGTGCCCCTGGGATAGTTTAAAATATCAATGAAAGTTGGCCAGTTTCTGTCTGTGTTGAAGTCACATACTGTAGTTGACAGCATGTTAGAAAGCATGTAAAAAAGAAAAGGATGGAGGGCGCTAATGGTTCCTATTTGGACCAATAAGTATTTAAAGTGTGTATATTCACGTGAATGAGTGGGTCACCGTTGAAAGTGTCCACAATACTAAGTGAACACAAATGCAAATAGATGCTGCCTGTGAACAATAAAATATATCCACAATAAGTGATAGAACACAAATGCATGAAGGTACTGTGAACAATGAAATAAATATATAAAAGAAAGTCCCAAAAACAATTTGATTAAATCCAACAGCCAAAGCAGTGAGAGTAACACATGAAGGAGATTCTTCCAAGACTTGTCATGCAATCTGAGTTCAACGTGATAGTTATGCCTTCACCATCAAAAAAACAGCTTCACCTGAAGTGCTCAGGGATAATATTGCGCTTACCACAACATATGGACTACTTTAATGAAAAAGATAGTCATATACCGCTGAACAGGAATAAGTGCCTGCGCACTGATAGACATGGACTGGACCTTGAACTTCAACCTCAAAGACGATGTGGTGTCAACCCAAGAAAAACAAAGGGGATCTCATAGCATAATTCGTGTGACGTGGCTCCCAAACAAAATTGACGTCCTTTTTTTCCCACAAATAGTGCTTTATTTTGGAAGTATTTGATCACCTCTGCGGTTTTTATTTTTTGTGCTATAAACAAAAAAAGAGCGACAATTTTGAAAAAAAATCAATATTTTTTACTTTTTGCTATAATATATATCCCCCAAAAATATATAAAAAAAATATTTTTTTCCTCAGTTTATGCCGATATGTATTGTTCTACATATTTATGGTAAAAAAAATTGCAATAAGCATTTATTGATTGGTTTGCGCAAATGTTATAGCGTCTACAAAATAGGGGATAGTTGTATAGCATTTCTTTAAAAAAAATTTTTTTTTACTAGTATTGACGGCGATCAGCGATTTTTATTGTGACTGCGACATTATGGCGGACACATCGGACAATTTTTACACATTTTTGGGACCATTTTAAATTTTTACAGCGGAGAAATAAGTGTGTAGCGCTAATGCAATAATAATCGTGATGAAGATCATTGAAAATAATTAAAAATATATATCATGCATCAATGAACATAAAAAATAATAAATTCACATGTGCATCAAGGTTGTGTCTGATATATGACAACGTCCTTAAAGGGGTTTTCCACCTTTTTTTAAGTTTATTGAAAGTCAGCAGCTACAAAAAGTGTAGCTGCTGGCTCTTAGGCTGCATTCACACCTAGGCGTACAAAATCGCGGCGTTTTGTCCCGCGAATTGCGGCGACAAATTGTGGCGTTTTGTACCGCGATTTGCGGCGACAAAACGCCGCGATTGTGAATGCAGCCTCAGCTTTAAAAAAAATAAAAATAAATAACCCCCAATGTGTGATTTTACATCTGTATATTAATAAGCTGCTGAGGGTGATCTGATGGGATGGGAAGGTGTGTCTATGGGATGACAGTGACACTCATGAATGGTAAGGTATTCCTTGTCTGTATGAGCTGTCGGTGCACAGCGTTCTCACAGCTAAGCAGCAACCAATAGGAGACGTTCGGGGCGGATCAGCTCCCTGTGCCTGGCCAATGACAGGAGCTTACGTGTCTGGCTGCTTTCAGAGGACACCCCCTCTATGGAGATGGTTCACATCTCCTATGCCGAAAGCGGCCTGAAAAAAAGGTCTGGGACTTTTTTTCAGGCGGCAGGCGTACCGTGTTCGGCGTGGAGATGTGAACCATCTCCATAGAGGGCAATGTGTTTTCATCCCTCCAGCGTCTCGGGGCTGCTGCGTAGGGTGACCACATTTCCAAACTGCCATTCAGGGACACCCCCCCCCCCAAAAAAAATACGTTTTTTTACATATTTTTTTTGCCAGTTTTGGGGGCAGGGGCGTATCATGAAATCAGCGGGCCCGTGACAGGGGACTGGGTGACAGGGGACTGGGTGACAGAGGGCTGGGTGACAGAGGGCTGGGTGACAGAGGGCTGGGTGACAGAGGGACAGAGGACTGGGTGACAGAGGACTGGGTGACAGAGGGACAGAGGACTGGGTGACAGGGGACAGGGTGACAGGGGACAGGGTACTGGGTGACAGGGGAATGGGTGACAGGGGAATGGGTGACAGGGGAATGGGTGACAGGGGAATGGGTGACAGGGGACAGGGTGACAGGGGACAGGGTGACAGGGGACAGGGTGACAGAGGGCTGAGTGACAGGGGAGTGGGTGACAGAGGGCTGGGTGACAGGGGACAGGGTGACGGAGGGCTGGGTGACAGGGGACTGGGTGACAGGGGACTGGGTGACAGGGGACTGGGTGACAGGGGACTGGGTGACAGAGGGCTGGGTGACAGGGGGCTGGGTGACAGGGGACTGGGTGACAGGGTGACAGGGGACAGGGTGACAGGGGACAGGGTGAAAGAGGGCAGGGTGACAGAGGGCTGGGTGACAGAGGGCTGGGTGACAGGGGAGTGGGTGACAGGGGAGTGGGTGACAGAGGGCTGGGTGACAGAGGGCTGGGTGACAGGGGGATGGGTGACAGAGGGCTGGGTGACAGGGGGCTGGGTGACAGGGGAGTGGGTGACAGAGGGCTGGGTGACAGAGTGTCTGGGTGACAGAGGAGCTGGGTGACAGAGGAGCTGGGTGACAGAGGAGCTGGGTGACGGAGAGCTGGGTGACAGAGGGACAGGGTGACAGAGTGACTGGGTGACAGAGGGACTGGGTGACAGAGTGACTGGGTGACAGAGTGACTGGGTGACAGAGGAGCTGGGTGACAGAGGGACTGGGTGACAGAGGGACTGGGTGACAGAGTGACTGGGTGACAGAGGGACTGGGTGACAGAGGGACTGGGTGACAGAGTGACTGGGTGACAGAGGAGCTGGGTGACAGAGTGACTGGGTGACAGAGGGGCTGGGTGACAGAGGGACTGGGTGACAGAGGGACTGGGTGACAGAGTGACTGGGTGACAGAGGAGCTGGGTGACAGAGGGACTGGGTGACAGAGGGACTGGGTGACAGAGTGACTGGGTGACAGAGGGACTGGGTGACAGAGTGACTGGGTGACAGAGGAGCTGGGTGACAGAGTGACTGGGTGACAGAGTGACTGGGTGACAGAGGGACTGGGTGACAGAGGGACTGGGTGACAGAGGGACTGGGTGACAGAGTGACAGAGTGACTGGGTGACAGAGTGACTGGGTGACAGAGTGACTGGGTGACAGAGGGACTGGGTGACAGAGGGACTGGGTGACAGAGTGACTGGGTGACAGAGGAGCTGGGTGACAGAGTGACTGGGTGACAGAGGGACTGGGTGACAGAGGGACTGGGTGACAGAGTGGCTGGGTGACAGAGTGGCTGGGTGACAGAGTGACTGGGTGACAGAGTGACTGGGTGACAGAGGAGCTGGGTGACAGAGGAGCTGGGTGACAGAGTGACTGGGTGACAGAGTGACTGGGTGACAGAGGGACTGGGTGACAGAGTGACTGGGTGACAGAGGGACTGGGTGACAGAGGGACTGGGTGACAGAGGGACTGGGTGACAGAGTGACAGAGGAGCTGGGTGACAGAGTGACTGGGTGACAGAGTGACTGGGTGACAGAGGGACTGGGTGACAGAGGGACTGGGTGACAGAGTGACAGAGGAGCTGGGTGACAGAGTGACTGGGTGACAGAGTGACTGGGTGACAGAGGGACTGGGTGACAGAGGGACTGGGTGACAGAGGGACTGGGTGACAGAGTGGCTGGGTGACAGAGGAGCTGGGTGACAGAGGGACTGGGTGACAGAGGGACTGGGTGACAGAGGGACTGGGTGACAGAGGGACTGGGTGACAGAGGAGCTGGGTGACAGAGGGACTGGGTGACAGAGGGACTGGGTGACAGAGGAGCTGGGTGACAGAGTGACTGGGTGACAGAGGGACTGGGTGACAGAGGGACTGGGTGACAGAGTGGCTGGGTGACAGAGGAGCTGGGTGACAGAGTGACTGGGTGACAGAGTGGCTGGGTGACAGAGGAGCTGGGTGACAGAGGGACTGGGTGACAGAGGGACTGGGTGACAGAGGGACTGGGTGACAGAGGGACTGGGTGACAGAGTGACTGGGTGACAGAGTGACTGGGTGACAGAGGAGCTGGGTGACGGAGAGCTGGGTGACGGAGAGCTGGGTGACGGAGAGCTGGGTGACAGAGGGACAGGGTGACAGAGTGACTGGGTGACAGAGGAGCTGGGTGACGGAGAGCTGGGTGACAGAGTGACTGGGTGACAGAGTGACTGGGTGACAGAGGGACTGGGTGACAGAGTGACTGGGTGACAGAGGGACTGGGTGACAGAGGGACTGGGTGACAGAGTGGCTGGGTGACAGAGGGACTGGGTGACAGAGGGACTGGGTGACAGAGGGACTGGGTGACAGAGTGACTGGGTGACAGAGGAGCTGGGTGACGGAGAGCTGGGTGACGGAGAGCTGGGTGACAGAGTGACAGGGTGACAGAGTGACTGGGTGACAGAGGAGCTGGGTGACGGAGAGCTGGGTGACAGAGTGACTGGGTGACAGAGTGACTGGGTGACAGAGGAGCTGGGTGACGGAGAGCTGGGTGACAGAGGGACAGGGTGACAGAGTGACTGGGTGACAGAGTGACTGGGTGACAGAGGGACTGGGTGACAGAGGAGCTGGGTGACAGAGGGACTGGGTGACAGAGGGACTGGGTGACAGAGGGACTGGGTGACAGAGGGACTGGGTGACAGAGTGACTGGGTGACAGAGGAGCTGGGTGACGGAGAGCTGGGTGACGGAGAGCTGGGTGACGGAGAGCTGGGTGACAGAGGGACAGGGTGACAGAGTGACTGGGTGACAGAGGAGCTGGGTGACGGAGAGCTGGGTGACAGAGTGACTGGGTGACAGAGTGACTGGGTGACAGAGGAGCTGGGTGACGGAGAGCTGGGTGACAGAGGGACAGGGTGACAGAGTGACTGGGTGACAGAGTGACTGGGTGACAGAGGGACTGGGTGACAGAGGAGCTGGGTGACAGAGGAGCTGGGTGACAGAGGAGCTGGGTGACAGAGTGACTGGGTGACAGAGGGACTGGGTGACAGAGTGGCTGGGTGACAGAGTGGCTGGGTGACAGAGGAGCTGGGTGACAGAGTGACTGGGTGACAGAGGGACTGGGTGACAGAGGGACTGGGTGACAGAGTGACTGGGTGACAGAGGAGCTGGGTGACGGAGAGCTGGGTGACAGAGTGACTGGGTGACAGAGTGACTGGGTGACAGAGTGGCTGGGTGACAGAGTGGCTGGGTGACAGAGGAGCTGGGTGACAGAGTGACTGGGTGACAGAGGGACTGGGTGACAGAGGGACTGGGTGACAGAGTGACTGGGTGACAGAGGAGCTGGGTGACGGAGAGCTGGGTGACGGAGAGCTGGGTGACGGAGAGCTGGGTGACAGAGGGACAGGGTGACAGAGGAGCTGGGTGACGGAGAGCTGGGTGACAGAGTGACTGGGTGACAGAGTGACTGGGTGACAGAGGAGCTGGGTGACGGAGAGCTGGGTGACAGAGTGACTGGGTGACAGAGTGACTGGGTGACAGAGTGACTGGGTGACGGAGAGCTGGGTGACGGAGAGCTGGGTGACAGAGGGACAGGGTGACAGAGTGACTGGGTGACAGAGTGACTGGGTGACAGAGTGACTGGGTGACAGAGTGACTGGGTGACAGGGACTGGGTAGAGAGAGATTATACAGTCCAGATTACAATTTGCAGGGGCAGCAAAGGTGACAGAGAAAGGGGGGTGCACCATGCAACCCCCCCCTCCCCCCTCCCTCACTGTCACCTCTGCTGCCCCTGCAAATTGTAATCTGTACTGTATAATATCTCCCCCCATTGCATGGTCAACCCCCCCCCCCTCCCCTGCACCTACCTTTTCTGCCCCTGCTCCAAGGATGGCCGGCGCCGCGGCGCAGCGGAAGTCGGGACTCGCGGGAGGTCGGGACTCAGGACGGGCGGCGGATCGAGTCCAGCTGAGCAACCGAGGCCTGGAGGGGAGGAGGAGGAGGTCTTGGTCTGTGCCGCGGTAGGTGAGTGACTCACTTGCCTGTTACGCTGCTGCTCTCTCTGCAGCAAGAACCGCGGCTGGCCGCTGGAGGAGGAGGAGATGGGGGTGGAGTCGGAGGCCGCAGAGAGAGCGGGACACTGCGGTGACGTCACTGGTTGCTACAAGCCAAGCGGGGCTTCCCTAGCAACCAGTGATTTAGAATCATTTAATTACAGCGGCAGTGAGTGTGGCAGGCAGTTGATTCCGGGACTCTCCATTGTCCCGGTTTGAAGGCTCCCGGGACACGGGACAAAAGTGTATATTACGGGACGATCCCGGGCAAACCGGGACACGTGGTCACCCTACTGCTGCGGCGTCACACTACAGGCGACAAAACGCCTAGGTGTGAATGGGGGCTAAATAAACAGACACTTACCTGCTCCACGGCTCCAGCGACGCACCGGCCGGGGCTCCGCTCCTTGCCCCCCCTCGCCGGCCGACGTCTTCATTCCTAGTGTGGGCACCCGGCAGTGACAGCTTTCAGCTTCACAGCCGGGCACCCACTGCGCATGCCGGAGCGGCACTGCGCGAGCGGCTCGGCGCCGTCCGATTGGACAGGCGCTCGCCTACAGGGAGGGGCTGCAAGAAGGCAATTAAGCTAATCGTCTTTCCAGCCCCTCAGCGGAAGGAGGAAGTGGGACAGGAAGTCCCCTTCTCCTGAAGCCCCCACTCCCCCCCCCAAAAAAATTACATGCCAAATGTTGCATGTAAGGGGGCGAGGAGTGGGTTAAGCGGAAGTTCCATTTTTAGGTGGAACTCCGCTTTAAGGATCATCAAATATGTAAATAATCCAATGGATCAAGTAAACACAACATGGACCAATAAACACAACAGTGTCAGTGCAAACACAAATCGCTTGTGAAACAACTGATAAGTAAATTTATGGTATAGTCCAAAATTAAGAGTCAATCAAGTGAATAAGTGAAATATATAAAATAAGTGGCTTCTTCAGTGTGCAATATTCCCATCACCAGACAAATTGCAGGCTTACCAGAACATATGGACTTAAGGGACCTATGTCACCAAAAGTCGGACAGGCTTGTAATGACTAGTGTCATAAACGATCAATAGAAGGATTACAGGTTAGCCGATCATCTTAGCCTCTATTGGGTGGATGGTTTGAAGGAAACAAGACCTGAACTGGAAATGAGGTCCCCAAGCTCCTCTGCTGCCTCTTCCAGTAACGTCTCCTCTCTACTTCCTGAGGAAGTATCCATCCATCCACCCAATAGAGGCTAAGATGATCCGCTAACCTGTAATCCTTCTATTGATCGTTTATGACACTAGTCATTACAAGCCTGTCCGACTTTCGGTGACATATGTCCCTTAAGTCCATATGTTCTGTTAAGCCTGCAATTTGTCTGGTGATGGGAATATTGCACACTGAAGAAGCCACTTATTTTATTTATTTATTTATTTTATATATTTCAGTTATTTCACAAGCACTTTGTGTTTGCACGGACACTGTTGTGTTTATTGGTCCATGTTGTGTTTACTTGATCCATTGGATTATTTACATAGGACTTTGTCACTCATATATCAGACACAACCTTGATGCACATGTGAATTTATAATTTTTTTTATGTTCATTGATGCATGATATATTTATTTAATTATTTTCAATGATCTTCATCACGATTATTATTGCATTAGCGCTACACATTTATTTCTCTGTTTGTTCCTTAGCTTTTTTTTCAAATTAGCCTTTTAGCAGCTAGTACGCACATATTTTTGGCAGCGCAGGGTACCCACATTCTTAATTTTTACAGCGATCAGTGCTATAAAAATGCACTGATAACTGTGAAAATGACACTGGCAGTGAATGGGGTTAACCACTAGGTGGCGCTGTAGGGGTTAAGTGTTCCCTAGGGAGTGATTCTTACTGTAGGGGGCGTGGCTTGCTGTGACACGTCACTTATCGTTGTTCCTGATGACAGGGAACACAATCAGTGACAGTGTCACTAGGCAGAACACTATCTCTCTGTGAGAGGATCGCGGGTATGCAGACGTATATCTGCGTGCGCCGGGCGGCAAGCGGTTAAGCACCAACTCAAAAATGTATGTGTGGTTGCTGTAACCAAATATACCAATGCATGGATAATAGAAGAGGGAATTCCTTCTTATTACTCCCAGAATATTTGTGCACCGAATGATCCCTGATAACAGTGCGCCTATAGGAATTGTATTTGAATGACTAATAACCGACTCAAACTGAAGATGTCATAAAGTTCATTCACTGAAGACTGATGTGGCATATATGTTATACAGAGCATTAATGTCCAGTTATATGTGGAAATCATTATGTGAACACCTTTGCTATGAATGAGGATTGCGATCAGGAATGATGAAAATAGATGTCTGTCAGGGCCAAAGCGCTGTACTTCCTCCTTTAACACACCAGCGTAGTAGATTGGCTTCCCGGCGGCTAACTGGGCACTTTAGGCGTGTGCGCATACGCATGTGACCTCTCGGGCCAATCACCAGCGTGACCGCCCTATTTAAACCAGCTCCTGTCAGTAGACAGGTTGCTGGTTTATTGTCAGCTACTTCCTGAACCTGTGTCTCTGGAAACCATTTCCTGTTGGAATTCCGTTCGACTCACCTCTCACCTGGAACCTGACTTCGGATTGCTTCACCACTCTATTGAACTCTTCTGACCCCGACCTCGGCTTGTGACCTGGACTCTGTTGTTGTTTCTCCTGCCCTTGAACCTCTTGGCTTGTGACCCGGATCTGCTGTCTTCTCTGCTCCCCGAACCTTGGCTTGCACCCCGGACTTTCCAGTTTGTTTCTTGGACTCTTTCAGTACCGGTTATCCAGCTTCAGTATCGTTTGTTCCTGTTTCCGTCTGCAGTCACCCAGAAGCACCTGTCATCTACAACCGTCACCGGTCAACGCTTCTCCACTGGCACCGGTACCGCCTCGTGCTTCCGCCACCTGTTCCAAAACTCAGTGGGCGGGCGCGCTTGGTCGTAAAGGTGAACCACCCTCGGCAGTTCGGTCTCGGTGAGTACTTGATTCCTGATAGTATAAACCAGCCGAAAACAAAAAATGTCCGAGACCGACAGGGTGCGTTCACCTTTCGAGACACTTTGCCAGCAGGTGTCCGCGCTTACCGAGGCGGTGCAGAAACTTCAGGAGGGATATGTCCAAGTCGATGGCCGTCTACAACAGTTAACTGGGTCTCCTGGGGTAACACCCCCACCTGCTGCATCTGCTGTCGGGACTTCCTCATCACAGTCCATTCCCAGTTCAGCTGTCGGATTGATTCACCCGGAACCTCGGGTCCCTCCTCCGGAGCGTTTTTCTGGCGAACGCCGAAAATACCGGGCGTTCAAAAACGCGTGTACTTTATACTTAGACCTCCAGCCTAGAACTTTTTTCTCAGAGGCCGTGAAAGTTGGATTTGTTATTTCCCTCTTGTCCGAAGAACCCCAGGCTTGGGCGCACAGCCTAATGGAAAAACAAAGTCCGATCCTAGATTCACTGGACTCTTTCTTTGATCATATGGCTCAGTTATATGATGACCCGCAGCGTATGGCTTCTGCTGAGACCGTCCTCCATAATCTAACCCAGGGGAGGCGTCCGGTAGAGGATTATACCGCGGAATTCCGCAAATGGTCAGCTGACACCGGCTGGAATGACGCAGCACTAAAATACCAATTCCGCCAGGGACTCTCAGAAACTCTCAAGGATGAGTTGGCAAGAACCGAGGCTCCCGCTTCGTTAGAGGCCTTGATCCAGTCCGCCACCCAGCTGGACCGACGTTTACGAGAACGACGCACTGAGCGCTTCCAGACTTCACGCCCTGCTTGGGTTCCACCCAGGGTAGTTCCAGCTGCATCCCCTCCTGTGGCTCCTCAACACGGCAGTCTTCCAGACCCGGAACCCATGCAACTCGGACTGGTTCGAACCCCTCTCACCAGTGAGGAAAGACTGCGTAGACACCAGAATAACTTGTGTCTGTATTGCGGTGCCACCGGTCATTTTCTTCGCACCTGCCCCATAAGACCGAGTAAGTTCCCGATTCAACCCGTTTTCAACCTTCATGTCTCAAATAGTTCTCAAACTCATCTTGTACTCTTCGTCTCTTTACAGCTACCGGAAAAGACCATCCGCCTCCCGGCCATCCTTGATTCAGGTGCATGCAGTAATTTTCTGGACTCCAATTTAGCCCTTAAACTCCACATACCCCTTCGCAATAAGGATCAACGCCTGCAAATACATTTGGCCGATGGCTCTCTTCCTAAATCGGGACTAGTCTCACAGGAAACTGTGCCTCTTCTAGCCATTACCGATTCAGGTCATCAGGAATTTCTACGACTAGATCTCATTCCTTCACCGCTTTTTCCTATTATTTTAGGACTCCCCTGGTTGCAAACACATCAACCTTGCATCGATTGGCTGAAGAAAGAGGTCAACTTTACATCTTCCTTTTGTGCCCAAAACTGCTGCGCACCCACGGTAGCCACCTGTTCAACTGTGGTAACCTCACCTGAACTTCCACCTCACGTCCCCTCTGTTTACCATGAATTTAAAGACGTTTTTGATAAACAGCAGGCTGACTCTCTCCCTCCCCATCGGCCTTATGATTGCCCGATTGATCTCTTACCTGGCTCTGAAATACCTTTCGGCCGCATCTTCCCGTTATCTGAAACCGAGCTTGCGGCTCTTAAGGAATACATCGACGAAAACTTACAAAAGAACTTTATCCGACCTTCTTCTTCTCCAGCGGGGGCAGGTATCTTTTTCGTTCAAAAGAAAGACGGCTCGTTACGACCCTGTATCGACTACAGAGAACTTAACCGGATCACCATCAAAAATAGGTACCCGTTGCCTCTCATACCAGAGCTTTTTCAGAGATTTCGAGATGCCCAGGTGTTTTCCAAATTGGATCTGAGGGTTGCCTACAATCTTGTTAGAATCCGAGTCGGGGATGAATGGAAGACCGCCTTCAGGTCACGGTTCGGTCATTTCGAATATCTCGTCATGCCATTCGGGCTCTGCAATGCCCCGGCCACCTTTCAACATCTGGTCAATGATATCTTTCGTGAGTATTTGGACGATTTTTTAGTTGTATACCTGGACGACATCCTAATTTTTTCCCCTTCTCTTGAGCTTCATAGGCACCACGTCAAGAAAGTTCTTACTATCCTCAGGAAACACAAATTATTTTTGAAAGCCGAAAAATGCGAATTTGAAAGAATGACGATACAGTTTCTAGGTTTTGTCATCTCCACCGGCGGGGTCGCCATGGATCCCCAGAAGATCAAAGCCATCTTAGACTGGCCGACACCAGTGGATAAGAAGGCAGTGCAGCGGTTTATTGGCTTCGCTAATTTCTACCGGCGATTTATCGTCGGGTTTTCTGCCATCGTGATTCCTATCACCAAACTTACCCACCAAGGCAGCCATTTTCACTGGTCGCAGGAGGCTCAGGAAGCTTTTGAGAAACTAAAAAAGATTTTTTTCTTCAGCACCTGTCTTACGGCACCCTGATCCAAAGTTGCCCTTTACTTTGGAAGTGGATGCCTCTGAGACAGCCCTAGGAGCCATTCTTTCACAAAGGCAAGGGTTAAAGTCCCTACTCCATCCCGTGGCCTTTGCCTCCAGGAAACTAACAACTCCAGAGAAGAATTATGACGTAGGGGACAGAGAACTCCTCGCTATCAAATTTGCCCTCGAGGAGTGGAGGTACTTGTTAGAAGGAGCAATTCACCCGATTATAATTTTTACGGACCATAAAAATCTCGAGTACTTGCGCTCCGCAAAACGTTTGAGGCCTAGACAAGCTCGATGGGCTCTTTTTTTTTTACGATTTAATTTCCATATTACTTATAGGCCTGGTTCGAAAAATGGAAAGGCGGACGCACTTTCCAGGATGTTCCCAGAGACTCCTTGCACAGCGGAACCAAGTACCATCCTGCCTTCCCGGAATTTTCTCTTAGTTTCTGAAACTGATCTGTTAAATTCCATCAAAATTGCATCCAGACAAATCTCGGACCCAGTATCATCGTCACTAAAGGAGCGCGATGGCTTATTTTGGCTTCAAGACAGGATCTACGTTCCCACCGAGATCAGGCAATCAGTTCTGAGCACCTTCCACGACCGTAAGTTAGCCGGTCATTTTGGGGCAAGGAAGACCTCTGAACTACTTTCCCGTTATTTTTGGTGGCCAAAATGGAAACAAGACTGTAAAACTTACATTTCTTCATGTGCAATCTGTCAACGCAACAAGGGTCCTAAAACTAAGACCTGGGGGTTACTTAAGCCTCTGCCAGTTCCAGAACGTCCGTGGGCTGATATTGCTCTAGATTTCATCGTAGATTTACCTCCATCGGAGGGCTTCACGACAATCCTGGTAGTCGTGGATCGCCTGTCTAAAATGGCACATTTTCTACCCATGGTTGGAACTCCTTCTGCTGCCGAAACGGCGAAAATTTTCTTCAAAGAAATCGTTAGGCTTCGTTTGTCATCAGCCTACCACCCGCAAAGCAACGGGCAAACAGAAAGGACGAACCAAACTCTTGAACAATACCTCAGATGTTTTTGTTCTGCCTCCCAAGATGATTGGTCATCTCTATTGCCCACCGCGGAGTTTGCCTACAATAATTCTGTTCACACTACCACCAACCAAACACTTTTTTGGGCTAATTGCGGTTTTCACCCGGCCTTCCTGCCAGACCCTTTCCCAGAGATACCTGTCCCAGCTGCCCAGGAACGTATAACCACCTTACAGTCTAACTTTCGGAAACTCAGGGATGTAATGCAGCAAGCCCAAGAGGATTATAAGAAATTCTATGATAAGGGAAGGAAGGACTGTCCCTCTTTTGAAATCGGGGAAGAGGTCTGGCTCTCCGCGGCTAATTTGAAGTTGCCAGTTCCTGCCCGGAAGCTAGGTCCGAGATTCATTGCCCCGTTTAGAATCAAACGCAAGATCAACGAAGTAGCTTTTGAACTTTCATTACCCAACTCCTATAGAATCCACCCGGTTTTTCATGCCTCCCTCCTAAAACCTACCATCCCCGACCCTTTTCAGGGAAGGGCAGCTCTTCCTGCACCACCAGTGGAGATTGATGGAGAAGAGGAGTTTGAGGTCGAGGCCATTTTGAGCTGTAGAAAAAAGGGGAGACAACTCCAATACCTGATCAAATGGAGGGGCTACCCTCCAGAAGACAACTCATGGGAACCTTCAAGAAATGTGCATGCCCCTCGGCTAATTCGTGTTTTTCACCAGGAGCATCCGGAGTTGATGGCCAGTTTAGGCGTCCGGAGTCTGCCCCTTGGGGGGGGGCACTGTCAGGGCCAAAGCGCTGTACTTCCTCTTTTAACACACCAGCGTAGTAGATTGGCTTCCCGGCGGCTAACTGGGCACTTTAGGCGTGTGCGCATACGCATGTGACCTCTCGGGCCAATCACCAGCGTGACCGCCCTATTTAAACCAGCTCCTGTCAGTAGACAGGTTGCTGGTTTATCGTCAGCTACTTCCTGAACCTGTGTCTCTGGAAACCATTTCCTGTTGGAATTCCGTTCGACTCACCTCTCACCTGGAACCTGACTTCGGATTGCTTCACCACTCTATTGAACTCTTCTGACCCCGACCTCGGCTTGTGACCTGGACTCTGTTGTTGTTTCTCCTGCCCTTGAACCTCTTGGCTTGTGACCCGGATCTGCTGTCTTCTCTGCTCCCCGAACCTTGGCTTGCACCCCGGACTTTCCAGTTTGTTTCTTGGACTCTTTCAGTACCGGTTATCCAGCTTCAGTATCGTTTGTTCCTGTTTCCGTCTGCAGTCACCCAGAAGCACCTGTCATCTACAACCGTCACCGGTCAACGCTTCTCCACTGGCACCGGTACCGCCTCGTGCTTCCGCCACCTGTTCCAAAACTCAGTGGGCAGGTGCGCTTGGTCGTAAAGGTGAACCACCCTCGGCAGTTCGGTCTCGGTGAGTACTTGATTCCTGATAATGTCACTTGGCATTTTAGTGCATTCTGTCATATACTGGAGATCACAGAGATAAGGAAATTGCAGCAATATGCAGATGTGCATGCTCTGTTGTGCATTTGCAGGAGTAAGTGTGGTAGATGTGAAATAAAATGAATATTTTTGTGTTATGAATAGAGCCACTCAGATATTGCCTTTCCTTCATTATATCGTTTGTTTGTTTTGTTTCCTTTTATTGCTTGATCTATGGAGTTATTATGTGTGGATATATATTGCAACACTGTTATTATCCTTACATGAAGAAACAGATAATGCTTTAAAGTTACGACTACAAATCTGTTTGAAATGAAGGCAAAGAAGTTATCAATATAGGGCAAAAGACTGAAGATGGGAGTAGATGCTATTTCTTCTCCATTATGTTTCAAACGTGTTCAAACCTTCTTCCCCTCCTCACTCCTAATTACGGCCCCTCCTTTATGTTGAATTCCTGGACACTTCATTTTGAGGCGTGTGTGGATTTTCAAGAGGAAGTTCTACCATCCCCCTCGTCCTCACTCAGAGACGTTGAAGGAAATCCTTGCTTTGGGATGACTGAAGGAAACTCTTGTAACGAGAACTGTTTTGTACTATGAAGAAGCCCTATATGAACTGACCAATGAGGGATCCCATGCTGAGTACAAGGGGGTGGGTGAAATGGGTGTGAAATGTATAGGTTGACCAATGAGAATGCATTTTGTGATCTTGTGCTGATAATAAAACCAACTGCACAGTTGGCAGCCATTCTCTTTGCTCGCTGAACGTTGGAAGGTGAGCATGTGGTCTGTTTTGTCTATAGATTGCACTGTCTCACCATAGTCATTTGAATCAGACGGTAGAATGGGTTAGCCCTGAGATTGTATCAGGAAATCAATTAATTAATAAATCCACATCATTTGCAGGGAAATATTGAAGCAGATTGTGGCAGAGGACAGAAGTACCAACATAAAATAAAAGCTGAAATATATTGCTGGTTTTGAAGGAGTTAGCAGGTAAGCAGGTTAGTAAACAGAAAATGCATGTTTAAGCAGCTCATCTCCCTTCATGAGACTGAGAAAATAGATATACTGTATTAGGGTGACCACATTTCCAAACTACCATTCAGGGACATCCCCCTTCCCAAAATTCAGCTTGTGCTGTAAGGAATCACAGCACAGTAATTAAACACGAGGCGGGATTTCTGATTTCTCCAATCACAAGCAGGGGACAGGGACTGTGCTCCTCCAGGCATTCCTGGCCAGGACAAGTACTGCCAGTGAGTAAAGCGGTGATGTGGCGGTCTTTTTTAGGGGCATCAGATTGGCCCGGGGGGGGGGGTGGCTGTGTCAGTTTCATTCTGGGACACTGTATTGTCCAGGAAGGAAGGTGCCCGGGACAGACCTGCAAAATGCGGGACTGTCCCAGGCAATCCGGGACACGTGGTCACCCTACTGTATGTCTGTCAGCCACTGTATGGGCTTTGGAGCCAGTACAGTATTTTAATCCGTTTAGCATCAAGCTCATAAACTGTAAAACTGGTTCGTGTATCAAGGGTTAAATAGATCAGTGTACTGGGAGCAAACAGTGGCTGGCCAGAGATAGCAAGTGCACAGATAAGAGGAGCAGAGTTGTGAGATGTATGCACTGACTGTCACTCAGTTTATACACAAGCCAGTGTAAGGAGTCATCTGCGACTGCGGCTTACTACACCCAATTCTTTTGATGTTTATCTTTTTGTGCCGATTGACTGGTACTTCAGATGTCCTTTATAACAGCCAAATCAAGACCTGCTTCTCCTTGTCACTTTCAAAACATGCCGCGGCTGCAGTGTGCTGATCCCACTCTTGGCTCCCTGTTGGGCCCCCTGCTGGTCGGGCCCTCGGTTGGAGTGCCGAGTGCTCGAATGGCCTTCCTCCCCTGCCCGGGGATTTACCTCTGGGTATCGCGGCTCCGAAGCTGTGATTGGCCGGCGCCGCGATGACGGTACTCCCACGGATGCGCACGGGAGCCACCGGTAACGACACACAGACTAAAGTAATGGAACATTGTCAACGGCACGTTGTTTCTGTAGCGCTACCCCCTCAGGAGCCGCTGGTTAGATTTTGGGATCGGCGTATTTAAGTTACCTCTGATGTGTCTAGGGATGAAAGTATTGAGCAGAGCAGTGATTGAATGTCCATGCTGTTGGTTGACGTTTTCAAATGCTTTATTTCTTTCTCGTACATCACGGGACACAGAGCGGCATATTCATTACTATGTGGGTTATATGGAGTACCTTCAGGTGATGGACACTGGCAATCTCAAACAGGAAGTGCCCCTCCCTATATAACCCCCTCCCATAGGAGGAGTACCTCAGTTTTTTCGCCAGTGTCTTAGGTGTTGGTCACGGAATAGCTTGCCTCCATATCCTTAGGATTTTGGCAGGCTAACCGGATCTGTCCAGAGTGCCTCAGTGCCGAAGTGGACAGTACCCGGGCCCCAAAATCCATGGGGTTTTGCCTATAATGCCCTCTCTGGAGGGCTGGACCCCGGGCCCAGGACTTGGAGCTTTTTTTCAAAGCCAAAAGTATCCTGCTTGCCGGGGTGCTATATAGGTCCAGGACAGTGGTTCCTTCTAGGACCCCAGTGCCTGATGGTCTACTACACTACCCACGGAGATGGGAGAAGATTGGACTATGTTTGCTTGCAAACGTCCTGCGGCATGGAGCAGGTAAGTGGGGAGCCTGCGGAACTTGGTTCGACAGCGGGCTCCCCAGGGGTGATCAAAAGGGGGGGTAGCCTAAGTATGCTCTGCATAGGCACCTTGGTCACTATGTCTGTGTGTAGACAGGATGGTCTGATTTCCCCCCCCCCATCTCTGGTTCCCCTGTCCAAGTCTTTGCTGGCTACCTGCTGCCCTGCTGGTCAGATAGGGTCATATTTGAATTCTTTCTGGGCAAAAAACTGAGTCCTTAAGAGTCTCTGTTAGGTGCCTACCTGTCCGGGGGTTCAAATTTGCCGCCCTGCAGCCGTTGGCTCGATCCTCTCTCCCTGCCTCTGTAGCGCCTGGCGCGCGTCTCCATGTGTCTCTCTCCTTCCTGACAGGCGCGCGCGCGTGCGCGGGCACGCCAAAATAGACGGTTTCGCGCCGTTCGGGAGGAGGGGGCGGAGAGAGCGCAGGAAGAGGCGTGCCTTTGCGTCTGTTAAGAACAGACAGGCTGCATTCATGGCTCAGTCTGAGCTGATGCTGGAGGAGAGGGGACGCAGAGCGGCACTCCGGTGACCCCCGGTGGCAGGAAAGGGGTAGTACATCCTAGGCTTGGCCTAGTTTCTTTCTACAGCCAAAAATTCCCCTTTGCAGCAGGTTGGAGGCCGCAAAGGATATCTGGTGGGGCCGTGTGTTTAAAAAAAAAAAAAAAAAAAAGTATATATACATTCTATTTAAAGGAACATAATATCATAGTAAAAAAAAAAAAAAAAAAAAGAGATTTTTTTCCTTTGTTTTTTGCATAAACATACTCGGCCTCACCAGGGGTTTTTGGACACTAGTAATCCTGCTGTTCCCTAAACCTCTTAACTATTCCTAGCTGCAAACAGTCAGTTGTTGCATGCAGGGGTACCTCGGTATTGTACTATGGCTCCCAAAGGCTCAGGATCAAAAGGGGCAAAAAATGCCAAAAAACAAAAGGGCTCCCCCTCGGATTCTGAGGACATGAGTCAGGCTATGCCGGTACTCTCCCCACCTAGTAGCCAAGTTGTGGCCGCCTTGGTTGAGCCAATAGGGGGGTCTGGTGCGGCGGCTGGCCCAGATCTACCCAACCCTGTGTTTGTCACAGAGGAAATGCTAGCTGCCTCTTTGGGTGGGCTAGAGGAAAGATTGGCGGCTATGTTCGCTAAGTCTTTACCAGGCAAGAAACGGACTAGATCCCCTTCGCCTAAATTTGTATCCTCAGATGCTGAAATTCTCTCGCCGGAGGAATTAGAGTTTCAGGAGGACCTACTGGACGAGAATCCAGAGGGTTCAGAAATTGAGGAATCTACTGTTGAAGAACCATTCTCAGCCTCCCAAGCGGAGAGTCTGTGGGTCCAGTCTTTGACAGACATGGTTCACTCAGCATTTAAGTTGCCTTTACCGGAGCGCCGGGGTCCGGTAGTTTCCTCTTTGGGCTCCTTAAGGGCGCCCTTGAACAACGCAGTTTTTCCGGTCCATCCTCTTTTGGAGGAATTAATTTTCCAGGATTGGGTACGACCAGACAGAATTTTTCTGCCGCCTAAAAAATTTTCTGTTATCTACCCGTTGGAAGAGAAGTTTGCCAAAAGATGGGCGCTCCCAGCTGTGGATGCTGCCATCTCGTGTGTGAATAAATCACTAACTTGCCCGGTAGAAAACATTCAAATGTTTAAAGACCCGGTTGATAAACGTTTGGAGACTCTTTTAAAAGCTTCCTTTGCTACGGCAGGGGCAGTGGTACAGCCAGCAGTTGCTGCTATCGGAATCTGTCAAGCTTTAAAGGACCAGACTAAACAGATGCTTAAGGACATCCCTGCCCAGCAGGCAGAGGAGCTATCTGATATACCCAGAGCTCTATGCTTTGCGGTGGATGCTATAAAGGACTCTATTCAGCAGGCGTCTCGTTTATCACTATTTTTAGTGCATATGAGAAGACTCTTATGGTTAAAAAACTGGGCGGCTGAGCCCCCGTGCAAAAAGCTTCTGGCAGGTTTTCCCTTCCATGGAGGGCGACTCTTCGGAGAAGATCTGGATAAATACATTCAGACTATTTCGAGTGGTAAGAGTACGCTTTTACCAGTCAAAAAGAAGTTTCGGGGGCCTACACGTAAAAGGCAGCTTTCTCCGGCTTCGGGGCCCTCAAATTCCAGGCAGTACCGACGGCCTCCTGTACGATCAAACTTTAACAGCAAAGCGCAGGGACAGGCCTCTGGCGGCAAGAAACCTTGGTATCGTAAACCAGCTAAGCCAGCCCCTAAGTCTGCCTTATGAAGAGGCGCCCCCACCCATGAGGGTGGGGGGAAGGCTTCACCTCTTTGCAGAGGTTTGGGAAGCCACCATCCCCGACGAATGGGTCCGGTCTACTGTGGCCGCAGGTTACAGATTAGAGTTTCTAAAAATCCCTCCTCCTCATTACCAGGAGTCAAGAGTACCAGGCGACCCTGTGAAAAAAGCCGCATTGATAGCGGCATTGAATCATCTGCTATGCCAAAAGGTGATAGTAGAAGTACCAGTCCGGGAACAGGGATTGGGGTTCTACTCCAGCCTGTTTATCATCCCAAAGCCCAACGGCGATGTCAGGCCAATTTTGGACTTAAAGGGAGTAAATGCGTACCTAAAGGTCCGCCCATTACGGATGGAAACTATTCGGTCAGCTGTCGCCGTGCTCCAGAAGGACGACTTTATGGCGTCCATAGACATAAAGGATGCTTACCTTCATGTGCCAATTTTTCAGCCACATCAAGTATTTCTACGCTTCTCGGTGGCTCAACGTCATTTCCAATTTATGGCGCTCCCTTTCGGGTTGGCTACGGCCCCCCGGGTATTCACGAAGGTCCTAGCCCCAATCCTAGCCAATCTAAGGACCCAAGGGGTCACGGTCTTGGCTTACCTGGACGACCTCTTGGTTGTAGACCACTCGTCTCCTGGCCTGGAGCGAGCAGTGGCCCTCACAGTTCAGTACCTCGAAAGGTTCGGCTGGGTCCTAAATCGAGACAAGTCAGCATTCCTGCCCACAAGGCAGCTGGAATATCTCGGCATGAGATTGGATACAGAACAACAAAAGGTGTTCCTACCCCTATTAAAGGTCAAGGCCATCAAAGAGCTAATACAAATAGTTCTAAGAAAGAAAAGGCCAACTGTTCGTCTATGTATGCGACTACTAGGCAAGATGGTGGCCACATTCGAGGCGGTTCCGTACGCTCAGAGCCACACTCGCATCCTGCAGGCAGCCATCCTGTCAGCATGGAGCAAGAGGCCTCAGGCCTTAGAAATTCCTTTGCCACTCTCGCCAAGAGTGCGGCAAAGTCTATCTTGGTGGTTAAACCCTCAGAATCTCCTGAAGGGAAAGACTTTCAGTCCTGTGAACTGGAAAATAGTAACCACAGACGCCAGCCTGATTGGCTGGGGAGCAATATTGGAGGGTTGCACTCGCCAGGGCACTTGGGCAGCGGCAGAGAAGCAGTTGCCCATCAATATCTTGGAGCTCAGAGCTGCTCGACTAGCCCTCAGGGCTTGGACGTCCAAACTGCAGGGGTTCCCGGTGAGAATACAATCGGACAATGCCACGGCGGTGGCATACATAAATCACCAAGGGGGAACCAAGAGTCAAGCCGCTCAGAGAGAAGTGAGCTTGATTTTCTTGTGGGCAGAAGCCCATGTGCCCTGCATATCGGCTATATTCATTCCCGGAGTGGACAACCTACAGGCGGACTTCTTAAGTCGCCAGACTCTGTTGCCGGGGGAGTGGTCTCTGCATCCACAGGTCTTTCAGACACTCTGCCAGAAATGGGGAGTGCCGGACGTGGATATCATGGCATCGAGACTGAACAAGAAGCTAGACAGGTTCATGTCCCGCACAAGGGATCCCAGGGCCTGCGGAACCGATGCGTTAGTTTGCCCTTGGCATCAGTTCAAACTTCTTTATGCATTTCCCCCGCTCCAGTTACTACCCCGCCTGCTGCGCAGGATCAGGGTGGAGCACATACCAGTTATCCTGGTAGCTCCAGCATGGCCCAGAAGGGCATGGTATTCACTAATCCTAAAGATGGTAGTGGGAGACCCTTGGACTCTTCCTCTACGGCCAGACCTGCTATCGCAAGGTCCGATCCTCCACCCTGCCTTACGGCATCTAAATTTGACGGCCTGGAAGCTGAATCCCTGATTCTCAGGGGTAGAGGTCTGTCTCAGAGAGTAATCTCTACCCTAATCAGAGCCAGGAAACCGGTCTCTAGGGTGATTTATTACAGGGTCTGGAAGGCCTATGTAGGCTGGTGTGAGTCCAAGCGATGGCTTTCTCGGAAGTTTACCATCGATAGAGTATTAAGTTTTCTCCAGCTAGGAGTGGATAGAGGACTGGCATTAAGCACAATCAAAGGACAGATTTCAGCTTTGTCAGTATGGTTTCAGCGGCCGCTGGCCACCCACTCGCTGGTTAAGACCTTCATGCAGGGGGTCTTACGTATTAATCCTCCAGTTAAATCCCCGCTTTGTCCGTGGGATTTAAATCTTGTTCTGTCAAGTTTACAGAAACAACCTTTTGAGCCGTTGGCTGAAATTCCTTTGGTTTTACTGACAAGGAAGTTAGTATTTTTGGTCGCCATGGTTTCCGCCAGAAGAGTATCGGAACTGGCAGCCTTATCCTGTAAGGAACCATATCTTATTTTACATAAGGACAGGGTCGTTCTCCGCCCTCATCCTTCCTTCCTACCAAAGGTTATATCCAGTTTTCATCTAAACCAGGATTTGGTATTACCATCCTTCTTCCCTAAACCTACTTCCAGAAAGGAGGGGTTGCTGCATACCTTGGATATTGTCAGGGCCATGAAGGCCTATCTTAAAGCTACAGAGAAGATCCGGAAGACAGATGTGTTGTTCATTTTACCGGATGGGCCCAAGAAGGGGCAGGCAGCTGCAAAATCCACCATCTCGAGATGGATTAAACAGTTAATCACTCAGGCCTACGGCTTGAAAGGGTTGCCTCCTCCGTTATCATTAAAGGCTCATTCTACTAGGGCCATGGGCGCCTCCTGGGCAGCACACCACCAGATCTCTATGGCTCAAGTTTGCAAGGCGGCAACCTGGTCTTCTGTCCACACGTTTACAAAATTCTACCAGTTGGACGTAAGAAGGAATACTGATACAGCCTTTGGGCAGGCAGTGCTGCAGGCTGCAGTTTGAGACCCTCGGATTCCGGGGGGCTCCCTTTTGAGTTAAATTTAAAAAATATTTTTTCTCAACTAAGTTGGATTTATTATGATTTGAGTATATCTCTAAATTAAATCCTTTTGTCTTGGGAAGATGTTCTCCCTCCCCTCATTGTAAGCATTGCTTTGGGACATCCCACATAGTAATGAATATGCCGCTCTGTGTCCCGTGATGTACGAGAAAGAAAAAGGGATTTTTAATACAGCTTACCTGTAAAATCCTTTTCTTGGAGTACATCACGGGACACAGAGCTCCCACCCCTCTTTTGGGGACCATTTTTGGGAGGCATACTGCTTGCTACAAAACTGAGGTACTCCTCCTATGGGAGGGGGTTATATAGGGAGGGGCACTTCCTGTTTGAGATTGCCAGTGTCCATCACCTGAAGGTACTCCATATAACCCACATAGTAATGAATATGCCGCTCTGTGTCCCGTGATGTACTCCAAGAAAAGGATTTTACAGGTAAGCTGTATTAAAAATCCCTTTTTTTGGTCCAACACGACCAACAGTCAACTCTAAGTAATAGAGCAGAGTGGTGAAGAAAGAGGCATTCTGTGAAGTCCTGATCATTTTACCAAACGTTTTATATTTCCAACAATGTTTTAAAGATTACCCATCTTTAAATACAACTCGATCCTGTGGATGGTAGGCATTTTTCCAACGTACCTGCCTTATTCCTATCTTATTTTACTGTATTTTGGTGATGGTGTCACTACATTAGTGCACACTTCTTCTCTCGAGTAGCCCTATTTCTATGTCCAATTGGGGTGATCTAGTATATTGGAGTAATATTTCCAACTAATCAACACCCCTACATTGCTGGTATCTAACACTTATGGATTTCTATATTACCACTTCTCCAGATGCGTCCTGACATTCCTATCTTGCTGGATCTTTAGCACGCAGTCCCTTATTGGTGGCACCAGGGTGGTTCCGATTCTACTCGCATGCTCTGTGCCATGGTGCTTCAATGCACGTGGTATAACTGTTTTGCTGATGTAATTTTCTGATATATATTATATATGCTTATGTATGTCAAAAACCAATAATAATCTGTTTCCTTCTAGAATTACTAATAGCTCCCAAAGAAGCGGTCTCCACGAAACATGTCAAGTTTTTCTGTGTTCTACTATACATGATAGTCATTACATCTCTTTCGAGATTTGATGCTCCCTCTGGATTAGTATTGGTCAATTATTTTGTTGTTAAAGTTGCTACTGTGTTCACTGTTTTGTTTTAATGGTTTATTGTTCATCTATTTTCTGATGGTCCAATAACCCCCTTGGGGCGTTGTATCAATAAACATATTTTATATATTTTTACAATTGGTGCCTACAAAGTCCATTTTTGTCCAATTCTAACATTTGTTGTTCCAATATATTTAGGACGTGGCACTGCACTATCATAGACACCCACAGTCCATCCTGTGTGTGGTGTGCTCTTTTTAATAAGTGAAGAAAGAATAAACTTGCAGATACAGGCTGTGGATATAGAAGCAGTCCTGCCTCCAATGATTAAAGGTTTGTCTCGTCGCCACTCCAGCTGGAGTGGGTATAGTGCTTCCTGGACAGGTCCCTCTCACAGGCCTGGCAGACGAAAAGTCACAAAGGATTGCTGAACAGTAACAAGTCTCTGCCACCGACTTAGCTCTAATAGGACTTAGGCCCCGTACACACCATAGAATCCATCCGCAGATAAATCCCAGCAAATGGGTTTCAGCGGATACACGCCAGCGGATCTGTTTCCGCGGATATATCTCCCCTGGGATGGATTCCAGCAGATCGAATATTCGCTGACATGCAGAACATATCCATCTGCTGGAGTCCATCCCAACGGATGGATCCGCTGGTCTGTATAGACTCACCGGATCCATCCGTCCGAAGGGATCCCCCGCATGCGTCGCAATGATTAGACGCATGCGTGGAATTCCTTATATGACAGCGTCGCGCACGTCGCCGCGTCATAATCGCGGCGACGGCGCGACACGTCATCGCCAGAGGATTTCGGCGCGGATTTCAATGCAATGGTGTGTACACTCCATCGCATGAAAATCCGCCGAAATCCTCGAGAGGATTTATCCACGGAAACGGTCCGCTGGACCGTATTCGCGGATAAATTCTATCGTGTGTATGGGGCCTTAGTGGAATAAAGGGTCTCTGCCACAGGACCAGTACTCAGGAACATGGGTGTAGAGCGAATCCTTTCAGTAATTAGTTATAGGGGGTCACCGACTGCCAGTTTGCATCAGGCAACCTGTCAGTGTACGGTACCCGGATCCCCGATGGTTCGTTCAAGCCCTATTGGATCACCTGCCTCCGGGTTCTCCTCAGACCTCAGACTGAGCCCACAGCACTTAGGCCACTGAACAGCACCCAGCTTGGGATCCTTTTCTTGTAGAGTGGGGACCCAGTAAGTCATTGGGGCCCCTCTGTAGCTTCAATTGCTCTGAGCCATGAGGGCCCAGAGTCAGGAACTCCGCGTAGCACGTGCGCCCCGGCCAGGTAGGCCATAGTGGTGGGGCCCGTGATGTGCGCACACCCTGAAGGTGGGTGCCACACCTAGAACCAGGAACCCGCGAAGAACCCCGGAAAATGGCGTCTGCCACAGAAATACCCCTCCCCAGCATGCCCCGCGAGGGAAACACTCCTCCAATTGGCTGCTGGGTCCCTCTGGCGCCACTTGTCGTCCGCAGGCGTAACTACACCTCCAGAATACAGAACGACCCAGAACAGCCCAGAACTGGCAGAACCCAATCTAACAAAAATGAAAGCAATGTAATTCTCTCATCCCCCAACTAAATTCAGCGTAGCACCTGTACTGATAAGTACACATGGGCTACACTTCAGTTTGCCCCAGTGCGCATGTGCCGATGGCATCGGCACATGCAGGTTACAGGGGATTTTTCCTAAACCGTGCACTAACGCCCAATAACACACAGATCCTTTCTCTATTTGCAACGTAGTGAGCGTCCTGACTCTCCTGTAGTCCAAAGGAGGGGGCGAGCACGACACTCCACACCAGGGAGAAGGCCTTGCATTACTGTGTGGAGTTATAGACAGAAGAACAGAAAGTGAAGATTTCTCAGAAGAAATAAAGACATTTAAAAGCAAAATAAGGTAAGTAAAGGAGGACTGCACTAAGGTTAAGGAATCTGAGAAGAGGTCTCTGCCACAGACCCTCCTGAATGAACGTCTGGGAAAAGCCTCTGCCACAGGCTTTCTCCGATTGAAGATATGGAGGTAACACTCCTGAGTAAAATTTCGCCTGGATCTTCTAGTTAACGTCATTTGCAGGTACCGACTGAAAAGGGGAGTCAATCCTTCAGTGTCCGGTACCTTGATCCCCGGTGGTTCGTCTGAATCCTGTTGGACCGCCAGCCTCTCAATGGCGCTCCTCAGATGGACTCCCCACCGAACAGCCACACTCGCTTGGGATCTTCAAAAGTGGGAAGCCAGTCAATTACTGAGTCCCCGTCCTGCTTGAATGTCCCGGACCCACTTAGGCCCGAAACCAGGGCCTAAGTGGGTCTGAAATAGCACGCATAGCACGCACACCCCGGCCAGGTAGGCCATAGCGCTAGGGGAGCGGTGATGTGGCCACCATAAAGGTGGGTGCCACACTCCAACCCGGAAAACACACACCCCAAAAATTGCGTCTGTCCCATAAGTACCCTCTCCCAGCATGCCCCGCGAGGCCCAAACCTCCGGATTGGCCACTAGGAGAGAACACCCAAACCTCAGCTTCCACTGCTGCCACCTATCGCCCCGGGGTGGAACAACACCCCAGCAACGACAGAATGAGCCCACAGCACAGCCAAGCTGAAACGGAGACCCTAACGAATAATTACAATTAGAATCAGAGTCACTTACACTCTGATTATCCCTTAACTTTTAATAGCACTGGTACTTGGAAGTACACAGGCGCTACACACTCCCCCACTTGAATAGACACTGTCCTCAGTGTCCCATAAAAGCATTCAAGCCTGAATGCCTGACCTGAATCTAAATAACAGCAAGAGAGAGATAGAAAAGATATAAAACTTTGAGTTATAAAATATTACTTTGTACAAATATTTACAGTGATACATTATCACATCACATATTCCTAACTATCTATCCTGCCCCATTCTCCGACAGTATTGATAGAAGGCCAACAACCTAAAAAAAAAACAATGGGAGAAACATACACACAATATACATCCGTATACATCTAAAAGTCACCAAGGGTGGATTTGAAGCTGCACCTTCTCTCTTTTAAAAAAAAAGTGAAACCTCCTTTCCCTCCCAAAGGGACACATCAATTATAAGTGCTAAGGTTTTCTCAAACTGCAAGGCTTGGGAGAAAATATGTGAGAAAATATATACAATTTACTCTGCGCTGGCAGAAGGTGCAGAACACTGCCCCTAGCGGTCAGTTCACTGGTACTACCAGCATAAGGCAGTCCACTGTTTACTCAGAACAACTAGCAGTAAAATGGAGATATGAAAAACTGTGTCTTCTCCTCCTTTCTTTTTCCTGGTGCTGTGAAGAAGCCGGCAAGACCCTATCCTTACTAACTGATCAAACCCCCCAAAGTTCTGCACAAGCAACAAAGTGTGGATCCGGTGGGATGAAAACACAAACTGGAAATGGGCAATAGTTCTTGTCCGTAACTTCTTCAAAAGCAATAGCAAAGGTGACAACCAAGGCATGAGGCCTACTTATAGAACCGTGGATCTGGCAAAACAACAATATCCCCTCGGAAATTGGTAGTGGTAACAGAAAAAACTTGATCCACTCTCCCGGGACATTTGAGGACCACTTTATCATTAAAGATGTGCCGGCCAGGACTCCAATCCTTCAAGCAGCTTTCAAACTTGTGATTTAAGTGGATGAAAGTGTAGTCCGTGTCACAAGCACACCTGGATACATTCAAGTGCTCCCAGATTGCATCATGGTACCAGCCCTCTCTTGCCTGCTCAATCACGGGCATGAGAGCTGGAGGCACATAGGGGTATTCCCACCCGTAGTCAGTGGCCACCCTCTTCATGAGGATGCGCTGCAACCGGGCAAGTCTCGGCAGGTTACGGGAATGTCCAAGTCCTGGTAAAACAACAGTGTCAGGCGCCCTCTTTAGTACAGGCAATGCGGCAGGTGTGGGATTAACAACTCTGGTATTCAGCATTCCAACTTCCCATGTCAGCTGCAGGACGTCCGTCCTCGCCTTGGCATCAGAAGCGCAATTCTTTCGGTTGCGTGATTTGAAAGGCCAGGATTTTTTTTACCCCATTGCGACTCAGGGAACTCCGGCTCAAACCACTTATCGTCTCCAGCATCAGACGATGAGTCCAGATCTGAGGTGTCACACTTCTCAGCAGGCAGACAGGTGCGTCCCCCAATAGGGACGTTGGTCAAGTCACTTGAGCATACAGGTAGGCCTCGACCGCAGCCGCGGGAAGCCTGTACAGGGCCCACTTTAGCAACGGCATGCCACGCGGAGACCACGTTAGTGACTGTAGCCTCCAGTCCGGCATATGTTGGCACACTGGTCACACATTCTGGCTCATCCACATCGCTTACCTCCGGTGATCTAGCTGGGGTAGCAGTAGCAGCCAACAGCAGGGTGAGCGTGGATGAGATGATCATGACCTCCGGATCAGCAACCACAGCAGTTGGGGAGGGTTCCGGCCATGGGGCCTCCTCCTCCGTGGTTACAGTCCCATTGATCCAGTCCACCTTGTACTCCCGGGGAGATTCGGTCGATGGCTCGATTTGGAACAGGTAAGCCCGGCACTTCTTGCACCGGGCAAAGGGCAAAATCCGGACGGCCAGCTCCAAACAGCGGGGACAGGACAGTCCAAGGGCCTCCACGCTACTGCTGGTGAACAGCACGAATTTCCCCTCGGTCCGCATTCGGATTCCGGTATCCGTCAGAGGAACTCCAGCAGCAGCAGACATCGTGTTGACTCCCAGGACAGACATCTGGGGTCTCAGCTTTTCAAAAGGAGCAGACATACTAGCACAACCTTCTCTCATGGGCGGGCAATCACTCTGTCCTTTGGCGCCAAACTCAGCCCACATCTCACGCAGGGGTGGGTAGCTCCTCCCACTTGGAAACTTTTCTTCCCACGTGGCAGGCGCACATGGCTTCGCCACACGTGCACCTGGCTTTAATGGCAACGTTAACTCCTTCCTCACCAAGCACATTTTGACACACAACAGTTCCTTTTTCACAATGAAATAAACTTCTAAATCTTGATACATTGAGGTAACAGCCGATCCCGGACGAGCCCCCACATGTAGTGATACCCCCAAAGGGGCTGCTGAGAATAGAATGGGATGGCACATTACCTCATGGCTTCTTCCAAACATCTAGGGGTGAATGATGAATGCAACAGGAGAAAAAGGAATGTCCGCAAAGGAATGTCTTTTATGTGCTCTTTATTACCCAGCCGGGTAAAAACAGTAAACAGGTGATGAAAGATGGAAGTTGGAAGGAGAACAGCAGATTCAGGCGTACAATAGGGAAATAGTCCTGCTTCCGACAACACTTAGTTTTCTTCGCCACTCCAGCTGGACAGGTCTCTTTCACTGACCTGGCAGCCAGACTATCACTCAGAACCTGAGAAGAGGTCTCTGCCACAGACCCTCCTGAATGAACGTCTGGGAAACGCCTCTGCCACAGGACTTCTCCGATTGAAGATATGGAGGTAACACTCCTGAGTAAAATTTCGCCTGAATCTTCTAGTTAACGTCATTTGCAGGTACCGACTGAAAAGTGGAGTCAATCCTTCAGTGTCCGGTACCTTGATCCCCGGTGGTTCGTCTGAATCCTGTTGGACCGCCAGCCTCTCAATGGCGCTCCTCAGATGGACTCCCCACCGAACAGCCACACTCGCTTGGGATCTTCAAAAGTGGGAACCCAGTCAATTACTGAGTCCCCGTCCTGCTTGAATGTTCCGGACCCACTTAGGCCCGAAACCAGGAACACCGCATAGCACGCACGCTCCGGCCAGGTAGGCCATAGCGCTAGGGGCGCTAAAGGTGGGTGCCACACTCCAACTCGGAAAACACACACCCCAAAAATGGTGTCTGTCCCATAAGTACCCTCTCCCAGCATGCCCCGTGAGGCCCAAACCTCTGGATTGGCCGCTAGGAGAGAACACCCAAACCTCAGCTTCCACTGCTGCCACCTATCGCCCGGGGTGGAACAACACCACAGCAACGACAGAATGAGCCCACAGCACAGCCAAGCTGAAACAGAGACCCTAGCGAATAATTACAATTAGAATCAGAGTCACTTACACTCTGATTATCCATTGAATTTTAATAGCACCGGTACTTGGAAGTACACAGGCGCTACATGTGCAAGCGATGACAATGTTTTAGGACTTCCCTAATAGCCGGCCATTGGGTCGGGGAAACCAATGTGTGTGCAGATGTGCCTTTAGGGCTTGTTTGGGACCGTGCACAGGGGGATGCAGGAAAAAAAATAAATCTTATCTAGATGAGAAATGAGGAAGTGCTGCTTTGCAGCGCTAATAAATATCACAAGTAAAAACTTCAACTGTAGGAGAGGGAAGGTAGAGGGGTCAGGGCACCATGACTTTTTAGGATGAAGGTCCACTTTAAGGTATAACTACAACTTCAATGCAGTCTCACCATCTTTTGGAAGCCCCCTGCCATCAGCCCTGTCCCAAGTCTTATACCAACCAGTTCCTGCTAAGAGTGCAGATACACAATAACACCCCCCAAGACATGAAATCTTCTAATTTGCATGTATTGAATTCCATGCCTGTGGGGTGGGCAGATGACTAATGCTCATTTATTTCTACATCAGTTTGTAGCTGGCTACACCACAAATGTAGGATTACTAATGTAATGAAAGGGCTGGTTCACCCCACAACCCAGGGATTGTGGGATATATGTTTCTTCACAGGAAGTGTCAGTTCTTAGACTACAGACAGAAGTCATGCATTAACCAGTGTAATGTCATGACAAATGCCTCATGTTTGAACGCAAACTGAAAATTCTAATATCGGAATGGGAAAATTTACTTTACTATAGGCTGTGCGTACAGTGCAACAAATGACATCATGAAACTACATGATCAATACATGTCTTATGCAGGTGGAAAATACAAGGTGCAGGTAGAAAGGGTTTTAATGCCTTTAATGAATATAGCGATGCATTCATTTGTGTGTTTTATATCTGCTAGAAGTTCTGTTTTAGAGTATATCTAAACCCTTGAAGAACATTCTTGTTCAGTGACAGGGCTAAAAAATTCTGGAATTGCCCTGGCACAGCCCTTCCTGTAATCACCCACTGTTAATGATTACTGCAAAGTTATTGGTACACAATAGATTCTGTACTGGAAAATATGACCTGTATAGATTTTATGAAAGATGCAGCAGCAAACCACTGATTAGCTGCTATTGTACTGTATTGAACTGTTACAGAGCTCTGTTCTCCTCCTGTGGATTGCTCAGCAGGAAGGATCCCATCATGATATGCCAACAGATTTGAGTGGGTGTAAACAGGGCCGCCATCATGGGCTACTTTCCAGGTCCTGCCCAACCAATTCAGCAGGGAAGCAAAAGAGGTGGGCGAAGGCAGTGAGGAGACTCTGGGCACCGCGATCTGCAGGCTGTGGCAATTAAAAACAAAAAATGCTTTCCCCAGTCAAGCGTACTGTTTCTTCACTGTTGGTTGTCGTTGTCGGTGTAGTAATCTCCTATGCCAGACATTACAGTCCTAGCCTCTTTTATATCTGTAGCGCTACCCCCTTCAAGAGCCGCTGATTGATTTGGGATCAGCGTATTAAGTTACCTCTATGTGTTGTCTAGGGATGAATGTAGTGAGAAGAGCAGTAAGCGAATGTCCAGACCTGTAGCTGAAGTTTTCTGAATGCTTTATTTCCTTGGTCCTGTTGACTTGAGGTAGATAGGAAAGGTTGATGAAAGTAGAGTAACTTTGCAGTATCAGGCTTTGGATAAGGAAAGCAGTCCTGCCTTCTGTGATTATATCAATGCGTCACCACTCTAGCCAGAGTGGGTGAAGTGCCCCTGGACAAACCTCTGCCACAGGTTTGGCAGCCAGAAAGTCACTTGAGGTTGCTGGGAGGAACAATTCTTTGCCACGATTTGGCTCTAATTAAATTAGGTTTTAAGATGGAGACCTCTGCCACAGGCCCAATGGTAGAACTGTAGAGCAAATCCTCCCAGTATGTCTTCTAATAAAGGACACCAGCCAACAGTCTGAATATGATCTGTCAGTCTCTGGCAACCAGATCCCCGATGGTTCGTTCAAGCCCTTTTGGATCACCTGCCTCTGGGTTCTCCTCAAGCCGATCCCCCACCGAACGGCATACAGCCTGGGATCTTCTCAGTAGAAGTGGGGACCCAGTAAGTCACTGGGGCCCCTTTCAGCATCAGTAAGGAACTCCGCGTAGCATGCGACCCCGGCCTGGTAGGCCATATCGCCGGGGTCTGTAGTGTGCGCACACCCTAAGGGTGGGTGCCGCACCCGGAACCAGGAACCCGCGAAGAACCCCGAAAAATGGTTTCTGCCACAGATATACCCTCCCCCAGCATGCCCCGTGAGGGAAACACTCCTGCAATTGGCTGCTGGGGAAAAGTGGCTCTGCCTGAACCCCTCTGGCGCCACCTGTCGCCCCGGAGATGGAACTACAACTCCTGAAGCGCAGAATGACCCACGGGACAGTTCAGGAATGACAACAGCCCAATTTAGCAAAATCAGGAATGGGAGCAACATAACTCTCCCATTCTCCCACTAACTTTAGCGTAGCGCCCTTTCTGAATGTAAGGGGGCGCTACATATCAATCTCCCGGGCAGGTTGGGACTGTAATGTACTTGTCTGGCACGGGAGATTGCTACGACAGCAATGGTGCGCTTGGCTGTGGACATTTTTAAAAAAAATTGTTACAGCCTGCAGATCGCGGCGCCCAGAGTGTCTTTTCCGCCTCTGTCCATACCCCTGCCTTCTGAGGGATTCCTCTGACTGGGATGGCTGTGTGTGCAGGGAGGGGGTCTTCCACCTGAAAGGTGTGGAGGTGCCCACTAGCAGGACTTGGCTGTGTGTGTTGAATGTGCTATCTTTTAACAATTGCTATATGGGGATGTCTCTTTTATGGATTGGGCTATCTCTTTGTTGAACTGGACCATCTCTTTGCTGGGTTGGGATGTTTCTTTTCTGAATTGGGCTGTTTCTTTGCTGGACTGGGATGTCTCTTTTCTAGATTGGGCCTTCTCTTTGCTGAATATGGGGAGATGTCTCTGCTGAATATATGGGAATGTCTCTTTGCTGGATTGGGTTGTCTCTTTGCTGGATTGGGCTGTCTCTTTGCTAAATATATGAGGATGTCTCTTTACTGGATTGGGCCAACTCTTTGCTGAATATATAGGGGTTGCAAGCACCGATGATTTGCAATAAACTTCTAACTTTCATACAGTTGTTGAGTGTTAAAAAAAAGCGTGTGCACTGAAGGACTTGGTGGGATGGCCAGTGGGTGGATTTGATGGGGCGACCAGTGGGCAGGCCCTGGGGAATGTTGATGGTCAGGCCCAGGGAGGCCTGACGTGTGTAAGGGGCCCCAAAATTTCTGATGGCTGCCCTGGTTGTAAAGGCAGAAGGTTTTTTCCTTCATGCACATTTGAGTGCAGTTCCCCCCTCGTGTACATGAGAGCAGAGCCTCTGTCTGCTCTCTCCCTCTTTGGCTCAGAGACAGCACACCAGTTACAATATCCTTGATCGCTGCCACACCAGTTACACTGTCCCTGATCACTACCACAACTAACCTATCTGCATGTCCAACTGACTATGTTCCTGTAAGACACTGGTCCCAGCCATCCACTGGACAATTGCACTCCTGGAACCAAGGGAACTCTATTCTTCCTTTCTTTAGACTGGAGGCTGCCATGTACCAGTAGGCTAGGCTTGCTTGACTTATAGAAACTAGGACTGCTATAGGTGAGGATACTCTAAGCCAAGGTTTAAAATTTAAAGTCCTGAGCTATTAGCCAGGCCTCAAGGGTTACTCACCACCAGTTGCCCCGCCCAACCCCTACCCTGCCTCTAATTCCGCCCCTAAACACGCCCGCATAAATTATCTCATGAAATGACACTTCACTGTTTTATGCAGAATTAAGTTATAAAAATAAATATTAACAACAACTTTATCCATGCCCAACAATGCAGCCTGCCCATGTCCATCAATGCAGCCTACCCGTGTCCACCAATGCAGCCTGTACCACCAATGCAGCCTGTGTCCGCCAGTCCAGCCTGTGCCCCCAATGCAGCCTGTGCCCGCCAATGCAGCCTGTGCCTGACAGTGCAGTCTGTGTACGCCAGTGAAGCCTGTGTCACCAATACAGCTTGTGTCCCCAATGGATCCTGTGTCCCCAATGCAGCCTGTGCCCCTAATGCAGCCTGTGTCCCCAATAGAACCTGTGTCCCCAATGAAACCTGTGTCCCCAGTGCAGCCTGTTCCCCAATGCAGCCTGTGCCAACAATGTAGCCTGTGTCCCCAATGCAGCCGGTCTACCCAATACTACCTGTGTCACCAATGCAGCCTGTGTCCCCAATGCAGCCTACCTGTGCAGGGGAAGCAAGAGAAGAGCCACCGCCCAGATAATCAGTGCAGTTTTTATTTCAATAGCTATGTTACCCGCTGCGCGCTGTCAAATACAGCCCCTGCCCCTTATTTGGGGAATTTTGATAGACAGATCACTCATCCCAGGATTGGACAGGTGATCTGTCTATCAAAGTGCCCGGACAAAGAGGAGGGGCTGTATGTGACGGGGCACGGCAGGGGAACACGCAACTATTGAAATTAAAGCTGTTATGTTCCCGACGCTCTGATCATCCGGGCAGCGGCTCTCCTCTCTCTTTCCTCTCCGATCGCTGGGAGAATGTCTCCCATACAACCCATCTGCCGGTGGTGCTCGCCCCCCCCCCCCCCGCTCCCAGGCAGCCATAGCCCGCCAGTGGAATTTTTGAGGGCTGCTCTAAGCTATATTTCCTGACCACTCGTATAGAGATGACAATTACAGTATTGGTCATGATACAATTGGTTGATTTGTGTGATAAACAAGATACAATATCTGGTACTCAGGGTAATCAATCCAGACAGTGAAAAAGACACACATATGTGGCATTGTTATTTTCAGAAGGAGTACCAGAATGTGTTTTGGATTGTAATTCTAAGTATGCCCATGGTGCATGTGAGAAATATATTTTTTAAGCCGACAACTTTGTATAAAAAATCTTAATTTCATTTTCATTACGCATTTTCCAAAAACTTGTGTCAAAAAAATAAATCTTCAAAAGAATCCCCACCCCTTATGGGTGTTTCCACTGTTCTGGTGCTCCAGGGCCTCCAAAAATTAGATAGCTGGTGTCACCTACCTTGTGGCAGAGCCTGACGTGTAGAGGGAGGCCTCTCGGACAGCCCCTCTGGGACCACTGATGTTGCGACAGTGGCCACGAGAGCATGGCGAAGTATGACTGCCTGTAAAATGTTCTGCCAGCTGCAGGAGTGAGTAGGAGGTGCATCACCTGAGACAGGTCAAATCGCTGAAACAGCAGATGTCAGCAGAGACAGCAAAGCCGGGACTGGGCAGACAGCAGGTGCTTGACAGACAGCTGGCAGATGTGGAAGGACTAGCAGCACTCAGCAGGTGAAGGACAAGGAGGTACCAGGAAGAATGTAGATCAGAACAGATGGATAACAGGATGTAAGGTCAGACGAGCCAAGTCAGTAACAGACGGTCAGATACAGGCATGAACGGCAGGCAGAGAATGGTCAGGATACAAGCAGAGGTCAGCAACATAGAATCAGGCAGATGAGCAGGAGGCAGAGCAAACCCAGAAACAGACCAAGGTCAGGGCAGGTAGCATTCAAGCAAGGTCAGGGCAGGATCAATAACAAAAGACAAACACAGGAACCGATGCACGGACACAGGTAACAGCTGTAGATCAGACAGCACTGGCTAATAGAACTGCTGAAATTTAAATAGTCTCATTGGCACACACGGGTGCACATTTATGCACAGAAGAACAGGCACCCACACATCTCTGCTTGCACACCCATGTACATCTTGAGGCTTCATCTGTACTATGGCTAATGCAGTAGGAAATGAGATGCATAAATGAAGGGCCTTAGAAAGCCTGAAGGTGCTCCTTGGACTTTGGGCCCCGCTATGTGGCTAAGCTGTGAAAAAGTCTCACAGACTCACACATATGGTATCCCCATACTCAGGAGGAGTAGCAGAATGTGTATTGGTGTGTTATTTTAAGTATGTCTATGATGTATGTTAGAAATATCCTATTCAATGACAACCGTGTATAAAAAAAAATACATTTTAATTTTCTTTCCTGCATTTTCCAAAAACTTGTGTCAAAAAATGACATTTTCAGAAGGCTCATTATGCCTCTTATAAAATATGTTGGAGTGTTTGTTTTCCGAAATAGGGTCATTTTGTGGATGTTTCCACTGTCCTGATGCTTCATAGCCTCCAAAAAGCAAATTGGTAATAAGGAAATTTGAGTTCCTGAAAGCCCAAAGGTGCTCCTTGGATTTTGGGTCCGTCTATGTGGCTAGGCTGTAAAAAAGTCTCACACATGTGGTATCCTCATACTTGAGTGGCATAGCAGAATGTGTTTTGGGATTAAATTCTAATAGCCAGATTCACAAAGAGTTACGCCGGCGTATCAGTAGATACGCCGATGTAACTCGGAATCTAAGCCGTCGTAAATTTAAGTGTATGCTCAAACTGAGATACACTTAAACCTAGCTAAGATACGACGGCCTGCGCTGTCGTAACTTAGGGTGCAATTTTTCCGCTGGCCGCTAGGTGGCGCTTCCGTTGAGTTCGGCGTAGAATATGTAAATGACTAGATACGCCGATTCACGAACATACTTGCGCCCGTCGCAGTAAAGAAACGCCGTTTACGTAAGGCGTTTTCCGGCGTAAATTTATTCCAACAAATAGCTGGCCTAGTCAATGTTAAGTATGGCCGTCGTTCCCGCATCGAAATTTGAAAATTTTACGTTGTTTGCGTAAGTCGTCCGTGAATGGGGCCGGACGTAATTTACGTTCAAGTCAAAACCAGTACGTCCTTGCGGCGTACTTTGGAGCAATGCACACTGGGATATGTACACGAACGGCGCATGCTAATGTCAATCACGTCGGGTCACCAATCATTTCCATAAAACACGCCCCCCCATCCTCATTTGAATTAGGCGCGCTTACGCCGGCCCCATTTACGCTACTCCGCCGTAAGTTAGAAGCCAAGTGCTTTGTGAATACAGTACTTGCCTCTCTGACTTAAGGCGGCGTAGCGTAAATATGATACACTACGGCTCCTTAAAGATACGGCGCCCTACCTGAATCTGGCTATCAGTATGCTGTGTGTGAGACATAACTTAAAATTTACCTAATTTGCAAATTTTCTAAAAAAATATGAAAAAAATTACAACTTCAAAAAACTCACAATGACTCTTATTAAATATATTGGACTGTCTATCTTATAAAAAAGTGGTAGTTTTGGAGGGTATTTGTACTGTCCAGGCATTTTAGGGCTTCAAGAAATAATATAGGCAGTCAGTACATCAATTGCATTGAAAAAGTATTCATACCCCTTGAAATTTGCCACATTTTGTCATGTTACAACCAAAAACGTAAATGCATTTTATGTGATAGACCAACACAAAGTGAAAGGAAAATGATAAATGGTTTTTAAAATATTTTACAAATAAATATCTGAAAAGTGTGGCATGCATTTGTATTCAGCCCCCTTTACACTGATACCCCTAACTAAAATCTAGTGGAGCCAACTGCTTTCAGAAGTAACCAACTTAGTAAATAGAGTCCATCTGAATGTAATTTAATCTCAGTATAAATACAGCTGTTCTGTGAAGTTCTCCAAGGTTTATTAGAGAACCTTAGTGAACAAACAGCATCATGAAAGCCAAAGAACACACCACACGGAGCATTGTTCAATCCATCATCTGAAAATGGAAAGAGTATGGCATAACTGCAAACCCATCAAGACATGGCCATCCACCTAAACTGACAAGCCGGGCAAGTAGAGCATTAATCATAGAAGCAGCCAAGAGGCCTATGGTAACTCTGGAGGAGCTACAGAAATCCACAGCTCAGGTGGGAGAATCTGTCCACAGGACAATTATTAGTCATGCACTCCACATATCTGGCCTTTATGAAAGAGTGGCAAGAAGAAAGCCATTGTTGAAAGAAAACCATAAGAAGTCCTGTTCACAGTTTGTTAGAAACCATGTGGGGGACACAGCAAACATGTGGAAGAAGGTGCTTTTGTCAGATGAGACCAAAATTAAACTTTTTGGCCTGCAAGCAAAACGCTATGTGTGGCGGAAAACTAACACTGCATATCACCCTGAACACACCATCCCCACCGTGAAACATGGTGGTGGCAGCATCATGTTGTGGGGATACTTTTCTTCAGCAGGGACAGGGAAGCTGGTCAGAGTTGATGGGAAGATGGATGGAGCCAAATACAGGGCAATCTTAGAAGAAAACCTGTAAGGCCGCATACACACGATCGGTCAAAACCGATGAAAACGGACTGAAGTTCAGTTTCATTAGTCCAAACCGATCGTGTGTAGGCCCCATCGGTCAGTTGTACTTCGGTCAAAAAAAAGAGAACTTGCTTTAAAATTGAACCGATGGACGCCTGACCGATGGGTCAAAACCGATCGTTAGTATGCAAAGGCATCAGTCAAAAGGCTGCGCATGCTCAGAATCAAGTCGACGCATGCTTGGAAGCATTGAACTTCGTTTTTTTCAGCATGTCGTGTGTTTTACGTAACCGCGTTCTGACACGATCGTTTTTTAAACCGATGGTGTGTAGACCGAAGATCTTCAATTTGATCCACCTCTGTGCATGCGATAAATCACTTCTTGTGCGACCCTTCACCGGCTTGTGTCCTTACCTTTATACCGCGTACACACGATCGGACATTCCGACAACAAAACCGTGGATGTTTTTCTGACATAATCTTGGCTCAAACTTGTGTTGCATACACACGGTCACACAAATGTTGTCGGAAATTCCAAACGTCAAGAACGCTGTGGCGTACAACACGTACAACGAGCCGCGAAAAATTAAGTTCAATAGGCAGTGCGGCTCTTCTGTTTGATTCCGAGCATGCGTGGCTTTTTGTGCGTCAGAATTTTTTGTCAGAAAAATTGAGAACCAGCTCTCAAATATTTGTTGTCGGAAATTCCGACAGCAAATGTCCGATGGAGCCTACACACGGTCGGAATATCCGACCGAAAGCTCACATCGAACATTTGTTGTCGGAAATTCCGATCGTGTGTATGCGGCATAAGGCTTAATAAAAACGCATGTGACAGTGCACTGCATTCTACAGAAAATTACAGCGCTGCAGATTGAAAAGGAAAGGTAACTTTTAATAACATTCAGTTACAATACGACTTGAATCACAATTCAATGCTATATATATATTTTTTTTTTATTTGCTATTTTTTAGTTTCTCTTTAACTCATGCAGTGTGTGTGGGGGGGGGGGGGAGCACTGCTAGGGAATATTTAAAAGCAGCTTGGGCTTTAGGATAAGGTGACCAGATTTTTAAAATGAAATCCGGGGACATATATTTTCTTTTACTAGTAATCAGTCACTCTCTGCCCATCGCCGCTGCCGCCCAGCTCACAGCCTGTCAAGTCTTAGGCCGCGTACACACGATCGGTCAAACCGATGAGAATGGTCTGATGGACCGTTTTCCTTGGTCCAAACCGATTGTGTGTGGGCGCCATAGGTTAGTTAACCTTCGGTCAAAAAAATAGGAACTTGCTTTAAAATTTAACCGATGGACGCCTAACGATAGGTCAAAACCGATCGTTAATAGGCACAACCATCGGTTAAAAATCCACGCATGCTCAGAATCAAGTCGACGCATGCTTGGAAGCATTGAACTTCATTTTTTTCACCACGTCGTTGTGTTTTACGTCACCACGTTCTGATACGACCGTTTTTTTAACTGATGGTGTGATAAAAACTGCTCTACCACTCATATGCAGACGACACACAACTATATTTCCGCATTTGCAATAAAAAGGATCATCACCTCAATCTAGAGACATGCCTCTCTTTGATAGAGGACTGGATGACAAAGAGTACTTAAAGCGGATGTGCCATGGGAAAAAAATATTAAAAGCCAGCAGCTACAAATACTGCAGCTGCTGACTTTTAATATTAGGACACTTACCTGTCCTGGAGTCCAGCGCCGATCGCAGCAGAGGACGAGCGATCGCTCGTCTCTCTGCTGCTCCCCCCGCCATCCACGCTGAGGGAACCAGGAAGTGAAGTGCTGCGGCTTCACTGCCCGGTTCCCTACGGCGCATGCGCAAGTCGCGCCGCGCCCGCCGATTGGCTCCCGCTGTGTGCTGGGAGCCGAGTGTGACGGAATGCCCGTCTTTTGCCCGTGAATGCCGGGCCGGAAGTGGGTGCAAATACCTGTCTTTAGACAGGTATCTGCACCCCCCTCCCCCCTGAAAGGTGTCAAATGTGACACCGGAGGGGGGGAGGGTTCCGATCAGCGGGACTCCACTTTAGGGTGGAGAACCGCTTTAAACTCAACGGAGAGAAAACAGAACTTCTCCTGTTTCACGCCAAGCGTATGAATCAACCTACAACAACTTGGACCCCCCCCCCGCCCATTCTGGGCAAAATCATCACCCCTAGCGCCAAAGTCAAAAGTCTCGGGGTCATCTTTGACTCTCACATGACAATGGACGCACAAATAGGGTCAGTAGTCAGCGGATCTCACCATCTGCTGCGCCTACTACGCAGACTTACTCCTTTTATTCCCAAGGAAGACATAGCGGTCGTGGTGGGAGCTATTGTAAACTCGAGATTGGACTATGCAAATGCCCTTTACCTCGGACTCCCCAAGTACCAAATCGCTCATCTACAAGTCGTTCAAAATACGGCCGCTAGACTTGTGACTGGGAAAAAACCTTGGGAATCAATCTCACCTTCACTGAGATCCCTTCATTGGTTGCCAGTAAAAGACAGAATCACTTTTAAAGCACTCTGTCTAATGCATAGATGTATCTATGGGAATGCTCCCCATTATCAATGCGAAAAAATAAAAGCTCATAATCCCAATCGCGTTCTGCGATCCACCAATCAAAATTTCCTCCAGATACCCAAAGCCAGATACAAGTCCAAAGGAGAAAGGAGATTCGCGGTCCAAGGGCCCAGACTATGGAACGCTTTACCAACCAGCATTCGGTTGGAGGAGAACCACTTAGCATTCAGGAGAAAGATCAAGACTCATCTCTTTTGGTACCAAAGGAGACAGGAACAACAAGCGCCCAGAGGCGATTAAGTTCGCATGTGCTGCGCTATATAAAGTTTTCATTCATTCATTCATTCATACACATCAGACCATCAGTCAGCTTCATCGGTTAACCGATGTGAACGGTCCTTCGGACCGTTTTCATCAGATGGACTGATCGTGTGTACGAGGCTTTACTCTCCGGGTCACGGCTACTACTGGGTGGGGAGCGGAGGAAGATCACTCCACCAGGGAAGGCAAGGAGATAGGCCCCGTACACACATCCGAGAAACTCGACGAGCAAAACACATTGTTTTGCTCGTCGAGTTCCTTGTGGAGCCGCCGAGGATCTCGGCGAGCCAAGTTTCCCCATTGACTAACGAGGAAATAGAGAACATGTTCTCTATTTGGCTCGACGAGTTCCTCGTCAGTTTCCTCGGCCAAAAGTGTACACACGACCGGTTTCCTCGGCAGAATACGGCTCCCATCGAGTTTCTGGCTGAATTCTGCTGAGAAACTCGGTCGTGTGTACGGGGCCATAGGCAGATGGCTGGTCGGAACTTGAGCCAGGGCCGGATTAACAAGGGGGCTGATGGAGCTGCAGCTCCAGGCCCCTTTCTCAAGATAGGCCCATTTGCCCAAAAAAATAAAAATTCAGAGAAAAAAAAAAAGATCGACTTTGGGGGGTTGTAGTTCGACGACCAGAAGTCACAGAAACCCCACATTTGGGGGGTAGGCATGGGAAGAGCTACCCCACAACTGGTCAAAATATGGGACGGCTATCATTTATGGTTCCGGAGATACGGACCTGCTTGCACAGCCTGTCAGAAGCTACATTCAGAGCGGCCAATATAAATACAAGCTGACACACTGCAGCAAACTGATAGGATCACAGGGCTTATAATAATTATTTGTATATTACTCATGGTAATTAACCCCTTACCACCCAGGCCAATTCTGACACTTCTCTACTACATGTAAAAATCATCATTTGTTTTTTGCTAGAAAATGACTCTATGGTGGTCTTTACACTTTTTATGTTGCACGGTGTAGAGCTGCACGATTCTGGCTAAAATGAGAATTGCAATTCTTTTTCTTAGAAGATAGATCACGATTCTGTCACAATTCTTGCGGCGTAACATCATCTTTCACATTAAAACAAAAAAACAAACAAAAAAAAAATGGGCTAACTTCACTATTTTGTTTTTATGGTTTTTATTATTCATTGAAGTGGGCAAATGCAGTGTGACATAAAATATTGCAGCAATTGCCATTGTATTCCCTAGAGTCTCTGCTAAAATATATATAATGTTTGGCGGTTCCAAGTAATTTTCTAGCAAATAATATTGCTTTTTAATTTAAGAAACAAGTGTTGGACTTAAAGTGGTTACATTTAATTACAATGTTAGTTAGTTACACTTTTTCATTTTGTTTACAAACTTTGCAGACTGCCCAGATTTGTTCTTTACACACAGAAGTGTATCACTTTGATCCAAGAAGGAAGCGTTAGTTACAATGTTTCCTTTTAAAAACCTGGCAGACTGCCCGGATATTTTCTTTTGATAGCTGAAAGTCTCTCCACTTGTTATATGAAAGAATCAGCAAACTCTGCATTGGAGATCGTCAGGGGGGTTGAATCGAGATCACGATTTTTTTAACGATTAATTGTGCAACTCTAGCACGGTATTTGCGCAGCAATTCTTCAAACATGTTTTTTTTTTTTTTTTAAATTGTATTCATTAAAAAAAACACTACTTAGTTAAGTAAGCACAATTTTTTTTGGTATCCTAAGCGATGCTTTAAATTTTTTTTAGGTTACGGGCCAGATTCACAAAGATTAGCGGATCTTTAGATCCGTGTAACCTATGTGAATTAAGATCCGCCCTCGCAAGTTTGTGAGGAAAGTGTCAAATTCACAAAACACTTACCTCCAAACTTGCGACGGCGGATCCTAACTCCCCCAGCGGAATTCAAATTCCGCGGCTAGGGGAGTGTCATATTTAAATCAGGCGCGCTCCCGCGCCGATTTAAATACGCATGCGTCGTCCGGGGAATTTCCCGGCGTGCATTGCTCCCACTGACGTCAATAGGACGTCAGTGGTTGCGACGTGAGCGGGACTTGCGACGCGCGTGTTCGTGAATCGGCGTACGCAAACGACGTAGGGAATTTCAAAATCGACGCGGGAACGACGGCCATACTTAACAATACTTACCCCTGCTTTTAGCATGGGTAAGTATACGACGGGTACCGCGCTACGGAAACGACGTAAGAACACCGCGTCGGGTCCGCGTACGGTCGTGAATTTCGCGTATCTCGCTGATTTACATATTATTCAGTGTTAATCAGCGGGAACGCCCCCGGCGCCATTTTTAAATTAAAAAAAAGATCCGACAGTGTAACACAGTGTGACACTGTCGGATCTCAGCCCTATCTATGCGTATCTGATTCTATGAATCAGGCGCATAGATAGGACTAGAAAAAATCCAAGATACGATGGTGTATCTGAGATACACCGTCGTATCTCTTTTGTGAATCTGGCCCTACATGTTTAGAGTTACAGAGGAGGTCTAGTACTAGAATTATTGTTCTCGCTCTAACGATCGTGGCGTATGTAACCTGTACCCAGCCACTGACTACTATCTCTCCCCAGCCTGTCCCCACACACCCTCTCACCTGCTGAACTGTGGTTGGGGGAATCACTCCTGCAGTGTTATTGTGTTCTGCCAGTGCGTACAATGATCAGTGGGGTAGATTCAGAGAGCAATTGCGTCTGCGTAACCATAGTTACGCAGCGCAATTGCTTACTTGCGCCGGCGTATCGAATGCTCCTGATTCAGGAACCTCGATACGCCGACTGCAGCCTAAGATATGCCTAGGCTGCATTCTTACACAGGCCGCTAGGTGGTGTTCCCGTAGTGGTCAGCGTAGAGTATGCAAATTGCATACTAACGCCGATTCACAACCGTACACGCGCCCTGCGTACGCAGTTTACGTCGTTTGCGTACGTCGGTTTTTGCGTAAGGCTGCCCCTGCTAATAGCCAATGCTACGTATGCCCGTCGTTCCCGCGTCGCGTTTTTGAAAAATTAAGTCGTTTGCGTAAGTGAATCGTGAATGTTGCTGGACGCCATTCACGTTCACTTTGAAGCAAATGACGTCCTTGCGACGTCATTTACCGCAATGCACGTCGGGAAAGTTTCCCGACGGAGCATGCGCACTACGTTCGGCACGGGAACGCGCCTAATTTAAATGATCCACGCCCCCTATGGGATCATTTAAATTGCGCGCTCTTACGCCGGGCATTTTTCAGTAGTGCCCACGCAATTTACGGAGCTACTGCTCCGTGAATCAAGCGTAGCGCAGGTAATTTACGGAGGCGCAGCGGCAAAACGGTGCGCTGCGCACCGTAAGAACTGCACAAATGTACCTGAATCTACCCCAGTGTTGCTAACTATAGCTGGCAGCACTGATTGTTTTGGGAAAAAAACGAACAGGCTGGTTGTACTCAAGTCGAATAATAGATTGACTTGTGTAAAACCAGCTAGCCCATACATAGATTGACTATGGCTGGTCTCTGCATAATTGACGTAAATTCAATCCATGTATGACCCGCTTAACCACTACGCAGTCCCTAAATATCCTTCTCTCCTATACATAGCGTTCACTGTCATACCCTCCACACTCCTCTCCTATACATAGTGCCCACTGTCATACCCTCCACACTCCTCTCCTATACAGAGCGCCCACTGTCATACCCTTCACACTCCTCTCCTGTACATAGTGCCTGCTGTCATACACTTCTCTCCTGTACATAGTGCCCACTGTCGCACCCTCCACACTCCTCTCCTGTGCATATTGCTCACTGTCATACCCTCCACACTCCTCTCCTATACATAGTGCCCACTGTCATACCCTCCACACTCCTCTCCTATACATAGTGTTCACTGTCATACCCTCCACACTCCTCTCCTATACATAGTGCCCACTATCATACCGTCTACATTCCTCTCCTGTACATACTGCCCACTGTCATACCCTCCACACTCCTCTCCTGTACATACCGCCCCATCATACCCTCCACACTTCTCTCTGGTACGTACTACCCTCTGTCATACCCCCACACTCTTCCTGTACATACTGCCCATTGTCATACCCTTCACACTCCTCTCCTGTACATAGTGCCTTTTGCCGTACCCTTTGCACTCCTCTCCTGTACATAGTGCCCACTGTTAGACCCTCCACATTCCTCTCCCTCACCTGCACATACTTCCCACTTATATACCGTCCATACTCCTCCCCTATGTCGCTTACCCACAAAAACAGTTCTTTAAAATTATACTGAATACCCTCAATGTTACCAGCTCTAGAATGGACACACTTTTGTTAGTTCAACTAAAGGAAATCTCAGTTCTCATATTTGTTCTGCCCCATTATTAGTACTCCTTTAATTTTGTGATTACTACTGTGATGTATAGAGGAACATCGAGGATCTCAGCTACTCTAAATATAGCACTTATATAAAAAAGTGTCCCTGAAAATATTTTTTAAATGTTGGCAACTGTGCACTTAGGCACTGCCCAAGGGCCACTTGGGGGCCCCATGAGAGGCTCCTGGGAGCCTGTGATAATAAAGCGGTAGTAAACTTTCCTGACATTACTACTTTTTAGAGGCCCTGGGGTAGGTTATGCCACAACGTACAAGTATGCACAGCATATTAGCACATTAGTGTACACTTACATTTTCAGACTGAGCCCTCCAGTGCTGCGCTGTGATGAATCAGGCGGGGCCCGGGCACTTACATCTTCACCCGGTCTTCCTTCTGGGTTCTGTGCCATTGGTCACTCACTTGCCTTGGCCGGGCTGCGTTCATGTCATTCCCACGCATTTATTTGTTATTTATAAAAGGCCCCACCAAAATCCTCAGCACCAGGCCCATGATGTTCTTAATCTGGCCCTGACTTGAGCCAAGGCAGAAGGGAGCGGAACGGGCATGCACCCAAAACCGAAGAAATATTCCCTCCGATAAGACCAGCACATGATCATCAGAAAGGGGCACAGATAATGAAAAAAATACACCCCCAAGCTAGTAGAAGCGGCAGAGCATTGGTGTGTAATTAAGATTTTTTTTTATTATTCTGCACTGACTGTCTTTGAAATTGCCCCAGCCCCTGTTCAAATCCAATCCAAGGACAAAACCAGAGACAGTTTTAGTTCGGGGACAGTGTCCTCAATCCAGGGACTGTCCCCGGAAAACAGGGATGTCTGGCCACCCTACTTTAGGCCCCTTTCACACGGACGGACCATTCAAGTCCACCTGTCATTTTTGTCGGCGTACCTGACCGACCGTTCCATGCAGTCCTATGGAGCGTCGGATGTCAGCGGAGACATGTTTGCTGACATCCGACCCGATCTGCCAAAATCGGCCGGATGGCTATACGTCGCCATCCATCCATGGCGGATCGGATCGGGTGAGATCTGATGAAAACGGACATGCCGATCGTGTGTGGGCCCCATCGGTCAGTTATCCTTCGGTCAAAAAAAAGAGAACTTGCTTTAAAATTTAACCGATGGACGCCTAACCGATAGGTCAAAACCGATCGTTAGTATGCAAAAGCATCGGTTAAAAAGCCACTTATGCTCAGAATCAAGTTGACGCATGCTTAGAAGCATTGAACTTCGTTTTTTTCAGCACGTCGTTGTGTTTTACGTCACCGCGTTCTGACATGATCGGTTTTTTAACCGATGGTGTGTAGGCACATCAGACCATCAGTCTGCTTCATCGGTTAACCAATGAAAACGGTCCTTCGGACCATTCTCATCGGATGGACTGATCGTGTGTATGCGGCCTTTCAGTTTTAATCATATGTGCCAGTTGCAGTTACTTGCTCAAATACAGACATAAGTAGCACACAGGCTGTTATGAATACAAACTCCTCACCCTATCACCCAGCTGTGTATTGTATAAATATTGCAATTTAACCGCCAATGACCAGCAGCTTTTTCACCTGATGGTCCTTGGCGATGTGTATACACAGGCCCGGATTCACGTAGAAGCGCGTATCTTTATGCGGGCGTAACGTATCCTATTTACGTTACGCCTCCGCAACTTTGACAGGCAAGTGCCGTATTTTCAAACCAAAGTTGCGGCGGCGTAAGCCCACCTAATTCAAATGTGGTAGATGTGGGCGTGTGTTATGTAAATTTAATGTGACCCCACGTAAATGACGCTTTTTACGAACGACGCATGCGCCGTCCGTGAAAGTATCCCAGTGCGCATGCTCCAAATTAACCTGCAAGAAGCCAATGCTTTCGACGTGAACGTAAATGACGCCCAGCCCTAATCGCAAACGACTTACGCAAACGACGTAAAACTTTCAAAATTTGACGCGGGAACGACGTCCATACTTAACATTGGTACGCCTCATATAGCAGGGGTAACTTTACGCCGGGAAAAGCCTAACGTAAACGGCGAATCTGTACTGCGTCGGCCAGGCGTACGTTCGTGAATTGGCGTATCTAGCTGATTTACATATTTCTAGTTGTAAATCGGCGTACACGCCCCTAGCGGCCAGCGTAAATATGCAGTTAAGATACGACGGCGTAAGAGACTTACGCTGGTCGGATCTAATACAAATCTATGCATAACTGATTCTAAGAATCAGGCGCATAGATACGACGGCTCAGACTCAGAGTTACGACTGGAGATACGCCGCCGTAATTCGTACGAGAATCCGGGCCATAGTATGTACCATATACAGTATACTTCCCACCCCCACTGCAGGTACAGAGATATGGCTGCATTTTCTAATGGTATGCATTTCGCTCTGTTCAAATGGAAAACGCAGTGCTTGCAACAAAAATCTCAATTTTTGCTTTTTTTTAGCTCTCCAGAGATGCTGCTTGTATGAGTTTTTTCACCTTCCCGCCAAACGCACCACCCCACTGTGAAAGCACACATTGATTTTTACATTTTTTTTTTCATTGTATGTAACGCTCACCCCCGAAGGAGCCGCTGATTAGTTTGGGATCGGCTTACTGAATTACCTTTTTGACTTGGTCTAGGGGTGATTTCTGTGAGTGTGAATAAAGAGCAAGTGTCCAGATATTAATTCAGTTTTCAATGCTTTATTCCAAGGCCCGACACGGCCAACATCAACATGGCACACGACAGAAAAAGGTTGGTGAGTGTAGGGAAACTTTAGTATCAGGCCTTGGATATGAAGAGAGAGCAAGCCTGCTCTCAGCAATGATATAGCTCAATTACGTCGCCACCCCAATCAGGGTGGGTAAAGTGCCCCCGGACAGGCGGTTATCTCAGGCCTGGCAGCCGGAGCGTCACTTGTGGATCACTAGGAGGAAACAGACCTCTGCCACAGGCCTGACTCAGGGCCTCTGCCACAGGCCGGACAACTAAGGGCCCTTTCACACGGGCGGACAAACGGTCCGTTTATTACAAGTCCGTTTACGGGGATTTACGGATGATCCCCGCTGAGCCGACGGACACACACGGGGCGGATCAATACGGATCCGCTCCGTGTGAAAGAGCCCTTAGGAATTTGTGAGATCAATTTGAGCAAATCCTCCCAGTTAGTTCAATCAGTGTCACCCACTGACAGCTTGAGCATACCTGTCATATGGTGTGGTGACCGGATCCCCGATGGTTCGTCTAGGCCTCCTGGACAACCTCTAGTTCTAGGTTCCCCCGAGCCTATCCCCCATCGCACAGCCTCCAGCTTAGGATCCTCTCAATAGAAGGTTGGGAGCCAGCAAGTCGCTGGGGCCCCTCTCAATGTCAGGATGAGGCTCTGCATAGTGCACAATCTCAGCGAAGCAGGCCACGGTGGCGGGGCCCATGGATGCTCTTACCCTGAAGGTGGGTACCGCCCCTGGAACTCAGGCCCCGCATAGAACAACCCGCCAAAAGCGGCTGCCCCAGATATACCCCCCTCCCAGCATGCCCAATGAGGGAAGAACTCCTCTGATAGGCTGCTGGGAGAAGGTGGGTCTGTCAGAACCCCTCTAGCGCCAACTGCCGCCCAGTGGTGATAACATACCCCTGGAGCGCAGACTGACCTACAGGACCGATTCTGAAGTGGGCAGCAGCCTGATTTTTCATAAATCACGAATGGGAGTAAAACTAACCCTTCCATTCCCCACTAACTTTAGTGTAGCGCCCGCATAGAAAGTAAGGGGGGGGCGCTACATGTACATTTGCTTTTTATTTACATATCAACAAAAAAAACAATAAAACCATCTTTAAAAAAAAAAAAAGGAAGAAGAAGAAGGATAGCCTTATACATTGGGGCGGATTTCAGTACCTTCACGCGCTTCTCTTATTTCAGCCTAGCAATGGTTGCCTTAAGCTTGGAGTCATCTGCACCAGAAAATTCTTCAATCTTTTTTTTTGTTTTTGTAAAATTGAAAAGTAGGCATGGCTTGAATTCCACACGATTCTGATAAATCCGCTCATCCACGTCTACTTTACAAAAGAATACATCAGAATATGTTTTGGAAAGTTCCTCAAATATGGGAGCAATCCTTCTGCACGGTCCACACCATACTGCAGTGAAATCAACGACAGCCAGATTCTCACCCGCAGATGCCAAGAAAGCATTAAAGTCTGCCAAGCTCTCTATGTGCTTCACCATGATTGCCCACTAATAGACTTATAGACTACAACGTGTACTGAGCGGACCCTGCCCTCCACATATACACATGAGGTATGTGGGCGGAGACAGCATACATTGATTTTAATGGGAAGCAGTTTTCGTGAGCTTTTCCAGTGCTTTTTTTAATGCAAACACGCTTGAAAAACTCCTTGGTGTGTGAAAGGGGTCTAAAGACGGGATACACGTCTACACAAAAACATATATGGCGTTTTACAATGCCTCAGCGTCAGAGCTGCTGATAGGGGGGGGGGGGACCACCAGCCCTCCTGTAGAGGGCCCGGGCAAACAGGGGGGGCTAGACAGCAGAGGGAATCATTGTGGTCAGATGGAGGGGCAATTACAGAATTACTTCCCCTGCACAGATCCCCCTTGCTGTTCTGCCTGCTTCTGATCCCCCTCTGTGTCCCATGTCACTGTGCTGCCCCCCCCCCCCCCACAGCACTGCTGGCTTACCTGTCTCATAAAAAAATTACAAATTGTAAAATAATTTTTTTTAATACATTTTAACATTCTTTAAAAAATTATATTAAAAAAAGTTTAAAGATTTTTCTAACTATTTAAAAAAGGGCTAATTCACATATTGTTTTGATATATTTGGGAGGGGGGGGCCCTGTCAGGTGGGTTGTACGGGGTCCCGTGATTTCTAAAAGCAGCCCTGCTCAGCGTAAACGGCCCCTCAAGAATGGTAAAACGCAGGGCCACCATCAGGAATTATGGGGCCCCTTACACAGCTTCAGGCATGGGCCCTCCTGGAGCAGAGAACCGGGGGGGGGGGGGGGGTGCTGCCGCCTTGAAATTGAGAAGCAGGGGGGGGGGGGGCTGCCGCGAATTGATAGAATATATATAAAAAAAAAGGGGGGTTGCCATCTGGGGCCCTGGGGACCTCTGGTCCCTTTAATAAAAAATAAAATATAAATATATATATACACACAAATTATTATTTTTTTAATTTTTTTATAAAAAGAAATTACAAAAAAAGGGGTTTGCCATCCGGGTCCTCTGGGCCCTTTAATGAAAAAAAAAAAAGAAACCTCTGGGCCCTTTAATGAAAAAAAAAGAAACCTCTGGGCCCTTTAATAAAAAAATAAATAAAACAAATATATAAAAAAATAAAGTAAACATTTATAAAAAAAAAAAAAAAGGGGGGTCGCCATCCGGGGCCCTGGGGACCTCTGGGCCCTTTAATAATATGTGTATATATATATATATATATATATATATATATATATATATATATATAAAAATAAAAAATAAATATATATATATATATATATATATATATATATATATATATATAGATAGATAAAAAGGGGGGGGGTTGCCATCTGGAGCCCTGTGTATATATATATATATATATATATATATATATTTATATATATTACAAAAAGGGGGGGTTGCCATCTGGGGCCCCTGGGAACCTCCGGACCCCTTACAGGTATACTGCCTGTACCCCCCTGATGGCGGCCCTGGAAAAACGCATTAATAATGCCCACCGACCAATGACTGATTACGCAGCAGCCCTAGTGGGAACCTATCAGCTGAATTTTCACTAACAGATTCCAGAATAAAGAGAAATCCGGCAGCATTGCAGATACAATAATATATCATAATGTCATGTATAATAAGATGTGGAAATGTAAGGAGATGCAGGGAGAAGTGTGATTGGTGATCTATAATAACCTCCCATCTCTATAGTAACCTCCTGTGTGATGTGTGCGCTGGGGGGAGCCCAGGTGAGTCGGTCCCCAGGTGAGGGAGGGGCCAGGAGTGGGCGGGGCCTCCTGTACTGTCACGCCCCCCAGCCTGAGACGTCTGTACGAACCGTTCCATGATCTGCCGTCCCGTCTATATGGAGTATTAGAGCTCCTCCGGGACCGGGGGATCTGTACGGACTGTCACCCAGCGGAGAAGTGAGCTGAGCAGGACGGAGTGTCCCCATCGGCTGCAGTATGAGCTCCGATCAGTTCAGGAGAGCCGCCATCCGGAGAAAGTCCAGTCCATGTTTACACGGCGGTCCCCTGACTGCACACCGGGAGCCGGAGAATGGGGAGCAAGAGGGTGAGTGCAAGGATAAGACACTGTGATTGGATAGGAGACACAGCTGTGTGTGTGACACCATGAGGACAATCCGGACAGAGTGTAGGTGTGTCACCAGTACACAGGTAATAGTGCAGGTGCTGACACATCTGTGATTATTTTATTACTTAAAGGGCCAGTACACTTTTTTTTTTATTAAGTTAGGGGGTCCTACAATATTTGACAGAGTAATTGCAAAGTAATTGTATTCCCCTGCCCGGGATACCAAGTTTATGTTACTATGTGTGTAAATATGCCTACACTGTGCACCCCTGTATGTATGATGGCTGGGTCTAGTGTTGGATGCCTATACAGGTTTATACAAATAGCACTGCGAACCCACATACAGCCATTGATTATTCTGATTGGCTGGATGTGACAACTGTGTGTCCCTGGCACAGAAATAAACTCAACTATTGTTAAGGCCAAAAAGTTCCTCTGTGTGCAACGAGCCCCTAGGCTAGTGATGGCGAAGCTTGGCACCCCAGATGTTTTGGAACTACATTTCCCATGATGCTCATGCATTCTGCAGTGTAGGTGAGCATCATGGGAAATGTAGTTCCAAAACATCTGGGGTGCCAAGGTTTGCCATCACTTAAGTTTACATCTATGAACACAGTCACTTCCAGCGCTAAGAGGTTTTTCAAGGTGAGGAGTAAGGATGAGCTCTGGCGTGTTCGCATAGAACACGTGCAGAGCCCGCCAGGAAGTCTGCACAGCGCTGCGCTAATAACAGCCAGGGAGACATTTCACGATCCCTGCAGCCGAGCATCGGGACAATTTCTCCCTGATTGATTAGCGCAGCGCAGCGCCGTGCACCCTTCCTGGCGGGCTCTGCACGTGTACTATGCGAACACGCCAGAGCTCATCCTTAGTGAGGAGTAACAGATGGTGTGAAAGGTATGCATGGCATCCTAGAACTAGGTGGGTGCTGCCTTCCTCAGATGGGGTAATCCGAAAGGAACTACAAGAAAAACAGAAATGGAAGACGCGCACACCTAGTGCATTCCCAGAGATAAATCTTTTTAATGAAAAAAAATGTTTTTGTATAAAAGTGGGTAATCGCAACATGCAACTGACAAAAGGCCACGGACATACAGCTAGCGTGTTTCAGGGGCACGGCCCCTTCCTCAGAGCTAGGCTTTATCTCCGAGAAAGGGGGTGCGCCCCTGAAACGCATTAGTGTACCCCGTGTTCTGTGCATGTCCATGGCCTTATGTCAGTTGCATTTTGTGAGTACCCACTTTTATACAAAAATGTCTTCTTATTAAATTTATCTCTGGGAATGCACTAGGTGTGTGCGCCTTCCATTTCTGTTTTTCTTGTAAGTTTACTTCTTTGCATGTGCAGTTAATGCGTTTTTTGAGGCCTCTTTTCTGGTGCATGTTGTATTTTTTTTTTTTTTATGTATTTTGTGAGTTTTGTGATGTGTTAATGTTGATAGGAGGAGGTGTCTGTTGTCATGCAGGGAAGCACACCAAAAAAATGTTCATGTGTTTTTAATGCAATTCCATTGAAATCTATGGAGCCAAAAATGCACTAAATGTGTAAAAGGAAAAAAAAAAAACACCACTGGCAGATACGGCATAGATGTAAACGTGACCCAATTAATGCTAAATAGAATGTAGTGCAAATCTGCACTGCAAAACACATAGGTGTCAACTTGGCTATAGCCTGGGTTCACACTGATGCAGGGTTGAAACTCACACAATTTTAAACAGGCAATGCATTCCGACTTCGGGTTCATGCACAGATATCTATTCAGATCACCCCCAAAGTCGCCAAAAGTAGTACAGGAACTACTTTTGGGAATGGGTGCGGCGCCGATGGTGCCATTGTTGAAAAGAGCCCAACGTGGGCTTAAGGTGAATTTGAGTAATTATCTGGATGGTAAAATACCCAACCTGCCCATACACTATATATAGGGGTGTCCAAACTTTTATCAAAGAGGGCCAGATTTGATGAAGTGAACGTGCGTGAGGGCCGACCATTTTCGGGCGTATTATTTGGATATACTGTATTTATTGGCGTATAACATGCACCTTCACTTTATGAGCGAAGTTTCAGGATTTTTTTTTCCATTTTAAATAAAGAACTGTGAAGCAAAATAAGGGTCGGTGCCCATCTGCAGATCCACCGTTGCCAGGAATGTAGCCTCACCGTTGCCAGGAATGTAGCCTCACCGTTGCCAGGAATGCACCCACCATTGCCAGGAATGCACTCGCGAGCGGCAAAGATTACCTACAGGAAAATGTCCTGTTTACACGGCGGCCTCTTTAATAGAAAGTCCCGCCTCCTTTGATGGACAGAACAGTCGTCCAATGGTAGCGCCGGAGACGGGACTTCCTATTACAGAGGCTGCCCGTACACAGGAAATTCTCCTGTGTGTGTACGGCACTCGTCCCGCCTCCCCTCTGTCCTAAGGCATATACATGTTTGTGGCCCCGGCGCTGTGAGATCGTCGGGGGCCACAAAAGATATACATGTCCAAACAAACAGGCCGGACTTTGGACATGCCTGCACTATACAATCTGTACAGAAATTGTACATTCTCCTTTTTAGAAGTACCAAAACAATGTAATGTGAGGACAAACTCAAACAACCAATTCATTAAGTGTCAAATCAAACGTGCACAGCTTAGTTGTTGCTAGGTCTAAAGCTGGCCTTACACGGTTCATATCCCAGCTGATTTAGCAGGAACCGCCTGAGATTCGCACCATTAATGGGCAGACTTAATGTACCAAGTTGATTTATCGATCAACTTGGGTACAACCAGCCTGCCCAATTCGCTTCGGATTATCGCAAGTGTCTTCAAGACAATCGCTCGGCAGGAGGGATTCCCCTGTCAGCACTGTCTGTGTTTGATGGAGGAATCGTTAAAATTTCTTTCCTGCAACCCGTGGTTGCACGAAAGAAATTTGCACCCTCTATGGGCTGCCTATAGGATCTCCTTTAGATCTTCTATCCCCCTATATTAGGGGGATTGCTGCCTAATTTGATATGAATTGAATAGCTTGGACCTCTTAATACATTTGAAAAGGAAACTGTTGGTGTGTCCAAGGAAGGGGTAGATCTTTTTTCCTTTTCTATAATGGCTGGGGAGCAGGAGGAGCTGGAATCCAGCCCCAAGCTTGAGGATAATGAACAAGAAATGATCTCTGACGCTAATAGTAATGCTGCGTACACACGGTCAGAATTTCCGACAAAAAATGTTCGATGAGAGCTTGTTGTCGGAAAATCCGACCGTGTGTAGGCTTCATCGGACATTTGCTGTCGGAAATTCCAATCGTGTGTAGCCAATTCCGACGCACAAAATTCCACGCATGCTCTGAATCAAGTACGAGACTGAAGCGCTCTGTCTGGTAAAACTAGCGTTCGTCACGCTGTAACGGACTGAAAAGCACGAGGCTGAAAAACGCGAATCGTCTTTTACTAAACTTCTACTAAGTATTGAACTTACCTTGAATAGTGCTGTTGCATGTCTTGTACGTTATCACGTTCTTGGCGTTCGGAATTTCCGACAACATTTGTGCAACCGTTTGTATGCAAGAAGTTTGAGCCAACATCTGTCGGAAAAAAATCCACGGTTTTGTTGTTGGAATTTCCGATCATCTGTAAGCGGCAATAGAGTGGGCAGAATGTGGTGCCTGACTTGGAATTTTTGTACGGAACAACTAAGACTCCACACTCAATAGAGCGAAAGAAAATGTTAAAATGATGGATGGGGAACCTGTTGAACCTAATATAGGGGTATCGTTTCTAACTTACTGTGTCAAGTGGTACAGCAAGGGGCGGAGGAGGTAGAGCAACTAGTGGTTCATAATGGGTGGACACCTGGGTATAGAGAAACTAAGGAGAGAATAACCCATAGATTCTTTTGGCCTGGGTTACATGCAGATGTCAAAGAATATTGTGAGTCATGCCCAGAGTGTCAATATTCTGCGCCACCACCCCATTTATGTCCAGAGACGCTAAAGAATCGTGTAAGTTGTTCAAAATCTCCTATCTCCGTACCTCTGTCTACCACCCCCAAACTGATGGTCTTGTGGAGAGATTTAACAAGACGCAGAGGCGTTGCTAGGGGGGTGCGGTCCGCACCGGGTGACACCCGCTAGAGGGGTGACACCATCCCGTGTGTTTTTTTTTTTTTTTTTTTTTTAAGCTGACATGCCCAGCCTGCCCTGTACCACCCCAGCCTGCCCTGTACCACCCCAGCCTGCCCTGTACCACCCCCAGCCTGCCCTGTACCACCCCCAGCCTGCCCTGTGCCACCCCAACTTGCCCTGTGCCACCCTAATCTTCCCTATGCCACCATAACTTGCCCTATACCACCCCAACCTGCCCAATGCCACCTTAACTTGCCCTGTACCACCCCAACCTTTCCCATGCCATCCCAACTTGCCCTATGCCACCCTAACTTGCACTATACCACCCCAACCTGCCCTATGCAACCCTAACTTGCCCTATTCCACCCCAAACTACCCTATATCACCCCAACATGCCCTATACCACCTTAACCTGTCCTATACCACCCCACTACACCAACCTGCCACTATACCACTCTATACTACCCTAACCTGCCACTATACTGCCTTATACTATCATTTATAGGGGCTGATTTGGGGTGCGCCCCGTGCGCTGCCTGCTTGTGGGGTGACACCATGTTTTACCGCACCGGGTGACACCAACCCTAGTGACGCCACTGACAAGACGCTCAAAAGCATGTTAAAGTGATTGTAAAGATAGGATTTCCACTGTCATGCGGCTCGTACGGGAACATATGGAGCAAGCCCAGGAGGCCCAGGTTTATAATCAGTCTGCCAAGACCAGAATCTTCAACCCTGGTGATAGAGTGCTGGCACTAGTCCCAACAGTTGAGAGTTTGCGGCGGCAGCACCCGAGAGATCGCTCGGCTTTGGGTTGCCAACATCGCGGGCACCCTGGACAGGTAAGTGTCCTTATTTTAAAAGTCAGCAGCCGCAGTATATATAGCTGCTGACTTTTAAAAAAAAAAAAAATTTTGGCGGACCTCCGCTTTAAACAAGAACATCAAAGTGACCAACGAGTCTTCTATTGCTGAGGGCAGCACAAACAGTACAGCTTGCAGAAATCCTGGTGTATGGTCTTTTTGAATTGACTGCTTAGATGATTTCCTTTCTCGCAGCAGGAACGTTACAGTAGCTGGTGATGTATATGGATTTCCAGCTGGTTGGTAATTGCTTTCATTGGTCTCACAGCGGGATAATTGTGAGTAAATACGAAGAGGCTCCTTATCCATTTTATAGCTGGCAAAGCAATAATTTCTCAAAGTAAATATTGGCACAAAGACTGATCCAGGATGAGGCAGGTTTATCGGTGACGGACACGGTTGAAGTGCTCCCAACAGAGTCGGTTTTATGATAAACTGCATGAAAGCAGAGAATAAATGTTTATATCGTAAATACAGACTGTCCTCTGTTCTTTTATTTTTTGTTGGTGTCAGATTATGAAATCTGAAGATGGCCAAAATTTTATCTAGAATGAAATCCAACTGGAAATTTTACTTTTTGTTTTGTCGAAAAGGCATAAATAGAAGAGCAATTCACCACAACGCAGTGCACTTCAACATGCGTGTGTCTGTGTTTTGTGTAAGGCGCTTCCTTTACTTTGTATGGTCTGTCAATGTACCTGTAGGCACACAACAGACCCCCTCGTCCCCCGTTGCACTCAGTGGTTCCACCTGCTTCCAAAATCACTGCAGTGTCCTGTATTGACATAGGGGGTCGGTGGAAAGCACCACTGATCACTGACACTCTCAGGGGTGTTTTTTTTTTTTTTTTAAAGACGCTTCAGTTGATGATTCAATTCAGTGAAGCAGCGTTGTACAGATGGCAGGAGAGATACGTTTTTACGATCTCCCTTTTTTTTTTTTTTTCCTTCCAGCCTTTAAAAATGTAAAGCAGATTCTTGCCTTCCTTCTATTTACAATGTATACTGAGCTACAATTGCATGACTTGAGAACAGAGGGCATGGGGGGATATATGTATCTATATTAGAGGTCGACCGATATGGGTTTTTCTCTGGCCGATGCCGATATTTAGAAATCGGGGCGGCCGATGGCCGATATATGATGCCGATTTATGCGGCCGATATTTTAGGCCGATTTTTATTTTTTTGGTGGCACTGGATGCCACTAATTGGCACCAGCAGAAGGCACTGATTGGCAGGTGGCACTTATTGGCACTGGCAGGTTGCACTGGATGGCACTGAAAGATGGTACTAGCAGATGGCACTGATTGGCAGGTGGCACTAATTGACACTGGCAGGTGGCACTGATTGGCAGATGGCACTGGTTGGCACTGGCAGATGGCACGTGGCACTGACACTAACAGGTGACACTGGCAAGTGGCACTGGTTGGCACTGACTGGCAGGTGGCACTAATTGGCACTGGATGGCAATAGTTAGCACTGGCAGATGGCACTGGTTGGCACTGGCAGGTGGCACTGATGGCTTTAGTTGGCACTGGCAGGTGGCACTGGATGGAAGGTGGCACTGGATGGTGGCACTGGATAGAAGGTGGCACTGGTATTGGCACTGGATGGTGGCACTGGATAGAAGGTGGCACTGATATTGGCACTGGATGGTGGCACTGGTATTGGCACTGGATGGTGGCACTGGTATTGGCACTGGATAGATGGTGGCACTGGTATTGGCACTGGATGGATGGTGGCACTGGTATTGGCACTGGATGGTGGCACTGGTATTGGCACTGGATAGAAGGTGGCACTGGTATTGGCACTGGATAGAAGGTGGCACTGGTATTGGCACTGGATGGTGGCACTGGATAGATGGTGGCACTGGATGTTGGCACTGGATAGGTGGCATTGGCATTGGCAGATGGTACTGGACGGCAAGTGGCACTTATTGGCACTGTCAGGGGGCACTGGTGCAAAAAAAATATAGTGTCACCACCCTCAGTACAACAGACCTCCTCCCTTCAGGATAGACACCCACCCCCCTCCTCAGTACAGACCCCCACCCCACCGTAGTACAGACACCAGAGAGCGGTGTCTGTCCCACCGCTAGTGGCCATGTTAAATATCGGCCAAATTTGGAGAAAAATCGGGCGATGACGATTTCTCCAAAACGGCCAAATATCGGCCGATATATCGGTCAACCTCTAATCTATATATCTCATTTATTATTTTTTTTTTTTAATTCATATATCTATACACAAATGTTTGACTTTCATTTCAATTTGAAACTGGATGGATTGTTTTACAAGGTGATCATTTACAATCACTAACTTTCATGTGCGTTAATGGAGGCTACGTCATCCTGGCCAATCAAGATGACTAAAGATCCTGAACCAAGAAGAAGCCGACAAAGATGTCGCTGGTAGCAAGTTAGTTCACTAATGTCACAGCTCTCAACTGGAATTGAGAGAGTGGCTTTAAAGCGTTTGTAAACCGCTAAAATAAAGAACGAAGCTCCCGCAGTGCGTACGGCAGTAGTGTATTTAGGTTTTGTGCTGCCCTAGCCCTGACTAAACTTGTGCACCCCCTAATTTAAATATGACCCACCCCTTCCTGTCAAGGTCATACCCCTTTCTGTTTAAAACACGCCCTAAATTTTCAGGTGGGGACACTAGTTCTTAGGGCCTGGGGGGGCGGGCATTGGATTCCCTTAATTTGTATAGATTTCCTCTCACTTCCTGTTTTGGCTATGGGGCAGGAAGTGAAAAGAAATCTCTGCAATGGGACAGGGATGGTTAAAAATTAACTGACAGGGGCTTATTATCCTCCCTTCCAGGGGGAGGGGGGTGCAGATACCTGTCTAAAGAACCTGGAACCGGGCAGTGAAGTCAGAGCGATTCACTTCCTGGTTCCATTACCGTGGATGGCGGTGGGGGCAGCAGAGTGACGAGCGATCGCTCGTCCTTTGCTGCGGACGGCGCTGGACTCCAGGACAGGTAAGTGTGCTGATATTATAAGTCAGCAGCTACAGTATTTGTAGCTGCTGGCTTTTAATATTTTTTTTTTTCAGTTGACATCCGCTTTAAAGAGCTTTTTGCTGAAACACTATGAGGCTGCATGATCCCTGACCCTCTATGTGGACAGTGCTGATTGGCCCTGTGCTGATCACATGCACTCTCCCAACAAAGTAAAAAAACTCTCTGGCAATACACACCAAGCTGAGCATGTGCAAATGCAGCGTTGCATCTATTAGGACGGTGCCATTGCTGCCGATCTGACAAGTCAAAACGCACCAATGTGAACCAGGGCCAACAGCCTGGAAATCAACAGGCTTAATCAGCAATTGATTGCTGCGGGACCAACACGTGGAGGCAGAATGCATAACCTCATTTTCCAAGAAGTGCAACCTTTGCACTTTGAGTTTAAGCTAATACAGTACCTGCTTTTTCCATATGTATCAGCAATTTTCTCTTTGCTCATGATATATATATGTATGTGTGTGTGTATGAGAAAATATATAATTTATATTATACATTGGGGAAAATAATTATTTGATCCCCCGCCTATTTTGTAAGTTTGCTCAATGAAGGCTTTATAATTTCTATCATAGATCATTTGTCATAAAAAATTATCGTGTGTGGGCTAAAACGACGTTTTAAACCCGCGCATGCTCAGAAGCAAGTTATGAGACGGGAGCTTGAATGGAACAGAGTGCCGTTGTACGTAACCGCGCTTTGCTAGAGCATTTTCAGAAAACGATGATGTGTGGTCAACGTCGTTTTTTTATGATGAAGTTAGAAAAACTTCGTTTTTTTTCATGATGAAAAACGTTGTTTTATTTCATCACAAAAAACGACCGTGTGTACGCGGCATTAGTAACTGTTGATTTAAAAGTTTAACCACCCATAAAGGGCACACTTCGTCTCTTGGTGTTAATGGGACAGAGTGTCTTTTTGCTGGCAGAAATAAAATGTTGTTCTTCTAGAGTCTGTTGTCCATAGTTACCACTGGTTTCCCAAAACTTAAAGCGGAGCTCCACCCTCCACCTCCACTCCCGCTCGTCGGAACCAGGGCCGCCATCAGGGAGGTACAGGCAGTACACCTGTAAGGGGCCCGGAGGTCCCCAGAGGCCCGGATGGCAACCCCCTTTAAAGAAAAAAAAAGAATACATTTTTTTTTAGGGGTCCGGAGGTCCCCAGGGGCCCGGAGGCCCACAGGGCCCCAGATGGCAGCAACTCTTTTATTTATTTATTTTTTATTAAAAAAAAATATTTTTTTTTAAATATAAATTTTTTTATTAAAGGGCCCCCAGGGCCCCGGATGGCAACCCCCCTTTTTTTTTATATATATATATATATATATATATATATATATATATATATATATATATATATATATATATATATATATATATATATATATATATATATATATAATTTTTTTTTTTTTTTTTTTTTAGGGGTACAGGGGGCCTGGAGATCCCCAGAGCCCCGGGTGGCAACCCCCCTTTTTTTTATAAAAAAAAAAGATTTTTTTATATTATTTTATTTCTTTTTTTTTTTATATATATTTTTATTTTATATATACGTGTTTGTAGCCTAAATACTGAAATTTGCATCTAAAAATGTAATTTAGTAACTTTTGTGAAATGCCACTAAAAACGTGGCTGTGCCAGTAAATTTCGGGTGTCGTGCCAGTAAATTTCAATCTGGTAGGTTGGCAACACTGGTCGTCATGGAGGTTTAGAAGAGGATTCCAGTGGCAGCCTGTGAAGCTCTGGTGAACTCCATGCCCAAGAGGCTTAAGGCAGTGCTGGAAAATAATGGTGGCCACACAAAAATATTAACACTTTAGGCCCAATTTCTGACATTTTCACTTAGGGGTGTTTTGTTGTTCCCAGCGGTTTAGACATTATTTTGAGGGGACAGTAAATTTACACTGTAAGAGCCGGTTCACACGGGCAACCTGGCGGCTGACAAGTTGCGATCCGCTCTATTCAATGGAACCGTTTTAATAGGAGCGATTCTTTTGCTTTCTCCATGACTAAGAATCCAGAAACGTCTGTGTAGTACTAGATGAAAGATGCAAGGGTCTGTCAGAAGTCCAGAAACTCATTGATCTTTTATACATACATACATACATACATACAGTATACACGCACACATTACAAGCAAACAGATCACAGGTGAGGATGTGATCAGGCCAAAATAACCAGGGTATGTAAATACCTTTTTGATCAAGGCCATTTGGGTAGATTCTGTTGCGATTATGATTTTAAAAGAGTAAACACAGTTGATTAATAATAAATGGCTTCAGCCAAATACTAACCATGAGCGAAAAATGTTTTTCTGAAAAATGGCCAAGAAATCATAAATTCTGACAGGGTATGTAAACTTATGAGCACAACTGTGTGTGTGTGTGTGTGTGTGTGTATATTTTTGAATATTATACATATGCATTTTTGTTGTCGACATTTAAAAATAGTTTGGAGGGAGACCTTTAGGTGATCGAGAAGAAAAAATGTGGTACGCTGAAAGGTAAACCCCTTTTCCACAGCTCGCCTGCACCACTAAACCCCTTCTCCACAGCTCGCCTGCACCACTAAACCCCTTCTCCCCAGCTCGCCTGCACCACTAAATCCCTTCTCCCCAGCTCGCCTGCACCACTAAACCCCTTCTTCACAGCTCGCCTGCACCACTAAACCCCTTCTTCACAGCTCGCCTGCACCACTAAACCCCTTCTTCACAGCACCACTAAACCCCTTCTTCACAGCTCGCCTGCACCACTAAACCCCTTCTTCACAGCTCGCCTGCACCACTAAACCCCTTCTCCCCAGCACCACTAAACCCCTTCTCCCCAGCACCACTAAACCCCTTCTCCACAGCTCGCCTGCACCACTAAACCCCTTCTCCACAGATCGCCTGCACCACTAAACCCCTTCTCCACAGATCGCCTGCACCACTAAACCCCTTCTCCACAGATCGCCTGCACCACTAAACCCCTTCTCCACAGATCGCCTGCACCACTAAACCCCTTCTCCACAGCTCGCCTGCACCACTAAACCCCTTCTCCACAGATCGCCTGCACCACTAAACCCCTTCTCCACAGATCGCCTGCACCACTAAACCCCTTCTCCACAGCTCGCCTGCACCACTAAACCCCTTCTCCACAGCTCGCCTGCACCACTAAACCCCTTCTCCACAGCTCGCCTGCACCACTAAACCCCTTCTTCACAGCTCGCCTGCACCACTAAACCCCTTCTTCACAGCTCGCCTGCACCACTAAACCCCTTCTCCCCAGCACCACTAAACCCCTTCTCCCCAGCACCACTAAACCCCTTCTCCACAGCTCGCCTGCACCACTAAACCCCTTCTCCACAGCTCGCCTGCACCACTAAACCCCTTCTCCACAGCTCGCCTGCACCACTAAACCCCTTCTCCACAGCTCGCCTGCACCACTAAACCCCTTCTCCACAGCTCGCCTGAACTTCAGAACACTTTGTCTGCTGCACCCCTGAATTCATTGTCCACAGCTCACCTGCAGTCTCTTGCATTGTTGCACCCATCTCCACCCTTATGCTGGTCATACATTATACCATTTTCTTATTCAATTTCCTTTTAGAGTTACCTTCAACTATGTAGTGCAAGGGCCTGCCTGACTGGATACAAATTAAACATGTTTATGTTTTACCTCATATTATATGGTTTTGGTAAATCCTAAAGGAAAATTGTGCAAGAATATTGTATAATATGTGGCCAGCTTTAGCTGAATGGGGTGGTTATCCCTGCGTGCGTTCTATTCCTTTTGTTGTTTGTTCCTGCTGGCTGTACACCTTGAAATGCTGGCAGAGTAAGTATGGTAGAGGACGGAGGAACAGTGTACAAACTTGTCAGGCAGTGGGCACTGTTGAGGTAGATGCAGTGAGGATGTGACATTGCTCAGAGCCCTGCATCTGTGGGACAGACAGCCAAGATGTGGGAGTGTCCCTGCAAATCCGGGACAGTTGGCATCTCCTATGAACGGTATACTGTACTGTATATCCTCCATGCAGACAGATGATCATAGCTAAGAATTTTAGTTAAAGTGGATGTAAACCCCAATTTTTTTTTTTTTTTTATGTCACAATGTAGAGTATAAGATTTTCTATCATCTGTGCCCAGTCTTGCCACACAGAGTTAATCCAGCTCTGAGCAATCCTCTTTTATTGTTCAGTGAAAATGAACAGACTTCCAGGTTAGACAGGTTATTTACATATCTAGCTGGGACATGTTTATGAATGAATGAATGAATGAATGAATGAATGAATGAATGAATGAATGAAAAATTTATATAGCGCGGCACATGCGAACTGAATCGCCTCTGGGCGCTTGATGTTAGTGTCTCATGCCTATCAGAAAAGCAGGGTTTTTATCTGCCTTCTGAAAGACAGGTGGTTTTGCTCCAACCGAATGCTGGTTGGTAAAGCATTCCAAAGCCTGGGGCCCTGAAAAGCAAACCTTCTTTCTCCTTTGGACTTGTATTTGGTTTTAGGAACCTTGACCAGATTTTGGTCGGTGGATCGCAGAATGCGGTTGCAATTGTGCGGTTTGATCTTGTCGCATAGATATCTAGGAGCCTTCCCATGGATGCACTTATGTGTCAGGCAGAGTGCTTTGAATGCAATTCTGTCTTTCACTGGCAACCAGTGAAGGGATCTCAGCGAAGGTGAGATTGATTCCCAAGATTTTTTCCCAGTCACAAGTCTAGCGGCCGTATTCTGTACGACTTGAAGACAAGCGATTTGGTACTTGGGGAGCCCGAGGTAAAGGGCATTTGCATAGTCCAGTCTGGAATTCACGATTGTTCCCACCACGACTGCTATGTCTTCTTTGGGAATAAATGGAATAAGTCTGCGTAGAAGGCGCATCAAATGGTGCGTCCCGCTGACTACTGACCCTATTTGTGCGTCCATTGTCATGAAGGTGTCAAACGTGACTCCTAGACTTCTGACTTTGGAGCTAGGGGAGATGGTCTGACCCAGGATGGGCGAAGGTGTCCAGTTTGTTGTCGGTTGACTCTTCCGACTGGCATTGAACATAAAGAGTTCTGTTTTAGCGCTATTGAGTTTGAGATAACTCTTAGTCATCCAGTTTTCTATTGAAGAGAGACATTTCTCTAATCTGAGATGATGATCCTTTTTTTGGCAGATGCGAAAGTACAACTGCGTGTCGTCTGCATAAGAGTGATAGAGTAGTTCTTGGCTACTGATAATATCAAAGAGAGGACGAAGATAGATATTGAACAGCACCGGTGATAGGGGGGATCCTTGGGGGACCCCACATGGCACCGCGCGTTTTTCTGACGTGAAAGATCCCAGTTTCACTGTTTGTGAACGGTTTCCGAGAAAAGAGGAGAACCATGGTAAGGCATCTTCTGAGACTCCGGCGACTTCTGTTAGTCGTCTCAGTAGCAATTTATGGTCTACTGTGTCAAAGGCTGCGCTTAGGTCCAGCAGAACCAGGAGACACGATTCTCCTTCGTCTGCGGCCTCGAGCGCATCATCCCATATTTTCAGTAAGGCCGTTTCCGTCCCGTGTCCGGGACGGAACCCGGATTGAAATGGATCGAGTAGGTTGTGGGTATCCAGATGCTGTTGCAGCTGATTTACCACCACTTTCTCCATTATCTTGGACAGAGCATTTAGACCTGTTATGGGACGGCGGTGAGTTGGGTCCATAGGATCCAAATTAGGTTTTTTCAAGATCGGCAGGATTGTGCCCTCTTTCAGCAGGGAAGGCACTATGCCTTCCTTAAATGACTGATTTATAAGCTGTGTGATCGGAGGCGCCAGGATGTCGGCACATTCCTTCAGTAGCTTGGTGGGAATGATGTCATTGGGTGCTGTGCTGTTGCGCAGCGCACCAATGAATTTTTTTGTGGTATCAATGGAGATGGGTTCCAAAGTGAACTTAGTTGATTGTAGAGGCGTTCCGTCGGTGTTTTGATTGAAGAGGGGGCTGAGTGGAGTATTGTTTTGCCGAATACTTACCCGAATTTTTTCAATTTTGTTGATGAAGAAATCCGATAGTTCATTGCAGAACTCTTGGGTGTCTGAAGTGGGGACTTCAAGACATCCCGGATTCATGGTCTGGGTGACCATCTTGAAGAGTTCACGTGGGCGATTCATTGCGCTGTTAATCACCGTGGAAAAGTGAAGTTTCTTGGCTTTGAAAATTTCCTTGTGATATCGTGTAGTTACTGCTTTGTAGAAGTTGAGGCGGTCTTCTGAAGGACTTCTTATCCAGGCGGCTTCCGCCCTTCTGCGCTCTTGCTTCAATAGCGACAGCTGGTTATTGAACCAGCTGGACTTTTTTGCCCGGCTGCGGACTTTGCGCTTTGGTGCTGCTAAGTCGGCTGACTGTAACAGAGCTGCATTTATGGCATCCAGTGTATCTGAGGCTGCTAGCTGAGGAGGAATAGCCCCAATTCGGTTTCCCAGGGTAGATCTGAAGAGTTCCGAGTGGAGCTTCCTCTGAGATCTAGCCCAGTGTATTGTCACCGGCATGGGTACTTTCATGACTAGTGGAATTCTGGGAATTATGAAGCTAATTGCATGGTGGTCTGTCCATGGCAAAGGTTCAATACCCAGAATGTTTATTTTCAGATTTTGTCTGAAAATTAGGTCGAGAGTGTGACCTGAAGCATGCGTGGGTCCGCATATAAGTTGCTGAAGACCTAACCCTTCCAGGTGGTCGATGCAGGCATCCGCGATGGGATCCTGTGAGGAGTTGGCCCACAAATTGAAATCCCCGAGCAGCAAAAGATGATTGCTGTTAAGGGAGTAAGTGGATATGAACTCCGTTAATGCTGAAATCAAATGCGATTTTGGCCCAGGGGGCCTATAGCAGAGGAGAATGTGAACGGTCTCCTGCGAGTGAGCTTGAAGTTGAAGCGTGAGGGTTTCCATAAAAGGTAGAGGATTTTGAAGGACCGGTTTAGTGATTGCAATATGAGACTTATGAATCACCGCCAGGCCTCCTCCTCTTTGCCCTATTCTATTTTCCGTTAGGATATGATAATTTGCTGGTACCAGTTCTCCAAGAATGGTGTTGCAATCGTCTGACAGCCAACTTTCTGTAATGAAGAGGCAGTCTAGATCGTTTTGTAGTAAGAAATCATGGATTTCTGATCGGTGTTTAACTGCTGATCTAGTGTTAAGCAACGCACATGATATGTGCTTGAGCTGTGTTGAATGGTTGAAATTTTTGATGATCGATCGTCGATCGATTCTCAAAAGTTGATCTGATTTTAAGGCTTTTTTGGTGACGGCAGGTAATATTGTTGCGAATTGTCTCAGACCCCAAATGGTTTCCGCAGAGTATCGCAATTTAACCATATGTTATGTTATGTTTATCATAATATGAGGTGATCCACAGTATAAAAAGTGAGAAATCCACCCCTCCCCCACATAACACATCCTGGTAATATACAATGAACTGTGGATCACCTCATATTATGATAAACATATAAAGAGGACTTTATTTAGAATAAATAAATCTATTTGTTGTGAGAAATCCTTACAAATAATACTCCCAATACCACTTTTTTCAATCAATATGGTATACCCTAAAATCCGTGCTATGGTGAACAGACCGATGCAAATATTATGTAAAAAAATTGTGTATGAAATGTGCAACATTATCAACACGTCTCAACAAAGTGCAGATGCAAAAATTTGTGCAATATTAATAACCAGTTGTCAATAATTAAATCAACAAAGTGCAAGTGCAAAATATATATAGGACAAACAAATGTATATATGATATCATCCAACTTATTCCAATAGGTCCATAAATCAAATAAAGTGCAAGGTGCAAAGAAATAGGCAAAATGAATGTCCTTAGTAAGTGATCACTCCTTTCCAATGCTGTTCTTATTTCGTAGCTTAGTGCTTCCACCTCCACCCAATAAAAATGGCCAGTCACCATCTAGAAATGCTTGTGCGCCTTTGGTTCATTACAGGATAACCACTCTGTAACAATAGGTCAATCAGCAGCCTTTCCAAGCAGTGTGACCAAATGGATAGCCATCATGGCATAGTATGTTGCCGTTTATTAAAAAGTTAAAAACAACAGCTTACAAACTCACATTTTATGGTGCCATTGCACCAGCACCAAGCTGATCCAGCCGTGTATGCAGGGTGGGTAATGTCGTCGTATTCGCCGCTATGTTTTTCTCTAATGGCGTGTGCCTCAACCCTCATTTTCGTTTGCCCGGAAATGACGAATATCTCCCAGCAGCCTCTACGCGTTTCACATTTCCGTTTGCGTCATCATGCTCACTCATCCCATGTCGTAAAGACATGGGATGAGTGAGCTTGAGGTTTAGGGACTTGACTGGCCTGCACAGAGTCCTGACCTCAATACAATAGAACACCTTTGGGATGAATTTGAGCGGAGACTGCGAGCCAGGCCTTATTGTCCAACATCAGTGCCTGACCTCACAATGCGCTTCTGGAATGAACATTCCCATAGACACACTCCTAAACCGTGTGGACAGCATTCCCAGAAGAGTTGAAGCTGGTTTAGCTGCAAAGGGTAGGCCAAATCAATATTGAACCCTACGGACTAAGACTCGGATGCCATTAAAATGCATGCATGCATGTGTGTGTAAAGGCAGGTGTCCCAATACTTTTGACAATATAGTGTATATTCAGGGAGTTTGTCTCATACCTCCTGACTTGTACTTGGTATTCCAGTGAGATCCTTTGCCTGTGTCGGCCCTTTGTTCCATGATCTCTCTTCAAACTTCCTAGGTACTTGTGTAGTAATTGCTGTTGTGTAATTGTTTCCTTGCTGCCCCGGTGAATGTAACTGTTATTAGTGCAAAGGTCATAGTGAGGAGTGTCAATGTGTACAGACCTCCAACATATTGTTTCCATACATATCTGCCGTATGTCATGTTGTAATGTTACATACTGCCATAGAGAGAGGTTCACAAAGTACACTATAGATAGATAGATAATTATCCCATGTATATTAAAAACGAAAAAGAGAAAGGGTTGGGACTTTAAATGAGATGCGTGTTGATGTAAACAGTATGTATAGGTAAATAAGTAAAGTTGTATAGCGTAATAACCAGGCTCGAACTTACCAACCAAACTGCAAGCCGAATTCAACTGTCTAACTTAGTATGTTAAAAGCAGAGGATTGGTTGCACACATTTGCATGTATATTAAAAGAACAGTCCAAGAGAAACTGATCTCTTAGTAATAGTCAGGTGTCCTTGGTGGCCCACTGGTGTCATATCTTTGAGGACTAGTGAGATATCTGTGCCATAATTCCTAACTCTGCCTGTGGCCACTAAAGATTTGAGTTTGAACACACGTGGAATTTGACCAGAATTTTACAGTCTGCATTTAGCCAAACATGCAAGCTAAAGTCTAGGTTTACCTTGTTCTCCCACCCACTGCAGCAGTTGTACTGCTACTAAATGACCACTTCTTGAACTTAGAATGCTGGCAGCTACTTGCATCCTACCACCCAAGTGTGTGGTGCCGGCCAGCTGTCTGTGTCCTATCAACTTCTCCTAGATAGGGGTCTGGTATGCACTTTAACCCTTTTACACCCGCCCCGGTGTCTCTTCAAAAGTTCTGAACACCAGGGTAGAAAAAGATTGGCTGTTCACGTTACCTGTCACAGTGGTCACATGATCAGGAGCTGGTTCTGCCTGCTACTGATTATTAGTGGGGACCAACAGTTGTCTTCAGCAGCTCAGTCTCTGTGCTGGGAGTGCGCAGAGAAACATCAGCCACCCATCAATGCATATGTGGGTATTAAAATCCATCCTTCTGCTGCCGCACATATGGGTGGATGTTAGGGGGGACCCTATGCAAATTAAATGGTTCCGCCGCTTGATCGTTCTTATAGGCGGTGGGAGGGGGGGTCCTCCTGGCGCTTCTCCGGGCTCTCCCATGCCATGCTCCCGAGGGCCGGGAGAACGAATCGGCCGCCGCCAGATGGGGAGAATAGAGATTTCCGGTGACTAGATGGTCATCTCTATGACTGTCTGAGGCCCGGGCACGACGTTATGACGTCACACCCGAGTACCCGGAAGTAAACAAAGCTGCAATCGCGGCTGAAAGCATGAGATCGCAATTTTTTTTTTTTTTTTACAATCTCATGCTTTTCAGCCTGGCGGAGAGATGTGGGGTCTTATTGTACCCGCATCTCTCCATAAAGAGGACCTGTCACACACTATTCCTATTACATGGGATGTTTACATTCCTTGTAATAGGAATAAAATTGATAAAAAAAATGTTATTTTTTTTCAAAAAGTGTATAACAAAATTAAGCAAAAAAAAAAAGATTTTTTTTTTTTTTTTAAAACACCCCTCTCCCCATTAGCTCATGCTCAGAAGCGAACGCCCACTTATGTAAACGCCGTTCAAACCACACATGTGAGGTAATGCCACATGCGTTGGAGCGAGAGCAACAATTCTAGCACTAGACCTCCTCTGTAACTCTAAACTGGTAACCTGTAAAAAAAAAAAAAAAAAATTTAAGCCTATGGAGATTTTTAAGTACCAAAGTTGGCGCCATTCCATGGGTGTGGGCAATTTTAAAGCGTGACAAATTAGGTATCTATTTACTCGGCGTAAAATCATCTTTCACATTATACAAAAAAATTTGGCTAACTTTACTGTTTTTTTTTGTTGTTTTATTTATTTATTTTAATTCATGAAACCGTTTTTTTAAAAAGGTGCTTGAAAAATGATTGCGCAAATATCGTGCGAGATAAAAAGTTGCAATGACCGCCACTTTGTTCCTTAGCGTGTCTGCTAAAAAAATATATATATATATAATGTTTGGGGGTTCTGAGTAATTTTCTAGCAAAAAAATTATGATTTTTACATGAAGGAGAGAAGTGCCAGAATAGGCGCGGTATGGAAGTGGTTAAAAAATATATTTAATGATTTTTTTAAGCGAAATACTGTATTTGTTTTTGTCTTTTTATGTTTCTGCCTAGATTTAGGCTTTAAAGTAGAATTCCACACAAACTACGCTTAACCACTTAAAGCGGAGGTTCACTCTAAATGTGAAGTATAGCTTATCCATATATCTTATCATCTGCATCAACATTTGCCTATGCATAATTTTTAAATGCATTTAAATACCTTTATTCTTTAAGACACACACACTTCCGGGTCTGTCTCCCGCGGGAGTTGGCGTGTCGCTCCCCTTTCTGTGTGCCCGAGTGATTCGCTGGGAGTCTTTTGCTATGTCTCCTGGGAGCACAGCGTCATGCTTTGCAGGAGACTAGACGAAAGACGAAATCTCGCGGGATTTTAAACGTCCGCTTCCCGGAAGTATTTGCTTGTGGGCGTCACGCTGCCCACAAGCAAAATGGAAAAGTCCTGAGGATATTTTTATAAAGTGACATTTCATGCCAAATCAGAATGCGGGGCAGTAGCAACATAAGGCATGTGAGTACAAGCTTGTTAACATTAACAAGCGTTAAATTAACAGAGAAAAAAAACGTCTGGACCGCGGAACCCCCCCCCCTTTAAGGACCGGAAGAATTTACCCTTTTGACCAGGTCATTTTTTGCGATACGGCTCTGCGGCGCTTTAACTGACGATTGCGTGGCCGTGCGTTGCTGTACCCAAACAAAATGTATGTCCTTTTTTTTCCCCCCACAAATAGAGCTTTCTTTTGGTGGTATTTGATCACCTCTGAGGTTTTTATTTTTTGCGCTATGAACAACAAAACGAGAGCAACAATTTTGGGGGAAAATGCGTTTGGTGTTTCAAATGCTTCTGATCATCTGTCCTGAACGCATTTTTATTTATTTTTTTTCTTTCGATAAAATGCTTCTAAACTCCACTGCCTAGAAATCACTATAAACGACCCGGTGTAAATGTACTGATAAGATAGCGTAAAACAACAAGAGGGGAATAGGTTGTGCTGGAAAACTCGACACAACCTGAACATTGTGCATAAAAGTGCATGAATAAAAAACTAAATATACTGAATGAAAATAATAATATATATATATATATATATATATATATATATATATTAAGTGAATAAAAAATACAAAATAGTCCCTCTGAATGATATTAAGTGAATAAAAAATACAAAATAGTCCCTCTGAATGATCAGACTGATACCAGGTGTTCAAACAACAAATATAAGAAAAAAATGAATAAATGAAAAGATGAAATGAAAATGAAAAAAATTGTCCAATTTCAATCAACACTTATCTGAATCGGTGGTGGACTGTATTCTTTCTTTCTTTTTACTTTTTCACTGTTTGGATATATTTAAAATTGGACATTTTTTTTTTTTTTTTTTTTTTTTTTCATTACATTTTTCAATTTATTCATTTTTTTCTTATATTTGTTGTTTGAACACCTGGTATCAGTCTGATCATTCAGAGGGACTATTTCGTATTTTTTTTTTTTTTTACTTATTATTTACATATATATTTTTTTATTTTCATTCAGTGGGCCGGATTCAGATACGAGATACGACGGCGTATCTCCAGATACGCCATCGTATCTCCGAGTGCGCGCCGTCGTATCTATGCGACTGATTCAGAGACTCAGTTACGCATAGATTTCCCTAAGATCCGACCGGCGTAAGTGTCTTACACCGTCGTATCTTAGGCTGCATATTTACGCTGGCCGCTAGGTGGCGCTTCCGTATAGTTACGCAAGGAATATGCTAATTAGGTATTTACGCCGATTCAGAAACGTACATCCGGCCGGCGCATTTTTTTACGTCGTTTACGTTAGGCTTTTTCCGGCGTATAGTTACCCCTGCTATATAAGGCGTAGCTAATGTTAAGTATGGATGTCGTTCCCGCGCCGAGTTTTGAAAATTTTATGTTGTTTGCGTAAGTCATTCGCGAATAGGGCTGGACGTCATTTACGCTCACGTCGAATCCAATACGTCCTTGCGGCGTACTTTGGAGCAATGCACACTGGGATATTCCACGGACGGCGCATGTGCCGTTCTTAAAATACGTCAAATACGCGGGGTCACGGTTAATATACATAAAACACGCCCACATCATCCCCATTTGAATTAGGCGGGCTTACGCCGGACCAAATACGTTACGCCGCCATAACTAAGGGCGCATTTTTATTCATGCACTTTTATGCACAATGGTCAGGTTGTGTCGAGTTTTCTAGCGCAACCTATTCCCCTCTTGTTGTTTTATCTTGTCACATGTATATCACATGTTTTTTTAGGTGTTGCAGCTTGATTTATTAAGTACTATAATTGAGAATATATTAAATTATCAGTATTCACATTTCATTTAATTTCCTTAGCGCAATATATTTCCCCTTTGTTGATTATGATAAGATAGCATAGAGGAAAGTTCAGGAGCAGCTGAAAAAAATGCCCAAATGCTCCTGAATGTCCGTTTACCAGCAGCAGTGTACATGAGGCCTAAAAGGTGAACTTGTCTTTTAAAGCAATGTTTGTTAGGCCTTTCACAATTTACTATAATTGTTAGGAATGTCAGGGAGATCTAAATTCCGCACCCTCTCTCTCCTGTGTCATTGTAGAAATGTATTCTGCATTGTCTTCTGATTCCAGCAGAGGGCTCATGGTACAAAATGTCCTGTGTCTATAGGAGGGTTAATGTACTAAAATATATAGAAGTCGGGGTGCTTGGCTGAGAAACCCGTCGGAGGATTGTGGTGACATGAAAACTTGCCAGGCAATCCAACCCAGCTATGATGATTCAGACTGTAGGTTCATTTACATGATTGCATCTCTCCAGACTATGCATTTTTCTGTGACCTAAATAACCGATAATAACTAGTCACTAACTACAGGGCAACAACCTACTTTCCATGTAAAGTTGTACTACGTGTTGATTCTTGTCAGTATTTCGCCAGATTTTGAAAGAAATTGAAGAGAACTGCCTGATTTTTCAGAGTTGTATAAACATGTTCAGAAAATGAAGGATTTTGTTTTAAAAAAAAAAAAAAAAAAAAGACAGTCTCTCCAAATGAGAGACAGTTAGACTGCTGCAATCAGGAGGGAGCATTTTCTCAGTCTCCTCTTCCCCAGTGATCATACTACAACTTGGTGACCCTGGATAGTGTGTGAGCAAAGATGGCACCATCATTTTCGGTGAGGAAAGCAGATGAAGGTAATATCAGGAGGAATACTGTGATCTCTGTGAGGTAATAAATACCTTAAAGGGGTTGTAAAGGTACAATTTTTTTTCCCCTAAATAGCTTCCTCTACCTTAGTGCAGTCCTCCTTCACTTACCTCATCCTTCAATTTTGCTTTTAAATGTCCTTATTTCTTCTGAGAAATGCTCACTTCCTGTTCTTCTCTTCTGTCTGTAACTCCACACAGTAATGCAAGGCTTTCTCCCTGGTGTTGGAGTGTCGTGTTCGCCCCCTCCCTTGAGGAGGCGAGCAGGAGTGTCAGGACGCTCTCTACGTTGCAGATAGAGAAAGGAGCTGTGTGTTAGGCCCCTTTCAGACTGGGGCGGGAGCCGCAGTGACGGTATAATGCCGCTAAAAATAGCAGCGCTATACCGCCGGGATTGCCGCAGGAATCAGCCGCTAGCGGTGCGGTATTAACCCCCGCTAGCGGCCAATAAAGGGTTAGTACCGCCCGCGATGCGCCTCCTATAGAGGCGCATTGCGGGCAGTATTGCCGCGGTTTCCCATTGTTTTCAATGTGAAGGAGCGGTATACATGCCGCTCCTCTCACCGCTCCAAAGATGCTGCTGACAGGAGATTTTTTTTGTCTCCCGCCAGCGCATCGCCTCAGTGTGAAAGCCCTCTGGTTTCACATTGAGTCTGCAGTAAGGGAGTTTTTCAGGCGGGATAGCAGCGCTATTTTTAGCGCTGTACCGCCTGAAAAACTCCTCAATGTGAAAGGGGTCTAAGTGCCACTTCCTTGTCCGCGGTGGTCTTCTTTCTTCTCCTCCTCACGCTGAATTCCTGGGAAATGGGGAGCGATGTCTTCTGCGACCGTGTGTGTGTCCCAGGAGACATCCGCCCATTCACATAGCGCCACGCGGCTTGCAGTAGGGAATCGGGCAGTGAAGCCGCAAAGCTTCACTTCCTGATTCCCTCACCGAGGATGGCGGTGGGGCAGCTGAGAACCCGAGCGATTGCTCGGCTTTGGCTGCCGACATTGTGGGCACCCTGGACAGGTAAGTGTCCTTATTAAAAGTCAGCAGCTACAGGACCTCCGCTTTAAGGTTCCTAGCTCGCATTCATACATACACTTAGGGCCAACTTAGACAGGAGTCAATTAACCAACCAGTGTCTTATCGGCTTTAAAATCCATTTTAACCACTTGCTGCCCGCCAATGACATATTGACGTCGGCAAAGTGGTTGTAGAATCCTGACTCATATGACGTCCTCAGGATTCTGAGCCGCTGCGCGCCCCCGGGGGCGCGCATCGTGGCGATCGTTGTTGCAGGGTGTCAGTCTGACACCCCGCAACACCGATCTCGGTAAAGAGTCTCTCACGGAGACTCTTTACCACGTGATCAGCCGTGTCCAACCACGGCTGATCACGATGTAAACAGGAAGAGCCGTTGATGGCTCTTCCTCACTCGCGTCTGACAGACGCGAGCCGATTGGCGGCTCTCCTGACAGGGGGGTTCGCGCTGATTGTTTATAAGCGCAGCCCCCCCTCGGATCGCCACATGGACCACCAGGGAAGCCCACCAGGGAAGAGCAAAACAAAAAAAAGGGGGGTAAAAAAAAGTCTGAAAAAGAAAAGTCTGGGGAAAAAAAATAAAAGATGCCAATCAGTGCCCACAAATGGGCACTGACTGGCAACATAAGTAAATCAGTGCTGCCCCACAGTGCCACCCCACAGTGCCCATCAGTGCCACCCCACAGTGCCCATCAGTGCCACCCCACAGTGCCCATCTGTGCCACCCCACAGTGCCCATCTGTGCCACCCATAAGTGCCGCCCATGAGTGCCCATCAGTGCCGCCCATGAGTGCCCATCAGTGCCGCCTATGAGTGCCCATCAGTGCCGCCTATGAGTGCCCATCAGTGCCGCATACCAGTGCCGCCAATCAGTGCCACCTCATCTGTGCCCGTCAGTACTACCTCGTCGATGTCCAGTGCCATCTCATCTGTGCCCATCAGTGCCACCATATCAGTGCCCGTAATTGAAAGAGAAAACGTACTTATTTGCAAAAAAAATTACAGAAAAAAATAACTTAATTTTCTTTCAAAATTTTCTGTCTTTTTTTAATTGTTGCGCAAAAAATAATAATCGCAGAGGTGATCAAATACCACCAAAAGAAAGCTCTATTTGTGGGGAAAAAGGGACGCCAATTTTGTTTGGGTACAGTGTAGCATGACCGCGCAATTGCCATTCAAAGTGCGACAGTGCTGAAAGCTGAAAATTGGCTTGAGCGGGAAGGTGCGTAAGTGCCCTATATGGAAGTGGTTAAGATGAAACCTCAGAAGACAAATGTTTGCTCTTTCAGGCTGCGTGTCATATAAATATAGATGTGCATGACAACGCAAAGCTTTTGTCTTCTGTTGTTTCATCTTAAAGTGATTGCAAAGCTTCAAATAAATGTTATGTTATTTTTTGTAAAAAAAATAAATCCTGCATACCTGCTCTGTGCAATGGTTTTGCCCAGACCTGACCACATACTCCTCTTCTTGGGTCCCTGCCACCGCCTATGGGCTCGCTCCCAAGCCTCGCTGCCTGTGTCCAAAGACACCCACAGTCAGCCACCATCACTCTGTGCTCACAGGATTTGTTTGACAGTAACTGGACCCAATGGCTCCCTTTGCTGCCTCTGTGAACGGAGAGAGAGAGAGGACCATAAAGCTCAGAAAGAAAATATCTTATCCATTCATTGAATGTCACAGATACATTCTCCATTGCTTGTAAAGGATATCTCCAGTACCAAGATTAAAGTGCATTCTGTTTGTTCTTTTAGCACTTTTGTGAAGCTGGACAAGTGCCCAGAATTTTTTACATTGTCCAAAACCAGTTTACCCAGATTACCTGAGTTTAATTGGTTAGACATGCTCCATTTAATCTGTTCTTCCAGCCGATAACATCATGGCAGAGGCGTATCTAGTGAAAATGGTGCCTATGGCAAGCAATGAAACTGCGCCCCTGTCAAAGCATTTGAAACACATCTTTCAGATAACCAGGGACACTGGGGACAGAGAGGGACACTGTGCGAGGAGGACAGAGAGGGACACTGTGCGAGGAGGACAGAGAGGGACACTGTGCGAGGAGGACAGAGAGGGACACTGTGCGAGGAGGACAGAGAGGGACCCAGTGCGAGGAGGACAGAGAGGGACACAGTGCGAGGAGGCCACAGAGGGACACTGGGGACAGAGAGGGACACAGTGCGAGGAGGACAGAGAGGGACACAGTGCGAGGAGGCCACAGAGGGACACTGGGGACAGAGAGGGAAGCCAGGGACAGACAGGCACACAGTGGAATAAGGACAGAGAGGGACGCTGGGGACAGACAGAGAGACGCAGTGTTATGAGGACAGAGAGGGATGCAGTGCAAACAGGGGACACAGGGGGATGCAAGGGGGGACACTACTGCTGGGGGTTGCCCTTCGGGCCGCCATCCAATCCTTTTCCCGTCCTCTCTTCTCCTCCTCGCCTCATGTCACATTCCCAGCTCCAGGGAAAAGATGATGCCATGCAGAGGAGGGTAGGCGGAGCATTTGGCTCTGCCTCCGTCACTGTTACCCTACCCTACGTGTACTCAGTCTGGCCAGTCATCAGGCGTCATGGGGTCGCCTGTCAATCCTCTCCCCAGGCCAAGTAGCAATATTAGCAATTGCTGTGCCAGCTGCCGCGCCGGGGGATATATTGGTGCAGGAGGCAGCTGCGGGAGGACTGGTGGGAGTTTTTTCTTGCAAGGGGAGGCTTTTTGCCTCCCCTCCCCCATGGCGCCTATGGCACTTGCCATGGCTGCCATACCCTAGATACGCCACTGCATCATGATGTTTCATTGTGTTGCACATGTCCTTGTTTGGCTGCTTAAATTTACATATTAAAACATTAAATGGATGGGTAAAAAAACTATGGTCTGTATCAGGGGCGGACTGACAACTCAATGTCGTTTTTCGTGTTGTTAAAAATGATCGTGTGTGGGCAAAAACGTTTTAAACCCGCGCATGCCCAGAAGCAAGTTATGAGACGGGAGCGCTCGTTCAGGTAAAACTACCGTTTATAATGGAGTAAGCACATTCATCACGCTGTAACAGACAGAAAAGTGCAAATCGTCTTTTACTAACAAAGAATCAGCTAAAGGCAGCCCAAAGGCGAATAGAACTTCCCCTTTAGAGTGCCGTCGTACGTGGTGTACATCACCGCGCTTTGTTCATCATTTTTCAAAAACGATGGTGTGTGGGCAATATCGTTTTTAATGATGAAGTTGGAAAAATTTGGTTTTTTGGACATGCTGAAAACGATCGTGTGTACGCGGCATAAGAAGTGGGTTGCATGATGCTGGCCATCTGACTCATGACATCTAGGGGCCGCAAAAGTACTGCAGGGAATGCTTCGGATTGAAGCTGTTTTTGTTTGTTTTTATCTCCAAATGAACGCTTTATTTTTATTTATTTATGGCTGGAATTCTGCTTTTGGACTACTTTGCTTTTTTGCAAGGTCTGCTTTAAGAAATAAAATAAAATCTTGAAGGCAAAGATACTGTAAAAACATTGTAGTAATTAGTGATTCTTGGCTTAGGGTGGCATCAGTTTTAATAGTGGAAGAAATTGTAGAATATCTGCAAAATGGATTTACAGGGTTCTTCTGCTTGCTGGACAGGTAATAAAAATTAGTGACAAAATGGCCCAGAGCAGTTCTGTAAATAACTGTCTGAAACATTTCTTTGGGACACTGACTCTTTGCAGCCCGTTGCTGTGTACATGCGCTTGCTCCAGGGATGGCTGCATGTCATTTCTCAGAACAGTGCACCTTACCTTTATCATTTTATGTATTGGTGGTTTGGGTGGCAACATTCTTTCTTTATGCATCTTGAAGAGCTATTATTTTAGGCAATTAGCTATTTTTATAGATCTAATTAGTAGGTTGGTTAGATTAGTCATATGTGTTCATAACAACATATCTATTTTACAGTGTTAACCCCCCAGGTGCCTGTAAATTGGGTCTTGGCTGCAAGAGCCTGGCAGGTGCCTAGTAGTTTTCAATGTAGGGCTTTCAGCAACACCAGCAAGCTTAAAGGAGTTGTAAAGTAAAAAAAAAAAAATTTACCTTAATGCAATCTATGCATTAAGGTGAAAAAACATCTGATGCAAGGTCCTCTTCGCCGCTCAGCCTGGCCGCTGATTAGCTAGAGCGGATGGATTGAGAGCAGCGCAGCCATTGGCTGGCGCTGCTGTCAATCACATCCAGTGACGTGGCGCGTCAAGGGGCCAAGTGATACAGTGAGCGGCTCTGGCTAGTACTGTGGTCAGTACTTGCGGGGAGGACCAGAGACAGCCGCAGAGGGACCCCAGAAGATGTGGATCGGGGCCACTCTGTGCAAAACGAACTGCACAGTGGAGGTAAGTATCACATATTTGTTATTTATATAACCCTTTAAAAAGTACTTCTCCATACCTTCAACCTTAACCAGACCCCTAGGCTGACCTTTACACCTACCTCCCCCCCAATCCTATATTCTTGCCTAACCCTACGAGCTGTTCCAGAAGTACAAATCCCATGAGGCACTGCAGGGCTGACCATTAAAAAAGCGTGGTTCCAAAAGGCAGAGGCATGATGGGACTTGTAGTTTAGCAACAGCTGGAGGGCTGCAGTTTGACACTCCAATGCCTAAAGCATATCTCAACAGTAAGCCAAACTCTAATGCCGCGTACACACGACCGTTTTTCGGGTTGTAAAAATTTTTTTTTTTTTTTAATGTCATTAAAAACGATTGTGTGTGGGCTCCAGAGCATTTTTCACAATGTAAAAAATGGGCATTACAAATTTAGAACATGCTCTAATTTTTCACGTCGTTTTTAACGTTGTCGTTTTTAACGTCATAAAAAATGGTCTTGTGTGGGTTTTAACGACGTGAAAAAAATGCGCATGCTCAGAAGAAAGTTATGAGATGGGAGCGCTCGTTCTGGTAAAACTAGCGTTTGTAATGGAGTAAGCACATTCATCATGCTGCAACAGACTGAAAAGCACGAATCGTCTTTTACTAACACGGAATCAGCAAAAGCAGCCCTAAGGGTGGCGCCATCCGAATGGAACTTCCCCTTTATAGTGCCGTCGTACGTGTTGTACGTCACCGCGCTTTGCTAGAGCATTTTTTTTCACGATCGTGTGTAGGCAAGGCCGGTTTAACGATCGGTTTGAAAAAAACATCGTTTTTTTCTAGACCATTAAAAATTTCATTTTTTACATCCCGAAAAATGGTCGTGTGTACACGGCATTAGGCTCCATCCTTTGAAACATAAAATAGCTCCCTATATTACTGGAACCATGTCCTGTGGTCTGTTGAGACCAAGATAAACTATTTGGTTCAGATGGTGTCAAGCGTGTGTGGTGACAACCAGGTGAGGAGAACAAAGACAAGTGTGTCTTGCCTACAGTCAAGCATGGTGGTGGGAGTGTCATGGTCTGGGGCTGCATGAGAGCTGCCAGCACTGGGGAGCTACAGTTCACTGAGAGAACCATGAATGCCAACATGTACTGTGACATACTGAATCAGAGCATGATCCCCTCCCTTCAGAGACTGGGCGGCAGGGCAGTATTCCAACATAACCCCAAACACACCTCCAAGATGACCACTGCCTTGCTAAAGAAGCTGAGTGTAAAGGTGGGGGACTGGCCAAGCATGTCTCCAGACCTAAACCCTATTGAGCATCGGTGGGGCATCCACAAACAGAAGATGGAGGAATGCGAGGTCTCCAACATCCACCAGCTCCGTGATGTCATCATGGAGGAGTGGAAGAGGACTCCAGTGGCAACCTGTGAAGCTCTGGTGAACTCCATGTCCAATAGGGTTAAGACAGTGCTAGAAAATAATGATGGCCACACAAAATATTGACACTTGGGGCCCAATTTGGACATTTTCACTTAGGGGTGTACTCGCATTGGTTGCCAGCGGTTTAGACATTAATGGCTGTGTGTTGAGTTATTTTGAGGGGGCAGTAAATTTACACTGTTATACAAGCTGTACACTCACTACTTTACATTGTATCAAAGTGTAATTTCTTCAGTGTTGTCACATGAAAAGTTTTTTTTTTTTTTCTGTGTACAGTATTTGGCTCTTTGCCTGGAGTTCGGCTTTAATGTTAACACAATACAATTGGGTGGAGCAGTTGTCCCTGGAAGGCACAGACAATAATAAAACATTGTGGATTTATTCTACTCTTCTCCAAACTACAAACATATTTTTGTGTTTGTCTGTGTCTCTGTGTGAGAATCTCCCTACACTGCTAAGAGATGAGAATCTCCATAAAAGACAGTAACAAAAACCTGTAGAGGCTAGGCCTTTCCCGATCGATCTGAGACCAAATAAAAGTTTTACCCCAGGTTCACACTAACACTGTTGTATAATTAGTAAGACCTCATCTGGAACATGCAGTTCAGTTTTGGTCACCAATTCTCAAAAAGAATATCTGGGGAACTGGAGAAAGTGCAGAGAAGGGCAACCGGACTGATGAGAGGCATGGAGGAGTTTGGTTATGAGGAAAGATTAGAGGAGCTGAATTTATTCACTCTTGAGAAGAGGAGAATAAAGGGGGATATGATCAACATGTACAAATATATAAGTGGTCCATATACCATGTTTCCCCCGAAAATAAGCCTGGGTCTTATATTAATTTTGGCAATAAAAGACACAGTAGGGCTTATTTTCAGGGTAGGTCTTACCATGTAATGTGCTCCCCCTTCTCTCCCCCCTGCCTGACAGGAATCCGCAGTGTGAACTGAGTTAAAATGCTGGTAAAATCCTATAATCCACTCTATTACAGTATTATATATAATGTACAATGTGTGGTTTCTGTAATATAATTGTGCCAAATACCTTCATTATAGCGCCACTCTGCACTTCTGTGACCCGCCGGAGATCTCTTCCTGGCATTTATATTACAGAAACACACACATTGTACATTATATAATACTGTAATAGAGTGGATTATAGGAGTTTACAAGCATTTTTAAACTAGGGCTTATTTTTGGGGTAGGGCTTATATTGCAGCCCTCCTGGAAAATAATGCTAGGTCTTATTTTTGGGGTAGGTCTTATTTTCGGGGAAACACGGTAGTGAATTGGGCTTTGAGTTATTCACTTTAAGGTCATCAGAGGACAAGGGGGCACTCTTTACATCTAGAGGAAAAGGTTTAATCTCTAAATATGGAAAGGCTTCTTCACAGTAAGAGCTGTGAAAATGTGAAATAGACTCCCTCAAGAGCTGGTTCTGGCCAGCTTCGTAGATCTGTTTGATAAAAGGCAGCGGTCTCACCGGGAGCCCTGGGTCCCGTACTAACGATACAGCCCCTGTGTTTCTCTCTCCATAAATGGAGAGAACATATGCATTGTATCTCTTTTTTTCTCTCTCTTTGCGCAAGGAGAAAAAAACAACTTTTCAAGAAAAATAAATATGTTTAAATAATTTAATAATAAAAATTAAGAAAAATATCTAGGTTTGATCTAGGTCAGTGCCAGGGTTAGTGTTTAGGATAAAAGTCAGGGTCAAAGGTCATGGTCAGTATAATTTGGGTAGGATTAAAAAAAAAAAAAAAATTGGTATCAGGGTTAGTTGGTGTCCGTGTGTTTTTAGGTAGGATAAAAGGGTAAAATGCGCACTATTCTGCTGTACTACAGGTACAAACGGGTACAAACAACAAATTGCATACATATATGGTATTGATGCAATCATCGTGAGCAGGAGAATTTATTTTAGATTGTTCTTTGGTGGTAGGTTATGGTAGTAACAGTTTTTTTTATAACTAAATAAAAAAAAAAGGAAAATTTTCCCTTTTGATAATAAAAAATCAGGAGATGGCCATTACCATTTACAGTATAACATCCCCAAAAATACTTGCAGCTGTAATTGCAGTGAAAGGTGGTGCTACAAAGTATTGACTCAGGGGGGCTGAATACAAATGCACGCCACACTTTTTGCATATTTTGTAAAAAAAAAAAATTATGAAAACCATTTATCATTTTCCTTCCACTTCACAATTATGTGCCACTTTGTGTTGGTCTATCACATAAAATCCCAATAAATACATTTACATTTTTGGTTGTAACATGACAATATAATACAAATAATCATACAAGTGAACAATTGTTAAATGCATTGAATACGTGAAGATAAAAAAACCTTCCGACATTACAGATTCACAGTGGACTTACGATGGCGTATCTCCACGTACGCCGTCGTAAGTCCGAATGTGAGCCGTCGTATCTATGCGCCTGATTCTTAGAATCAGTTACGCATAGATTTGGCCAAGATACGAGCGGCGTAAGTCTCCTACGCTGTCGTATCTTGGGTGCAATATTTACGCTGGCCGCAAGGGGCGCTTCCGTAGATTTACGCGTCAAATATGTAAATTAGGTAGATACGCAGATTCACGAACGTACTTGCGCCCGCTACGCCGTTTAGGTTAGGCTTACGTCCAGCATAAAGTTACCCCTGCTATATGAGGCGCAGCCAATGCAAAGTATGGATGTCGGCAAGCTTATCTTTTTACGTTGTTTACGTAAGTCGTACGTGAATGGGGCTGTGCGTAGGTTACGTTCACGTCACAGGCATTGGGCCTGGCGTATCTTATGGAGTAAATTCGATGTGATACTGAGCATGCACACGCCATTCGTTAGGCGCGTCATTTACGTGGGGTCACGATTCATTTACATACAACACGCCCCCTACCAGCCTATTTTGAATTGGGCGGGCTTACGCCGGCCAATTTACGCTACGCCGCCGCAACTTACGGAGCAAGTGCTTTGTGAATACTGCACTTGCCTGTCCAAGTTGCGGAGGCGTAGCGTAAATGGGATACGCTACGCCCGCAGAAAGATACGCGCTCGTACGTGAATCTGGCCCAATGTTTTTGCTGAATCAGTAGGCCCATATTGGAAATGTCAAACTTGTTCTGGACTGAAGAGGGTATACAGAGGTGAACTGTTTTAACAGTTCTGCATTAACAAGGTCACAGGCATATAAAAGTGTTCCCTTATTATGGGATATGATTAATATTTTTGGCTCTCTGGTCTCTCCTTGGGTGTTCCCTCAGCAGGACGGCAGGTGTGGTTCTGTGGTGGAAGATTTGCAGAGAGCGTTGTCCTGCGCTGTACACGTCTCTGTACTGTTAAGGATTGCTGTCGCTGTAATGAGGCTAATTGGGTCAGTCCAGGTTGTGTCATGGAGGGAGGTGACCATATGCCATGCTCAGAATTCCAATGGGAGAACCTAGATGTCGTCTTGTCCCTCAAGGAGCCAAGTACAGAGTGCCAAGGTGGCCCGTCCTGTCGTTGTGAGAAAGCAGGTGATTAGATTTTTGGCTTTTAGTCTAAACCAAGTTGGGTTATTGAAGACTGTATTGCAGAGTTTCTCTGTATATGACATTACCACATTATAAAATCAGATGTTACCTGAGTAGCTCTTGGTGCATTTTATCTTCTCTCAAGTGCATTTACAGACATTGTCTCCCAAATATACAAACATATTTCAAAATGTGAGTCCCTGTTGAGTTTTTACTTTTACCCCGGTCTCCATTAGAGTGATTTTTTTCCCTTTTATGCGCTTTCCCAGTGACAAGGAATAAACAGCAAGTGAGGGAGAATCTGTAATAGCGACACAGATGGCAATACAATTTGACTGAGGTTCTAGCCTCCCCTCTACTCTTAAAGTTGTTGCACTATATTGCCACTGCTATAAAATGTTTATCATTCTGTGTATATGATATTAAATCAGGGAGGCTGGGCTTTTCTGATTGGAGATCTCTGACCCATGAGGAAGCATGTTAGACATCTGCAGAGAGACCACTGCTTCCATGCAGAGAGCACAGGTTCTCCTCTACAGCATGCTGGCAGGCTTTTCGGCTGTGGCTGACTTCAATGCCGCGTACACACCATCACTTTATGTGATGAAAAAAAATGACGTTTTTAAAAACGTCACTTTAATTGACTGTGTGTGGGGGAAAACGTCGTTTTATGTCTTGTAAAAAAACGACTAAAAAAAATTGAAGCATGCTTCAATTTTATGTGTCGTTTTTCAAAAGTGCACTTTTTACTTCACAGAAATTGACCGTGTGTAGCAAAAAACGTCGTTTTCTAAGACGTTTTTTCATCCACGCATGCCCAGAAGCTACTTCAATGGTAAAACGTGGTGAACGTAACCTCACTTTGCAAGAACATTGTGAGAAAAACGATGGTGTGTAGGCAACTTTGTCTTTGAAAATTGAAGTTTCAAAAACGTCATTTTTTACTTCACAGAAAGTGATGGTGTGTATGCGGCATAAGGAAAAGAAAGAAAGAAATATGCATCTCTTTTAAGCACCTGGATTATATTTAATTCATATTAACTGAAAGTTGCACTTTAATGTACTGTATAATGTCTGTAATGTGTGGTATAAATGTTTCTCATTGGAGAAAACCTGTTTTAGTTTGTTTGACTTGTAAAAAAAAAAAAGTTAGATAAAATGTTTTAGTTCACATTCTTTAACTTATCATTTTATTTTTAATGAGCAAATGTAATTAATTTCGAACTCATCAGAGGCACGGAGAAATATAAAGTAAATCTTCATGATGTTGGCTGTGAAAACCAATTCATTACCTCAATTCCTCAATTTAAAAAAATTGCCATTACGTTTTTTTGTTTTTTTGTTTTTAGTTTGTAAAGTTGGTTGGCTTTTAACCACTTAATAATCAAGCCTCTTTCTGAGATTTGTTGTTTTACAAGTTAACAGTTTTTTGGGTTTTTATTTTGCTAAAAAATGACTTGGAACCCCGAAACATTACACCCTAGAGAATAAAATGGCGGCCGTGGCAATACTTTCTGTCACACCATATTTGCACAGTGGCCTTACAAGCGCACTTTTGTGGGGAAAAAAATACACTTTTTTTTTAAATAAAAGAATAAGACCACAGTAAAGTTAGCCCAATTTTTTTATATATATAGATTGTGAAAGATAATGTTACGCCGAGTAAATTGATACCCAACATGTCGCGTTTTAAAATTGCAACCGCTCATGGAATGGCGACAAACTTTAACCCTTAAAAATCTCCATAGGCGACATTTTAAAAATTCTACAGGTGGTATGTTTTGAGTTACAGAGAAGTTTTTTAAAGCTGGAATTATCTCTCCCGCTCTACCGATCGCGGTGATACCTTACATGTGTGGTTTGAATACCGTTCTCGTATGCGGGCACTGCTCACGTATGCATTCACTTCTGCACGCGAGCTGGGCGGGACAGGGCGCGTTTAAAAATTATTTTTCTCATTTATTTTACCTTTTTCATTTTTATACTGTTCTTTTAAAAAATTTAAATAAATTGTCACTTTTATTCCTATTACAAGGAATGTAAACATCCCTTGTGATCGAAAAAAAGCATGACAGGTCCTCTAAAATATGAGATCTCGGGTCAAAAAGACCTCGGATCTCATATTTGCACTGAAATGTGAAAAAAATTGACCTGCCATACAAGCAGCTACTACGATTCACTGTCTGGCAGCTGTTCGTTTTTATGTGATGGGCCATAAAATGCGAGGTCTGCCTACAATTCCCAAGTCCCCGTCCCCTATTGAAACCTCCAGTTGGTGTAAAATGTGTAAAAGGAAAAAAAAAAACTGAACTAGGTTTACCTTGTTCTATCTTCTGCATCAGAAGACATCACCCTTGCCCATCATCCCCTAGATGCAGATGTCGCAGACTCTGCCAAGTGGATCCGCTAGATCAGCGAGGGATCTGTCCGCTGATCCCCTCTGAGCAGAGGGATGGACCTGTCCGTCTTCACTATGCAGAGCATACACAGACACAGTGATGGGGTGAGTATTACCGCACTTACCACAAGAGTGGGGGAATGGGGAAAGGGAAGGGGTACAGCTGCTGCACTGAATGGTGTATCAAACCAGAAGCAAATGGAGAATGGGGGGGGGGGGGGTAGTGCTGCGCTGTGACTGGGGAGTGGGGTGATGTGCAAAGGAAATATGGCAGATCCTAATATATGGAAAGATAGGTCTGACTAATAATCACAATAGTAAAAAATGATAATAGTATACCATAACAAGTGAATAACATCAAAATAAACGTGCTACAGTGCAGCCAGGGCTAGCTGCCACATAATGAAGTAGTACAAAAGTGACAGTGCAAGTGTCATAAAGTGAAATAGAATGGTACCAAATGTACTGATACACAATCGGGTGTACAGCGTGCAAACTACAACACACAGCGGTGACTGTAAAAACACTGAATTAAATGTCCATGCAGCAGATAGCTGTAACCATAACAGCAGGAGAAAATCCAAAAAGTGCTGGTGTAAATGCCAAAGTGACGTGAAACAAGGTTAATTTCCGGTGTTTTCTTCAGAGTACAGCGCAGCACTACCCCCCCCCCCCCATTCTCTATACACAGCAGACACAGCCCCCTCTCTATGGATGGACTGCTTATCCATTTCCATCCGACTGTCATTTGAACCGATCCACCGAATGGATGGAGAACAGATCCCCATCCCTCTGTTTTAGGCTGGGTTCACACTACTACACTACTTTCATCCTACTTTGCTCTGTGTTCAATGTTTCCCTATGAGATCGTCTTGTAGCGTCCTACACAAGTTGGTCCGACTTTGAAAATGCTCCCTGTACTACTTTTGGTCCTACATTGATCCTACTTCAGGCCCATTGAATATCATTGAAGTCGGACCAAAGTAGTATCCTGTTCATGAAAGTAGGATGGATGTAGGACCAATGTAGGATAAATGTAGGACCAATGTAGCAGAGCAAAGTAGGATGAAAGTAGTGTAGTAGTGTGAACCCAGCCTTAATCTGATCAGATGCCGGCAGGTGTCAGTGAGCACATGTCTGTCCTCTGACATCTGCTGCTCAATAGAGAGATATGGAAGGTCTGATTGGGTACACCTGTCAGTTGTTGAGGCAGACCCAATCGGTCTATCGGTGTGAAAGGGGCCTAAATGAAGCAGCTAACAATTGCAGTGAGGAGGGGGAACCACTACAAGGGTAAAGGGTTTTCTTCCTCAGAGTTCAGTTTACATAATTCCCTTCCAGGAATTCGGACACTTTTTTTTTTTCTCTGGATTACATTGAACTTTCCATTCCTTGTTTCCTCAAGCTGTGCACTTGCCACCTTTTTCAAGATTTCTTAATCAGGTTGTGTAGGAGGGATATAGATAAGGCACAGGGTAATTTATTAATCGGGAGATAAAGTCCATGTTTATATATCTCCACCTCCCTGACTTTCTAGATACTATAACAATGTCAGACAGAACGGACAATATACATGAAGAAAACCAGACTACAGTGGAAGAATCTGAATTTTAAGGCCCAACCCCATCCCAAGCTTTTATTTTATTTTGGATTGCCTGAGGAACAGTTAAATAAAACGTCTGTCAGGTTTTTGCCATTTGTGCCCCGGTTTGGGTTTAAAAACACATTAAGGCCCCGTTCACACCTAGGCGTATATATACGCCTGTAGTGTGAACGCCGCTGCCGCCCCAACACGCCAGAGGGATGCTTTAGCATTGCCCTCTATGGAGGTGGTTCACATCTCCACGCCGAACGCCTGCCGCCTGAAAAAAGGTCCCGGACCTTTTTTTCAGGCGTCTTTCGGCGTTCGGCTAGGAGATGTGAACCATCTCCATAGAGGGGGTCACAGGCTGCATTCACAATCGTGGCGTTTTGTCGCCGTGAATCGCGATACAAAACACCGCTATTTTCCGCCGCAATTCGCGGGACAAAACGCCGCGATTCAGTACGCTATAGTGTGAATGCAGCCTTATAGAGGAGCAGGGAATGGGTTACATTTTTTTGGCAGTATTTTTTATTGCTGTCTGTGCCTTTTCTTCCCCTGTTTCTAAAAAGGTCATCACAGCAGGCCCAAACCAATTAGTAGGCAGAAGAGGCAGCTGTCTTAGGTGCTTCAGCAGGGTGGGAGTGAGGCGGCAGATAAAGTACAGGACCTGCAACCTATGCTGCTGAGAAAGGCTCACCGCTTGAGTAGTGCTGATCTCCTACCTGCAGACTCTATTGCCAAATGTGGTTTGCCCGGCCTGATCAGTGTGCTTTTGGTGGTGGTTACCTCTGAGTGGTGAGTAGAGTAAGAGAGCGGTGTGCACTTTGCAACTGATGTGACCCATGATAAATGCTTTGGCTCCCCACTCAGGCTGTTAAGGCCCCATGAGTTGGATGGCACTTAGTGAGGGTACAGGCTGAAGAAATGTCCGTCCAGACCCACTGCACACCTCAGCCGACCCGAGTGGTTAGCAGGTAAAAGGAGTCTCCGTTCGAATCATCCAGACCACAACTCTTTGGAATTGTGGTCTGAAAGAATCAAGCTGAGGCTGCTTTTACCTGCTAACCACTTGGGCCAGGTGAGGTGTGCAGTGGCCGGCCATCTTTAATTTCTGCACTTGGCAACTAATCTTGTATATGACACTTGGTGAGAAATCGAGTGGAAGATGGCACCGGTGTAATTGAGTGGTGAGCTAGAAATGATTTATATGCGAACCCCACATTGCTGGTATGACAAGTGAAACAGATTTGGTGTGTTTTTTTTTTTTTTTTTAATCTGCGTGTCTAACTTCTGGCCAAGTTGAGAAAAGTATTTAGTTCCTTTAGTAGGTGGCTGGCCAAATGACAGAGACACTATTAGCAGTGGTGTCAGTTACATCCAAAGTGGTTGGTCACTGCATTTTGCAATAGGCAATCGTGGTAAATCGATCAACGCTTTTTGGGCTGTGTGATCGATCTACCAGCTGATGGATCACACAGCCAAGTAGATAGATCACACAGAGCTGATCAATCCATCGCTGTTGTGAATGCAGTGAATAGGGATTGATGGTGCAGCATGTGAAACTTGGCACCAGGGATCTAGGGTAGAGGTGTTGGATGTGAGAGAAGAAAGCAGTGTTAGCGCTGATTGTGAGTCCACTGACAAGTAGGGATGAGCTCTGGCGTGTTCGTACAGCCCACGTGCCGGCACTGCGCTGCTAATCACAGGCAGGGAGACATTTCCTGAACTCTGCAGCCACCCATTGGGACAAGGTCTCCTTGCCTGTGATTAGCGCAGTGACGTGCTGACTTCCTGGCGGCCTCTGCACGTGGAGTGTGTGAACACGCCGGAGCTCATCCCTACTGACAAGACACTGTGGATGTTGGTTCCTCTGTGATCTGACCACATGCCATATATGTCTCTCAGCAACCCTGAGAATCGGAGAAGGGGGCAGGGGCTCAGTGCTGGCTATAACTCCCACATGGGAATGCCCATAAATTGGGCTTCAGCCTGGGGTGGAGCTACAGCCAGCGTAAACCAAAAAATTAAATGCTTTATTAACAAACCACAACATGGATCGGAATGGTACCAAGTGCCAAATGCACCTGATCCTCTAGAGGATTCAACATTTTTATTTATCTTGGGGCTATTACTTCTTAATATCTTAGATATAGATATTAGGAAAACTTTTTTTTTATGAAAAACTTGGAAAATGGAGACACTCAGTTGACCAGATTAGCTGATATCTGTTCTAAGTTTTAGGTGTCCATAGACACAGCAGTCATCAGATGGCTATGAAACAAATGGAAATGCTAGCGCACAGGATGATTATAGAGAGCACATGCACTGAATGGGAAATGGGTTAAAAAAGTCCATGGACAGGGAGAGGGAAATTAAAAAGTCCATGGGGAAAATAAGTCTGGATGATGACGAGGAATCTTAAATGGGTTGTAAAGGTAAAAAAAAAAAAAAAATCCCTAAATAGCTTCCTTTAGTGCAGTCCTCCTTCACTTACCTCATCCTTCGATTTTGCTTTTAAATGTCCTTATTTCTTCTGAGAAATCCTCACTTCCTGTTCTTCTGTCTGTAACTACACACCATAATGCAAGGCTTTCTCCCTGGCGTGAAGAAAGCCTCTTGAGGGGGGATGGGGTGAGCTGGAGTGTCAGGACACTCTCTACTTTCCAGATAGAAAAAGGAGCTGTGAGTTAGTAGGCGTCCTGACACTCCTGCTCGCCCCCTCAAGAGGCTTTCTCCACACCAGGGAGAAAGCCTTGCATTACTGTGTGTAGTTAGACACAAGAACAGGAAGTGAGTATTTCGCAGAAGAAATAAGGATCTTTAAAAGCAAAATCGAAGAATGAGGTAAGTAAAGGAGGACTGCACTAGAGTAAAGAAAGCCATTTAGGGAATTTTTATTTTATTTTTTACCTTTACAACCCCTTTAAATTGGAAGAGAAGCACAGAGGGCAAGGCTTTTCTCTGGAGTGAAACCAACTCTGAGATGCAATATGAAAGGAAAAACAGAAAAGTGCCTCCAAGTGCAATATTTATTGTGCAATGGCAAGTAACATATGAACACTCACATCAAGGTAAGGGATGGTGGGCTAATCTGGGGAAAGGAACCCGCGGGAAAGGTCCACAACGCCTCTGGTCCGGAGATATACACATGCCGCGACAACCACGGTAAAGCAGGAAGAAGCCGGAAAGTTCTGTATAACAGGTAGGTTGGATGGAACCAGCCTGAAACGCAGCGCCCATAGGCGTGTGACGTCACCAGGGTGAAAAGAGAACCACAGCGCATTTCGGAGCATGTATGGAGCATGCACGCTCCTTAGTTTAGAAAAGAGCGTGCGTGCTCTGTATGAGCTGTGTGCATGCTCTGAAACACGTTCTGGTTCTCTCTTCACCCCGGTGATGTCACACGCCTACGGATGCTGTGCTTCACTTGAGATAGAAGCGTGCATGCTCTGTAGGAGCTTTGCACATGCTCTAAAAAGCTTTGTTCATTTCTCTTCACCCCGCTGATGTCACATGCCTGCAGACGTTGCACTTCACGTGAGAGAGGAGCACGCAAGCTCCATACGAGCATCGCGCATGCTCTGAAATGCGTTGTGGATTTCTCAACAGGCGCTGGTTTTATCCAGCCACCCCAGAACAACACAGAACTTGTCGGCTTCTTCCTGCTTTACCATGGTTGTTGCGGCATTGGAATATATCCCCGAACCAGAGGCATTAAAATGTGTCAAATACAGATAAAAATGCAGAGCGGTTTAATCTTCACTGGATAGTGTTGGTAAGTATGTGAGTATAACCACAGTTCACTGTCAGTGTGGATCATACAGACAGGTTTGCACCCCTAATTTACTAATACAGCCTTAAATGTTTGTTCTTGACTTTAGATACACTTTTTTAATATAAGCAATTCCCACTTGCCACCAGCAGGTGGCAGCATTACAGTTGGGATTATCCCATGAAGATCACATGTGCTAATTCTATATAATATAAACTAGTTAATGTGTTGCACATTTCCTTTTTAGTTGTTCTCTGTGCTTAATCACACTGGTGGTTATTTCAGGATGTTTAATTAGTGCATGATCTACTATATAAATTAGGAAAATATGCTTGGAGGGAAGGGGTCATGATGCTAAGGCGCCAGATTTGTATACACTATTCTCTAGGGCTTTTCCCCCCGCTTTTCTGAAAATTTTAATTCTTTCCATTAATAAATATTTGTGTGGTAAAATATTTGCTGCAGGAAACCAGTGTTTTTGTCTCCTGTGTGTCACTTTTTTACATTTACAACTGGTAAATACGGCTTTGTAGTCATTTTAACGTGCACTGCAGCCCCATGCACCTTTTGTAAAAAAAATCTCAGGAGGGGACAGTACTGGTTCTAGGATGCTGCACAGGACATGGCCACCCCGGGACCGCTTAGTAAAAAAGTGACTGTCCCAGCAAATCCGGGACAGTTGGCAAGTATGATGTAATGTAAGATTATCATGGGTCCCCCATGCTTCTAAGGTGTGTCCATGCATTCAGACAGCCCTGCTTACCTGCTTGTGTTCTCACAATACTGAGATGGTGGCACTACAGCAACTACTTCAGGCTAAAAGCCCAATTTCACCTTTCCACCTTCGTCCTGACTAATGTCGTATCCCGACAGTTACTGCAAAAGACGCATTTTACTGGACCAAACCACTGGGAGTTCCTCTTGCAATTTACATATCTTCATTTTTAATATAATAACCTCATATAGAAATGCAAACCTATAAAAAATAAAAAAAACTGAAAGCATGACTTTGGCCAAAACAAAATAATAATAGACCATTAAATTCTAAATCTAGAATCTGCTTTAAACCATAGATTTCACCAGCAGTGCTTTTTTCTGCCACTAGATGTCCTCAGTCACGAGGCCAATATCAGTCCACCCATTTTATTATCGTGGACCTGCTTCAGCTGTTGCTGGACTATGAAAGACGAAGCAGTACAGTGATGAGCTTCTCTATGTCCCTCTGCTTCCAGGGAGTTTTGACTTCACTTCCTGTCCTGTAGACACAACAGGAAGTGAGTGGAAACCTCTCCAAAGTGAAATCGCATCCTATACAGTTGGTACCAGAACAAGGTTTCCCCGTTGGAAGATTTCCCTGCCATTTTCCTTTAATTTCAATCCCAGTGACGATGATCACAAGGAGAAATGAAGAGGACAAGTCTCCCCTGCTGGGAGCAGAGCAGAGCTCCATCCAAAAATTAAATAATGGATAGCCCATTTAGTAATAAAATACAACCAGCTTGTGTGCCAATATTCAGCTTCAATACAGAGTTTTTTCCTACAGCAGCTTTTTCTGCTACTAGATGTCTTTAGTCTGATGGTCTGCATCATTCATCATCCTGGACCTGCCCCAGCCTGTGACTGGACGATGAAAGGAGAAGCAGCACAATGATGAGCTCATCTGTCATTCTCCTCTCTCCTCCTTTTGTTATGTTACCTGTGACTGGATGGTGAAAGAAGAAGCAGCACAATGAGCTCATCTTGGTCATTCTCCTCTCTTCTCCTATTGGTATGTTTCCTGTGACTAGATGGTGAAAGAAGAAGCAGCACAATGAGCTCATCTTGGTCATTCTCCTCTCTCCTCCTATTGGCATGTTTCCTGTAAATGGACGGTGAAAGAAGAAGCAGCACAATGAGCTCATCTTGGTCATTCTCCTCTCTTCTCCTATTGGTATGTTTCCTGTGACTAGATGGTGAAAGAAGCAGCAGCACAATGATGAGCTCATCTCTGTCATTCTCCTCTCTCCTCCTATTGGTATGTTACCTGTGACTGGATGGTGAAAGGAGAAGGCGGCACAATGAGCTCATCTTGGTCATTCTCCTCTCTCCTCCTATTGGTATGTTACCTGTGACTGGATGGTGAAAGGAGAAGCGGCACAATGATAAGCTCATCTCTGTCATTCTCCTCTCTCCTCCTATTGGTATGTTACCTGTGACTGGATGGTGAAAGAAGAAGCAGCACAATGATGAGCTCATTCTTGTCATTCTCCTCTCTCCTCCTATTGGTGTGTTTCTTGTCAGAATTTGAACTTGTGCTGCTTCCTCCTCCCACAGTCTGAGCTCTGCTGTACAGGGGCGGCACAAGGCTGATACCAGGTCAAGTTCATGTACCTGTATTTATAAAATACAATTGATGACATACTGATTGCAATAATTTGTGTATTTTATATCTGTCTGATGTAAACTGTGCAACAGTGACTCAAAAGATAGACGCTGTACTTTCCCTTTAACCACTTGCCGTCGCTGCACCGCCGAAATACGTCCACAAGGTGGCTCTCCTAGGCGAGACCACGTAAATGGACGTCCTGCCTATTAGCCGCCACTAGGGGCGCACGGGCGCCGCCGGAGGCGCGTGCGCGCGCCCCCCGCTCGCCCCCGACTCCCGTGCGTGTGCCCGGCGGGCGCGATCACCGCCGGGCACACGCGATCGCTCGGTACAGAGCGGGGAACGGGAGCTGTGTGTGTAAACACACAGCTCTCGTTCCTGTCAGCAGGGGAAATGCTGATTTTCTGTTCATACAATGTATGAACAGAAAATCAGTGTTTCCCCTAGTGAGGCCACCCCCCCCCCCCACAGTAAGAACACACCCAGGCATACTTAACCCCTTCCCCGCCCCCTAGTGTTAACCCCTTCACTGCCAGTGGCATTTTTATAGTAATCTAATGCATTTTTATAGCACTGATCGCTATAAAAATGCCAATGGTCCCAAAAATGTGTCAAAAATGTCCGAAGTGTCCGCCATAATGTCGCAATACCGAAAAAAAAAATCGCTGATCGCCGCCATTACTAGTAAAAAAAATATTAATAAAAATGCCATAAAAATACCCCCTATTTTGTAAACGCTATAACTTTTGCGCAAACCAATCAATAAACGCTTATTGCGATTTTTTTTTACGAAAAATATGTAGAAGAATACGTATCGGCCTAAACTGAGGAAAAAAAATGTTTTTCTATATATTTTTGGGGGATATTTATTACAGCAAAAAGTAAAAAATATTCATTTTTTTCAAAATTGTCGTTCTATTTTTGTTTATAGCGCAAAAAATAAAAAACGCAGAGGTGATCAAATACCACCAAAAGAAAGCTCTATTTGTGGGAAAAAAAGGACGCCAATTTTGTTTGGGAGCCACGTCGCACGACCGCGCAATTGTCTGTTAAAGCGACGCAGTCCCGAATCGCAAAAAGTACTCTGGTCTTTGGGCAGCAATATGGTCCGGGGGGTAAGTGGTTAAGTACACTTGGAGGGACTTATAGAAATCATCTGTAGTAAATAATTTTTCTGATCTACCGCGATTCTGAGATCATTGACTGCCTCCAGAGATAATTCCTTCTGACGTTAATTCACATATATTGATTTTTTATCTCTGGCTGAATAATAAAAGCCGGGGTCATCACTGCTTAGATCTGCCATCTTAATGTCCATTTTGGAGCTTTAATAAAGAAGATTGAAATGCGCTTTTTGCGGTGCGCCCCCCTCTGCCTGGCTAGTGGATTTGTGCCCCCCCCCAGAACTTATGACTGCTTTAGCTGTGCGCTTCTCACACTGAGCTCACTAAGACGCCACCTTAAAAGGAATCGTATTTTTCCTTCTTCTAATTCACTGTGACAGATGAATGGAACAGACCCCCAGCTCCCAGAATTGTCATGTGGGTCACACAGGAGGATTGTGGGAAGGCTGACTTGCCTTTCTTAATGACACACAAGTTGTGGAATAAATCACAGCAATGTGGCCCTCGTTTAAAGTGAATTTCCACTTTTGCAGCCAAATTGAGATAACCCCTACTTTATATTTGTTACATGTTTCATATAGTATAACTTAAAATATTTGTAACTTTTTTTTAATTTTTTTTTTGACTGAAAAATCTCACCTATTCTATGTAATTTTACGCAGGATGCTGAGAAGTTATGTTTGCAGCAATTAACCCTGTCTGTAGTGTGCTGGCAGATCTCATTATCAGTTATAAATTAGGTGTACATACTCTGTCCTGGCAGAGGCATAAAGATGCGCAAGAGAAAATAGTCGCGCTAAATAAATATGAATATATAAATATATATAGTGAAATTATTATTACTGTACCGAATAAAAAGTTAAACCTAAGTGAAACAAAGTAACCATTCAATAATGTGCACATAATTAAAAATGAAAACAAATGAAGAAAGATGACATCTCAAGCCGTCCGCCCCTATATATCTATATACCAAACAGACATCAAGTGTTCAATGACATTTGAAACCAAATTCTAAGGTACAAAACCATAGTCCACTGTATCCAAAAGGAAATAAGTCCAATCCCACAAAGGAGAGTGCATACAGGTTGAAATGAGGGATGAAGATGGCTATCCACCACCACCAAGTTGAGTTCCTCCTCGTGCAGCACACAAAGGTAAACGGGGACCCTTGCCGAATCGGATGGACCTCAAATGGCGAGGTCATAGATGCCTGCAGGTATATCCCTCTGTGGGGTCTTATGGTCATCCGGGATATCAGGGTCACCAGGCTCCTGTTAGTCTACTCACCTCTGCTCATAGGTTCACCAATAAGAACCTAGCAGGAACCCATCCCTCTAAGGAGGGTGAATCCATAAACGTTGTGGATAAAGATAAAAAGCTAGGATAGTGCTTATCTTTTAAAATTGCTGAATCAAGTAGGTTTCCTCATACTTCTTGACACTTTAGATTAGGGGTAAGGCCGGGTGATGTGGGGAGCCATGCTTGAATCCTGGGGAGGAATGGGAGGTGGGGCATTTTGCAATTTTCCAGTGGTTTCATGGGAAGGAGAGTGGAAGCTGAGCAAGTGGGTGGGAGGGGGTTCTTTTCTTGTTTTTGTACCAAATGCTTAGGTAGACTGTACGTTTGTTAGGTGGATGTTCGTACAGTACAGGTTGTGTACTTAGGCCATGTTGGCCTGTCACCGGCCCAGTGTTGTGCTGGGTCGGCTGCCTTTTTTGTTTTGTTATATATATTGTTAAAATGAATAAAAAGAAATTTACAAAAAATAAATAAATTGCTGATTCATTTATTGAAAAATCGAAGCAGTACAGAGCAAATAAACAATTAAAAATAGCCGGCATAAGCTAAAAAACGTACGCCCGTGCTTCCGGGGGGACACCCTGGAGTTACCCCAAAAATCCACACCAGACCCCTTATCCGAGCACGTAACCTGGCCGGCCGCAGAAAAGAGAGAGCGCCCCTCCCCTCCTGAACCGTAACAGGCCACATGCCCTCAACATACAATGTACCCAATTACCAATTCAAATAGGGGGGGGGGAGGATCTGGGGGTCCCCTTTGTTAAAGGGGTCTTCCAGATTCTGATAAGCCCCCCGCCCACTGACCCCCACAACCACCAGCCAGGGTTGTGGGAATGAGGCCCTTGTCCCCATCAACATGGGGACATCCTCCCAATGTTGAGGACATGTGGCCTGGTACGGTTCAGGAGGGGGGGGGAACTCGTCCCCCCCTCTTTTCTGCGGCCGGCCAGGTTACGTGCTCGGATAAGGGGTCTGGTGTGGATATTTGGGGGGAACCCCACATCATTTTTTTATTTTTTCAAATTGATGGCGGTGTTCCCCTTAATATCCATTCCAGACTTGAAGGGCCTGGTGATTGAATTTGGGGGGACCCCCACGTTTTTTTTTTTTTTTATCAATGAATTCTCTCTGAATTGCCGGGAGCCGACAAATCATAGCCACGAGTCATTTTTAAATGACTTTTTTTCCTTCAGAAATGACACTTGTGCAGAGACAGTTCTAAGTACGGCAAACATGCGCTATTTCACATGCTTACTTTACACCCCCCTAGGTACGAAATTTAAAGGAATATTTCACTTTTATTGTTTCACTTTAAGCATTATTAAATTCACTTCTCCCGAAAAAACATCTGTTTTTAAAACGTTTTTTTGCATTGATACATGTCCCCTGGGACAGGACCCAGGTCCCCAAACACTTTTTAGGACAATAAATTGCATATTGGCCTTTAAAATGAGCACTTTAGATTTCTCCCATAGACTTTAACAGGGTGTTCTGTAGCCTTTCTAATTTGGCGCGAACACCCCAAATTGTTCGTTGTTCGCCGAACAGGCAATGTTCGAGTCGAACAGGAGTTTAACTCGAACTCAAAGCTCATCCCTATTAACCAGTAATAAAACATATATACAGGGGGAAAGCAGAAATAACTGCTGTGTTTAAAGCCAGCGATAGACTGCAGCATGTGTGACTTTTTAATTTTTTTGCCCACCATTTATTTAATAGGCCTTCCATACTACCCAGGGTATAGGTTGTGCTACAGCAGCACACGTTCACAATCTCAAGGCTATATTGTACTATGCACGATTTATCCACTTGTATTACATAAGAGCCCTTTTCAATTTATTAACAATCACAAAGGGCATTTCACAGCATTCAGACTGTTAACAGGAAGTAAAGTTTAGAAATAAGTCAAAATCAGCAAAACAAGAAGAAAAAAAAACATTTACTGTACAGCGCTGGGATATTTCAGGGTTTCTCAAATCCTTTTTTGTCATATGGAAGCCGTTGTGAAGAAGGAAGAGCGACACGGTTGTGAAACCTGGGGGAAAGCAGCAGCAATTTCCAGCCTCAGGGCTGAGCGTAAGTGTCTTCTCTTTTAAAGAAACACAGGGCTTCCATTGCTGACCTCCTTCAAAAAAATCGAAGTCCCCTGAATGTTGTCACCGACACTTGGCAAATCTGGAAAACCAGGCTCAAATATTGAAGGAAAAGGTTTACGATGGCAGCCAGGAAACTAGCATTTTGTGAAGAAGGGGTCAGCAATTACATTTTCAATGTTTCTGGAGTATGAAAGTGTTTTTATTGCTGTATTTGTCCCCTTTGATGGGAGCACACGAAAAAAGGAATCAAAATGCATAAAATTGTAGTCGCACAAGTGTTAAGCCTCTTGCACACGATACTCCTGTTTGAGCATGTACTTATTCAGACGTTTTGTTTTTTGCCTGTATTTGCGCGCATTTTCACTCATATGCGGTCGCGCAAAATCTTGTGTTTTTTGTTCTGAACAATATGTAAATGGCCATTTGCATACATTTTGCGCACAATCACACGTATTTGCACGTATGACTCATAAATCTGGTGATTGGCTGTGCCATTCTAGCAGCTTTATTTTCTTTCTTTTGAAACCAGCTGAGAGTGTCTTTGGCTTTGTGTTTTTGGGATCATAGGGGGTTATTTACCAAAGGCAAATCCACTTTGCACTACAAGTGCAAACTACGAGTGCAAAGTGTACTTGAATGTGCAGTCGCTGTAGATCCGAGGGGAAAATGCAAGGAAAATAAAAAACAGCATTTTAGCTTGCACATGATTGGATGATGAAATCGGCAGCGCTTCCCCACATTTCAGATCTACCCTTCAGATTAACAGTGACTGCACTTCAAAGTGTACCTTCAGTGCAATTTCAAGTGCACTTTGCACTTGTAGTGCAAAGTGGATTTGCCTTTCGTTAATAACCCAATTGTCTTGCTGACATGTCCTGGTGGATGGCAGCAAATTTTTATCAAGAATATCTTGGTACATTTCTCCAGTCATCCTTCCTTCAATAACATGAAGTTTACCGTATGCTGAAAAGCAGCCACACACCTTGATGTTCCCGCCTCCAAACTTCACTGTTGGTATGGGGGGTGTTTTTTGGGGTGATGTGCAGTGCCATTTGACCTCCTAAATTTTGGTCTCATCTGACCAGACTATATTCTCCCAGTATTTCACAGGCTTGTCTAAATGTCTAAAGCAAACTTTAAATGAGCTTCAACATGCTTTCTCTTCAGCAATAGTCTTGCGCAGTGAGCGTGCACACAGACTATGGCAGTTGAGTGCATTACTTATTACTTTGAAATAAGCTAATTCCAGGTCTTTCTGAAACTCTCCACAATTGGTCCTTGGCTCTTGGACAACTCTTCTGATAATTCATCACTTCTCTGTAAGAAACCGGGGGAGCACCTGGTCGCAGCCAGTATTTGGTAAAATGTTCTTTCCACTTCCAAATTATGTCCCCGACAGTTCTCACTGGAACATTCAGAAGTTTAGAAATCCTTCTGTAACCAATGCCATCAGTATGTTTTGCAACAATAGTGTTGCGAAGGTCTTGAGAGAGTGCTTTGCTTTTACCCATCATGAGATGTTTCTTGTGTGACACCTTGGTAATGAGACACCTTTTTATAGGCCATTAGTTGAGACTGAACCAGCTGATATTAATTTGCACTGACAATGGGCAGAATTGCTTTCTAATTACTAGTAGATTTCAGTTAGGGCTGCACGATTCTGGTCAAAATGAGAATCGCGATTCTTTTGCTTAGACAAAAGATCACGATTCTCAAAAATGTAATGCCAGAACCCCCCCCCAAAAATAAATAAATAAATAAACCTGTGATTTATCTGAAAATATGAATATATAAAAAAAGAGACCAGTGATATGTCTATAATGTTAAATGATCATATAACTCCTATGAAAAAAGCAGAATAAAACTTTGATTCTGATTTTTTTCATAGGAGTTATATGATCTTTAACATTATAGACATATCACTGGTCTCTTTTTTTATATAGATCAGAAGCAGTACTGCCAGCAACAACCATTGGGTGGCGCATGGATACACACAGTTGTACAGAACTGTGAGATCAGAAGCAGTACCGCTGGCAATCACTGGGTGGCGCATGGATACAAACTACTGTTGTGAGAGAAGCTCAGGCATCTATCCAGCGGCGCAGGCTGCTGACGTCGGTTTCTATGTCGGCGGCATTTGCGTTCCATGCTGGTTACGTGGAACCAGCTGTGAACACAGAAGAATCGCGGGTCATCCCACGGGGAGATCGCGGGCGGGGAGAATCGAAATCGCGATTCTCTCCGCGATTAATCGTGCAGCTCTAATTTCAGTCGGTATCATGGTTTTCCATGTCTTTTTGCACCTCCATTTCATGTGTTCAATACTTTTCCCCCCGTGTCATTCCATTTTATTACATACAGCTTAATTTCTGAACTACTTTGTCTTGGTTTCTTTGTATGTATGGATTGCTGCATGGTTTGTTACAGACATGTAGTGAAAATGTCATGTCAATGGTACCTTTAGAAATATATATACCTAGAAAAATGGTTCCATGTTCAATACTTCTTTTACTCGCTGTATATGAAAACATTTCATTACATCTTTATTACAAAACCTAAAACTAGATCTCAAAACATGCACCGTAGGCTTAGACCATGTAGCAGTGGCTGGGCTTTGGGTGCATCAGACCACTGGGAGGGAGGCAGCAGTGGCCAGGCTGCGGTTCAATGGAGGCTTAAGCTGTCTGTGCAGCAGTGGCTGGGCTGCCAATGCAGCAGACACTAGGATGGGGTGTAGCAGAGTAAAGGCTATGGGTCAGCAATGGCTGGGCTACCGACGTAGCGAAGACAAAAATGTGGCGTAGCAGAGTTTAGACTGTGGGTACAACAATGGCTGAGCTATGGATGCAGTTGAGCCCAAGTCTCAGTATTTATAAACAGTTTCAGTAGCTCAGGGAGTGTTTAGACTATGGGTCTTCAAAATACGGCCCTCCAGTTGTTCAGGAACTACAATTCCCATCATGCCTAGTCATGTCTGTGAATGTCAGTTTAACAATGCCTCATGGGATGTGTAGTTCCGCAACAGCTGCAGGGCCGTAGTTTGAGGATCCCTAGTTTAGACACTATTTGGGTATTATGAGCAGGTACAGCTTGAGTTTAAAAAGGGGTAACTCTCATGTGACAGTCCTGTCATTTGGGGTAAAACCCCAAAGTGCCTGCAGAAGTCTGAGTAGGTGTTAGAACGTGGAAGGCAAATAACTGACATTATTGAAGGGTTTCTGCTATCTGTTGGAGTCTTCGTTTTAGTTTTAGAATTTAGACTAATGCCTCGTACACATGGTCGGACAGGCTTTTTTTCTCAAAGTCCGGCAGCGTGTAGCTTCCATCCGACTTTTTTTGTCGGAAGTCCGACGGACCTTAGATAGAGAACCTGTTCTCTTTTTTTCCGTCGGACTCACGGCAGACTTTTGCACGGTCAAAAGTCCGACCGTGTGTACGAGGCATAGTGGGCTTCACTGGCAGTGGGAAATTACCCTACTTGAGAATCTAAGACCGATAAGAAGCCATTTATTCATCCCAGAGACCCCAACTATAATTGATGGGCAACTCACAGTGCTGTGCAGCGGCTTGAATGAAGCCATTATTTTCAATGTGACCTGAGTTGATGAGTTTGATTATAGTACTGCCCATGGTGTGAATAACCCCTTATGACTTGTTTTCCTCTTATTTTTTTTTTTTTTTTCTATAGGATTTTTTTTTTTTTGTGTGTGGAAAAAGGGAAATCTTTCTTTTATTCAGTTTGGTTTTCTAATGGGTTAATGGTAAACCAATTCAGATTTTCAGATTATACCATGCTGCTTCAGGCATGTGGTTCAGCTGAGTCAAAGCTCGCCAAAAGATTTACTCACAAAAGGACCCTTTCAGGAAAGCGAGAGGCCTTTTTTTTTCTTCTAGGATAAGTTGAAATTTTCCAGCTCTGAGAAAATTTCCTGTCACTTAGATAAATTAGGAAGTGCGCAACGGTTTCTGCAAGAGAACAAGTGCAGAATGCTTTGATCCCAAGTTACATACACCAGTCAGTGTGACAGTGTATGTACTAAGTATTTTGTGACCGTTCTACATGTTTATATGGAAATATTATACTAGGGTCTTATAAATATTTCCGCTAATAGTATATGGACTGAGAGTTTTCCCCATTGATAAAGCGGCACCCAGGAACTTATTTCTCTGGGTTTCTCATGGGTAGGGCAGCCCATTGAAAAATAATAGATTGTCCTACACCTGATGGGCAGAGCAGGAGAGACTATTGGTCAATGGAACTTTAAATCGGGCCAATCACTGAATGCAGTAAAAACATAAAGGTAAAGAATATAGTATTGAGTCTTCTGGCCCAGATTCACGTAGGAGGGCGCATCTTTGTGCGGGCGTAACGTATCCTATTTACGTTACGCCTCCGCAACTTTGACAGGCAAGTGCTGTATTCTCAAAGCAAAGTTGCGGCGGCGTAGCGTAAATAGGCCGGCGTAAGCCCGCCTAATTCAAATGTGGAAGATGTGGGCGTGTGTTATGTAAATTTAATGTGACCTCACGTAAATTACGGCATGCGCCGTCCGTGAAAGTATCCCAGTGCGCATGCTCCAAATTAACCCCCAAAAAGCCAATGCTTTCGACGTGAACGTAAATGATGCCCAGCCCTATTCGCGAACGACTTGCGCAAACGACGTAAAACGTGAAAAATTCGACACTGTTCCGCCGTCCATACCTAACATTGGTACGCGTCATCTACGCCTCATAGAGCAGGGGCAACTTTACGCCGGAAAAAGCCTTACGTAAACAGCGTATCTGGACTGCGACGGCCGAGCGTACGTTCGTGAATCGGCGTATTTAGCCGATTTACATATTTCTGGGCGTAAATCAGCGTACACGCCCCTAGCGGCCAGCGTAAATATGCAGTTAAGATACGACGGCGTAGGAGACTTACGCTGGTCGTATCTTATAGAAATTCTGGCGTATCTGATTCTTTGAATCAGGCGCCGAGATACGACGGCTCGGACTTGTGAATCGTGAATCTGGGCCTATAAGTTTATTGCATGATGGCCAATAAAAAAGACAATCATATGTCAAATTTGTTATTGAATGCATAACTACATTAATTTGTTTTGATATCTTGTTGGGGCTTTAAGGATGCAAAATACTGATATGGGTCATTTTGTGGGCATTTTTCTGCTCGGACTGGTGAAATTGTCTGAAAAGGAAAAGAACTGAAGAAAAGTTTCCCAAATAGGGACATGGGCAGAAGTAAAACCTAGTGGGATTCTAACTGTACTTCACTCTATCCAAAACGACAAAAAAAAAGTATGTTTTTGCCTAAGTTGGGTATATTAGCTCTGACTTTGCTCACCACATGCACATTCCAAGTCCGTGACTCAGAGTATTCAATCCATAAACAACCAGAAGGCTAGCATTTTCAATGGTGGCTTACATACATTACCCATTTTCCTTCAAATTCTAGGATTTGTCCTTGTATTTCAGAATTGTTATTCTACCTAAAAATCCGGGTCAGTTGGCAACTATACCATTGGTAGTGTGGTCACAAATGGAAATCCTAGAAGAATGTCTTTTGAGATTGTAGTGGACCTAAAGTTGAACTCCAGCCGATTCCCCCCCCTGCCCTCATCCTCATCCTCCCTTTTCTTTCCACAAAGCCCTCTCCACTACCACCACTTTTTCTTTTTAAATGCTGTATGCTGTGGTGCTTTAATTCTGTAGCCTTATGGCCAGTCTGGTGACTTCGTTTTGTGGCAGCAGTGGATGGTCCTTCCTCCTGCACTGTGCAGCGCTTACTTAATGACATATCAGCGCTACTCGGTCCAGGAATGTTTGTAAGATCAGGTTGGCAAGATGGCGCTCCAGAAGGGGATGTGTCTATGACGGGCTGGCCTTTCAGGAAGTGGGTTGAAAAAGCTGCCTGTCATTCAGACAGGAAAAGGACTGGCAGCTGGTGTTCTGCTGAAAACTCCATCTTGACAAAATCTCCAACCACGTCACTTCCGGTGACTCTCCAGCAGCAATAATTGGAGATTTCGACGAGTTGCCTGTTTTTCCAGAACAGGGATAGTGTGTACAGTACCGTACACGACGAGTTGCCTGTTTTTCCAGAACAGGGATAGTGTGTACAGTACCGTACACAACGAGTTGGCTGTTTTGACAGAACTTCGGGTAAGGATGAAAAAAGTTGGCGCTGCCTTGGAGGCAGCCATGTTGTTTAGTATCGGGTGGATTAACAATGTCCACTCATTTATACGGTGTAGTGTATACACTGCCGCTGTTCTGTCAAAACAGCCAACTCATCCAAATCTCCAATTATTGGTGATGTAGAGTCACTGAAAGTGACATGGTTGGAGATTTTGGCGAGCTGGCGTTTTTGGTAGAACACCGGCTGTAAACAAAGTAGAGAAAGAGGGTAAGTTGTCCTTTCAGGCCTTTATTTAGAGTCGATCTATAGGCAAAACCTTTTTATTTATTTTTATTTTGGATAGAGTACGGGAGGGTTATAACCCTTGTAAGGTTTATTTTTGCCATCTTTGTCCAATTGGGGAGATTTACCTTCACTTCCTGTCCCATTGCCAAAATGGGGAAGTGAGAAGAAATCCCTGCAATAATGGGAATCTCTTGGATTCTAGAACTAGTGTCGCCATAGGAAGATTTTACCTTTTTTTATTACTTTTCTGGGGATAACCCAAAATTTTAGATTTTAATTTACTTTCAATGATGATGGTAAACGGGACAAATAAAGAGTGTGCTTCTCCCTAACTGGGACACGCACAGCAATGACAACTAACGGGTGTCCTAATCCCTCTCCCTTCTATCCAAAACTAAAAAAAAGTTTTGCCTTTAGTTATACTTTTACCTTTATTTATTAAATGCCCCCTCTGCATTAGAGTTCTCCTTAAGGGCCTGGTCACACCAGATGCATAGGGCTGTGCTGGGCATCAACACAGTCCCAATTGGCAGCCATATAGAAAGCCTTGTTTTTTGAAGTTCACACCACCATAGCTACACTGTGATGTATGGTTTATAGTGCATCAGCACCACTAAATTCACATCCAGTGGCCATGGTTTTTTTTTTTTTTTGTGACCGTCTTCTTTAAATCTTGCATACAATCTTGTTTCCTAAAGTATATTGAAAAATACAGTTTGTGCAGCAAAAACCGACCAAAAAGGGAAGCAAACAAAGTGGGCTTTTCTATTCTGTTTGCAGCGGAACCTTCGCTGCTGCATTCACCTACATTGTGTGATGGGCGAACCGTCTGGAAAGCTAGTGGACTTGAAACAATCCAGAAAAGTGAGTCCGGGCGACAATTTCCTTCTTGTTTTGAAATACTCTTGCATGTTTCCTGTGGTTGCAAATTGCTCGCAGCTTTACAGAATATACAGCATTTCCTATCTAGGCAGCAGAGAGCCTCTGCACAGAGACACTGGTCTCTGAAGTGGTATATTTCGGAGTCAGGGGACCCTGGCGGAGTGCCCTGTAGAGATGTAGATCTACCCCGAAGACGAGCAACACATGGGGGGGTGTGAGTACCAAAGAGTTTGTTTTTCAATAAGCTTTCAATTCAAGTTGCATTACACCCACCAGTTCCTCTGCGCTAAATTTATTTTCTATTTCTATTTCTCTGTCTTTAGTGTGGTTAGGCCCTTATGATGATGGGCTTGGTGTGCATGTTATTATTAGAATGGTGTGTTGGTTTTTATTAATCTCTGATTATTTTGGAACATTTGTACTCTTTTGTTTATGGAGGTTCTTATTTATGCAGATTTTTGTATAGCTAGTATTGATTGATCACCAAATTAAAAAAAAATTCAGGAAAAAGCACTAAAATGTAAGTATTTAAATTCTTAACTGCAGCATTTTAATTTCCATAAATTATTTTTATTCACTTACAATGTGCCCTTGAACATACTGGAAAAGTCACTACCCCATTAAAGGTCAATTTTGGAAGGAATGGCATCTTCTTTCCAAATAACTGCTGTGTAACCTCCCTCTCCTGCTCCATTGTATGCCAGGGAGAGGGATTTATTTTTCACAGACTTTATGGCTGTTCATTTATTATTAACAGCAGTGCCGATCCTGACCTCCCTGGGGCCCTAAGCAAAATGACATGGCACATTAAAAATGAGAAGCGGGGGGTGCTGACGACAGTGACATGTCACATTAAAGAAAGTTGAGAAGCGGGGGGAGGGGGTGTTCTGCTGTCGGAAATGACATCTTACATAAAATTGAGAAGCGGGGGGTGCTGACTTCTTACCTCTTCTCCCATGCAGCCAGCGAGTTGAGAAGCGGGGTGAGGGGGCAAAAATGACTTCTCACCAGGCGGGGCCTCTAGTAATTTGGGGGGCCCTTCGCAGCTTTGCAGGGCCCTAAGCGCTTTGCATGGTGAGTCTATAGGGCGGATTGGCTCTGATTAACAGGTATTTACAGGGCTTTTTTTCAGCTGGAACTCGGTTCCACCACCTTTGGCGCAGGCCCTCTGCTTCCTGCTCAACACTATCACTCCCACAGATCTGATCTCCTGAGCGGCTCCCACTGAGTGTATGATGGAGACAAGGGAGGTGCAGGTACCCACACTAGATGATCTCCCTGCAAGTGTGAGCGGCAGAGCCACCTACAGTGTGTGGGTAGGTACTAGAGCCCCCTGGGTGCTTCAGCTTAATACAGCAACACAATTAAGACAAGTGGAAGATGGTGGAGCTTTTAATGAGGAAGAAGATGGGGGAAGTGGAAGGGGGGTTGCATGCAGAGGTCAGAGCTGAAGAGGGGTGAAAGTAGGATGTAGAGGTAGGCACCTGTTGAAGAAGGCTAAGCCATGCACTCTGTGTAGTGCAGCACATCCCTGAACAATACATTCTGTGTGTAACAACCGCCAAACGCTGCATTCTGTACATAATGCACTCCTGGTATTTAATGCCCCTTTAAGACACTTCAACTGTTAGTGAAATTTTACCACATCTACTATTTGATGTGGTTTGAAGGGTGTGTGTGTGTGTGGGGGGGGGGGTTGCACCTATTTTCTGAGAAAAAAGGCCTGGGTATTTATATAGCACCAACAATGTAAACAGCTCTTTTCATATACATTGTATGTTCATCCCCATCCCCGCCCTCCAGGAGCTTACAGTCTAAGGCAGTGGTCTCAAAGTACCGGCCCGCGGGCCATTTGCGGCCCGCGGACCAGTTATAAATGGCCCTCAGGCAGGGTGGAAGTGAGGGGAGCAAAAAAAAAAATTTTTTTTTTTTTTTTGAGCTGGTGCCATCTGGTGGTGAGCCGTTGGTATTACAAGTTATTACCACCAGATGTGAGCTGGCGCCATCTGGTGGTGGCCGTTGGTATTACAAGTTAAAGCGGATGTGCCACTAAAAACATGTATTAAAAGCCAGCAGCTACAAATACTGCAGCTGCTGACTTTTAATATAAGGACACTTACCTGTCCTGGAGTCCAGCGGTGATCGCAGCAGATGACGAGCGATCGCTCGTCACCCTGCTGCTCCCCCCTCCATCCACGGTGAGGGAACCAGGAAGTGAAGCGCTCCGGCTTCACTGCCCGGTTCCCTACGGCGCATGCGCGAGTCGCGCTGCGCCCGCCGATTGGCTCCCGCTGTGTGCTGGGAGCCGAGTGTTCCCAGCATACAACGGGGGACGGACGGAAGGTAAGGAAAAAACCCGTCCTTTGCCCGTATCGTAGGGCCGGAAGTGGGTGCAGATACCTGTCTGTAGACAGGTATCTGCACCCCCCTCCCCCCTGAAAGGTGTCAAATGTGACACCGGAGGGGGGGAGGGTTCCGATCAGCGGGACTCCACTTTAGAGTGGAGATCCGCTTTAAGCATTACAAGTTAAACAGCAATTCTAATGTCATTTTACACTATTTTCACTGCCATATTCTTCCCTCTAATTAGAACCCCCAAACATTATATATATTTTTTATCCTAACACCCTAGAGAATAAAATAGCGATCGTTGCAATACTTTCTGTTACGCCGTATTTGCGCAGCGGACTTACAAGCGCACTTTTTTGGGAAAAAATTACACTTTTTTTAATTAAAAAATAAGACAACAGTAAAGTTATCCCCATTTTTTTTAATATTATGAAAGATAATGTTACGCGGAGTAAATTCATACCCAACATGTCACGCTTCAAAATTGTGTCCGCTTGTGGAATGCCGACAAACTTTTTTACCCTTTAAAATCTTCATAGGCGACGTTTAAAAAAATCTACATGTTGCATGTTTTAAGTTACAGAGGAGCTAGAATTATTGCTCTCACTCTACCAATCACGGCGATACCTCACATGTGTGGTTTGAACACCGTTTACATATGCGGGCGCTGTTCACGTATGTGGTCGCTTCTGCGCGCAAGCTCGTCGGGACGGGGTGCGTTTTCTGGCTCCTAACTTTTTTAGCTGGCTCCTAGATTCCAAGCAAATTTGTCAAACCCTGACTTACACCAGTGCTGGTGGTAATAATGCGCTCGCTGACACCAGTGCTGGGGGTTAATAATGTGTTCGCTGACACCAGTACTGTTGTTTTTGAAGTTTGAAAGTTTGTATGTGGCCCCCCATGGCATATGAAAACTTGTCTTGTGGCCCTCGGGTAATTTGAGTTTGAGACCCCTGGTCTAAGGTCTATAACTCGCATATATACATACTGGGGACAACTTGGACTGGAGCCAATTAACCTACCAGCATGTCTTCAGGGTGTAGGAGGAAACCGGAGTACCTGAAGGAAACCCATGCAGGCACAGGGAGAACCTGCAAGTTTCATGCAGGTAGTGGAATTGCATACACCCAACAAAAAGGCTGTATGTCTCTGTGTAGTTCGTGATTTCACAATCAGCTGGAGTATTCTTTTGTACTTTTGAGTGCAATATAAAACCTTCCCTTTATTCTTATTTAGAGGTATAGTTTGTCCAAAACTGAATCTACAGCTTTTATAACAAAAACTTTTGTCCTGCAGTGAATATGCTGCGATTTTTATCTAAAGATCTGCTTCTCATCTCCTCTCTTAGAGGTCTGCTCTCCTTCTCCGGCCCGTTTTGTATAAACTGCAAGAGCTTTAGATTTATTACAATAGTAAATGGAGAAGCGTAAAATATGATGGGAGATTAGTCTTCCTTGTGAATACCCAAGCCATATATAGTCTTGGGATAACTTCCACAGAGATGACTGCTCCACATTCGTGTTGTGCTACTTAAAGTGTAAGTCCACCCTAACACTAAAATCCCGGCATCTATAGACATACATGATCCAACACTAACCTATCTAACTCCGTAAAGAAGAAATCGGTATACATGCCTTTTTTTTTTTTTTCAAGCCGATACAATCCGGTCTTCAACGGCTTTGCAGAGGACACAGCTGACAACGGCTGTGAAATGAATTTGGTGCGACGTCACCCATGGAGTTACTTTTGTGCTTCCGTTGTCGGCTGTGTCCTCTGCACCTGCCTACACAGCAAAGCCGCGGCTGACAGCTCAGCATAGGATCAGATCGGATCCGCGTCAGAAAAGGTATGTATAATAATTTCTTCTTTACAGGGTTTGATAGGTTAGTGCTGGGTCGTCAATGTCTGTAGATGCAGGAATTTTAGTGCTGGGCTGGACTTCTACTTTAACCTCTTCCCGCCCGCACAGCGTGTTTTTACGGCAACAATGTGGCTCTTAATTGCCGGGAGGCCGTCTTTATACGGCCTCCAGGCCACTGGGGGGGCGTGCCCCGCTTTAGTCAGGTGCCGATGCGCGTGCCTGGCGGCCGCGATGTCCACCAGGCACCCGCGATCAGCGGTCACGGAGACAGGGACGTGGAGCTCTGTGTGTAAACACAGAGCTTTATGTCCTGTCAGGGAGAGGAGACTGATGGTGTGTCCCTTGTATATAGGGACAACCATCGATCACCTCCCCCAGTCACCCCCCACAGTAAGAATCACTAATAAGGGAATACATTAACCCCTTCCTCGCCCCCTAGTGTTAACCCCTTCCCTGCCAGTCACATTTATACAGTAATCAGTGCATATTTATATCATGGTTCGCTGTATAAATGTGAATGGTTCCAAAAATGTGTCAAATGTGTCCGCCGCAATATCGCAGTCCTGACAAAAATCAAAGATCGCCACCATTGCTAGTAAAAATAATAATAAAAAAAAAAGTCATAATTCTATCCCCTATTTTGTAGACGCTATAACGTTTGCGCAAACCAATCACTATACGCCTATTGCGATTTTTAATATGTAGAAGAATACATATCGGACTAAACTGAGGAAAAATTATTATTATTTTTTTTTATTGGATATTTATTAAAGTAAAAAAAATTGTGTTTTTTTTTTTTCGAAATTGTCACTCTATTTTTGTTTATAGCGCAAAAAATAAAAACCGCAGAGGTGATCAAATACCACCAAAAGAAAGCTCTATTTGTGGGAAAAAAAGGACGTCAATTTTGTTTGGCAGCCACATCGCACGACCGCGCAATTGTCATTCAAATCGTGACAGTGCTGAAAGCTGAAATTTCACCTGGGCAGGAAGGGGGTATATGTGCCCAGTAAGCAAGTGGTTAAAGTCCAGGCTAAAACTATTTAATCTTAAATCCTGCTGCCACTCCCATTCAAACGCCTATTGTAACTACCGTGTGGAGCGGTGGTCTACAAACTGTGGCCCTTTGCTTGTCTTTATTGGGTCACTATTCCTCCCAAGGATACGAGACACTATTCCTTCCACTGTCAAGGTTGAGTCACCGTTCTTTCCACTGATACCAGTAGTGGGGAACCTCCCTATGACACCAATGATGGGGCACTATTTCTTCCACGAACACCAATGACTGAGCACTATTCCTCCCACCAATACAAGTGGGCATTATCCCTTCTCCTACTAACTACTTAAACTTTTTTTTTTTTTTTTACCCCTACTGACCAAGCCTGAAGCATTTTTTACTCCCACTAAAGTTTGAAGGACAGTAAACTGCCCCTGTGCTTAGAAAGTTTGGAGATCCCTGCCGTTTATTTTTTTCCTGTTCTGAGGGCTGTCCAGTCTGGTCATGTGATCAGCGCCCATCGCCAGCTTCAGAGGAGAGGAGGGACAGTAGACAACGGATGCCCAATAGTAAGTCTATGGCCCTGTTCATGATGACATTAGAAACAACCATTTGGGGTGTATTTTTGCCCCTTGAACGCCTAGCAAAGTAGCCAACATTGGATAATGTAGACAGCAGACAGAGCTGTTCACATTTGAAAAACATGTAGTGTTTGCCTCGCTGTGCATCAAAAATGAAGCTACATGTTGAGCCTGGGAGGATTTTAAGTTTGGCAACTCCTTTCATTCAAGCCTATGATAACGCATCATGTTTACTGGGTATTTCACAAACCATTATCAAATATCATTGAGGTGGGAAACAAAAAGAGACTTACCCCTTAATATAAACATATAAATAACTTTGAGGACATCTACGTCTTTGTTTTTAACGGTGTAGACTGCTTTCTTCTACAGGCGGGGGCCGCTGTTAGAAATCACGGGGCCCCTGTACAGCCTACCTGACCTCCACCCCCCGAATTTTATAAAAGTTACCATCTTTTTTTTTGTTTTTTTTGTTATAGATTGGGTGGCATGTTACCGCCGTCTAGGGTAGTTGATGAGAGCCAAAGCAATGGAATGTCCACACAGCAGGTGTCTTTTTCTTGTGCTTTTATTTTTACCCAACACGGTAAACCATAAAACTTGAGGTAGATTGTAAAGATGTATGAGGAGAAGAAATGGCAGATTCAGGTGTAACAGTACGGAAACAGTCCTGCTTCCAATCAACACTTTGCTTTCGTCGCCACTCCAGCCGGAGTGGGTATAGTGTACCTGGACAGGCCTCTCACACTGACCTGGCAGCCAGAGTATCACTCTGAACTCTGAGGGAAAACAAGTCTCTGCCACAGACCCTTCCCAGAACTTAGATCATGGAGAAATCCTCCTTATTAGTACTTGTGCCTGGATCTCCTTCAGGTAGTTTTTAATTGGGTCACCGACTGACAGGTGACTGACATCCAACCTTTCAGTGTCTGGTTACCTTGATCCCCGATGGATTGTCCTGGCCCTATTGGATTGCCTGCCTCTCTTGACTCTCCTTAGGCGGACTCCCCATCGAACAGCTATCTCACTTGGGATCTCCTCAGGATTGGGGACCCAGTCGATCACTGGAACACCGCGTGGCACGCGCGCTCTGGCCTGGTAGGCCATCTCGCCGGGGAGCCGCGATGTGTGGTCACCCTGAAGGTGGGCGCCACACCGGAAGAAGACCCCGCCTTAATGGCGTCTGCTCCAGAAGTACCCTCTCCCAGCATGCCCCGTGAGAGAAACTCCCTCCTGATTGGCTGCTGGCAAGAGGCACCCCAGCCTGGACTCCACTGGCGCCACCTGTCGTCCCGGGGTGGTACAGCACCCCGGGAACAACAGAATAAGCCCACAGCACAGCCCAGCTGAAACAGAGGCCCTAAAGAATAATTAGAATCAGAGTCAATTGCACTCTGATTATCCCTTAACTTCTAATAGCACTTGGAAGTACACAGGCGCTACACTTATCTTTCCAATTTTGGGGTCTAAACAGACCGCTGACATCTTGCCTTTTGAAATAGAGAAAAGAATCGAGGACACCGATTCTCCAGTTCATTTCTCTGTAGCCTCAGCTGCACTGAAGATGTATGAACAAGACGCACAGGCTCCTATGCATTCATGCAATGAAGCATAGTAAACACAGTTGACTAAAAGGAACTGGGGCCGGTTAATTAAATATTTACTGGCCCTTTCCCCCACTCTCCATCTGCCTGTGTACCTGCAGCAACCGGTGGGAGAGGAAAGCCGGAAGCTCTGTGGGGGGAAGTGAGCGGGGTGGTCACACAGGGGGGAATTAAACGTGGAAAGCACAGGCAGGAGATTGGTGCAGAGGGACAATTACAGAGCAATGCACTGTGTCTGTGTGTCTCTCCCTCCAGCAGCTGAAAGCTGGCAGCAGTGAGAGGGGGAAAAACATCTTTCAGCTGCTGGAGGGAGACGCAGACAGTGCATTCTTCTGTAATTGTGCTCCCGTGCCACCCCACTGTCCCCCCTGCTGTCTGGGCCCCCTACAGAAGGCCCGGTGGTTCCCCCCCAATCTGGGGCCCTGTCTACAGGTTAGTTAGTATAGGGGTTAGTACTTCGAAGGGGGTGGGTGAAGATTTAAAGTATAACTAAAGGCAAAACTTTTTTTTTTTTGGGACAGAGTAGAGATGGATTAGAACACCTGTCAGGTTTTTATTTCTGCCTGTGCCATTGGGGAGATTCACCCTCTGTCCTGTTTACCATTATCATTGAAAGTAAAATAAAATCCCAAATTTTGGATTGTCCCAAAAAAATTAATAGAGGGGAAATGTTCCAATGGGAACATTAGTTCTGGTGACCTGGGGGCCCCCAAGAAATGTCCTTAATTTGCAGGGATTTCCTCTCACTTCCTGTTTGGCTATAGGACAGGATTTGAAGAAAAATCTCCACAATGGGACACGGATGGCGCAAAAAAAAATGGGTTTTCACTCTTCCCTTGCTCTATCCAAAATGAAAAGAAATGTTTTGCCCAAATCTCGTGGTCAATTATGAGAGCATCTGCATGGATAATTCCTTGGCATTTCACAAACCGCGACAGAAGAATTTTTTCAAAAAAAGCTCCACTTTTCCAAGGCTGAAAAAGTTACTAGTCTGATACAAGCAGAAGGAAACCTTTTCTCTGTCTCCTCCAGTCTGCAATATTGTAACTTTGTAGCAAGTCACAAGGTGTAAAAGCTGCAGCTGGGTTGGATCTTTGTGAGACATTTGTGAACCCAGACAAGGACTGCATAGGCACTAGGATGTAAAGTACTTGATTGTGTCATCTCTAAGACCTCTTTCACACTGGGGCGTTTTTCAGGCACTTTAGTGTTAAAAAAAAAAGCACCTGAAAAAAGCCTCATCTGCAATCCTAATGTGAAAGCCCCAGTGCTTTCACACTGAGGCGCTGCGCTGGCAGGGCGTCAACAAAAGTCCTGCAAGCAGCTTCTTTGCAGCGCTTCACATTAAAATCAATGGGAAGCGCCTGCAAAGGGCCTTGGCAGCGGCGCTTTTGACCCTCTATTCGGTCAGGTTAAAAGCGCCCTGCTAGCGCTCGAAAACAAAGGTAAAGCGCCACTAGTTTTAGCGGCGCTTTGCCAGAAGTTTTCGGGTGCTGGCAGTGTGAAAGGGCTCTTTGGCTTTGGCTCTTTTAGACCAGTGAGTAGATGGAGACCCTAGGTGAGAACTGAGAAAAGATGCAAGGTCCTTAACCACTTAAGCCCCGGACCATTTGGCTGGCCAAAGACCAGAGCACTTTTTAAGATTCGGCATTGCGTCTCTTTAACTGACAATTGCACGGTCGTGTGACGTGGCTCCCAAAAAAATTTTCGCCCTTTTTTTCCCCACAAATAGAGCTTTCTTTTGGTAGTATTTGATCACCTCTGCGTTTTTTTTTTTTTTTTGCGCTATAAATAAAAATAGAGCGACAATTTTGAAAAAAAAAAAAGCAATCATTTTTATTTTTTTGCTATAATAAATATCCCCAAAAACTATATAAAAAAATGTTTTTCCTCAGTTTAGGCCAATATGTATTATTCTACATATTTTTGGTAAAAAAGTCGCAATAAGCGTTTATTGATTGGTTTGGGCAAAAGTTTATAGCGTCTACAAAATAGTGGATAGTTTTATGGCATTTTTATAAAAAAAAATATTTTTTTACTAGTAATGGCGGCGATCAGCGTTTTTTTTTTTTTTATCGTGACTGCAACATTATGGCGGACACTTTTGACGCCATTTTGAAACCATTGGCATTGATACAGCGATCAGTGCTTTAAAAAATGCACTGTTACTGTAAAAGTGGCACTGGCAGTGAAGGGGTTACGCAGTAGGGGCGCTGAAGGGGTTAAGGCTCCATTAACACCTTGGCGACAAAACGCCCGACGCTCGATACGCTGGAGGGGCGAATTTCCATTGCTGTCTGAGATGGTTCACATCTCACGCCGAAACGCCGTACGCCTGCTGCCTGAAAACAAGTCCCGGACCCTTTTTTTCAGGCGGCATTGGCGTTCGGCCATAGACAGCAATGTTTAATTCTTTGTAAAAAAAAAAAGTAAACGAAATCGCGGCAAAATACGCCACGTACGCGGCGTTACTTGTCGCCTAGGTGTGAATGCAGCCTTAGTGTGTCCTAGGGAGTGCTTCTAACTGTAGGGGGGATGGGCTGTGTGTGACACGACACTGATCACTGCTCCCGATTACAGGGAGCTGTGATCAGTGTCCTGTCACTAGGAAGAATGGGGAAATGCCTGTTTACATTAGCATTTCCCCGTTCTTCCGCTCCGTGAGATGATCGCGCGGACATAGAGTATCCCCGCGGTCGGACTCACGGAGCTCGAGTGCGGCCACAATGCCGCATCTTAAAGGGGACGTATATATACATCGATCTGCCCATAGGAGGCATTGTGTCGATGTATATATGCGTGCGTTGTTAAGCAGATAAAGACCTGGATGAGCGAGTTCGGAATGGAGGAACTTGACTGGCCTGCACAGAGTCCTGACCTCAACCCGATAAAACACCTTTGGGATGAATTATTAGAGCGGAGACTGTGAGCCGGCCTTCTCGTCCAACATCAGTACCTGACCGCACAAATGCACTTGTGGAAGAATGGTCAAACATTCCTATAGACACACTCCTAAACCTTGTGGACGGCCTTCCCAGAAGAGTTAAAGCTGTTATAGCTGCAAAGGGTGGGCCACCTCAATATGGAACTCTACGGACTGATAGCTAGATTCAGGATGGCGAGCGCATAGTTGCGGCGGCGTAACGTATGGCATTTACACTACGCCGCCGTAATTTAGCGAGGCAAGTACATGATTCACAAAGTACTTGCCTGCTAAGTTAAGGCAGCGTAGTGTAAATCGGGCGGGCGTAAGGGCGGCCAATTCAAATTCGGCTGAGAGGGCGTGTTTTATGTTAATGGGGCTTGACCTGACGTGATTGACGTATTTTACGAACGGCGCATGCGCCGTCCGCCTACATATCCCAGTGTGAATTGATTTCGACGTGGACGTAAATGACGTAAAACCCTATTCACGGACGACTTGCGCAAATGACGTAAAATTTTCAAATTTCGACGTGGGAACGGCGGCCATACTTAACATTACTATTCCAGCTATTTGATGGAATAACTTTAGGCCTGCTAATGCGTTACGAAAACGGCGTATCTGTACTGCGTCGGCCGGGCGTATGTTCGTGAATAGGCGTTTCTAGTGATTTACATATTCTACGCTGACCGCAATGGAAGCGCCACCTAGCGGTCAGCCTAAAAATTGCACTTTAGGATACGAGGGTGTAAGACACTTAAGTCGCTCGTATCTGAGCCTAATTTAAGCGTATCTGGTTACCAGAATACGCTTAAATTAGCGTCAACGCAAATTCTGACTTAGGCTGGCGTATCTACTGATACGCCAGCCTAAGTCTCTCTAAATCTAGCTATATGACTGGGATGCCATTAAAGTTTGTGTGCGTGTAAAGGCAGGCGTCCCAATACTTTTAGTGTATTTCACCTGTGTAGTCAGCTGGTTGTCTGGAGTTGAGCTTTAGGTTTGCGCAGACACACATTGCTCTATTTTTTTATCATTAACGGATTCATATACTTTGGGGTTCATGGTAGGCTACTTGTGCTACTTGGTTATCAGTTTTCTATATTAAAGGCTTAATCATAACTCGCAGATCCATCATACTGTCACATTATAGTCTGATATGGCTGTATCTGAGCCACTTCATTCAGATGTAATCTAATTCCACTAGTCTTTAGGTGCCTGGCTTATCCCTGCAAGGGAAGGTGCTCCATCAATGATATGACACATGTAAATTCTATATACATCATGCATGAAATGTGTGGTGGGGTGACACAGGGTCAAGGAGAACACATTATCAATAAAACATTGTCGGGATTCATACAGTGAGAACACAAAGTGGGCCGTCTCCAGCTTACTGTCATATAAATAAAATTTCAGGGGATTCCTATCTGCAGTATATTCCCCTGGGCTGTGCACTGCAAGAAAAGACCGATATGGAAAATAGAGATTGTGGTTTCAATTACAGGCAGGGGTGTGACTACGAATCGAGGTGGCCTCATAGCATAGTGTTGGTTGTGACCTCCCTACTACTATTGATCTTAACGGGTTTGTAAAGGATTTTTTTTTTTTATCTTAATAGCTTCCTTTACCTTAATGCAGTGCTGTTTTCATGTCCTCATTGTTCGTTTTTGCTCTCAAGTTGCTGTAATTCTTCTCTGATCTCCACACTGGTTGTCTGTTTCCTGATGACCACAGTACTGGGAGCTTTCTCTCTGTGGTCACTAATCAAGCAGGTGTGATTACTGTTAGCCAGATTCAGAGAGAGCGCCGCATCTTTAAGGCGGCCAGGGCCGGCGCAACCACCAGGCGGACCAAGCGGCCGCTTGGGGCGGGCAGGTCCGCAGCCTGGGATGGGGCGAAAAAATTACCTTTTTTTTTTTTTTTTTTTTTTTTAATTTTTTTTTTTTTATACTTTGTCCGGGGACCGGAGTTGCCGCCGCCCTCCGGCGCCCGGTGTCCCGCTCTGGTGTGCTAATGCGCCGCAGCGCCTGTCAGTAGCTGACTGAATGTGGCCCGGGCCGGGCGCAGCCAATCCAGTTACTGCCTGGTGATGGATGACGCCGGGTCCGGGCCTGTAACTGCACGGCACTTCAGTGACGACGTCCTCCTCCGCGCAGGAGGACGTCTGACGTCACTGAAGGGGCGGACCTCCGCTGCTGGGTGACACAGTGCCCAGTCCCGCGCCGCCGGAAGATTGAGATGGCAGAAAAGCGCACAGGAGGTGAGGGTGGGGTCGTGGCGTGGGGAAGAAGAATGGATGGATCATGGATGATGGATGATGGAAGAACGAAGAAGGAGCAAGGGGGGTTAATGGAGACGGGGTCGGGTGGATAATTAATAAAGCAGGAGGGCATAATGGAAGAAGGAGTGGGGGGGGGGAGGAATGGTGGAAGCAGAGCAGGGCCCAGGGGTGATGGATGATGGAAGAAGGAGCAAGGGGGGTTAATGGAGACTGGGTTGATAATGAAAGCAGGAGGGCATAATGGAAGAAGGAGTGGGGGAGGGGGGTTAATGGAAGCAGTGGGGGATAATGGAAGAAGGAGCAGGGGGGGAATGGATAATGGAAGCAGGGGGGTAATGGAAACGGAGGTGGATAATGGAAGCAGGGGGGGTGGATAATGGATGCAGGGGGGATGGATAATGGATGCAGGGGGGATGGATAATGGATGCAGGGGGGATGGATAATGGAAGCAGGGGGGATGGATAATGGAAGCAGGGGGGATGGATAATGGAAGCAGGGGGGATGGATAATGGAAGCAGGGGGGGTGGATAATGGAAGCAGGGGGGATGGATAATGGAAGCAGGGGGGATGGATAATGGAAGCAGGGGGGATGGATAATGGAAGCAGGGGGGATGGATAATGGAAGCAGGGGGGATGGATAATGGAAGCAGGGGGGATGGATAATGGAAGCAGGGGGGATGGATAATGGAAGCAGGGGGGATGGATAATAGAAGCAGGGGGATGGATAATGGAAGCAGGGGGGATGGATAATGGAAGCAGGGGGGATGGATAATGGAAGCAGGGGGGATGGATAATGGAAGCAGGGGGGATGGATAATGGAAGCAGGGGGGATGGATAATGGAAGCAGGGGGGATGGATAATAGAAGCAGGGGGATGGATAATGGAAGCAGGGGGGATGGATAATAGAAGGGGGGGATGGATAAGTCGACTTCCACACTCCACCACCGGCCACCAGAACTCCCACACGCAAATAAATATAATGTAGTAGATGTGACCTGCAGTCCTATGTAACACCACAGATAACAGTGATAACCCTCAGAGTACAGATAATGTAGTAGATGCTACCTGTGTTATCTGTGGTGTTACATAGGACTGTCTGCAGGTCACATCTACTTCATTATCTGTACTCAGAGAGTTATCATTGTTTTATCTGTGGTCAGCCCTGTCGTATTTCAAGGTAACAGTTTAGGGCCACATATGGGGTATCTCCGTACACAGGAGAAAGTGTTACAAACTTTGGGGGCATTTTCTCCTTTTACCCCTTATGAAAAGGTAAAGTTGGGGAAACATTTTTGCAAGGGAGGTGGGTGGCCGTTGGGGGGGGGGGGGGGGGGGCGCCAAAATGGAGCTTCGCTTGTGTAGGCAGAAATCCTTGCAGCGGCCCTGAAGGCGGCGTAGCGTATCGTATTTACGCTACGCCGCCTTAAGGCTCCATTCACACCTAGGCGTTTTGTCGCCTGTAGCGCGACACTATTGCAGCCTGAAATACGCTGGAGGGGTGATTTAACATTGTTGGCTATGGAGATGGTTCATATCTCAACGCCGAACGCCGTACGCCTGAAGCTCAAAACAAGTCCCGGACCCTTTTTTTCAGGTGGCTTTCGGCGTTCAGCATAGCCGACAATGTTAATCACCCCTCCGGCGTATGTTAGGCTTAAAAAACGCCGCGTTTTGTCGCGGCAAATCGCGGTAAAATACGCTGCGTTCAGGTGTGAATGCAGCCTTAGTCAGAGAGGCAAGTACTGTATTTACAAAGCACTTGCCTCCTAACTTACGGCGGCGTATCGTAAATGGGGCCGGCGTAAGCGTGCCTAATTCAAATGAGGATGGGGGGCGTGTTTTATGTAAATTACTTGTGACCCGACGTGATTGACGTACATATCCCAGTGTGCATTGCTCCAAAGTACGCCGCAAGGACGTATTGGTTTAGACGTGGACGTAAATTACGTCCAGCCCCATTCAGGGACGACTTACGCAAATGACGTAAAATTTTCAAATTTCGACACGGGAACGACGGCCATACTTAACATTGGCTATGCCACCTAGGGGGCAGCTTTATCTTTACGCAGCGTATCTCTTACGGAAACGGCGTATCTTTACTGCGACGGGTGCGCGTACGTTCGTGAATTGGCGTATCTAGTCATTTACATATTCTACGCCGAACTCAACGGAAGCGCCACCTAGCGGCCAGCCTAAAAATTACACTTTAAGATACGACGGCGTAGGAGACTTACGCCGCTCGTATCTTAGCCTAATTTAAGCATATCTGGTTTCCAGAATACGCTTAAATTTAGGACGGCGTAGATTCAGAGTTACGTCCGCGTATATCTTTCTGAATCCAGCTATCTGTGTCTAAAACCCCACAGCGCCAATCTGTTTTGTTTTTCAAACCATCACTGCCCTGTATTGGCTCTGTACAGCAGAGAAGCAGGAAACAACATGCAAAAACGAAACCAGAAACTGCAGGTACATTATATGATTGATTTTTATCTATTTTTAATCATTTTTAAAAGGAATCAGTTAACTATCATGTCTCTATACCCTGTAAACAGTCATTTCAGCTAAAAAAAAAAAATTCCTTTACAACTCCTTTAACATAAAGGTAAAGCGGTAGCAAACTCGCTTCTTTTTTTTTTTTAATTGCTGACAGGCAGGTTTTTATAACTTTATCAGTCTCTTCTGCCATCAATGCTTCCTCCTGCCTGTCTGCTGTAATGTACACTGAGCCACGCACGTGCATGCGCAACTCAGCGTATGTTAACCGCACCGAAACTGTGCAGCAGTGATGTCATTATGCAGGAGTGACATCATCGCGGCCCAGCCATTCAAATGGCTAACAAGTCAGAATCTGTAAGGAAGACTGAGGTGAAGATGGAAATGCCTGGGATCGATGGGATCAGTCGCAGGGCTGGAAGGCACATCAGGCCAGGTAGGTCTGTCATAATGTGCTAGTACGTGGTGTATACTGGCACATTATGGGATTAACCTACAGGGTGTTTTGATAAAAAATAAATAAATGAGTTGTGTTTACTACGGCTTTAAGGATTGTAGACACTGAAACTGTACTTCCTGTGGCATTTCTGCATTTTTTTTTATTTCAATATTTTTATTGGAAAAGGAAACAAAGTTTGGTATTAAAAATAATGCAGCAAAATCGACTCTCAGGTCGTCAACATAGCAGCACAGAGACATAGGAAATATTATCATCCACTACACAGCAGAACTCAGACTGGGAGAGGGAGTAGCAATGCCAAGATCTCCTTCACATAGGCGTGGGTGGGGGCAGTAAAGACACAGCCATAGCATTACCATCCACTGACCACCCATCTAAAGTGTTAAACATTTTTATACGACCGAAGGAGACTGTCGTGTCAGTAATGTTTTGCATTGCAGCCACTGCAAATGTAATGTAAGACTGGCTGTCAATCTCGGCATTTTAAAGTGTTATAAACCCACAACAGTAAAAATCAGTCTGTATATGCAGTAAAGCATGTTTGTTATGCTCACTGTGGAACCTAAGGGGTTAATTTGTCACATTGTTTAAAAAGGCTGTATGGTCCTGATCCTCCTCATTCCACTGTCCCCAATACATCTCCTGATATAACGGAGGCTTTGGAGTCTGCACATGCTCAGTGTGTATGTGTGGATTGCTAGGGTTTTTTTTTTTTTTTTGTGAGGGTGCATGTGATCAGCACAGGGCCAATCGGCACTGTCCATAAGGAGGGGCAGTGGTCCTACAGACTCGTAAGACAGTAAGGCTGCATTCACACCTGAGCGTTTTGTCGCCTGAAGCGCGACGCCCCAAAACGCTAGAGGGGAAAAAAGACATTATTCTCAATGGAGATGGTTCACATCTCCACTACAAAACGCCTGACGCCGAACGCCTGAAGCCCAAACAAGTTCTGGACCCATTTTTGTCGCTCGAATTTGGGCGTTTGGGCGTTTTACATTGGTGATTCTAGACCTGTAAAAAATCACGGTAAAAAACGCTGCGTTTTGTCGCGGCAAATCACGACAAAAAACATCGCGTTTTGTTGCAGTAAAAAACGCCGCAAAACGCTACGCTCAGGTGTGAATGCAGCCTTAGAGGTGAATGAAAACTCCTCCTACAAGCTTTAACCAGACACTGATAGAAGTCACAAGACTGCTATTTACTGCTGAGAAAAGGTATTTAGCGCTAGCAGTTTATATTTACTAAAATAATTGCATTTCCATGTTCTGTGTAATGTGGGAGGCCAGATATAGTGAATGCAGGTCTCTGATTCAATAACCCTTTAAAGGAGTTGTAAAGGGAGAAGTTTTTTTATCCTAATGCATTCTATGCAAAACCTTCTGTGTGTAGCAGCCTCCCAGCACCCCCCTTATACCTACCTGAGCTCCTTCCCTCTCCAGCGATGATCCTCTCATCCATCCAGGACACTCCTCCTGATTTGCTGAGACAGAACAGCGGCACTATTGGCTCCCTTGGCTGTCAATCAAAGTCAGTCAGCCATTCAGGGGAGAGAGGGGCGGGGCCAGGCTGGGGCTCTGTGTCTGAATGGATACACTGAGCTCTGACTCAGCTTAGATGACCCCTGTAGAAAGCTGCTGGCTGATGGGCACTCAAAGGAGGGAGGAGCTGGAAGCAGGAAAGAGGGACCCTAGAAGAGGAGGATCCTGGCTGCTCTGTGCAAAACCAACTTCACAGAGGAGGCAAGTATAACATGTTTGTTATTTAAAGCGGAGGTTCACCCTCAAAAAAAATTCTGACATCACATGGAGTCGCGCCATCCTACCGACAATGCCGGTGTTTTTTTTTTTTTTTTTTCTCAGCACATACCTCGTTATCACGATTTTCACCCCCCGGCAATCCCGCGGGACTGGGCGTTCCCAAGCACTGCCTGTAAATGACAAGCTTCCGAACGGCGCATACTGCGCGTCACAGGTTGCCGAAAAAACCCGAACGTTGGTGCGGTTCTATACGGCGCCTGCGCACCGACGTTCGGGTTCTGTGGGCAACCTGTGACGCGCAGTGTGCGCCGTTCGGAAGCCTGTCAATCACAGGCAGTGCTTGGGAACGCCCAGTCCCGCGGGATTGCCGGGAGGTGAAAATCGTGATAACGAGGTATGTGCTGAGAAAAAAAACTACCGGCATTCTGTCGGTAGGATGGCTCGACTCCGTGTGACGTCAGAATTTTTTTTGCGGGTGAACCTCCATTTTAAAGAAAAAAAAAAAAGTATTTACAATCACTTTAAGTCAATGAGGCTGCACCACAACCACAATTCAAACACTTGCCTTGTGTTTGCAGCGCATTAGCCACATTATAAGCTGCTGTTTGGCATTCAAGAGGTCACAGGATTGCCTCCTGAATGCCTGACAGTGGCTGCTTAGCTGCACTCTGAAAAGCAATCTGCTGCAGGTTGCTTTTCAAAGCAGAGGCTACTGTAAACGTAGAATAAGACAATCAAGTGTGCTGCATGTGCACTTTTGTGCTGTCAGGGAACATGCTGACAGCAGGAGAGAGCAGAGTGAACAGAGCGTGTTCCATTGGGGTGAGTCTCTTTTATTGTCCTATCAGTATTTGGGGGTGGGGAGCTGACAAGGTCACCCTCCTGGTAGATAAAAATAGTTGGGCAGAATGACTAATCCTTTGAGAGCTAGCCGTTGACGTATGTATGTTTGAATTTAGCTGTTTGCATTACATATGCCCATACAAGAAATCTTGCATAACCGTGTCTGCTCTGCACACTGACCCATGAATCAGTGCCCTTCTTCTGGCTTTGCCTTGCATTTTTTCCTTCCTCTGCAGGGCAGAAAAATAAAGTTCAGCTGAGAAACTTGGCTGTTCCTTGTGCCGCATTGATATTCTAGCTCTGCTCCCAGGCTTTTATCCTGCAAAACTAGAGCACCTGCCTATCATTGTCTTGGGGGATTGCTAGGTGCAGCATGGCCCTTCATTAAGAAATTTGCAAAGCGCAGGCACAAAGAGAGGAAAAAAAAAAGAAATCAGTTGCCCAATAGGCAAGAGACACATTCATCCAATAGCAGTGAACGGGCCAGTTACCAAGGAGATTCTGCCATCTGTTCCCTCCCCGCTGGAATGTGGAGTGTGCTGGGGAAAAGCTGGAGCAGGCAGTGTGCTGGATGGATGGCTGGCCGCTCAGACCTGCTGCAATGAAGTCTAAATAGGAGAAGCCCAACATTTAAAGGATCCTGCAGGTGCCCCAGTCCCTGGGAGCTTTTATTTCCATCAGGCAAGGTAAGCGTTGCGTTTACAAGCTGTATAGCGCTGCCCTGTGCAGTAGAGTTTCAGTTTTTGCAAGCTTGCTATTTATTCCCGTAAAAGATGCAGTGCAGGAGGCGAGCAGACCTGTGCGCTTACAAAGAATCTGGATGGAAACGTATGGTGCTGATGTAGTTACTAAGAGCGATGTGCGCTAACCGAGCGGTTCTTACCACGAAAAATCATTTCTTTGCCCAAACTGAATGGATCTAGGAATAAATGCATGAAGCGTCATTTATCGGTGCTGAACAGTGCATTAGAAGATCAATTCTTACCCCCTGCCAGTTTACAGCAGTTATAACAATGGGGGGAGGGGGAAAAACTATTTAAAAATAATAATAATTAAAAAAAAATGTGTGTGTGTGTGTGTGTGTATATGTATATGTATATATATATATATGTATATATATATATATATATATATATATATATATATATATATATATATATATATATATATATATATAACATATATATATATATGTGTGTGTGTGTGTATATATGTATGTGTATATATGTATATATATATATATATATATATATATATATATATATATATATATATATAAAATAATCAAAATATATATATATATATATATATATATATATATATATATATATATATATATATATATATATAATAATAAAACTATATATATATATATATATATATATAATAAATATAATATATATATATATATATATATATATATATATATATATAATTATATTTATTATATATATATATATATATATATAGTTTTATTATTATATATATATATATATATATATATATATATATATATATATATATATTTTGATTATTTTTATATACATATATATATATATTTTTTTTATTATTATTATATTTTTTAAACAAAGGCCGATTACTAATACCGAACAAAACAAAAAACAAACACTGTGGCTATAAAGACATTTTAATTTCATATTCCAACAGTTCCTTTTTGATTAATTCTTTTTGAGGATATTCTTTTTCTTTTTCGATTACTTATACAGGTCTTAAAGCCAAACTCTGGGCACAAATCTTTTAATTCCAATCTATTTCTCAATGAGAGAGAGAGAGATATTCACTTTTGTGTGCACCAAATGTTTTTGCAAAGTCAGATCTTGCCTTGTAAAGGATGAAGTGACCCATTCACTGCTGTACATAGCCTGAGCAGAGCTTGTGGGAGGGGCACAGCAGGCTCCACCCACTACAGGTTGCCTGCAGAAAAACTACAGCAGGGGGCGTAGACGAGACCAGTCTTCCTGTACAAGGAGAGAGCAGTAGTGACCGGTCTTCGTTACAGGAAGCTCCTGCACAAAGTATCGCACTGGATTACTGCACAGATATGGAAAAAATGCACAAAGCACACCAAGATTCCAGTAAGAATACACATAACTCTTGTATTTGGACTATATTTAATTATCCTAAAGTTCAGCTCTAACTTCAAAATAAATCCACCCCAACTGCATTTTCCATACAGTTGGGCTGTGCCCGCACTGCATGGATTAAAGTAACACTTTTTTTTTTTTTTAAATCACAAACATGTCATACTTACCTCCACTGTGCAGTTAGTTTTGCACAGAGTGGCCCCAATCGTCCTCTTTTGGGGTCCCACAGCGGCTCCTTCCCGCAATAGATAACCCCCTCTGGGAAGCTCTCTCCCGAGGGGGTTACCTTGCGAGCGAGCTTCCATGTCATACACTCGGCGTCCATAGCCGATGAGTGTATGATCTTCGGAACTGGGCGTTCCTATTTGATTGACAGGCTTCCGACAGTCGCATACAGAAGAAGCCGAACGTCGGTGCGGCTCTATACGGCGCCTGCGCACCGACGTTCGGCTACTTTCGGAAAATCGTGACGCGATAGATGCGACCGTCGGAAGCCTGTCAATCAAATAGGAACGCCCAGTCCCGCAGCCCATACCCGGAAGCGGCGGAGAAGATCGCTCTCTAAAACGGTAAGTACTGCTTCGATTTTAAAAAAAACTACCAGATTCCCCTTGACAAAATGAGCATCAATCTAATGTTAAAAATTAAGTTTTCAGGTAAACCTCCACTTTAAGGTGAAAAAACACGAGGGTTTACAACCCCTTAATTTCTTGTCTTGTCTCTGGGATCCTTTGATCCTCTGGAAAATTGTGCTCTGCCACATCCAGTGGTGGACAGTTCCTGATGCCTCCACGTCCAATGCCAGGCTATGGGCGTGATGACGTCAGGAACAGTCCACCGCATAATACCACAGGGGTAAGGGGGGTGGGCAGAAGCCTAAGGAACCGGTCTTGCGTTGGGAGAATTAGGTGATTTTATCTCGGCTCTCTGGACTCCTAGACAAAAAATGAGCAGGTAACCCATGCAGTGTAGGCACAGCCCCACCGCTTGGTTAAAAAAAAGCCCAGAGTTATGCTTTGTTTTATTTTTATATTGCTGTAGACTGTAGAAGTATTTATGAAGTCGCTGTCAAATTCGGCAGCATAACAGGAACCACTTACCTTCGCCCCCCCACCCCAAAAGAGCTTACAATCTAATTTCCCCAGCAGCGGGCAGACAAAAGGGCCAACATTGGATGGAAGGCAGTTAGTAGGAGAGTCCCAGTGGGACAGCTTTTTGGATAAGTGGACAGCATTCTGGGATTGGGCTCGGACCTCTAGTTTGCCACAATGCTGCTCTGTTGGGGTTAGCAATGACCTCAGGTGTGTTCAGACTGGAATCCGAACTTACCTGAGCAAGCCCATCAGGAAGCTGTCTCCTGTATGGGCCCTATTGTCTGAGGCCATGGCATAACCCTGTAGTCATTAGTATACAAGGGGGCGTGTAAACATGTGGCTGTGGTCTGGAAATGCCTTGGCTGCTTCTGATTGGTCCAGTATAGTGACCGCTTCCTAGTGGACTTGATCAGGTGGGTTTAGTCTAGGATCCGAACGTGCCTGAGCTCATAGGTTCCTTCTTTGATCAGATTGCGGTTCCTTACTACACTTTACTCAGGGGGGGGGTAAATCGGCTGTGTTTTTCTAAATGCACAGAATATGTGAGAACACGGTGGAGCGTTGATCAATTGAATATCTGATTTCCTTAAGAGATCAGAAGCATTTTTTTTTTTGCTGTTGGAGCATATTGGCACATTCTTTATATGGGGTATTTGCCTTCTAATGTAGGTTTGCGGTTCTGTGCATTTTTTAATCACTTCATTTTTTTTGTTTATTTTTTTTTATTGGTTGGACTTGATGAACATATGTTCATCAAGTCCAACCAATAAAAATAAATAAATAAAAATAATGCCTTTTTTTTTTTTAATTGCTCACATGTATCCAGAACGCTGTTCCTAGTGGGCTTCTTTTCTAAACTGATCCTTTGTCTGAGTTACTGCACTTTTTTTAAACGAAGGCCAAAGGTCCACAGTTAGTCGCTTGGTCGCTGTACCTGCCTGTTCCTCATGAATGGTAGTGTTGTGCTGTGTAAGCACACTGTGGTATACCATTGCAGTATGGTTTTCCTGTCTGCATTGTGTCTTACGCTGCAATTCTCAGCCGCTGTGTCAAACTTTCAGGCAGCGTCTGGTTGGTAGGCTGGTAGCCTTGGCTGCTTCTCCCCTCCCTGTGATGGAACTGCCATCTCCTTTCCTATACTCCCCCCGGGCCATATTCTCGTTTGCCCCTGATCCCCCTATAGGAGACTAAGGGTGATTGTGGCTTTCTTTTGCTCATAATGAATGCATGCTTGGCATTTTTTTTTTTCTGTATGCGACAGATCGGCGAGGATAACAATAAAACGCTTTGTTTTTCTTTTTTGACACTTTCGAAGGGCAGTGGGGCCCCTGCGATTGGGTGAGGAAACTGCCAGCATTGCCACAGCCACCAGTCAGCTTGTTGTCAGTTCTTGCCCACACATTCAGCGTAAAAGGAAAATTTATTATCAGTCGCATTGAATTTTTAGTTAGGTGAGGCCCATTTTGGACCTTTTTATTTTTATTTTTTTATACAGCTGAACTCCATGATGAGCAGATTTTGGCCCTTTTTGGGGAGACCGAAGGTAAATGGTTCCTATTTTGCTGCCAAATTTGACAGCGGCCTCATAAATACTTTAACAGTAATATAAAAAAGGAACTTGAGTAAGATCCTTAAACAGGTATTTGCACCCACTTTCGGGAAAACGGGACTGCAGCAGACATGCCTCTACCTACAGCCCCTGCTGTTTTCCTGCGAAACACACTCTTCCCTGGAGAGAGCGAAGACCAGTGATGGCGCGGCGCGCTACTCGCGCATGCGCAGTAAGGAACCGGGCAGTGAAGCCGCAACGCTTCATTTCCCGATTCCCTAACCGAGGATGATGGCGGGTGCAGCCGAGAGACGAGCGATTGCTCGTCCTCGGCTGACTACATTGCGGACGCTCTGGACAGGTAAGTGTCCATTTTTTAAAAGTCAGCAGCTGCAGTATTCGTAGCTGCTGGCTTTAAAAAAAAAAAAAATGGCGGAACCTCCGCTTTAATGCATCCTATGCATTAAGTAAAAAAAAAAAACACCTGGCAATGACCGCCCCCCAGTTTTATTTACCTGAGCCCATTCACCAGCTGTGCGTGTCCCCCGACGTCCTCTTCTAAACGGAGTCTGGCCGTTCAATGGATAGATTGATAGCAGCGCGAGCCGATCATGTCAATCACATTCAATGACTCGGCACGCCGGGGGGGGGGGGGGGGGCGGGGCCGAGTGATACAGTTGGCGGCTATAGCATGGGAGCGCGCCCGCAAGCTAACCTCCTTGGATTGGATTGGATTGGATTGGATTGGATTGGAATAAATACTTATAGAGCGCCGAATGCGAGTTGTGAAACTCATGGGAGAGAGCTTCCCATGAAGGGGGTTGGCTATTGCGGGGAGGAGCCACCGAGGGACCCCAGAAGACGAGGATCGGGGCCACTCAAAAACATGTCATACTTGCCTCCACTGTGCAGTTAGTTTTGCAAAGAGTGGCCCCGATCCATGTCTTCTGGGGTCCCTTGGTGGCTGTCTCTGGTCCTCCCCACAAGAACTTACCACATTCATGCGAGAGAGCTTGCATGGTGAAGAGTACTTGCGGGCACGCTCCCATGATACAGCGAGCGGCCATAGCCGCTCGCTGTATCACTCGGCCCCGCCGCGTCACTGGATGTGATTGACAGCAGCGCCAGCCAATGGCTGCGATGCTCTCAATCCATCCGCTCTAGCCAGTCAGCGGCCAGGCTGAGCGGCGAAGAAGATCTCGGGACCGAGCACAGGACTTTCGAGGGGTCAGGTAAGTAAAACGGGGGCTCAGGGAGGGGGCGTCATCATCAGATGTTTTTTCACCTTAATGCATAGATTGCAGTAAGGTGAAAAAATTATTTCCTTTACAACTCCTTTAAAGTGGTTGTAAAGAGAGGTTTTTTACTTTTAATTAATTTGCTGCATGAAGGTAAAAAACCTTTTATGTGCCACTCCCTCCGATTTCCCCCGTAGAATTGGCTCCGCCCAATCATGAACATGGAGGCAGCAGCAGGAGTCATTGGTTTTTGCCACTGTCAATCACAGCCAGTGAGAAGAAGGTGGAGGGGGGAGCCCGCGCTGTGTGTCTAAGGACAGGATTGAGCCTGCATGATTGCCCCCATAGCAAACTATAGGAGCATTCAGCAGGGGGGAGGAGCCAGGAGCACCAAGGGGGACCCCAGAAGAGGAGGGTCAGGGCTCAAATCATTAAACACAGCAGTTAAATATGACATGTTTGTTATTTAAAAAAATAAATATCAAATAAGTTTACAATCATTTGCCCGTTTACCTGTAGATTTATCTGATCTTCCATCGCACAAGTAAAAAAGAAATGTGGGCCCACGATATCCAATATGACAAAGCGATTACAGACGGCTACAAAAATAGATCTTGCTGCCTACAGAGTCCTATTGCTACAATAATCATCCAAATACATTTTTTTTTTTTTTATAATTTGAGCTGTGTGTGGACCCCCCAGCTACTCGGCAGGCCATATCTCTCTGTGAAGCAGCTCTTAAAGCAACCCTGTCATTAATTACAAAATAAGTTACTTACCTCCCAGACAGCCGTATCCTCTACCTCCCCTCGATTCCAGCACTGCAGCCTCTACCTATCTCTTTTGACAAGTGACACTTCCAGAAGTGTTGGATTTATCTCATGCTGCACATCCTTTGACCCCCATGTCATTGATGAGTCCTATAGTGATGTAGGGTTTAGAGCAGGGATCCTCAAACTACGGCCCTCCAGCTGTTGTGGAGCTACACATCCCATGAGGCATTGTAAAACTCTGATATTCACAGACATGACCAGGCATGATGGGAATTGTAGTTCCTGAACAACTGGTGGGCCGTAGTTTGAAGACACATGGGTTAGAGGATGGGACCCCATCACTTGGCAGGGGCATCATAAACCTACGGACATGTGAAATGCCAAAGAGATAGATGAAGGCTGCAACACTGCAGATAGAAGACATGGGCCACTGGGAAGAGGGGTATACTACCTTTTCTTTTGCAGGGACTTTTGTTTGCAGTTATAAAAAAAAAATGGTTGCTTTAACTTGGTTATAGGCTTCCCCTTAAAGGCATAGTCCAGCGGGGGTTCACCCTAAAACTACTTTCTAGTATTACAATGTCCTGACACATTACAATACAATTATGCCTATTTTTTTTTTTTTTATGCTGTACATACCTCGGTACAGCTAATTCACCCGCGGCTTCCGGGTTGCGAATCCCGTGGGCAGTGGCGTCTCCAGCTTTCATATTTAGGGGGGGGCACATGGGGGGACAGGGACAAAAGTAGGGGGGCCAACTATAAAATGCAATTATATATATATATATATATATCTCCTGGGGCCCTTTACTACAATCCCACTATGGGCCCTTTCACATGTTCTGCAGTGAGCTCCCTTCCTACTATACTGGGGCCCCCCAGGGTGGCAGAAAACAAGAGATATATGTCACCAGCACACCAAGAAAATATAAGGGTCCAAAGCAGTGGGAGAACTATCAGGGTTGCAAAGGTTGTCTTGCCACCGGGCCCTGGTGTTCTGCCACAGTGGGGTTCCCCAGCTGTCCTGTCCCTGCTATTTACAGCGCTGGTCTGGCGTCTCCTTAGCAGCGGCGGCAGTCTATTAGGACCTAGTGCTGGTGACTTTATGGGTGCATGCAGGGGAAGGCTGGCACTATTGGTTATAGAGAGCCGAGCCCCCAGCTGGTCACCTAGCAGCAGTAATGCTGTAAAACCTTCTCTGTTGACATGCTGATCGGCATGTGATCCAGGTGATGCTCCCAGTCAGATCTAATAAACACAGTATTTATTAGCATCAAGAGTACAACCACATAAATATAATCAACCGTATGATCAGCAGCCATGTGGGCTCTATGCCTGTAAAGTGTGGGCTTTGATCAATAAAATCACTGATATTTATGACTAGGATTTGACTAAGAGCATCACCTGGATTGCATCACGATCAGCATGTCAGAGAAGGGTCCACTGCTGCTAAGCAACCTGCAGGGAGCTCAACTGTCTACAACCAATAGAGATGGGCTCGGGTGTGTTTGAAATCACACATGCCCGATCACGGCAGAAAGCCGACACTCCACAGTGCTAATCAATGTATGGGCTAGCTAAGAGCTAAAACCAGCCGTAGACAGTTTAAATCTCAGCTGGTTCAGCAGAAACTGGCTGAGATTTGAACCATTAATGAGCAGATTCTCTTATAATTATCACTAGTGGTTGCTGTATAGCCACTAGTGATAATCACTGTTTGTCGGGAGAATACTATTGCTGGGCAGGAGGGATATTCCCCTGTCACCACGGTCTGTTGATGGGGGAATCATGCAAGTTTCTTTCCTGCAATCTGTGGATGCAGGAAAGAAATTTGCACCATATATTATCTGCCTAACTGAAAGTGAAAGTAAATTGTGAATGTTTTGAAAGAACAGGAGAGGGGGAGGGAGACAGATGGGGGGGGGGGCGAGAAGGGATGGAGATAATGTAGTTCAGTGATTACAGTGTACTGCAGTGCACACACTTAAACACGGCCCAGGCTAGAATATCTGGTTGTGTGAGCGCTCGCATTATGCAGTGTCGGCGAGCACAGAGAGGGGGAGGAATCCCACACGCAGAGCTGACTGGGGACGCTCTCCCTCTCGGGGAGCACATGGTGGGGCACAACATGATGTTGGGGGGGTCAGGGCCCCCTCTGGCCCCCCCCTAGGGACGCCTCTGCCCGTGGGAGCTGGCGTTCCTAACTTGCTGGTGATTTGACGTGATGACCAAAAACGAGCTCCCCCCCCCCGTTGCGTAAGCTGCGTCACGATTGCCGAAAGGAGCCGAACGGCGGTGCGCAGTATAGCGCTGACTCGCTGTTCGGCTTCTTTTGGCATTCGTGACGCAGCTTATGCGACGGGGGGAGCTCGTTTTTGGTCATCACGTCAAATCACCAGCAAGTTAGGAACGCCCACTCCCGTGGGATTCGCAACCCGGAAGCCGCGGGTGAATTAGCTGTACCGAGGTATGTACAGCATAAAAAAAAAAAAATAGGCATAATTGTATTGTAATGTGTCGGGACATTGTAATACTAGAAAGTAGTTTTAGGGTGAACCCCCGCTTTAAGTATTAAGTAAGTATTAAAAGCACCTATATTAAAATAAAACAAAAATTTGCATTTATAAATTTTTCTGCAAAGCACTGCAACCATAAGTAGATTGCGGGTGCAATTCACAGGCTTCTGCAGACTTTTCCTCCAGCCCTGGGTCAGTACTGAGCTGGAGGAGGTAATCAATGACATCACTGCACTTGTGCTCCATTGAGAACAGATCTCTGTGAGCACGGAGCCATGCTGGATTCAAAACTAAACAGAAGCCCATGCACATTGTGATTCAGATAAGTGGGGGGCAGTTTGGGGTGGTGTGCCGATGAATGACATGTTAACCTAAACACGGGTGTAACATGAAACATGCTGGGAAAAGTGGATTTAGTCCTTAATGCCGCATACACACCATCACTTTATGTGATGAAAAAAAACGACACTTTCTGTGAAGTAAAAAATGACGTTTTTGAAACTTCAATTTTCAAAGACGAAGTTGCCTACACACCATCGTTTTCTCACAATGTTCTTGCAAAGTGAGGTTACGTTCCACCACGTTTTACCATTGAAGCTTGCTTCATAAGTAGCTTCTGGGCATGCGTGGATGAAAAAACGTCTTAGAAAACGACGTTTTTTGCTACACACGGTCAATTTCTGTGAAGTAAAAAGTGCACTTTTGAAAAACGACACATAAAATTGAAGCATGCTTCAATTTTTTTTGGTCGTTTTTTACAAGACATAAAACAACGTTTTCCCCCACACACAGTCAATTAAAGTGACGTTTTTAAAAACGTCATTTTTTTTCATCACATAAAGTGATGGTGTGTACGCGGCATCAGAGTTGTAATGGTTCATGTTTTTTCACCTTAATGCATTCTATGCATTGAAGCGGAGGACCGCCTATTTTTTTTATTAAAAACCAGCAGCTACAAATACTGCAGCTGCTGATTTTTAATAATTGGACACTTGCCTGTCCAGGGTACCCGCGATGTCGGCAGCCGAAGCCGATCAATCACTCAGCTCTCGGCTGCCCCCGCCGCCATCCTCGGTGAGGGATTCAGGAAGTGAAGCGTTGCGGCTTCACTTCCCGGTTCCCTACTCTGCATGCTCGAGTCGCGCTGCGCATCCTAACTGGTCCCCACTGTCTTCTTCGACCTGTGTGTTTCCCAGAAGACAGCAGGCGTGACCCCCGCGGGAGTCTATGCCCGGAAGGGGGTGCAAATACTTGTATTATTCAGGTATCTGCACCCCCCTCCCTCCTGAAAGGTGCCAAATGTGACACCGGAGGGGTGGAGGGTTTCCGAAAAGCGGAGGTTCCATTTTTGTGTGGACCTCCGCTTTAAGGTGAAAAAAACATCTGATGTTTGCCAGCCCCCCTGTTTACTTACCTGAGCCCTCAAAAGTCCCGCGTCTGTGTGCACCAGCCCCCCTAACACTTACCTGAGGTCCCTCTCTGGACAGCGATGTCCACGGGTGTCTTGGCCATCTGAGATTCTCCCTCCTGATCAGATGAGCTTCTCTGAATTGGCTCGGGTGCCTCCATAGCAAGCTGCTTGCTGTGGGGGCACTGAACAGGAGGGAGGTGCCAGGAGCAGCAATGAGGGACCCGAGAAGAGAAGGAGCCAAGCTGCTCTGTGCAAATCCCACTGAAAAAGAACTGTAATTAATATAAATAAATATATATAGTTCTTTTTTTCTTTTGTAGTAAATATATTATCATGTAATTGTTTTCTGTAATCCCATTTTGTGTTTTTGTCACTCAGACTTGTTTAGAAGCAAAAAGCCCTTGCCATTTACATGTGCGAGTCTTGGTCTATTTCTGTACCGCCTGCTCAGACTAGTTGAAAGTTTGTGTACATTTTTTTTTTTTTGGTTGCACAAGCGACATCATGTGATATTTTTTAGGATTTGATACTGCAGTAGGCGTTCTACTAGAGAAGTTAAAGGGCTGCTAAATGACTTGTTGGCTGATATGAAAAGAACTTTGAATGACGAGGAGAGGTTACAGGGTTAGGCTGCGGGCGTTTTTCCAAGCTGAAGACTTTGATGGGATTGTAGTGCGAGATTTTCTTACATACAGCTGACCTCCTGTTTGGTTATCCCATGGAAGAGTGCCGCCTGTCACTGGTAAGCTTCCTGAGGTTACAATACCACTTGAATATTGGCATCTTTGGTCACTTTTCTTATGTTTTTTTTTTTTCTTTAATCGCTCAGTAAGTTAGCCAATGGAAAGCTAGTTTCCAGGAAGAAGTTGGTTGTCAGGTGTGAAATTATGCATTACTCCCATTGAAGTCTTTTAGGGCCAATGCATGACCATTCTCCAAAGATACTCCTTTAGTTTTTCTGAGTGTCAGCGGATCTAGAGTGGAGGACATTTAGAACATCGGTCACCTTATTTGTAATTTTTTGATGTTCTCACCAAAAGTGAAAGAAAATCCCACATTTTGGGGTTGTCCCTAGAACAGGTATTAAAGGTAAAATCTTCCAATGGGGACACTAGTCCTGGTGATCCTGGTGACAACTAAGGATTCCCTCACTTGGGAGGGATTTCTTCTTCCTGTTTTGGGACAGGAAGTGAAGGAAAATTTCCCCAGTAGGACACAGATGGCTTCTAAAAACCTCACAGGCGTAATAACCCTCATGTACTTTACTTTATCTAAAATGGGGGGAAAAAAAGTTTTACCTTTTTTTAAAGTGGTTGTAAACCTCAGAAATATATGAACAAAGCAATATCCCTCTATAGTGTGTACTTGACTCAATCCAGAGCACCAAGTGTCATTTCTCTCTGCTGCTTCATTCCTCTGTTAGCAGCATGAATCGCTTCTGACAAGTTTTCCTGACACAGAGAGAAACATTTTGATGGGGGATGGCACAGTCTGTGATTGACAGCCTCAGCTCTGTTATGGTGTACTGCATAGGTGTCAAACACAAGGCCCGCGGGCCGAATCCGGCCCTCCAGGCAATTTCATGTGCCCCTCGCACCTCCAGCCCTCCTCTGGTCCTCCTCCAGACCCTTACTTTCTGCTTTTAAGCCATGCATCCAGCTTCTCCCCAGAAGCAGCATGATGTAAGGGAGAGTGGGGGACTCAACTTCTGATGGTGGGGTGGCTCTTGACATCTAATGTAAGGGGAGGGGATGCGCTGGACCTCTAATCTTACAGTTACAACTGGCCCTTTTGAGGGCAATCATAATGCTGATGCGGCCCACAATGAAATTGAGTTTGACACCCCTGGTGTACTGTGTAAAAAGGGGGTGTGTCCCTTCCCTTCCCCTCCCTTCCCCTTCCCTTTCCCTCCCCTCCCTTTTTTATAGGAAGATTTGTTTTATCTCTGTGTATCACCTGAGGCCAGTCACTTCACTGGGTATACGTAAGAGTTCACAACCAATTTAAGTTCTATTTGAAGTGCTTCTGGAAACACTTTCAAAACCACTTGGGTGTGAATGAGAGTTTAAATGGCTGTAAACTGGACAAATGCATGTAGAATTCAAGAGTATGTTAACCTAGTAAGGCTGCCAGCAGGTGAATGCAAGGCCTTATTCACATGAGCATACTATAGCTTACAGTGGCGGCTGGTGCTCAAACCTTTTGGGGGGGTGCAAACTGAAAAATTCTGGTAAAAAAAAAACCATCAATTGCCGTCACTGTGTCGCAAATGCTGCCACTGTGCCACCCGCCCGCCCCTTACCTTGTCTCGGGTGGGCAGCGGGTGAAGGCGGCAGGTGGTGAGCAGTGTTCTTCATTTCTTCTTCTCTTCCTGCCCCCTCATCCTCTCCTGTGATTGGACACATAGGCATCCAATTACAGCGCCTGTCCTTTCAGCCAATCAGGTGACAGGTAACACAGACCCGGTGCACCTGATTGGCTGAGAGGTGGGTCAGTGTTAGCAAAGCGGAATTCCTTCCCTTTGCTAACACACAGCTGAGTTAATAGCGAACGCACATCGGTGCGTCCGCTATTCACATTTTTGGACGCCTATTGGGGCTATTACTCTTATCGGGTGCTTCCAAAAACCTCCCCCGCCACTGTAATTCATTTTGTCATGTTGCAACCAAAAACGTAAGTGTATTTTATTGGTCTTTTATGTGATAGACCAACAGAAAGTGGCACATAATTGTAAAGTGGAAGGAAAATTATAAATGGTTTTCAACAATTTTTACAGCTAAAAAGTGTGATGTGCATTTGTATTAATCTAGTTGCCTTCAGAAATCACCTAATTAGTAAATGTAAATGGAGCCCACCTGTGTGTAATTTAATTTCAATATAAATACAGCTGCTCTGTGAAGCCCTCTGAGGTTTGTTGGAGAACCTTGGTGAACAAACAGCATCATGAAGACCAACCTACCAAGACATGGCCATCCACCTAAACTGACAAGCAGGGCAAGGAGAGCATTAATCAGAGAAGCAGCCAAGAGGCCCATGGTAACTCTGGAGGAGCTGCAGAGATCCACAGCTCAGGTGGGAGAATCTGTCCACAGGACAACTATTAGTCGTGCACTCCACAAATTTGCCCTTTATGGAAGAGTGGCAAGAAGAAAGCCATTGTTGAAATAAAGCCATAAGAAGTCCCATTTGCAATTTGCGAGAAGCCATGTGGGGGACACAGCAAACACATGGAAGAAGGTGCTCTGGTTGGATGAGACAACCATGGACATTTTTTGGTCTAAAAGAAAAATGCTATGTATGGTGGAAAACTAACACTGCACATCAACCTGAACATGCCATACCCACTGTGAAACATGGTGGTGGCAGCATCATGTTGTGGGAATGCTTTTCTTCAGCAGGACCAGGGAAGCTGATCAGAGTTGATAGGGAAAATAGAGCCAAATACAGGGCAATCTTAGAAGAAAAAAAACATTTATTATTTTCCTTCCAATTATGTGTTAGTTTATCACATAAAATCCCAATTAAATACATTTACGTTTTTGGTTGTAACATAACAAAATATTGAAAATGTCAAGGGGTATGAATACTTTTTCAAGGCACTGTAAATACTATAACATTTAGGAGTATTCCAGAATGGCAGAAAATAAATAAAGAATAATCCCGAGGCCCCCTTCACTCTTATGCCCTGTACACACGATCGGTTCATCCGATGAAAACGGTCTGATTTTTTTCATCAGATATCCGATGAAGCTGACTTTCATCAGTCGTGCCTACACACCATCAGTTAAAAAAACGATTGTGTGAGAACACGGTGACGTAAAACACAACGACGTGCTGAGAAAAATGAAGTTCAATGCTTCCAAGCATGCGTCGACTTGATTCTGAGCATGCGTGGATTTTTAACCGATGGACGTGCCCACAGACGATCGTGTTTTTCTATCAGATAATTTTAAAACAAGTTCCTATTTTTTTTCACCGATGGATAAAAAAAACGATGGGGCCCACACACGATCGGTTCGTCTGATGAAAACGGTCCATCAGACCGTTTTTCATCAGACGAACCGATCGTGTGTACGCGGCATTACTGTGAGGGTGGTTGTGTGTTATTTCATATTTTTATATTGTGTGGACCACCAAGATGCAGGAATAATCAGACGGGAACCCTTTTATTTCTGTGCACCACAGCACATGGAGGGTGCCTTTGAAAACAAACGGCACACAGATATTTTACCTTGGCCTGAAAAACTCTGGTCCTAATGGAAACGTGCTGTTTCGTTCACTAGCTTTCATGACGGAGACCTATTATTTAGGCCCTCCGATGAGCATTGGGTAGTGGTCTGGTGTGAGAATGGGGATTACACATCGCTCTGGCCTGTTCTCCATACCATGGGAGTGGAAACACCCTGCGCTCTGACTCACGCTGCATTAAACGGCTTTAAATCCGCATTTTTCTTACGGCCAGTTTAATTGTTTCAGAATGTCAGCTGGCCTGTTCTGGGATCTGCTCTGGTATTCCCTGTGGTCGCTGGCCTTGGAAAATCTGTTTAATATTTGATGGGAGGATCAAATTAATTTTCTAGCTCAGGCTGGTGACAGATTATGCTGTAAATCACCACTTCCTACAAATTTATGTCACGGGGGTTGATTTTGCTGAGTATTCAGCAAGTATGTTCAAGTATTCCCGCGTTTTTTCCACCATTTTGTGGGCAAGGACAACTGGACAGTACTGTGGACTTTTCCAACCTTTTTACCATGGAAGAACCCTTGAAATCATTTTCAGAACCCCACTAACAATTATTCTCTACATGGTATATTGGCGTGATCGTTTGGTTTTAAAGAAAAGAAGATTGCAGCGCACAGGGTGGATTTGATTTAAATCATAATTTTTAAAGAGCAACTGTCATTTCTGTCCCGCAGCAGATCCTCCTCTGACCCGCTGTTGACTCACCGACAGTCCCATTCACTTTAATGGGATGGCTGGTGATGCAGCAGTGACCCAACAAGTTGAGGGACGTGGCGGCAGCAGGTGAGTGGATGCCCTCTAACAGGCGCTGCCATGATGGATCTGAAATGACAGGTGCTCTTTAAATGTAAGGACTCATTCTTGCTGCTAGTTGGGAAATCTTCATTTTGTTTGCAAATATTAAAGTTTCTATTTCGAATAATAAGCTGTCGGGTTAGTAAAATGGCGCTATCAGAACCAATTTTAATCATACAGTTTGTAGTGTACATAGATTTGCAAAACAATGGGATAAAAGAATATCCATGAACTTTGTTTTATCTCATGGTTACGGTGAAATTGTGTGAATCATTCAATGCAGTGCATGTTATCTCAGCTTGGATTCATTGAATGTTTTTTTTTTTTTTTATATCCACCCTGTGCCATTGCAACTGCTCAGAGTATTGATTTGGGTCAGCAAATGAGCTTTGCATGATATGTACATAAAAAATGTATTAAGGAGGCTGAAAAAAATCGCCTAGAGATAATTAATTTTTCTCATGCAATTTATGCTTGATTTTTTTTTCTTACCGAGTTTGAACCCAGCTTTCTATGGTTCCATGAACACAACTGCCTGGAGATAAGTAAACTTTGCGCTGCGTTTAGATCTGTAAAAAAAATGTTGAAAAACTGCACCAGTGTGCCATAGGTTGTTTGCGTAGCACCTATACTACATTTCTGTTTACCACAAGAAAATTGATCGATTTGTAAGCGATTTCTGTGCAAATGCAAATTGCCTTGTATCCCTAGCATAGGCGTGCGCACAGGGTGTGCCAGGTGTGCCTAGGCACAACCTAATCATCCTGTGCAGCACAGATTCCCCCTACTGCCCTCCCCTCCCACCACGCTGCCGACTTCCCTCTTCTCCTCTTTCGTCAGCTGTTGCTGCGGAGATGTTTTAGGATGAGTGGGGGAAAGGGCCGGTAAATATGTAATTTACCAGCCCCTTCCCTTTCTGAATGAACATTGTGAGTGATCGGTAATGCGTGTTTGAGCTTTGGGGTGCACACCCTAATGCAATAGGCTGCGCACACCTATGATCCCTAGCCTGACTAACTTTGTCATACACGGGGGTTGATTTACTAAAGGCAAATCCACTTTGCACTACAAGCGCACTTGAAAGTGCAGTCGCTGTAGATCTGAGGGGGACATACAAGGACAATAAAAAACGGCACATGATTAAATGATGAAATCAGCAGAGCTTCCCCTCCTTTCAGAACTTTCCCTCAGATCTACAGCGACTGCACTTCCAAGTGCACTTGCAGTGCAAAGTGGATTTGCTTTTAGTAAATCAACCCCAGTATGCAGTGAACACATGAACAGAGTATCCCTCGCCATTGCATTTTGTTGAGCTGTGGATACAGGTGTGGTAAACGGTTAATGGGCAAGTACCAGGAATTTTTTTAATATGTGACCTTTGATTGTGTCTGTAAACATTCTGCATAATTTAAAGAGGAAGTAGTTTTGCCCTTTTTGCTGCTGCTGTGTGGATGTGCCCTAATGTACTGTTTCCATAGTTCTCAATGCTGACATAAACCAGTCACATTATCGAGCCACTCATTAATCATATTAATGGGAACATGGCAGTCAAGGTGCTTCAGAATAGGGAAATAACCAATTTTGGGCCTGGAAAAAAAAACCCTGACTAAGTCACATGTATCCTTGGGTCCACAAAAGCGGTGCAAAGTGGGGGATGGAAAAGTGAACACAAGTTCATACTATTTGCTATATAGGAACCCTACTTTGCTGCAATGGTCATGTGACCAAGTTCCTAGGCTTTTGCTCACATGGTTGTCGCATTGGTACCAAATTCAGGATGCGCTTGGCCGAGACCGAAGATATAAAATATACCGTATGTACTTGAGTATAAGCTGACCCGAAAAAAAATAAGCAGAGGCTCCTAATTTTACCACAAAAAACTGGGAAAACGTATTGACCCGAGTATAAGCCTAGGGTGTCCATCTGCATGCCTCACTGTGTCCATGTGCATGCCTCACTGTGTCCATGTGCATGCCTCACTGTGTCCATGACTAGACTGATGTTTAACATGGGAGTCTATGGAAGGGGTGCCCTGCTTTGAAAAAGGTTGGGCACCAATGCCCTAAACCGATGAAATGGCAGGTGTGCGCCACAAAAGATGTCTTTAGGGTTAAATAGACATTTGTTCATGAAACATCAAGATTGTGAGCCATCCATGTACACGCCACAATCCAAGTACACACCACAACGGTTCAGGTCACTGACAGGTGTTTTGACCACCTCCTATCAAAGATTCTGGCATACGTGCCAATGTCGCCTATTGAATTGTGCAGGGTACAAATCCAGCTGCTGGCCACAGTTGTTCGCGCAATATGTGCATGGGGATCGTTTTTTGTGTTGGCAAGAATGACAGATTCTCATCAGTTGTTCATTTGGATGAGCCCTTAGAAGATTTGATTGCTGACCTTTCCTTCTGAAAATGCTAGCTGCCTGGGTATTGGTCTGATCCTCTTGCTCCAGTGCTTTGGGTCACTGATCCAGGACAGCCTACATCTGTGTATTTTACCAATGTGCTTAGCGTTGGCGAAGCTCTTTTGCTTGTTAAATCATTACTGAATATAGGAGCGAAGTATAAAAATAGAAGGCACAAAGGTCAGACTAGGCTGAGGGCTGCTCTTTACGGATATAATGGATCTGATGGAAATGTGGGTCAAGTAGAAGATGAAACTTGTAACCCAAAATCCATGCAGAAGAGCCCTTTGTTGGAAGGCACTGAGGGGTTACTAATAGTTCAAGACAGGTCATCTTTATGGAATGCCTGTAGCCAACTTACAGCCAGAAAAATATGTAGTACACGAGGACCGAAAAACAATGCCATGCAAAGACCACACATTACAGAACACAATGGAGCTTTGTGTGCGAAGGAAGGTAGTCCATGTGTATGTGGAGTGGGATTTAAAGGGAAGTCCTTGAAAAGATTTGTAGATACATATGTATCAGAATAACGAAAATGACTGTCAATGTGTGTTCATGTTTAAAAGGGTTATTTATTATGTAATTTGTAGTCATTACAAAAACTTGTGTAAATCGCAAAACTGAATGGACAGGAATACAAATCCTTCAGCGGTAAAAGAGCTCCCGTATATGTATTTAACCGTTTGTCTGGCGTTCAGCTAAAACTGTCCTTTTCCGTGTAACAAGTTGTATTTGCAACGAGTAATTCGAGTCCCAGAAAGTACAATAGTACCAGTTGTACCAAGTTTACCCTCTAAAAACAGATGATGGCTGTTGACTCTTTGCCTATTATTAGAAAATGCTGTGAACAGCTGAAAGGCAGGAAATGCATTTCTCTAAGAAAAAGTCTTTTAATTTGCTAAAGGTTACCATAGCAAGGGTGGGGGTACCAAGGTGCCTAGTGCTTCCAAAATTAAAGCAAACCTGTTGGACAAAAATCCTATGCCAATCACTGGTCCCCAAAAAGTGCCAAAAGTGTCCGCATGTCCATCTCCGTATCGCAGTCCTGCTAGAAGTCGCTTTTTGCCACCATTACTAGTAAAAAAAAAAAAAAAAAAAATCCCATAGTTTGTGGATGCTATACATTTTTTTGCACAAACCATAGTTTGTAGACGCTATAACAAACCAATCAATATACACTTATTGGGATACTTTTTTTACCAAAAATATGTAGCAGAATACATATTGACCTAAATTGAGTAAGAAAGTTAGATTTTATTTTTATTGGATATGTTTTATAGCAGAAAGTCAAAAATTATTTGTGTGTGTAAAAAAAAAAATCATAATGCCTAAGCACAATTTTTCAACGTTGACATGTGTTGGTAAAACCATACATATCATCACATCTACATTGTACATCCAGGTGGATTATACCTTGTTTTTTTTTCAGGACACATTGGGCTTTTATTTGATGGTGAAGATTATTGGATATTTCCTGATGTGTGCTTATTACCAATGCAAAACTGGCCCAAAGTGGTAAAAAATAATTTTTTAAATGTAGCTGTATATTTTTGTTACTACCATAACCTAGCACCAAAGAATAAACCAAAATTAATTGCCCTGTTCCTGATTATCACAGCGATCAGTGTTTGTACCTGTAGTACAGCCCACAAATCATAGTGTGCATTTTGCTTTTTTTTTCTACCTAAAACATACTGACTCTGACACTGGTACTAATCCTGACCTTGACCTTTGACCCTTACTTGACCCAAACGCTAACCCTGTGGCAAATGATGGCAAGAATGATGATTATTGGTGGAAAGAAAAGCAGTAAAATAGAACCTCCCCAGCAATGATGGACCCCTGCAAAAAAAATACCACCAGCAACAGATCTCCCAGCATCAATAGCCCTCTCCCTCAACAGCAGATCCCTTCCAGCAACAATTGACCCCCCAGCAACATAAGCCCCCCCTTATAAAACCAGCTACAACAGACCACCATGCAAAATAGATCCCCTCTAGCAACGATAGATCTCCCAGCACCCCTTGCCATTACATAAAGTACATTCAGTAGAGGTGCCGGAATTGTGTTCCCCTGCTGAAAAAAAAGCCCTGGATTTATTTATAGAGTTTAGTTAAAGCGGGGGTTCACCCAAAAAAAATTTCTAAGATTACATCCAGCATACTAATGATATGTAAAGTATGCTGGTAATTTTTTATTTTTTCTCCGTACATACTGTGTAATTGTTATTTTCGCCGGGCTTCCGGGTTCTGATTACTACGGGACTGGGCGTTCCTATTGAAAGCTTAGCTGATTGACGTCTGGTGAAAATCTTCCCATGTCGCATACACAGCGCGTCACCAGTTTTCCATAAATAGCCGACCTGCGAGTCGGCGCTATATGGCGCCTGCGCAGTCAGCTCTACACGGCGGGCGCAGGCGCCGTATAGCGCCGACTTGCATGTCATTATAAGCATTTCTTCAATTCAATTCAACAAAATAAATCACAAAAATACAAAACCTTACAGCGATCAGCCATGTTTTACTCCCGACAGGTAAAGTGAATAACATTGAGTATCTCATTACAATGGTATCTGAAAGTGGATGGGATATATTAGTCAGCTAATGAACATTTTGTCCCAGAACTTGTGCTTAAAGCAAAAGAAAATAGCCAAGCCTGAGAGCCGGTTCACACTGGGGCGACTCGGCAAGGCGTCCTGAAGACGACTTTAGAGGCGACTTGCAAAATGACTTCTGTATAGAAGTCATTGCAAGTCGCCCCGAGTCGCCCCCGAAGTCCTACAAGAACCTTGCGTCGCTCCTATTAGAACGGTTCTATTGAATAGAATGGGAGGCGACTTGTCAGGCCGCTGAGTCGCCTGACGAGTCGCCTCAGTGTGAAGGGTTTGAGTAACTCTGGCAACAGGGTTATGGATGGCCAAGGCTGATTGATGCACAAGAAAGTTGAAGGCTGGCCCGTGTAGTCCGATCAAATAGAAGAGCTACTGTAGCTCAAATTGCTAAAAAGGTTAACGCTGGTTCTGATAGAAAGGTGTCGGAACACGCAGTACATCGCAGTTTGTTATGTATGAGGCTGCGTAGCTGCAAATCGGTCAGGGTGCCCATGCTGACCCGTGTCCACAGCCAAAAGCACCTACAATGGGTATGTGAGCATCAGAACTGGACCACGGAGCAATGGCAGAAGGTGGCCTGCCGCCCTGGTCTGATGAATCATGTTTTCTTTTACATCATGTGGATGAGTGGGTGTGTGTGTGTGTGTGTGTGTCACATACCCGGGGAAGATATACCAACAGGATGCAGTATGGGAAGAGGGCAAGCCAGTGAAAGAAATGTTTATGCTTTGGGCAATGTTCTGCTGGGAAACCTTGGGTCCTGCCGTTCATGTTGATGTTACTTTGACATGTACCACCTATCTAAACATTGTCGCCAATCAAGTGCACCCCATCATGGAAGTGATTTTCCCTGATGCAAGTGAGATCATGCGCCCTGCCACACTGCAAAAATGTATTCAAGAATGATTTGAGGAACACAACGAGTTAGAGGCGTTGACTTGGATTCCAAATTCTCCAGATCTCAATCCAATCAAGCATCTGTGGGATGTGCTGCAAAAACAAGTCTAGTCTATGGAAGCCCCACCTCACAATTTACAGGATTTAAAGCACGAGTCTCCAAACTGCGGCCCGAGGGCCAGATGTGGCCCTTTGCTAGCCTTTATCCGGCCCTTGGGGCACTATTTCTCCCACTGATATATGGCACTATTCCTCCCATTGACAGCCAACAAGAGGTCACCATTTCTTCCTCCGATACCAATGATGGGATACTATTCCTCCTACTAATAGGGGCACGACTACTCGTCCTACTGACCACCAACCCTGAGGCCATTTTCTGCCCCTGCTGGCCACAATACGGCCCTCCTAAAATCTAAATCACAATAAACTGGCCTTTTGAATAGTTTGGAGACCCCTGATTTAAAGGATCTACTAATGACGGCTTAATGCCAGATACCACAGTACATCTTCAGTTTAGTGGAGCCCATTCCTCAACCGGTCAATGCTGTTTTGGTAGCAAAAGGGGCCCTATTCAATATTAGGTGGGTGGTCATAAAGTTAAGGCTGACCAGTTTATATCCTAGGTTAGGGATTTTTTGTTATGTGGATTTATAGGTTTGTAATTTTTATGGATATATATTTGTATTTTGTTATGAACTGTTAATGAAGTTTGTCTAGCTGTGCAGAAAGTATTTTGAATGCCTGCTCCTCTAGCATGAGATGTGGTTCCTCCCTCCGAGGACTATGTCTTGTAGTGCCACAAACGCCAATAGAAGAGACCACAGGTGACCCTTTATTTTTCACCCTTTTATTGACACTGTCACCTTTTTAAAGAATACCCAACTTATCTATTAGTTGATGGACCCAAACAGCATTACAGAACCTCAGTGCAGGCTGTATCTTGTTTTTTGTTATTCTCATTAATTTCCTGTGATATGACTGATTACATTATCATATTTATAGGTCTGGGAAATGCAACGGATGCCAGTTAAGGGTCTGCAATTGAGCTTTTAATTCCTCTTTGTTTTACGAAACTGGAAGTTGTCTGTACTATGTGGCATCATTGGCTTCATCATTGGCTTCATTGTTGTGTGGATGTTATTCCTGTTTACTAGTACATATCTTTTTTTACAAGACTAGAGTCATTTATATATGGGGGCCTCATTTATCATAGGGTTTGAAGGAAGAAAAAAAAAAGGTCATGTTGCTTACAAAAGTCGTATTCTCATTTTCACCTGCCAGTACAGAATATCAGACTTGCCGGTTGCCATAGGCAGATTCCTTTTTACATGACGCCCAAAGATTTTCACAGGAATGCAGCAGACTGTATTTACCATGTATCCTAATCAACATGGAGTTGAATATCAGTTTATTTTTTAGGTTATGTATTTTTGTCTGTGACACCATTGGCAAGGTTTTTCCTCACTTCTGTCTCTGTGACACTTGTGCAAGAAATGAAGGAGCGGTTGTCATTGAAACAAAATGCATCAAGCACCAAGAACTGTTTGGGATAAACCTTGTAGTTAGTAGCATTTAATGTACAGCACAGTTTACAGCTGAGTGCAGCATACATAAATTACAGAGTACAGCAGTCAGTGGTATATAACGGCATAAAGGATGGATGCAAAGGTCAGGGATTTATAATATAAGTCCAATAAGACATTTCAAAGCATGCACTACCTCCCTCCCTCTCCCCCAGTCGATTACGAAGGACGATTTGCACTGCAATACATACAGTATGTGCTGTATAGCCACTGAAAATAAATGGCACCACAATGCACTTGTGTGTCTAACATGCATTGTGGTAATGCGCCAGTTACCACAATGCATAGGTATAAAGCTGGCATAATAGAAGTATGCACATGTAAAGAAAAAAGAACGGATTGCCTTTCCTGCTGCCTCCTATTACCTGCATTACTGAAGCTGCTCCAAAGCTGATACTCTTCCAAAGCCCTCTGGGAAAACCAGCACTTCTGGGATACTTTCCAGGACACCATAAAGGAACCAAGGATATCGCAACTGCAGGAAGTGTAGGTTTCCCAGTGAGCAACTTCTCAAGATCAGTGTAGCGTTCAGCAACCTGGATCCATTGAACAACGGATGTGCTGAAATCCTGGATCCATGGGACACCGATGTGCTGAAATCCTGGATCCATGGGACACCAATCCTGGATCCATTTGAAACCCATGTGCTGAAATCCTGGTTCCATGGGACACCCATGTGCTGAAATCCTGGATCCATGGGACACCCATGTGCTGAAATCCTGGATCCATGGGACACCCATGTGCTGAAATCCTGAATCCATGGGACACCAAAGTGCTGAAATCCTGGATCCACCATGGGACACCCATGTGCTGAAATCCTGGATCCATGGGACACCCATGTGCTGAAATCCTGGATCCATGGGACACCCATGTGCTGAAATCCTGGATCCATGGGACACCCATGTGCTGAAATTCTGGATCCATGGGACACCCATATCCTGCAATCAGAAACGGTTGGGAGGTATGCCAGAACTAAAGAAAAAGGTTTGATTGGAGTTGGGCTTTAATATTCAGAAAGGTACCAGAATGTCTTTGCAATGTCAGACCACTTGGCCATTGTGCTGCCCCTATTGAGATTTATGACAGGGTAATCTCACTGTTAGGCCATCTTTAGACTAGCAGTTAGGGAGGTGTTTAAAATACGCAATTTAGCCTTGTTTTTAGCTCCTCCCTACCACTTCGCAACACCCACCTTAAGCTGTATTGGCATAAAACGGGGGTGTTTACATGCCACATTTGTGATGCTTCATGCCTTTGTGCACAGCACACCCCTAAAATCTGCAATGTACATAATGCACCCCTGAACTTAGTACGTACCGTACCCCGGATACAACCAGCCCTTTGAGGACATCCATACTGCGTATACGACACACGATTGAATTGAGTTTGACACCCCTGGTCTAAGACCATCTTGATTGGCAAGGCCAGGCTAATATAGCTTTGGCGCATGTACATGGGGGATTCACTCATTGTAGTACCAAGGCATGCTGAGAATATACACTGAGCTGCACATGCATTCTAAAGCATATTGAGAGGAAGAAGGTAAGAATCCTTTTAGTGCAGGAGAAGGCAACCTTGGACCTCCAGCTGTTTTTGAAACTACAAGTCCCATGAGACATTGCAAGACCCTGACAATCACAGGCATGACTCCTAGATTCAGAGGCATGATGGGATTTGTAGTTTCACCACAGCTGGAGGGCCAGAGGTTGCCTACCCCTGATTTAGTGCACAAGTGACACAGTATGTCTCTTCTGCAATAAAAAACCTTCCTGATCACAAGTTTTAAATTCAAAGAAAAGTTCCGCTTTAATTACCAGCAATCGAGCAATTTTGTTCCTACTGTATTTATATTACATTTTCAAATTAGGATACGATTATAGGGAGTTATGTTGTCGAAGGGTTGTTCAGCAGAAAAAAATATCTGAAGCTTCCCGAAGGAATCAGAATTTCCCTGTTGTGGTGAGATATAAAACGTGTTGGACCCGATGCCAGGCGGTAGATGCATCACATAAATGTTTCTGTACAGATTTCTTGCCGAAAAACATCATGTTCCTTATCAGCTTGTTTTTACTCTTAATGGCCTTTTTTTCACATCCTCAGAATTTGTCTGCAGCAATTAAATTATCATTTGGAAAATGTCAGGTCTGGTGAAGCAGCTTTATTGACAAAAAAGCAACATTTTCCAGCAGCAGTAATTGCCTCTCATGCTAAGTGAGTCTTCTGGTACTATACTATATTGGAAGATATGGCTTAAAGGGGAATTAAAATTTTGTTTATTTCATATATATATATATATATATATATATATATATATATATATATATATAAATAGAATTATTAGGCAAATGAGTATTTTCACCACATCATCCTCTTTATGCATGTTGTCTTACTCCAAGCTGTATAGGCTCGAAAGCCTACTACCAATTAAGCATATTAGGTGATGTGCATCTCTGTAATGAGAAGGTGTGTGGTCTAATGACATCAACACCCTATATCAGGTGTGCATAATTATTAGGCAACTTCCTTTCCTTTGGCAAAATGGGTCAAAAGAAGGACTTGACAGGCTCAGAAAAGTCAAAAATAGTGAGATATCTTGCAGAGGGATGCAGCACTATTAAAATTGCAAAGCTTCTGAAGCGTGATCATCGAATAATCAAGCGTTTCATTCAAAATAGTCAACAGGGTCGCAAGAAGCGTGTAGAAAAACCAAGGCGCAAAATAACTGCCCATTAACTGAGAAAAGTCAAGCGTGCAGCTGCCAAGATGCCACTTGCCACCAGTTTGGCCATATTTCAGAGCTACAACATCACTGGAGTGCCCAAAAGCACAAGGTGTGCAATACTCAGAGACATGGCCAAGGTAAGAAAGGCTGAAAGACGACGACCACTGAACAAAACACACAAGCTGAAACGTCAAGACTGGGCCAAGAAATATCTCAAGACTGATTTTTCTAAGGTTTTATGGACTGCTGAAATGAGAGTGAGTCTTGATGGGCCAGATGGATGGGCCCGTGGCTGGATTGGTAAAGGGCAGAGAGCTCCAGTCCGACTCAGACGCCAGCAAGGTGGAGGTGGAGTACTGGTTTGGGCTGGTATCATCAAAGATGAGCTTGTGGGGCCTTTTCGGGTTGAGGATGGAGTCAAGCTCAACTCCCAGTCCAACTGCCAGTTTCTGGAAGACACCTTCTTCAAGCAGTGGTACAGGAAGAAGTCTGCATCCTTCAAGAAAAACATGATTTTCATGCAGGACAATGCTCCATCACACGCGTCCAAGTACTCCACAGCGTGGCTGGCAAGAAAGGGTATAAAAGAAGAAAAACTAATGACATGGCCTCCTTGTTCACCTGATCTGAACCCCATTGAGAACCTGTGGTCCATCATCAAATGTGACATTTACAAGGAGGGAAAACAGTACACCTCTCTGAACAGTGTCTGGGAGGCTGTGGTTGCTGCTGCACGCAATGTTGATGGTGAACAGATCAAAACACTGACAGAATCCATGGATGGCAGGCTTTTGAGTGTCCTTGCAAAGAAAGGTGGCTATATTGGTCACTGATTTGATTTTGTTTTGTTTTTAATTGCACACCACAACAGGGAACAATGATATATATATAGAGGGGGTGTTCCGAGCTCAGTGCCTTGAGGACTTTCTAAAGGAAGCCAATAGAGCTTCTTGTTTGCAATCACATGATTGAAAACGCGTCATGCTTCCCATAGCAGCTGTGTGTCCAGTGCCTTGCACCACACTTAATGGGCCAGTATTTTTTTTTTTTTATGAGTAGCTTTGGGGGGGGGGGGGGGTGGCACCCCTGCGCCCCTTATGGATGTGGGCCGCCACTGGTTTCAACCTACTATAAAATTACCAAAAAACGAACCTGTCGCTTGAGTCCGTGTGCATGAGGCCTTACTTTCTGAAGCACTGACCTGACATTCTAATCTGTGTGCTTTATCGGGGGCCAGCAACTAAGAAAAACAAAGACGGGAAGACAAATCATATATTTTTTTTAAAGGTCAACAATGGAAGCTTTTTTTATTTTTATTTCCTGATTTAGATTTTATTTAATAACTTGTACATTACTCAGTGGCAGGTTTGAGAATTTTGTACCGACATCATTGCACGAGCCTCAAGACTCCATATTGGGGACAAAATTTACTTGTCTCTCACATATCCGTTTGGAAGGAGAAAAATATAATTTATTGTCAATACTTTTCCAGACATGCAGGGGTAAAATGTATTACCTGCCTCTGGGCTGCTGTTATCTGAAGAGGAACCATTGCCAGGACTGGGATGGCGGTGTATGTTAATGACCTTCTGTTTGCTAAAATGTTAATCAAATGTTATCGCTCCTAAGTAACCCTGATGCTGTGTCACCCGGTCCTGAGTTCCTTTCTGTACTAGTGTACCTCCATGACCAGTCTCCGAACAACACAGTGAGTACAGGTGGGTGTCTAAAAACGGGGTTAAAAAGTATTCTGTAGGTTTATTTTGTGCATATGAAACTCTTGTAATTCCAGTCAAAACCGTCTTCATTTTTTTAGGTTTTGATAGATTGGGTAAAGATTTGGGTTTTCATTGCTATCTACTATCTGCTATCTGGAGCTCCGTTTCCATGAACATCTGAACATGTTGTTGTCCCTTTTGATCTGTTAAATATACCTTGATGCTGTTATCCGCAAGCAACTGTGAACAGACATTTTCATGGAAGCACACGTGATTATTCAGGTAGCTTGTCTGTCCAGTGGTTTCCTCCCACGCTCTCTCTTGTTTTTCCTTTCCTCTGTGGTTAGTAATATGGCTGATTACCACCTGGGATGCCATTTTACTAATAAGGAATCAATGCTTTGTATATATTCACATTTATTTTAGAATACAGTTTTATATACCTCCTTTAGGAAGAGGGTCTGTTGACCCAAGAAATGTATTGAGAGGCCCACCATAAGCCAAGACAAGGATCCAAGCTTATGCTGGATACTTATAAGGGCATAAGCTGTGTTTTGTTGCAAGCTTTAGAAGTACGTACATCAATCAGCTTTAATAAAGATATCTATGTTATTCACATTACCTGTCAATGGTCATAATGTTATGGCTGATCGGTTTATCAGGGCATTATGAACAGTATTAATTGTTATTTTAGAGATATAGTTATAAAATTAATAAAAAATAATGTAATTGTGTATGCTATGCATGACTCTATCCATAGTACACAGAGGGGGTGGCTGGAGAGAGGGGGGCGGTGCCAGAGCGCCCCTAATGGACGTACTGGTACATTGTCTCATAGAAGTCCCATTTTTGGAATAGGTCATGTCCTTTTTTTTTTTTTTTTTTTCTTCTTCTTTTTTTTTTTTTTTTCTAAATAATATTTGATGGTTTGAACCATTCTTTAGGCCAAAAAAGTGTTCTAAAACAAAAAAAAAAAATTGTGAAAGTGTAAGAGCCGGTTCACACTGGGGCGACTTGTCAGGCGACTCGGCCGCCTGACAAGTTGCGTCCCATTCTATTCAATAGAACCGTTCTAATAGGAGCGACGCAAGTCGCTCCGACTTAGTAAAAGGTTCTTGTACGACTTTGGGGGCGACTTGCAAAATGACTTCTGTATAGAAGTCAATGCAAGTCGCCTCTGAAGTCGTCTTCAGGACGCCTTGCCGAGTCGCCCCCGAAGTCGTGCCGCCCCAGAGTGAACCGGCTCTAAATGTGAGGAGAAGCTTTGGCCTGTTTTTAAAGTAGTATGCGTCCCCTTGGAGAGATTGCACTTCACTCTCCACTTCCTGTTTCTGAAAGCCCTTAACCACTTCCTTACCGGGCCTATTTTGTCACTTCTCTCCTACATGCAAAAATCATATTTTTTTTGCTAGAAAATTACACAGAACCCCCAAACATTATATATGTTTTTAAAATTGCGCCTTTTTTGGGGGACAAAAATTGTTTCATGAATTAAAAAATAACAAAACAGTACAGTTAGCCCAATTTTTTGTATAATGTGAAAGATACGCCGAGTAAATAGATACCTAACATGTCACGCTTTAAAATTGTGCACACTCATGGAATGGCGCCAAACGTCAGTACTTAAAAATCATAGGCGTCGCTTAATTTTTTTTTACAGGTTACCAGTTTAGAGTTACAGAAGAGGTCTAGTGCTAGAATTGTTGCTCTAACGCACACAGCGATACCTCACATGTGTGGTTTGAACAGCGTTTACATATGTGGGCAGGACTTGCGTGTGTGTTCACTTCTGAGCGCGAGCTCCTGGGGATAAGGGCGTTTAAACATTTTTTTTTTATTATTTTTTTTTATTATTTTACTTAATTTATTTTATTTTTACATTTAAAAAAAAATAAAACATTTTTGATCACTAAATGTCCCTTGTAATAGGAATGGTTCGTGACAAGGTACTCAATAAGACCCCACATCTCTCCAGGCTGGAAAGCATGAGATCGTGAAAAGAAATTCACGGATCTCATGATTTCAGCCACGATTACGGCTTTGTTTACATTACAGTACCCGGGCGTGACGTCATAACATCGCGCCCGGGCCTCCGACGATCATAGAGATGACTGGTGACCATCTGGTCACCAGTTATCTCTATGCCTTCCATCCGGCGCCGGCAGATCGTTTCTCCGGGTCTCCGATAGCACGGGAGAGCCCGGAGAAGCACCGGATGGCGGCGGGAGGGGGGGTTGTCGCCTATAAGAACAATCAAGCGGCGGAACTGCCGCTATGATCATTCTTATGGTGCACAGGATCGCCGGCTGAATAGATTGGTATCTGAATGGTGCCTGTAGCTTCAGGCATCTTTCAGATATCCCCACTGAAAAGTCCAGGACGTCATATGACGTCCTTGGGCAGGAAGTGGTTAAAGCGGGATTCTGGGCATAATTATTATTTTTTATTTTTTTGCAAGCTAAAATTAATCACATTAAAGCGGTGGTTCACCCTGCTGAACAACATTTCAGCATAAAATTTGGCATCGTAGCGCGAGCTACAGTATGCCGGTCTTACATTTTTTAACCCCGTACTCACTGTTTAATCGTACATAGACGATTCCGTCTGCCGCGGGGAATGGGCGTTCCTAGCAAGAGGGAGGGTGATTGACGGCCGACTCTGGCACGTCACGCTCCCCGAAGACAGCCGGAGTAGGTCTCGGCTCTTCACGGCGCCTGCGCACAGGCTATGCACAGGCGCCGTGAAGAGCCAAGCCTATTTCGGCTATTTCCGGAGAAGCGTGATGCGCCAGAGCCGGCCGTCAATCACTTTCCGTCTGGATTGGAACGCCCATTCCCCGTGGGCAGACGGAATCGTCTAGGTCGGATTAAACAGTGAGTACGGGGATAAAAAATGTAAGACCGGCATACTGTAGCTCGCGCTACGATGCCGAATTTTATGATAGAATAATTTTTTTTATTCTAGGGTGAACCCCCGCTTTAAATAGCCTCTAAAACATATTAATAGCTCACCAATCGTTCCAGAAATCATTGCAAACACTTGCCTTATATCCTCCAGCTCATGTTGTGGCCGTATCCATCATGTGTGGGCATGTGAAGCCCAGTTCCTTTTTCTTCCTGGTTTTCAGGGAGAGGTGCATGCTGGGCGAAATGCCTCCTGGGAAATGAGTGTCATCATTTCCCAGGAGGCAATGGGGTCTTAGGACAGGAAGTTGAACCACCTAGGATCAGAAACTAGGCAGATTACGAAATCTGCCTAGTAACAGCCATATAGAAGTGAGTAAAAAATATAAATATTTTTTTATTAAAGGCAAGCTGTTAAAAGAAAATTCACAAACCGAGTTAGAAAATTAATTTTTAGGGTGGAACTCCGCTTTAACTGCACAGGAAGATAGGGTAAGTCTCCATAATAGGGAGACTGACAAAAGGAATCCTGCACAGGCACTTTAGGCAAGGTAGGGTGTTGAGTGGTGTGGCGGCAGTAATTTGCACACAGTCCTGTTGCAAATAGAATTTGTATTGAAGTCAGAATATAACTACAGTGGAACCTCGGATTACAAGCATAATCCGTTTCAGGAGAATTGCTCGTAAACCAAAGTACTTTCATATCAAAGCGTGTTTCCCGAAAATAATTCCTTTCCGCATTGACTTCAATGGCATGCAATACCACATGTGGCCAGAGGCGTGGGGCGCCGGAGAGCCTCGTAAATACTCGTAAAGGGCTGAGGACACCTCGGCTGAACTCGGAAAACCTCAGAAAGGTTTGGGAACTAGGTGTTTTTGAGATTTTCCAAGCATTTTCAAACGGCGCAGATCGGCTCGGGCGCCTCCCCACCTATTGCACACCGCTTTGGCGTGAATCCTGCTCATTTTGCAAAACGACACTCACAAACCGAGTTAGGATTTTTTTAAATACAGTGCTCGTATTGTGAAACGCTTGTTAACTGCGTTACTTGCAATCCAAGGTTCAACTGTATATACAACAAGGTGGAAGGTAGCCCAACCACAGGTGAACAGCAGATTGTAGCAGAGCAGATCTCGGCTGTCAGCTTCTGTCTTGAGGGCGGAATGCAGCCTCCCCCAACTGTGCCCAAGATGTGAGACCAGGAGAATTGGCAGATCCCTAGACTTTCCCTACTTGTCTGGAACCTTTTCCTGCAGCTATTACTGTCCCTGACAAAAAGGTGACCTGTCCTTACACTAACTACCCACTGGCCAAATGCGCACCAAACTCAGGAGCCGGGGTATCAAATAGGGCCTGCCTGATCAACAATGGCCACCAGAGTCACATGGGCCATTGACATCCAATCAGATCGCTACCCCAGTGACACAGGAAACCATAGAGGAAACATGTTCCTCTCGACTTCCTCTGCCACTGCGGTTAAGCGCCACCTGCAGTGAAGAATATAGAATGCACCTGCCTACACACTGGTGGGAAAGGGGACAAACTGCTACCAGTATAAAGGGCAGTCACGGGGGGGGGGGGGGGGCATATTCCTCATCAGTCTCCGAGACCTCATGGTGAAATGTCAGGCTGTTCTGACAAGTTCCTGCCTACCTCCTGCACATTGCTACTGGTTAGTGAGGCTGACCATCTTTGTGATGGGCCAATAGGAATGTGTGAAGATATGACCTACTGCCATTCGCCATGAAGGGACGGTTTGGAAGGCTTCTGCATACGCTTTGCTGCGTTCATGTGTCACAGTTAAGTCTAAAGACACACCTGTAATTCCATAATCAATAAAATCTTATGAAGGAGGCAGGTAGATGGGAAAGACCCCAATACTTGTTTTTTTTTTTCCTGTGAAGGTTTTCGTATATTTTGGAAGCGTCATGCTTAAAGGAATCCTTTCCTGAACTAAACATTCTAGCTGTCATTTGGGGATTTTTTTTGTTCTGGAAATGCAGCTTGCCATGGAGATATTCAGATCCACAATTATGCAGACCTAGATTTTCTTTACTCTGGTATTGGGGATTGATTTGGATTCTCCTAATTAATGAGTAATATGTGGATTCAGCATTGCTGTGAACTGTTAATTTTTTTGGCACCTTTATCTCAGATTGCTTCTGGATCACAGCAAAGTCGTCCCCTGCAATTCCGCATTCCTAGCCTGTTGACTTTTGTCAGGTGACATTCCAAGGGCACGGCCTTATGCAATTCAAATAATTAACCTGTGAGGTCTGTTTCCTGTAAGTGACACTCCTTTGAGAAATAGAATGCTTTCTTGACCGTTTCAGAAATGTAGGATTCACAATAATAATCCTAAGGTGATGAGGTCGCTCAAAAAAAAAAAAAATTCCCCAAAAGGCACATAAAATAACCAATTATTGCCTATTGTTTGCCTGTTTACTACACCCTATAACATAATCTTTACACCTGACACTTCCTAGAGGTGTCCAACATCTGTGTTCATGGCTGCATGCTATGGTCCCATCCATTGGCCCCTATGACTTTACAGGACAAAGTAGTGATGTATGAGCCACTTCATCTGTGCCGCCTCATCAGCGAAGAAGAAAAATTACCTGTTTGCAAAATGTTATAATGTTTTTTTTTGTTTTGTTTTTAACCCAGTGGTGAATAAATACAACCAAAAGAAAGCTCTGTTTGTGTGAAAAAATTATAAAAATGTCATATGGGTACAGTGTTGCATGACTGCACAATTGTCATTCAAAATGTGACAGGGCTGAAAGCTGAAAATTGGCCTGGGCAGGGAGGGGGTTAAAAGTGCCCAGTAGGCAAGTGGTTAGTTATACAGGTTCTGAGGTTAAGTTAATGTACATCAGACACTAAGTGAGTTTAATTACCACCTTGATCAGCCATAGAACCTGTGTACTTAAAGCGGAGTTCCTACTAAAAAAAAATATTAAAAGTTAGCAGCTACAAACACTGCAGCTGCTGACTTTTAATAATCGGACACTTGCCTGTCCCAGGGTCCAGCAATGCGGGGGACCGAAGCCCCACTAGTCTCCTCCTCCTCTCCGCGGCACCGGCATTGTCACTGTGGGCACCCTGTGACATGTCCCAGATGAATGATTGCCGAGAGGGAGGGGGGAGAGGTGAACTTCCTTCCGGCGCTGCGGTGCCCTGGGAGGAAGTGGGAGCTGGAACCCTCTATAAAACCCCCAAAAAAATGTGGCATGTCAGGGGGTCACCTTCCCTTAAAGCAGAAGTTCAATTTTTGGGTGGAACTCTGCTTTAATATGTGTTCGGTTTTAAAGGGATTAGGTGGCAACCCTAAATGGAGCCCCTATATAGCAAAAAAAAAAAAACTGACAGGGGCTCTTATCCTTCTCCACTCTATCCAAAAAGAAAAAAGGTTTGCCTAAATATACTTTTTAACTTCTCAATATTTTATGTTTTATACTGTTAGGCCTTTTTCACATGGGGCATACAAAACCGTATGCCAGTGGAGGGTCGTGTTTACTCGCATGGAGATCCACAGGTGTTCTGGGCATCTCCACGCAGGCAATGCCATTGCCATCAGTTGGGGAGCAGAAACACCCGTGCACATGTAAGGCCTGAACATATCCGCAGATGTCAGATTGGAAGCAGCCGCGTGTATGTGCAGACGCTGGGTCCCAATTGACAGCACAGGGACTGTCTGCACGTGTATTTACGGAACATCTGTGCGTCCCTGTACGGATAAACATGACCCTCTATGGGCATATGATTATATGCATCCCATGTGGAAGAGGCCTTAGATGTTATCAGGGCTGTCTTTAAAGCGGTGGTTCCCCCTTAAAAACAACTTTTTTTTATTCCACTGCCCCCCCACATTACAATCGAATTAAGGCTCTTATTATTTTTTTGCTGCTGTACATACCTTGATACAGCATCTTCACCCGTGCATCCGGGTTGCGAGTCCCGCGGGAGTGGGCGTTCCTCACATGTGTTTGATTGACATTTTGCCCAAAAACGAGCTCTCCCCTGTCGCGTAAGCCGCGTCACGGTTGGCGAAAGGAGCCGAACGGCGAGTCGGCGCTATACTGCGCATGCGCATCGCCGTTCGGCTCCTTTCGCCAATCGTGACGTGGCTTACGAGAGCTCGTTTTTGGGCAAAATGTCAATCAAACACATGTGAGGAACGCCCACTCCCGCGGGACTCGCAACCCGGATGCACGGGTGAAGATGCTGTATCAAGGTATGTACAGCAGCAAAAAAAAAATAAGAGCCTTAATTCGATTGTAATGTGGGAGGGCAGTGGAATAAAAAAAAGTTGTTTTTAAGGGGGAACCACCGCTTTAAGGCAGGGCAAAAGAGGAAGCTGCCCTGGGCCCTGTCATCGTCGTGGGGCCCAAAGCAGCTGCCTCGTACGTGCCAACTATCCCAGTTTTTAAATTCCCTTGTCTTTTGAAGTTTTAGTCCTTTACTGTGTCCTGATATCTCAGTGTGAAGTGCTGCTAGTAATGCTGCCCAGCCCTGTCCTATTGTTTTGTGTACATATGACTCATGTTTACATGTATATAACCATCATTCATATGTAAATAGCTGAGGCCGACAGCATTGATATGTAAATCTACAAGAAGAAATTGCCTCTAGCAACTAATCAGTGAGCCGTAACATGTGCTGTAACCTCGAGCATCCAGTCATTAAGTGGTAATGATATGCTATAACCTCTGGCAACCAATCGCAATCACTGCCTGATCTGATACAGTAAACTGATTTTAAGTCTAGCTGATATTTATTGTATGTCTCAGAGCAGGTGGAAAGCAAAATTGCATGGGGGCCCCAAGAATTTTTTTGCCCAGGGTCCAACCAACATTAAAGCGTGGTTCCACCCGCAACTTTTTTTTTTTTTTTTTTTTAAGTCAGCAGCTACAAACTCTGTAGCTGCTGACTTTTAATACGGACACTTACCTGTTCTACTTGCCCGCGATGTCAGCTGCCCCGAGTCTGATCCCTCAATGCTATCAGCTCCCGGCACTGCCATCCTCAGTAAGGGAAACAGGCAGTGAAGCCGTGCGGCTTCAATGCCCGTTTCCTACTGCGCATGCGCGAGCCGCACAGCTCTTTGTGAATGGGCCGGCTGCTCTCTGGGATACATACAGTTCCCAGAAGGCAGCGCGCCCCATTCACAGGAAGACACCGCAGGAGGACAGAGGAAGAATATCCACCGCGGACGATCAAGAGGAAGATTACGGACTTCCGCATAGCAACCGCTATTTCTGGTATGTATTAAAAAAAAAATCAATTTTTTTTTTTTTTTTTTTTTTTTAGGAATTTTGAAAAATAAAAAATCCACTTTAACCACTTGCCGCCCGCCAATGACATATTGACGGCGGCAAAGTGGTTGTAGAATCCTGACTGGATGTCATATGACGTCCTCAGGATTCTGAGCCGCTGCGCGCCCCCGGGGGCGCGCATCGCGGCGATCGTTGTTGCAGGGTGTCAGTCTGACACCCCGCAACACCGATCTCGGTAAAGAGTCTCTCACAGAGACTCTTTACCATGTGATCAGCCGTGTCCAACCACGGCTGATCACGATGTAAACAGGAAGAGCCGTTGATGGCTCTTCCTCACTCGCGTCTGACAGGCGCGAGTAGAGGAGAGCCGATCGGAGGCTCTCCTGACAGGGGGGGTTCGCGCTGATTGTTTATCAGCGCAGCCCCCCCTCGGATCGCCACACTGGACCACCAGGGAAGCCCATCCTGGACCAGGGAAGGGCAAAGTCTGGGGGATAAAAAAAAAGATGCCAATCAGTGCCCACAAATGGGCACTCACTGGCAACATGGGTAAATCAGTGCTGCCCCACAGTGTCCATCAGTGCCACCCCACAGTGCCCATCCATGCCCAGTGCCCACCTATCAGTGCCCATCTGTGCCACCCATAAGTATCCATCAGTGCCACCCATCAGTGTCGCCTATGTGTGCCCATCAGTGCCGCCTATGTGTGCCCATCAGTGCCGCCTATGTGTGCCCATCAGTGCCGCCTATGTGTGCCCATCAGTGCCGCCTATGTGTGCCCATCAGTGCCACCTATGAGTGCCCATCAGTGCCGCATACCAGCGCCGCCAATCAGTGCCACCTCATCTGTGCCCGTCAGTACTACCTCATCGATGTCCATCAGTGCATCTCATCGGTGCCCCTCAGTGCCGCCATATCAGTGCCTGTAATTGAAAGAGATAACTTACTTATTTACAAAAAAATTAACAGAAAAAAATAAAAACGTAATTTTTTTTCAAAATTTTCAGGCTTTTTTTAGTTGTTGCGCAAAAAAAAAAAATCGCAGAGGTGATCAAATACCACCAAAAGAAAGCTCTATTTGTGTGGAAAAAAGGACGCCAATTTTGTTTGGGTACAGTGTAGCATGACCACGCAATTGTCATTCAAAGTGCGACAGTGCTGAAAGCTGAAAATTGGCTTGGGCGGGAAGGTGCGTAAGTGCCCTGTATGGAAGTGGTTAAAGATGGCCCTGGATGTTATATTTACTATTTTGTAGAAAAACTGCTGGTGTATAGCTGGCATAAACACATCTGGATAACTATCACCTAGACCACAGAAAAATGAAGGCATGCATGCATGCTGGGACTAATAGTGCATCAGAGCCATATCTGGCCTGGGAAAAGAATTGTTTGTGTGTTTGTTGATATTTAAGCAGCAATAAACATCTCAGAGCAGTCAAAGTGTCATTGTGCAGAGCTGGCTGGAGGAGGAAGTAGTCTTTCCACTGGCAGGGAGGAGTGATCATTGTTTGCTGTACTGAGCGGACCCAGGCAGAATGTAAGGCACAGCCTCCACACATCTGATAGCCGAGAAAACCTACAGCAGGAAGTTGGAATTGTGTCACTTTTACTTCTTTTCTTTGTTTTTGCTCAACTTTTTCATAAATCAGAGCGAGGCGGCCTGAGAAATGAAATCCAACTACGTGACAAGACCTTCAGGTAGGACAAGTTCCTGGGAGATCAGGGAACTTCCACCTAGTGCTGCTTTTGGTAGCCGGTGGTTTCCACCTCTGGGGGCAGTGTCTCATTTTAGCCTTTAATAGTGCCAGTATTGGACCTTTGCTGCAGGAGAAAAGTCCTAGAAAAGTATTGGGGACCCTAAGAATAACCGTGGTAGTCGTTTCATGTCTCTTATGTGTCCAAGGTGGAGGTTTGGAAATATGGAGATTATATGCAACTTGGGGCAGGTATTTCCTTTATTATAGAGAACAGGTAAGGGGGGTCCTTTGTTCCCTTTTATCTGATCCCTGCAATGAATATTGAAAATTTACAGAAAAAGCTTTAGAATAAAATCCAATCATGGTTCAATAAAAGGAAAAAAGTTCATAGGGGTTTTTGACTTTCTCCAACTGCATCAGGTCATTCTCATGTAGAAATATCACGACCTTCAAATGTCTGAAGCTTCTTTCTATTCTAGAGGAGGAAAGAGAAAGACACAGTCTAGGGTTAAACCCCATTCTTTTCATCTGGAAACCACATTTTAAAAGATATCTGATTATTACATTTCCTTATCGGAATAGGGAATCTATTTTTTTTTCCCCACAGTCTGATGGGATATCCACTAAATTTAGTCCTGTAGTGGGATGGGGAAGACTGAGAACTGGGGGCATGATTGCAAGTTACATTTTAAATTTTTTTTGTAAATCCTTACATATACCAATTGATGGTATTAAAAAATATACAAAAATGGCGTAATGTATACAGTGATTAAACAAATACTGCTACTGCAGTCTTCTCTTCTCTACATCTGTCCAAGGTCCAGAATTTTAAAGCTTGTCTGAGCTGTCAAAAAAGGGGTTGGAGAGCTGATTGGAGGGAAGGGACACACCTTCCACCACACAGAACGCAGGAATGGAGCTGAGGCTGTCAATCAGCCGGAGATCCCTCCACTGTCACCTTTTTTTTTTCTCTTGGTGTCAGGAAAACTTGTCAGAAATGACCCATGCTGATATCAGAGGAATGGGGCAGCAGACAGAAATTACACTTGGTGCTCTTGAGACAAGTACACACTACAGAGGGGATATGCTTTGTTCAATGTCTAAGGTTTAAAATCGCTTTAATAAAGTTTTTTGTTTTTAATTTTTATTCCATTTGAACAGGTAAGGGGACCAAAAGACCCCCTTTACTGGCTCAACAAGGTAGCGTAAGGAATCCTTTTTTTTTTTTTTTTTTTCGCCCACATATATTTTACTTATAGTGGCAGTGGATCAAAACATTTTTGGGGCACAGGGCCTTCTTGTTGGGGTGCTTAGTGTGTAGCGCTGTCACTTTGAGGGACATGTGGGCACATTTGTATTTCTTGGAACATATAAAAGCCAAAACTTTTTTGGATAGACTAGTTAAACCCAGTAGAAACCCTGTCCGGCTGCTACCTGTGTTTCCCATTAGGAGATTTGCCCTCTAAGTTTTTCCTGGGGACCATTGTCACTGGGAGAGAGTGATTGGAAATTAAATTTCTTCAGTTGACATTAGAACAGGAGAAATATCTAAGAGGGTATTTTTCTCCACTTTGAATATTTTTCATCTCGCTTCCTGATGCATCTTTAGAACAGGAAGTAAGCAGAAATATTTTCAATGGGATGGGTTTTGCTTGCCTTCTGATGCATCTTTAGAACAGGAAGTAAATGGAAATCTTTCCAATGGGATGGGTTTTTCTTGCTTCCTGATGCATCTATAGAACAGGAAGTAAGCGGAGATCTTTCCAATGGGATGGATTTTAACCATAACCCACTATATGTACATTTAAAATAAAAAACCTAAATAAGTTTGCGGCAGCCAGTGAACACTATTTCCGATTATTCAAAGTCCACAGATTGGCCAGATTTCTTCAGATAGCGTATTTCTTCTGCCCATGCCACTTATAGTACTGTCAGTGCATGTGCTTTGCTCTGAAAGGACAACTGGCCTTGCTTTTACCATCAGAGTCCAAATTAATAGATTTATATATAGTTGATTTGTTATAACTTTGGAGGCTTGTTCAATTGTGCGGTGACCTGTGTTTTTCCATGCTGGATAAATGCAGATCACCACTAGGGGAATATAGGAAACAATTGTTTTCTGTGTCCCATTCATACCACCACATTGGTGTGTAGTGCAATTCAGAAAAAAGCAGCATATGAGTATTTTTCCGCAGCGTACTGAACAATACTGCATGTCAACGCACTGCAGTTCTGTGTGGAGACATGGATGAAGAGTCACTATGAGCTCACAGTGGCAGCTGTCTGCGCGGTAAAATGCAAACAAAAAAATGTGAACCAGTCCTTTACTAAACATTTACAAGCAAGGCATACCTGTAAACGTTTTTCTACTGCCCAAGCTAAAAAACACTCCAAGCCTCATTTTAAACCTGATTAAGGTGCTTTTCGTTTTATGTTAAAGGCGGGGCTCTTTTTTTTTTTTCGCGGGAATGTGGGGAATGCAGTTCTGGCACCTCCAACACTAGATGTATATGATGGCAACGGGTGCTGGGATGTGCTGGAGGATCCATTATTGCTAGCTGCTGGGGCATCTATTGTCGCTGGTGAGATCTATTGAAGGAAGGGTCTATTATTGCTGGAGGGGGGTTGTCTTATGTTACTTTGGGGTAAATCGTTGCTGGGGAACAATCTACTGTTGGAGAGGTATTTTGTTGCTGGCTGCTGGAAGATCTATTGTTGCTGTGGGTCTGTCTGTTCCTGGAGTGGATTTATTGTTGCTGGTGGATCCATTGTTGCTGTATGGTCTATTAATGCTGGCTGTTGAAAGATCTATTGTTGAGGGAAGTTTATTGTTCCTGTGGAGGATTTATTGTTGCTGGGGGCATTTTTTTGATGGGGGGGGAACTATTTTACTTATTTTCTTGTAATGAACACATTCCATTAAAGTTACGGAGTACCACAAAATGATACTTTGCTCTGTTTTTTCTAAAAGGGGTGGTACTGGGAGGTGGGTAGGGGTGGAACCAGGGGACCGTACTTGGAGGCAGGAAAGGGGGATTACCTGCACCTGTTCTCTCAGAAAAAAAGCCCTGGTCATAGGTAATTGTTCATAAAAGGCTGAGGTCACATTCATACCTTGTACCTGGAAATTAGCGAAAAACGCAATTCAATTAAATGGGCTGCCCTGTGGTGTTATACAACAAATGCACACAAAAACAACGGGTTGCAAAGGTGTGCATGCAACCGAAATCCTTTGCTAACACAATCTCCCAAGTAGGCTAATGCCGTGTACACACAACGGATTTTCCGTTGGAAAAAAATCAGATGTTTTTTCAGACGGAATTCCGCTCAAGCTTGGCTTGCATACACACAGTCACACCAAAGATTTTCCGATGGGATTTTTTTCCGTTGAAAAAATAGAGAACATGTTCTCTAAGTCCACCCGAAATTTCTGACGAAAAAAGTCAGATGGAAACTCCTTACTTATATAAAAACAAACTTTCCTTGTAGTTTTCTCATCTGTAGAATGGACACAAAGTATTTTATATTATCCCGCTTGATTCTTCATGTTAGTTGAGCTGTTTAAGCTGCAGAACATGTTCCTAGATAAAAAATATTACATACAAATAGTGAGCTCATTTCCTGAAATACAGGTTGGTGTGTACAAAAGGGATCATATTCTCTTTCACAAATCCTGTAGATTTTCTGTAAAGTTGACAGTTTGAATTGAATGGTATTTGGATGACATTTGTGGTGTTTTTTTAACAGTAGCTGTTCTCACGCAGATTGTTTGTTTCAGGCAGTCTGGATCAGCAGCACTTTTCTCGTCGGGAAAACTGTCATGTTTTCACTTGGACGAGAAAACCGGCCGTGTGTAGGCTCCCTAGTAATTTTCCCGATGAGAAAACTGCGGGAAAAAAAAATAGAACATGTTCTATTTATTCTCGTCGCGAATCGCAGCGTTTTTTCCCCCGCAGTTTTCCTATGGGGAAACACTGCAGTGGAGCATACACATGGCCGGTTTTCTCGACCAAGAGAAAACCTGTCAGGAAAACTGGCCGTGTGTACACGGGGGGAAAAGGGACCATGCCGGTCCTCTGTTTTCCCATCTGGTTTCTCGGCGGTGTTTTCACTGCCGAGAAACCCGATCATGTGTATGGGGCATTAGAGTTTGATCCTGGGGCATATCATCAAAGATATAGGCTGGACTGAGCCGGCCTCTTAATACCCCATTCTACTCTACTGCAGCCCTTGGCCCCATTCACACCGCCACGTTCAGTTTTATGAGCCCCAAACCTCTTATTTTTAAGTCCCCCGTCGGAGGTCCTGACTCCTACACCTGCCGAGTGCTTCCAATAGCAAGCCTCTTGCCCGATCAAGAGTTGTGTATGAGAGCAGAGGCTCTCTGGGGTCTCTCTCCTCATTGGTTCACACAGGAGCTCCTGCTGCTCTCAATCACAGCTGGTGAGCCAATGAAGTGAGAGTGGGAGGTTGGGCCGAGCCACGCTGCCTGTGGGAATGGAGAATGACAACAATTTGACTACACTAGCAATTCGTGCTAGCGTTGTCAGTTTGCATCCTCTGGCATGCCACACTCGGACACAGGCAGGCTGTGCAAGCGCACAAGCGGCCTGTATCTTCCGTGGTCTCTGTATGGCCACACCTCCCACCTATCCCTCCACTGTTGAATGACAACGAGTTCTGGTGCCCGCCTCTGAGGGAAGTGACCTTATGCCACCGTGTATGTTTTTGTGTTTTATAGTCTTAGAAATGCTGTTACTCGGCGTACATGCCTCCCAATTTGGAAAAGCCCACCCGCAGGTCCGTGATTTGCTAAGCAAGGGAAAGCGATCACGTGACCTGCACATTAAATCACTGATTAAGGTTTTTTGCACAATTCCAGATATGGATTGTGTATGCCAACACATTTACTTGTATTAATTTATAGAAAAACTTGCCTTTCCAAGCACTGTGTTATATTAGATTTTAGTTGGCTTCAGTTCCACAATCTAATGATCGTTTTTTCTCCAAACAGGAATGTTGGAAAATTCTCATTCACTCAGTGCATACATATAGCCAATCTGCTGCAGCACTGATCAGTATATTCTGACAGTGGAGGAGTCCCTGCTATCGGAATACATATAGGGCATTGGGGAGGAAACCTCCAACCTCCTCGATGGTGTAAATGAGGGAATCCGTTCTTCTTTTCTTTAATCTTTTGCCCCAATATGCCCTGTGTTGGGCGAAAAGAAAATCAAGGTTTGTGTTTTAGGAGCAAGAAGCAGGGTGGGTTCCTAGTTCTGACAATGGGGTTGATTTACTAAAACTGGAGAGTGCAAAATCTGGTGCAGTAATGCATAGTAACCAATCGGCTTCCAGTTTTTTTTTTTCAAAGCTTTATTGAACAAGCTGAAGTTAGAAGCTGGTTGGCTTCACTGCACAGCTGGACCAGATTTTCGACTCTTTAGTTTTAGTAAATCAACCCCATTGCGCCATCACTGACAGCTCTCTGTCTTGACTAATAGCCCGTACACACGAGCCAAAAATCGGATGAAAAATACCGCTTTTGAATCGATCATACAATAATCGGATCATTAGTACACAGCATTCGAGAGACAATTATGACAGTTCATCCATTTTATTATTATTATTATCCGATCTGACAAATCCCCAAGAAATTCTTGTACGATTTTTGTTTTTATCAGTACAGTTGTCTTCATTTTCGATATGCGACTAGCATGCAAAAAAACTGTCAATCTGTCCTCTGATTTTCTGATCATGTGTACGGGCCTGATTCTCATACGGTTCACACTGACATCTGCGAACCGCTGCAGGTGTCAATGTTAAGTTAATGACACCCGATCAGATCGCAGTGCTAACTGTGAAAAGTGCAGGAATCGGATCGCATAGATTTGAACACTAATGCAATCTGATTCCAGTGCGGACCCAAAAAAAAAGGGTCCTGTACCCTTTTTAGTACAATGCAATGCAAATTCAGCCATACAAACTGCATATTGCCACTTCTCTGTCAAGGAAAAAATGTAAAACAAAAATTGTGTAGATTTAGTAAATACAGTAAATAATTTTTTATTTTAAAACCATAAAGCATCAATACCAGCTGGAATGGTTTCCATAGATTTTGATTCAGGGCTTCTCGGTTAGTGCTTGCCGACAGTGAGCAAAGGTTAAACTGTGTTGTTCATCTTCCTGTTCTATTCTTCAATCGAACTGTTGGATGCTGAATTATTAATGCACAGACCTGAGATGTCTGGAAGACTGTGTAAAAAAAAAAAAAAAAAAATCTTTAAAAAAATCAGTTTTTGTAAGGCTTATGTTTATCTGGAGTCATTTTCAACAGCTGCTGCCTGGTAATATCATGCACATATTGCTTGTGGCTTATTAAATTAGGGAAAGCTATGTACAGAATGAAGATCCTTCAATTTCAGCAAATTAGTCAGAATAATGAAAATAGAATTCTGGTTTATATTGGTCACAGCAGGTTGTATAGCCAGTACCAGCCTGTATATACCCATTAATTGCCAGGCCTTTTATTTACTTTTCTGAAATCTGGAGGAAAGAAAGGAAAGGGGAGACATGGCTGAAATCTTTACCACCTTCTCGCCCAGCCTATAGCAAAGTGACGGCCGGGCTGTGGCTCTCCCGTTCTGACTGAACATCATAGGACATCCTTCAGAACAAGCCGCTCATGCGTGCCCCTGTGTGCGTGCAGCACTGTGATCGGTAGTGCGATATGTCGCTCCCGCACACTCCATCACTGATCGTGGTAGAGAGCCTATGACGTAAGCTATGTACCAGGGGTGCCCAACCTTTAGAAGAGCGAGGGCCACTGAAGCAACTTGGTAACCGGTCGTGGGCCAAAACAAGTGGAATGGGTGGATGACAGGTCTGTGTCCACGCTGCATATGCTGAATGGACACAGACACAGTCCACAATACTCTATGGGCCCTCCAATTCAATCCGGAAAGGGGACGGATCCCCTTCTGTTTTTTTTTTTTTGGTGGATTTGGATTGGAGGTAAGTGGGGGTAAATGGACATAGAGGTGAATGTGAATGGAGGGTCCGGTCCGATTGGCTCTTAAGGCTGCTTTCACACTGATGCACCACATGCACCTGTGGCTTTCCTGCAGGTTAGCTGCACTGTGCCATGGACTTCTATTATTATATCCTGCAGGTGTGGTTCAATTTCTGAATACACACCAAACCCACAGGTAACAACAGAAGTCTATGGCTAACTGCACTGATTTTAGTAATAAACTTAACGTTTAACAATCTTCATTCAGTTTTTCCCAGCTTTTGCTGTCCTTTTTTGCTGTCTTTTGCAGTGCATTTGGTATTGATTGTGACAGGAGCTGGTGCTATACATATTCAGACTCTGCTTTCTGCTTTGCAGTGTTATACAATGGTACAACGCTCCTTCTTGCAATGCACGTAGGTCTGTGTCTGAGCCGATGCACTGATAACAATGCACTACCTGCATGTCCGATTTCTTGAGAGGGAGGGAGAAATGTTAGCCATACATGCATATGCATAGTGTTCTCCATCCATGCTTTACAGCATGGATTGAGGGATCTCCAATGCTTACTATTGTATTCAGACAGCTGCATTGTCTAAACACCTAAACAGTGACTGGGGGCTAAACAAGAGAAAATCGATGGATTCCTCCATTCATGCTAAACATTGTGAATGGAGAAATTTGCATGGCCAGCTGTATCTCATTGGAAGAAGTCCACTTTTCTGAAAACTTTCCACCCATCTCCTTCAATTTTTCAGTTGAAGGTGCTAATAGGAATGGAGTTGGTTGGTCAACTCAGCAGGAATGGACTGAATTTTGGGCCTTGTATGAACACCTACTGTACTGAGAAATCCAGGGCCGATCCTAGGGTCACAGGCGCCTGGGTTCAGAAATATTTCTGGCGCCCCCACATGGGCGTGGTCATCTTACCAACTCCTCCCCTTTACAAATGTTTCTATGGCAACGACTCAAACACAGAGATGCTCCCCTAAGAAGTTTTTGTTACCCTGGGATCCTCCCATGATCTTTTAACAATAAAGAAAATACAGGAAGAGTGTACACTAATCAGAGCTGGGGGGGAACCTCTCTGATGCACACAGAAAGGGCTTCTGTTAGAGAGTCTGTTAGTGCCCCAGACATAGTACAGGAGATGGTCAGAGACTGCAATCATAGTACAGGAGATGGTCAGAGAGCGTAGACATATTACAGAAGACAGCTCTCCTGAGCCGCTGCTGTGTGTCCATTCACACACTGAGCCACAGCTTGGCCCCACCCTTCTTTCCTCGTTGGCTCACTGGTTGTGGTTGACAGCAGCCTCAGCCAATGAGGAGTGAGAGTCCCTGGAGAGCCGAGGCTCTCGTGCACATTGTTGGATCGCAATAGGGCTAAGGTATCGGGAAGGCTAGGGGGGCCTGCTGCACAAAGGTTTCAGGATTAGGTTAGGGCAGTGGTTCTCAACCTCAGTCCTCAAGTACCCCCAACAGGCCATGTTTGGCTGTTTTCCTTTATCTTGCACAGGTGCTTTAAATCTGAGTCAATAGCTTGGTATTTTGGACAGCTATTTTATCTACGAAAAATTCCCAAAACATGGCCTGTTGTGGGTACTTGAGGACTGAGGTTGAGAACCAGTGGGTTAGGGGACAAGTGCTGGGTACGCTAGTTTGGAACCCAAGTTACTTTTTGGCATTGTTGAGTGGTAGTTTAAGGCTGGCCATACAGTTGTTTTCGGAACAAATGTTCGATTTTTCTAATGGTTAATGGGGTAAAATCGCCAATTGTTTTCAACCATAGTGACAAGGTGAATCGAAAGAGAAGGATAGAAGATTGTGCTTGAACAACAAAATTCGAATTGTGAATTTGGGGTATAAAGGTAATTTTTCTTCAGTAATGAAAGATCCATTGTTTCGCGCTGTCAAATTTTCTACCTACTTAGCAGGAAGAACAGAAATGTTTTAAACTGTTTCTGGTCAACAGTACGTGAAGAGCATCTCTTTATATGTTTGTGTCTTCAGCAAACTGACTTCAAAGTGATTTATATTTAGCTGCTAAAACATTTTGCTAGTCCAGCTGTGCAGGAAACTCCGATCTTCTATAGTGACCCCACCAATGCAAGTCAGCGAGCTGTGCATGGATGAGATTACTGCACTGTGTATTCTGCCTATTCAACGCCATCACATCTTCAGAAGCAAAAGATAAAATAGAGACATGTCTCTGAAGGGAATGGGAAGCTGCTATTTGGCTGGAATGATATATTTTCCCTGACGCTAGCGGTTCTTATACACTTTATATGTAGTTGTCTTGCTAATGGAATTTAGCATGCTGTGCTCCTCTGTTGCACTTATGTGCAAAAGAAGATATATAAGCATTTTTACCTCTTTAGGAATTTAATGAGCACAGTGAATATCAGTGGTGTGTAGTAAGCCCCGGTGATCCGTCAGATTAGTTTGCAGAACAATCAGAAAAGTGAATGGTGATGGCTTGAATTTTGATTGATTGATTGCTGCTGGTTCTGCTGAAATTCAAGCTATGGGTGGCCTTGTTAGTAGCACCCAGTTAGGCAAAAGCCAATATAAAAACTAAGGTAAAATTATCAGTCCAACAGTGACTGCGTTCTATCTGATGCAGTCACTGTTCAAGTATTTAGAACCAGGGCAGCCATCATAAATTTTGGGGCCCCATACACCGCTTTAGGCAGGGCCCCCTTGGAGCAGAGAACGGTGGGGGGGGGGGTGCTGACGAAAAATTACAAGTGTACAAGCGAGATATAGGGTACTTGAATCTGAGGTCCCCTGACCAAAGAGTCAAGAAAAAAGGGGAGGGCCAAGTTGGACTGTTGCAGTACTGGTACAAAGGTAAAGATAAGCATAAGGATTTAAAACAATTAATGATTTTTATTTAAAATACAGACAAGACAAATTACAAAATTAAAAATTGTGACGACCATTCAGCAACACCAAAAACAGAAATCCCCAGGGGGGGAAAGACAGCACGATGGGTTGAGGGTCATGACAGTTTCTCAACTAGTTTTGCGGTTATGATACTGCTTCATCAGGAGAAGATCTAAAAATAATAATAATTAGACAAAGGATCAATAATAGGGTACAAACACAGTGTAAACCAAGGGGGAACCACGGGTTGAGTTGCTCACACTATATCTCAATCTCAAGGATGATGGTACTTCCTACTTTAACATTATTATACTTTACTCCAGAGGCTCTCATTTCAAGTGTACAAGTGAGATAATGGGGGGGGGGGGGAGCCTGGTGACCATTGGGCCCCTTACAGTTGTAATGCAAAAAAATAATTAATTCAAAAACGGGCCTGTAAGGGGCTCTGGCGTCTCTGCCCAGGGTTCTCGGCTCTTGATTGGATAGATTGATAGCAGTGCGGACATTGGCTCCCACTGCTGTCAATCAAATCCAATGATGCGGGCCCCGGGGGGAGAGGGACTCGGACACTGAATTCTGGACAGGGGAGCGCACCCGCCAGGAGAGCACTTCTCCTAGGGCAGGGGTGTCAAACTCCATTTTATTGTGGGCTGCATCAGCATGATGATTGCCCCCAAAAGGGCCGGTTGTATCTAAGATTAGATGTTTTTTCAATTTGAACCTTTAGTATTACTTTAAGGCCCCGTACACACGAGGAGACATGTCCGCTGAAACTGGTCCGCAGACCAGTTTCTGCGGACATGTCCGACCGTGTGTACGGCCTAGCGGACAGGTTTCCAGCGGACAAAAGTTTCTAAGCATGCTTAGAAACTTGTCCGCTGGAAACATGTCCGTCGAACATGTCCGATGGTTAGTACGCCTAATCGGACATGTCCGCTGGTTATTACGTCTAACCAGCGGACCGAAATCCCGCGCATGCATCGAATTGATTCGACGCATGCGTGGAAGCATTGAACTTCCTGGTTTGCGCACGTCACCGCGTCACCGTCACCGCATTCTCTGTCCGCGGGGATTTTGGTCTGATGGTGTGTACACACATCAGACCAAAATATCCCAGGAGACATGTCGGATGAAAACGGTCCGCGGACCGATTTCATCGGACATGTCTCCTCGTGTGTACGGGGCCTTAAAAATGTTATTTGAGAAAATTTTCTTTACTGCGCCTTCAAATTTTCTCTTCACTACAGTTGAAATTGATGCTCGATTGGCAAACCCCCAAGCATTTGAAATTGTTTGTTTTCGGTAACATTTGTTCAAATTTTTTTTTTTAACAACATTTTACAGAACTCCTATTGAAAACTAACATAGTGAATATTTGAACAGTATAAACATGATATGGAAACACTGGCAATACCTAGAACAAAGTCATTTGCTTGATTTACACTTAAAAAGTCAACACCGCCTTAAATTATCAGCCCCTGATATTTACTGGCAATTGTAAAAAAATCACAGATTTTTTACAAACTGCCAGTAAATTTACTGGGGGTTGGCAACCCTGCTTGGTGGTACTATTGGTGGCTTTGCTTTTAAGTCCAAACCTTTTGCTACAATGGTACGCAACCAGTATGATTGCTGGCCAATACAAAGTCCATTGTATCAGGATTTTTCCCTTCCACCCTAGCTGGCTGTGTATAAAGCCCAGGACAACCTCCCTTTAAACTCCTACAAAAAATATGTTTTGAAAAAAGTGGGCCTTTTCAGTAACATTACAAGTCTGCGTGATTTAATTCATGACATGTAGTTTTTTTCCACCCAAGCTGGTCTATAAAATCCTTCATACCAGGACTCTCCCCTTCCACCAGCATTCTGTCTTTTCTTTCTGTTCCTTTGTTTCCCTATAAAAAAGTTAGTGATCTCATAAATATGTATATTGGCACTAAAACCTGCATGCTCATTCTATATATACAGTTTGTCGACGAGGTATGTTGTAGACTGTGCTCAATGCAATGCCTATTAAACTCGGGGGAACAAAAAAAAAAACTTGCTATGAAAAAAGTAACATTCCTTTTTAAAGTGGAACTAAGCTATGTGATACTTATCCATTTTTCAACGGTCTAAGATTCTGCGCTGGCACCTTTTACCCAACTTTCAAGTGCGGGGCTGTGGACATCTTGACTGGGGTAGGATTATCACTCACTGTGTTCATTCATAACGGAAGCATAGTAAACAGGTTGCTATGGTTCAGTTTGTAAATTAACAGGAAGCCGTTCAGCACAGAGCACTTCCCATTTATTCACTGTCCAGTGCAGCTGAGATCTGTTTAGACTCCTGATATTTCACGAAAAAACTGACTCCTTCCACTGCCCTACTTGCACCTGCCACTACATTAATGACGCCCACCTCTGTCCTAATGACACTCTTCATTAATTCACTGACACTCCTCTGCCCTAGAGACTGTACGTCCACTGCCCTACTGTCTACAGTATAGCATGTCCACTGCTATACTGTCTGACACTGTCCTTTTTTAAGGTAGGCTACGTTTTTTTTTATATTTTTACAGTGACCTTTTGGTTTTATTTATTTATCTTATCGTCTTTAGTAATAGTCTAGGTCATTTCTTTAAAAAAGAAAAAGGGGGCACTAAACTGCAATGATCTTTGATCTTTCATGTTCAGGTAGATCTTCACCTCTCCAAGGTTGCCTACCCCTGATTTACAGGGTTTTGTCAACTCAGAACTGATCTCACTCCAGAAAGTATAGTGTGACACCTGATCAAAGGTGTTTCTGTACTTCTAGAGAAAATAGCAGAAGGCGGCATTGTCAAAGAAAGTACCGTGATCTCTATAAAGCCTCGTACACGCGCACGGTTTTCTCGGCAAGAAAGCTGCTGGGAGAGCTGCTGGTTTCTCGTCGGGAAACCTGCCGGAAACTTCGACGCATGTGCGGTAGCTTACAAGGCATTGTGTTGGGTGTAGCAAGATGGCGATGACGGCATTGAATGTGACGAGCGCACGCTCGTCGTAGTCGATGTCGTCACCACGTTCTTGCCATTCAAAAGAACGGCGGTTCTTTTGAATGGTGTGTGTACACTCGGCGAGCAAGAAAGCTTGCCAGGAATCTTGTCAGGAAAACCAAAGTTTTTTTTCCTGACGAGATTCCCGGCCATGTGTACATAGCCTTATGCCGCATACACACGGCCGGTTTTCATGACGAGAAAACTGCCATTTTTTAGATTGGTCCTGAAAACCGCTCATGTGTATGCTTTTCCGAGGGAGAAAAAAAACGCACATGCTCCGTAATTAGCAAAAGTGTCCCAAAGGGTGGCACCGTTCAAATGGAACTTCCCCTTTTATAGTGCTGTCGTACGTGTTGTACATCACCGTGCTTTGCTTGAGTGTTTTTTTTCATGAACGTGTATGCAAGGCAGGCTTGAGAGGAATCACAACGAATGACGTTGAGAAAAACATTGTTTTTTTTGCATGACAGGAAAAGCGGTTGTGTGTACGTGGCATTAGAGTTAATTCTTAAGATACATATATCGATCATAAAAAAAAATGCACCCAATTCTATATCCACTTTAAGGGTTAGGGTCAAGGGTTACGTTAAAGAGTAACTAGTACTTTGTCAATTCTTCTTACTGTAATATGTGTGTAACACATGCAATAGGTTTTTTGAGTCCAATTTTATGAAGTCATAACCTCTGAGCTAGAAACAGCCATGCTGATTTTCGGGAGCCCTAAATGAAAGTACTATATACAAAAAGCAAAATAGGCAATTGATTGCCTAGACTAAGTAAATATATTCTACCACAAATTGCTCTTCGATTCCAGCTACCCCGAACAATTGTCCGAGGTGGAGTTTCTGGAATGTTTTCCTGATTCTTCATCCAGCCATCTGAACTGAAATGAACCTCTTGTTGAAGGCCAAGAACAAGTATTCACATGGGTAATTAAGACAAAAATGTAACTGAATTGTCTCATCCTCCATTAGGTTTAAAAGTTTGTGAGGTCACAAATAATTCTGTTATCCATACTACCTGGATGCATTAAAGCTGCCATATTTCCCATCGTTGGAGATCTCCCCAGATACCAACCATAACTGAATGGGTCCTAGAATTGCATTCAATCATGGACTTAGAGCACCTTTTAACAGTAGAACATGACGGGTTAGATTGCCATACTACTACCTGGGCTTCCTGGACCTTATTTTCCAATTCATGAAAGTTTCCAGGCATGTCACCCTCTTGAAAATCATGGTCTTTTTTTGGGGGGGCCATCATGTGGGGAGATGATGTCCCCTCCACGCCCTTTCTCTTCCTTTCCATAATATTCTCCTATATTCTTTTTTTCTTTTCCTGACCTTTATTGTTCTTACCTTGTCCATAATGCAATGTACTATCCTTAGGCCTCGTACACACGATAGGTTAAACAAAGGACAACGGTCTGATGGACCGTTTTTATCGGTCAAAACCGATCGTGTGTGGGCCCCATAGGTTATTTAACCATCGGTTAAAAAAAACCCAACTTGCTTTAAATTTAACCGATGGATTCCTAACCGATGGGAAAAAAACGATTGTTCGTAGGCACAACCATCGGTTAAAAATCCATGCATGCTCAGAATCAAGTGGGCGCATGCTTGGAAGCATTGAACTTTGTTTTTTTCAGCACATCGTTGTGTTTTACGTCACCGCGTTTTGACACGATCGTTTTTTCAACCGATGGTGTGTAGGCGCGACGGACCATCAGTCAGCTTCATCGGTTAAACAATGAAAACGGTCCATCGGTCCGTTCTCATCAGATGGACTGATCGTGTGTACGCGGCATTATTGTATCCTACCTGATTTCAGTCTTCTCTTGCCCATAAGATTCTGCAATACCAGTTTTCCACCTTTCTTTTTTACGATAAGAGTGACGGTAATCTTTGAGTCGGATAGTTATATTTTTTCCTTTTCAGCATTGTATAGTTGACACTTGTTACGGTATATGAATCTGTAGAATGATATGTTATAATATCATATGGTTTCTAAATATCTTTATTTGTCAACTTGTCAACATCTATATGTTCCATCACTCTCTTTCAATGTGCATTTCATTATTTGTATGCTCATGTTGAAATACAAAAGATAAGTGAACACTATGCACTCTGTATCTTCTGTATTGTAGATGTAGGCTGTGTCAGAAGTTGGTGGACCCCTTGTATCACTAGGGATGGCAGCCAACTAGCAGGCAGGATAAATGCTAGAGCGGTGTAAGTCTTTAGACGGGTGACCAGGGCAAACAGCAGCAGAGTCAGATGGTCTGACAGTTGGATGTTCAGATCAGGTACGGACAAACTAATCCTAAACTGTTCCAGACAGGTAGACAGAGCACAGACAATAGAGGTAACAGCCAATGATCAGCATAATCACAGACAAGCAGTGTACAAACACAGTCCAAACAACATACTATGAACAGTCATACAGACCTCTATCCGGGGCATGAGAAGATGAACCAACCTATTATTCCGGCACAGAGTTAATGTCCAGCAGTCTACTTAAATTTTCCGAATTAGGGTGGTGTGTGCTGCAATGCTGTGTAACAACCAACAGGTGGTGAAGGCTCCAGGCTGATCATTACACAAGCAGCTGAAGGTGTCAAACACAAGGCCCGCGAGAAGAGCTCCAGCCCTCCTCTGGTCCTCTTCCAGACCGCTACTTTCTGCTTTCAAGCAATGCATCCAGCTTCTTCCCAGCACCAGCATAAGGAAAGGGGGGTGCGCTGTGGTGTAAAGGGGAGTGGCGGACTCAACTTATGATGGTGGGGAGGCTCTTGACATCTAATGTAAAGGGAAAGGAATGCGCTGGACATCTAATCTTACAGATACAACCGGCCCTTTTGAGAACAATCATAATGCTCATGCGGCCGACAATGAAATGGAGTTTGACACCCTTGTCCTAAGGGAAACGCCATCATGGAGAACATAAATTGCTTGCACATGAAGAAGCGATCTTTAACGATTTGGAACCCGTAAATAAACAGAAGACCAGATTAAAAAGTGGAATTTATAAAGTGTTTTCTGTACACAGTGTACATCAAATACAACCAGCCCTTTGAGGGCAACCACACTGGTGATGCAGCCTGCAATGAAATTGTATTTGACACCCCTGCTCTACATCAAGTGAGGATGAAATGTAAAGAAACTGAATATGTGGTGGCTTAAAGTATATAGTAGTCAGACATCGAGGGTCTCAAAGAGTAAAGGTCTAGCCCTACCTATAGGCCGAGCAGACTACAGTCCATTCCATCTGGGAGATAATGCGTGAACCTTTGGGCACCACAAGGCTGAATGTTTTTTGCATCATATCAGTTACTCTGGCCTTCACTTTCTCGTGTAACATTGTTTGTGTAATTCGAGATTCAGTTTTGACTATGGAGAGAGTAGGAATTTTCCACGCTCTGGCAATTGTCTGTTTCGCAGCAGTAAGAACGTGGTGAAAAAATTTAATTTTTATAGGATGATTTTGAATTGCATTCGTCAAGTCAAATGTGCTGTTGAGAATGTTTGTACGAAAATCTACTAGTGCATGGCCAGTTTAATTAGTTAGGACCAACTAAAGGTATAGTAACAAGGAAATTCATAAGTGGGTAAATATGTTTAACAGGTTTGCTATAGATCGACAGGTGCATGTGACCAAAATGTGACTTTTTTTTAAGCATTTGGGGACAGTTTACACTAGTGCATTGTGTTAACATACACAAGGGTCTTTGTTTTTGCCATGGGATGGTAATTTTTACATCTGGCTAAATAAGGATTGTAAGCGTTATGAATTGAGCCTATAGCAGGCATGTCCAAAGTCAGGCCCGGGGGCCAATTGCGGCCCCCCTGGTGATTTTATACGGCCCCCCTGGGGATTTGGATATATAAATTAATTGTGGCCCCCAGGGCCACGAAAGATATACACCGTATTTATCGGTGCTGCCTCGGAGGGGACAGGGAGGGGGCGAGACAAGTTCCATCAGATTACATGAAGAGAATCTCCTTTTTACTCAGTGGCATCTATAATAGGAAGTCCAGTCTCCTGGGATGCCATTGAATGACTTTTCTGTCTATCATAGGAGGCGGAACTTTGTATTAAAGAGGTAACCGAGTAAACAGATTCTCCTGTTTGTAATCTATCGACACTCATCCCCCCCCCCCTGTCCCCTCCGAGGCTGCAGATGGGCATCAATCAGGCTGCACTGATGGCAATCGTAAGGCTGCATTCATGACACATGTGAGGCTGCATTCTTGGCAATGGTGAGGCTGTGCGTGTTATACACCTATAAATATGGTATATCCAAATAAAACACCCAAGTTCATCCTTAGTCCTGAGCAGTGCTCGGGGATTCGTTGGGGCCACAAAAGAGATATATACAGTGTATCCAAATAACACGCCCAAGCTCATCTCTTCACCACACACAGCCACAAAGGCAAGAGAATTCTTGTTGGACCGTCTATTAGTGCTCGAACAAACACACTTAGACCGAATTTTAATGGTTCAAAGAATATCAGGCAAAATGGTCGGCCCTCACGCATGTTCACTTCATCAAATCTGGCCCTCTTTGAAAAAAGTTTGGACACCCCTGGCCTATAGGATAAGGTCGAAGCTTGTAAACCCTATAGGATAAGGGTCAGATCATATTCATAAATCCATCCGTTCCTTGATTTCCATGTCTTTTGTTTAATAAGGCAGAGAAAAATGTGCAAAGCACCCTTACCCACAGCATCCAATCCACAATTGGCTTTCATTAACTACTTGCCACCCGTAGGGCAACCGTGGATGTCCTTGGGTTGCAGTAGTTTTACTGGGATATAAGTGCAGGCATAATCCTGGTTTGAAAATTTGCAGTTGGCAGTTTCTTTTGTAGCAGAAGTGATTTGAGTGGATAAATAGCTACTCGATCACTTCTGCGGGTGGCGGCCTTTTTCCAGGCTCTAGTGTCTGATCGTGGAGCCCAGGAGCGATGCGCCATCGGCTGCACAGATCAGAGAGAGAGGAACTGACATTGTTTCTCCCTCTCTGTGACCCTAAAAACCAGGAGTGACAAGTATGTCATCACTTCCAGTTCTGCCTCTTTGTTTACCTGGCCGTTAGCGGCCAAGAAAGCAGCTAATCAGACTGATCTGTGTATGATCGGCTGCATTGGAGGCCCCCATATCTCTCCGTAAGTCACAAGTGATGTTGTTTATCCTTTGGGATAGCAATAAAGTTAATCCAAAAAATAAGTGTAAAAAAAAATTAGTTTTGTATAAAATAAATAATACAGGCATACCCCACTTTTAAGCACACAATGGGGTTTATTTACTAAAGCTGGAAAGCGCAAAATTAGGCTCACATCTGCACAGAAACCAATGAGCTTCCAGGTTTAATTACCAGGTTTAATTGAACAAGCTGCGGTTAGAAGCTCATTGGTTTCTATGCAGAAGTGAGCCTGATTTTGCGCTTTCCAGCTTTAGTAAATAAACCCCATTGTGTACTTAAAAGTGGGGTATACCTGTCATAATAAAAAAAAAAATTAAAGCACCCCTGTGCTTACGTGCAAATGTGAACGCATACGTTACTCCCCTCATGTAAACCGTGATTGGACCACACATGTGACGTATTGTTGCGAATGTCAGAGCGAGAGCAATAATTCTAGCACCAGACCTCCTGTGCAACTATAAGCTGTTAACCTGTAACGGCATTTAATGTAACGCCTATGGAGAATTTTAAGCACAGAGTTTGCCACCATTCCATGGGCAGACCCAATTTTAAAGCGACACGTTGGGTATTTATTTACATTTATGTAACGTCATCATTCACATTATTCAAAAAAACTGGGGTAAATATTGTGTTTTTTCTTTTTATTCATTATAGTGTATTTTTTTCCCCCCCAAAAAAAAAAAAGGAAAACCGCTGCGCAATTACCGTGTGACACAAAAAATTGCACCACCTATCATTTTATACCATAGGGCCTCTGCTAAAAAATATATATAATGTTTGGGGGTTCCAAGTAATTTTCGAGCAAACAACGTATATTTTTACAAGTAGGAGCGAAGTGCTTTTTGCATCTTGTGAAAAAAATTCACACGTTGATCTCTTAGGAGTGCATCATGAAATCTAACATCTCTTGTAAACCAAAAAATAGTTTTGTTGTTTATTCCTTCAGAGGAGCAGGTTTGCATAATGCTGCCGTCTTTCCTTCACAACACAAAAGTAAATCTGAAATATTTGCTTACAAGTACAAATATAACTTTCCCACGCTAGAATTAGGATTGTCTGGGGAATGGTCTGAAAGGGTTTTTTAAAATTTTAGCTCTGGATAAATTTAGTTGCTGTAGAAGTTTATTGTTGCAATGATAAAAATGTTTGGTATTTTATGCAAATCGGTTGCTGCAAGATCAGCAGTGAAAGAAACTATTGTGATATGTTGTTGAGTGTGTGTGTTCTTTTTTTTTTTTTTTTATTCAACTAGTTTTTATTGTCATGTGGTGTGCCATAATCTTGCCCCAGCTGTGTCTTTACTGTCCTTGGATGATTTGCTGTAAATTTGTTATTGCATTTTTTTGCATATATTGCATTATTAAACTCTGGGGAATCTACTCAAATAGACTCTACTGCTGGATTCAGTCATTTTTGATGGCAACACTAACCAAATGTATAAGGCCCCTTTCAGACTGGGGCGGGAGCTGCGGTGGCGGTATAACGCCGCTAAAAATAGCGGCGCTATACCGCCGGAATTGCCGCGGGTATCAGCCGCTAGCGGTGCGGTATTAACCCCCGCTAGCGGCCGATAAAGAGTTAATACCGCCCGCAATGCGCCTCTATAGAGGCGCATTGCGGGCGGTATTGCCGCGGTTTCCCATTGTTTTCAATGGGAAGGAGCGGTGAAGGAGCGGTATACATGCCGCTCCTCTCACCGCTCCAAAGATGCTGCTGACAGGAGATTTTTTTGTCTCCCGCCAGCGCATCGCCTCAGTGTGAAAGCCCTCGGGCTTTCACATTGAGTCTGCAGTGAAGGAGTTTTTCAGGCGCGATAGCAGCGCTATTTTTAGCGCTGTACCGCCTGAAAAACTCCTCAATGTGAAAGGGGCCTAACTCAGTGAGACGTCAGGCTAGGTTCACACTGCCGCGAAAAGATTTTGATCCGACTTTCAGATTATGTAGTACTACTTGGATGCAAGGATGATGAGGTTTGTATATTCTTCAGGGCCAAAATCCCGCTGGAATCGCACCAGAGCAGTACAGGAAACTTTTTTCCGAAATCGCTCCATACTGCATCACATTGGTGTTTTTTTCCATGGTCATGCCATTCTTTGCGACTTTCATATCTGAAATCACACTAATGTAAACCTTTCAATGTTTTATGTCTTTAAGGATAAATACTCATTGACTGTGTGTTGTACCTTGTCATAGCTTTTAGCTCTTTTCTGTTGTTTTACTATGGAAGGACACTTTTAATTTCAATCATTTTCAGGTTTTGTAGATTCTCTAGCGCTAAAAATTATAACTACAGCTGATTGTATATTTTCGTGATCATCCAGTTGTAGGCTGGGAAGATTGGTTTGGGACATTCTCTGCCTAGGCTGGTTCTAATAAGGCTGGCAAATAGAGATGGGCTCGGGCATGTTCGAAATTCCACATTCCCGATCCCGCCAGGAAGCCAACACTGCACTTGGCTAATTACAGGCAGTGAGACATTTCCCGATCTGTGCAGCTGCGGATCGGGAAATGTCTCACTTCCTGTGGTTAGCTGTTGCATTGTCTGCTTTTTGGTGGCATCGGGCATGTGGGATTTTGAACACACCTGAGCACATCTCTACTGGCCATGAACTCCTCATTTTTTTTTTTTCAATTGGCATACTGGCTGATCAGGGGAAAAAAATCACATCCACACATTCAAGATGGATGGAGGAATCCAAAAGTGGGACTCCTCCACTGTCAGAATTCACTAGTCAGTGGCTGCAGATCACTGATCGACAAAAGTTTTTTTAGCAGTCAACATAGGTCGATCATGAATAGCCATACGTTTAGCTGGTCCCTAATGAACTGGTCAAATTTCGATCCATCTATGGGCAGCTTAAGCTACGTTGGGCTGGTGGGTCTGGCTTGAGCTACTTCCTCTTTTTAGAACGATCACACCGGGACCCACTATAAAAGAATAGGGTATGTAACACCCAGGGCAGATCATTTTTACACCTTCCTCGTCCTTGCAACAGTATTTCCAGTAATAATTATGAAATGCAACAAATAATAATGGCCAGAAAAGAAAAAGTAGACCGTAAAAATTGTACTGTGCCTTTGCTTCATTGGTCAATGGAGAATTACCCAATTTTATTAGTGGTTTTCAGTGAAATAGCACTTCTTATTAACATTGGTGTAAAAGTGCCCTTTGCAAGGGAAGTCAGAGAAAAGACTTGCTTTACATTGGTGGTTGATAGGAAAAGTGCCCCCTTACAATGTTGGCCAGTGGAAAGAATGGCTTGAATGAGGTGCTTTTGTAATGGTTAAGCCTCGTACACACGGACGGTTTTCCCGAGGGGGGGAAAAAGTAAAGGAGAGATTTTGGCCGGGAACCCCCGGCCATGTGTGTGCTCCTCGCAGTTTTTCCGGTGGGAAAACTGCCCAAAAACTACCAGACAAAAAAAGAGAACCCGCTCTCTTTTTTTTTTTTCCCACCGGAAAACTGGCAGACTTTAGAGTAGTGTCCACTGCTAAGTGTCTTCAGTACCAAAACTATGCAGGAACTGTCAGATGGGAAAGCAATCATGCCACTGAATAAGGAACCCCTAGACATCTCTAAAGGAATGTATTTAGCTGATTAAAAATGAATGTTCATTTGGGCTTTAGGTTGATAAATAAAAAAAAAAAGCATAGTAGTAGTTGCATTCATCTTTCATACAAGGCAGCTGCTATGCATGGCATGACTGTCCACATTTGTAGAAAGGAAATGTTCTGTGAAATGGGAACGCTGAGGATTTTGGAGGGCTACATGTGTCCCAGGTTGAGAAGTTTGCGGAAAGTGAAGATGGCATGTCTAACCTTAGTAATAACAGCTTTATTGTGCTTGGAGTGCTGATAGGAAATGAGCATCTATTGTATCCTCAGTGAGACATGAACTGTCTGCTGGAAAAAAAACTGCTTTAATTTGCCCCCTTAAATATTGTATTTTTATTTTATTTATTTTTAAAGCTCACAGTACCTTAAATTGGCAAATAGAAAATGTGCTTTATTTTATTTCCCACTAAAGGTCAGCTCCATCCAAAACCATTGCATAGACCGATTTAGTGTTGTATAGGAGATATTTTACCCTGCAGTAAAAAATATACTGTACATAAAGGAAAACTATGTTTTTTATTTTCCTGTCCCCCCTCAGATCTACAGCAACTGCACTTCCAAATGCACTTGCAGTGCAAAGTGGATTTGCTCTTTCGTAAATAATCCCCATTGTCTCTCATGCCAGGGTGACCATCTTAATTCTAGGGCCATCATTCACTGTTATATTAATGAGCTGTAAAGGTTTTTAAAGCATCACCCATAGACAATTTTGTCGTCTCCACCCCAGCATGCTCTGCTCGTCCCCACCCGCTTTCCTGACCGGCCGGTCTGCGTGCTCGGATAAGTGTCTGGTATGGATTTGGGGGGGACCCCCACGCCGTTTTTTCGGTGTAGGGGGTTTCCCTTGAAATCCATACCAGACCTAAGGGCCTGGTATGCTCCTGGAGGGGAACCCATGCTGTTTTTTTATTTAAAATTTGGCGTGGAGTTCCCCTGTGGGAGGGAGGGGCTTGCCTTAGAACGGGTTCACACTGGGGCGACTTCCTGTAAAGTTGCCTCACTGTGAACGGGGATCCAACTTGGAGGTGACTTCCATTGAAATCAATGGGTACAAGTCGCCTAGAAGTCGGTTTGAAGTAGTACAGGAACCTTTTCTGAAGTCGGAGCGACTTCAGTAGTGTATATTAAGACGGCTCCCATTCACTTCCATTCATTTTCTCGGCCTCGCGACTTGGGGCAACTTGAAGTCGGATCCCAGGTCACCCCAGTGTGAACCCACGCTTAATTTGAGTGTATGTCTTAATCATATAAATTTAATAAACTATAGCACAATTATCATGTGACAACTGCCATCATTTTACTCTACAAGCTCATTACTTTCAGAAAAATATAATTTGGCAATTTTTAGGAATGTTCAGACCTAATATGTGCTGTAACGTGTGCAGAAAATGGAAACATTTTAACTCATGCAGCGAAAGGGTTAAAGCTTTTTTTAAAAAAAGGGAAGCATAAGAAAATGGGGAACCTATGAGAATGTGAAAGAGACATGGATCTGAAAGTAAGGTGACCAAATCTTGTTAGGTGGGAAAAGCGGTAGTATTTACACTCAACATCTTTTCTGTGTGTGATTTGAGACTGTGTGTGTGTGTGTGTGTGTATACAGTGCCTCCGGAAAGTATTCACAGCACTTCACTTTTCCACAATTTGTTATGTTACAACCTTATTTCAAAATGGATTAAATTCTTTATTTACCTTCAAAATTCTACAAACTATACCCCACAATGACAACGTGCAAGAAGTTTGTTTGAAATCTTTGCAAATTTATGAAAAATGAAAAAACAAAAAAAATGACATGTACATAAGTGTTCAGTCTTTGCCATGCCACTCAAAATTGAGCTCAGGTGTGCCCACATAGGCTGTTATCAGCAGTTTTTGTCTGGGGCGGTTTTTGGCTTTAAAAAAAAAAATTGTGGGCCAGATTCACATGGAATTGCCCTGGCGCAGCGTATCAGAGATACGCTACGCCGCCGTATCTTACCTGGCTCTAAGTCGAATCCAGGAAGATTTTGCGCCATAAGTTACGGCGGCGTAGTGTATTTCTCTGCGCGTATTTCAAATTGGGCGGGTAGGGGGCGTAATTCATTTAAATGAAGCGCGTCCCCGCGCCGATTGAAATGCGCATGCTCCGTTTCGACGCGAGAACGACGGCCATACTTTAACATGGCAAGTCTATACGCCACGAAATAGCAGCTTTAACTATACACCGGGAAAAGCCGACTAGCTACGACGTAAGAGAATGCGACGGCCGCGCGTACCTTCGTGGATCGACGGAAAAAGCTAATTAGCATACCCGACGCGGAAAATGACGCCAACTCCACCCAGCGGGCGCCCAAGTATTGCACCTACGATCCGAAGGCGTACAAAGCCGTACGCCTGTCGGATTGAAGCCAGAAGCCGTCGTATCTTGGTTTGAGGATTCAAACTAAAGATACGACGCGGCAAATTTGAAAGTACGCTGGTGTATCAGTAGATACGCAGGCGTACTTGCTCTGAGAATCTGGCCCAAAGCTTGTGGGTTCTGAGAGGAGTTTTTCAGCTGTAAAAACGTTCTAACGTCAATCGCTGATAAATGCTTAAAACCGCAGCTCACCAGTGTTTTTTTTTATGTTTTTGATCCAGTATTTTATTTTTAAATGCAAAAAAACACTAGTGCGGAAAAACGCTAATGAACACTATTGCCAAAACTGTAACCATTGAAAAAACTCACTGCAAAGCTACTGCATGAGACCTAAAATATTTTATTTATTACAATTTTTTTCCTTAAATTTTTTTTCAACCCTGTTGGGGGGGGGGTGCTTTGGTGAGATATCAGGGGTCTAAACAGACCCCCAACATCTCCCCTTTGAGACAGGGAAAGGGACTGAGGACAGGTTCCCCGGGGCCCTTTCATTGACTGTGCATTCAGAAAAGGAAGGAGCAAATAAATGACAGATTTACCAGCTCCTTCCTCTGCACTTCATCCTGACGAGGGATGAGGGGGGACCGGAGGAGGGGTTGGGAAGGACACGGGGCAATCGGGGATGATCAGTGCTTGTAACTGCTCCCAGGCCACATCGATTATCTGTGAGGCTGCCCAGCCCTCCCTGCTACACTGAGAATGCCGGTGTACTGGCCTCCTGCCATGTATCAGGTCAAGCATCAGAGCGTTTACATGAGCACAAGTACTTTTGCAAATGCTCGGTATCGGCACCGATATTAGTATCAGTGCAAACCTATTAAGCCTACATTCACCCTGTGTGTACTGCAGCCAGTCCAACAGAAGCTGGCCACTGAGAGTGCTGACTGGAGTGTTCTGGCAGGGGAGCCATACCCATGTCAGAACACAAAACTACAGTGGGGAGATCGATGTTCTAACATTGGATAGTTAGTACAGCGGCTCCAACTTTTCAGGTTTTTTCGTTCAGCCCTGCTGGGTTGAACATGAAAATACCACTAGTGTGTACTAGGCTTTAGGGGTTGATTTACTAAGAGTGGAGAGTGCTTTAACTGCAATTGCAACTGGATGCATGGGTTACACACACACACACACACACACAAAAATGAGCAGTTGGTAAGAAATCTTCCAGTATTTCAAAACATTTCTAAAATTTGAGACGTTACAATTATATATTCCACTGGCCATGACTTGACATTGCACCCTTACAAATTCAGGGTTTGCACATTATTTTGCAGGACATGGTGTTCAATGTCGCAGTTTGTTTCAGCATGATGGAGCACCAAAATACATCCTCTTTCTCATGGCCATATCTGTTTCTTGTAAATCCTTTTTCACACGTCACTAATGTGATAATAGCTCGGCGATCACTTCCTCAATACAGGTTGATTTTGAGTTGTCTTTTGCTATTTCTGGTCATTGCATTGAGCATGGTGCTAATTATGTGTATTGTTTAAACATTGCATGCCTTTTTGTTTGTTTTTCTTTCTTCAAAATGTAGCTTTAGTTACTCAATAACCAACTGAGGCAAAGACCCTGTATTAGAAACATTTGAAATACAGTTTTTCAGTAAGTTAAAATGACAACTAATTGCATACTTGTTCCTGGCCAGTGACTTATATAGGGGGACTCAAAATGGGCCAATGACCATTTTTTGGCGGTGATTCCCTTAAGAACTACCTGCAATTTATTCCGGAGCATTTGCACCAGTGTTGAAAGAGAGAAAGGGTTGGGACTTTAAATGAGATGCGAGTTGATGCAAACAGTATGTATAAGTAAATAAATAAACTTGTATAGCGTAATAACCAGGCTCAAACTTACCAACCAAATTGCAAACCGAATTCGACTGTCTAACTTGGTATGTTAAAAGCAGAGGATTAGTTGCACACATTTGCAAATATATGGATAAGCCACTGGCCGCTTGATAAGGTTACCACCAGTGTTGGTAACCTTATCAATATGAGCAGCACATTCAGGTAGTTCTTACTATTGCCACTTTAAGAACCTATCACTATGGCAGCAAACAAGTCGAAAAGAATTGCCACCAGTTCTCTTCTTAGGAAACTGATGGTCATGTACCTGGGAGGTCATTGACCTTCAAGTGGTTATACTGGGGTGATGCCTGTAGCTCCAGGCATCATCCCCGTGTTCTGGCGAGCTGGTTCCTACCATCGCTATGGTTCCCGAGCCGACGGAAACCTCAGAGCAGGAACAGCTGTTTATCAACTGTAGACGCGCTCGCTCCCGATGGCTGGTTATACACTCTATACACCCTGCTCTACACAGCAAGGGCCAGCAAGGGGCGGATGTGGTATTGACCAGTGTTTTTTTGATTGGTTATCCACGCCACTCTTTACAGCAAGGGGTGGATGTGATATAGCCCCTTGCTGTATAGAGCGGCGTGGATAACCAATCAAAAAAGCACTGCTCAATATCACATCCGCCCCTTGCTGCGTAGAGCGGCGTGTACTAGTGTATAAGCAGGCTTCAGGCAGCGGGAGCGAGCTTGTCTAAGCTGACAATCAGCTGTTGAGGCTCTGAGATTTCCATGGCCTCCTACTGCGCCTGCACAGTCGAGGCAGGAACCATATCGATGGAGGAACCAGCTCGACAAGACACCGGTACTTCTTCTTTTTTTTTTTTTTTTTTTTAGAGCCAACAGTCAGCTCTCTTGTAATAGCAATTGGAGCAGCTAACTAGCCACTCGATTGCTATTACAAACAGGAGCAGTGGCCGCTGGTGCTCAAAATGTATTGGGGGAGGGGGGGGGGTGTGCAAACAAACTGAAAAATTATAAATAAAAAAAAACAATTGCAGCCTCACTGTGCCTATCAAATGCAGCCTCACTGTGCCTATCAAATGCAGCCTCACTGTGCCCAGAGTATCAGGTACAGAATACCTGTAACATTGCCTATTGCTCTCACTAGGATGTTTACATTCATTGTGACAGCAATAAAAGTGATAACAAAAAAAAAAATGAAAACCGTGTAAAAAAGACAAAAATAAAAAATATAAATGTAATTGTGGGGAAAAAAGAAAAAGTGCCCCTTTTGCATGCAAAGGTCTAAAGATGCATCCGTCCCACACTCACGCAGACAACGATTGTCTCACACATGTGAGGTATCAGCCCGAACGTCAGATCATGGGCAGTAATTCTAGCTTGTAAAGGCTTTAAAAGCATCACCTATGGATAGTAACATGTGGTGTTTGTCGCCGCTGCACAGGTCAGTGCAACTTTAAAGCGTGGCATGTTTAGTATCTATTTACTTGGCATAGCATCATCTTTCAGATTTTATTAAACAATTTGGGTTATGTATTTGTGTTTTTTTGCATTCAAATTTAAAAAAGTCCCCCCCCCCCCCAACAATTTGCATTTGAATAACTGCTGTGCAAATACAAATGACATTAAAAAATGGCAAAACCCATCAATTTATTCACTACGGCCTCTGCTTTAAAAAATATAGAATGTTTTGAGGTTCTAAGTCATTTTCTAGCAAAAAGTGCCAGAAAAAGCCTGGTCCAGTGGTTAAGACCAACTCTGACCTGCCATAAAGAGGAATGCCCATACTCGGAGCGGGTTGTACCTGTGCTGGGAAATTGTATGCTGCATCCCCTGCCTCTTTTAGCTGCCAGCCGGGAGACACTTTTGATGCTGCACCCCCAACAGAATTTTAAGGGGTGCCGACGACAGACATTCTAAATTCCCCAGATACCAGATAGCGTTTAGAAGCCTTTGGGTTGCTGCAACAGCTAGATAACTAGCATTTTTTTTTTTTTTTAAACGAGAGTCAGCACTGTCCACCTATGGGCTGTATTCAGAGAGTAGGTTGTCCTAAGCACACCTAAAATATGATGACCTTTTGTAAAGTTTTGCCTATTATGTTGTGTAAATTATTTTATTAAAAATGAATGCTAGAATTTTCTACTAGAAACTGTGTTGTATGAAGCACTACCTTGGGTGTAAAGACCAAGATTGGACAAGGTGTTAAAGCTGGGTGGTGGCATCAAAGTCTCCACTTTATGCAGTCCGAGAATAATTTTGTTCATAGAGAAAAATACAAGGCATTCTGTAAATGCACCCATACCGAGCAAGTGATCTCCTGTGTTCATTTTGCAGCCACCTGTGGAAATCACTGCAGTAGTGCTGACTACTACAGAGATTCTTCCCTTCCTCAGGGATCTCACAGGTATGGCTTATGCTAGAATTCAGAATTAATTTGGTTTCAAAATAAAACAGCGAAAAAGTTATACCAATTGTCATCTTTGAGGCTTTGTGCTGACCCCTCTAACCCTGGTACCATAGGCACTGGTCGACAAGTGCTAATATAGCAATTACTGTCAATCTCTATAGGTTTCCTTGAAGAGGGTTTGTGACTGTGCCTCAGCCAATGGGGTCCCTTTTCCACATGCTTTGGCACTGCCCCAAACTTTAACGCTATTGGGAAAGGGTGTTTACAACTTTAAATTCTTCATGTTCCATGAGGGTGGCAGTAAATACTAAATTTGCACTTTGGGAATTGTCACAGAAGTGCTTCCAGTTGATATGAACATTATGTGTGGACAAGATCCTTAAAGCAGGAGTACACCCATTTATTAAATTTTTTTTTTCCCCCTTAGATTCCTGCTCGTTTGGTCTAGGGGAATCGGCTATTTGTTTTAAAATATGAGCTGTACTTACCGTTTTCGAGATGCATCTTCTTCCGTCGCTTCCGGGTATGGGTCTTCGGGAGCGGGCGTTCCTTCTAGATTGACAGTCTTCCGAGAGGCTTCCGACAGTCGCATCCATCGCGTCACTTGTAGCCGAAAGAAGCCGAACGTCGGTGCGGCTCTATACTGCGCCTGTGCACCGACGTTCGGCTTCTTTCGGAAAATCGTGACGCGATGGATGCGACCGTCGGAAGCCTCTCGGAAGACTGTCAATCAAGAAGGAACGCCCATTCCCGCAGCCCATACCCGGAAGCGACGGAGAGGATGCATCTCGTAAACGGGTAAGTACTGCTCATATTTTGAAACAAATAGCCGATTCCCCTAGACAAAACGAGCAGGAATCTAAGGCTAAAAAGTTCTCTCTAAGGGTGAACCACCGCTTTAAATTTAGCTCGCAAAATCATATTACAAAAATGGATATCCCCTACACCCCCAACGTATAAACCATAGGCGTGCGCACAGGGTGTGCCAGGTGTGCCTGGGCACACCCTAATCACCCTATGTGGTGCAGATTGCATCAAAATATACTGCGTTAAACATGCAGTAATGCACAGAAAAATACAGCATTAAATGGCACATAACACACCGAAATATACAACGTTAAACGTGCACTCATACACAGAAATATGCTGCATTAAACGTGCAGTAACACACTGGAATATACAGAAATACACCAAAGCTCCCTAATGGGGCTCCTAAAATAAAAAAAATATATAATAAAAATTAAAAACTACTAACACTGTCCACTGCCCTACTGACACCAATCTCTGCCCTACTGACACCGTCCACCGCTCTGCTGTCACCATCAGTATACTGTATATACACATGCAAATAGGTTTGAGCTTTGGGGTGCACACCCTAATGCAATAGGCTGCGCACCCTTGGATATAAACAATGGTGTGAGATTCCTAACTTTACGTTACGGAGAGAAAAATGTATGTACAAACATAGGGGTAGTCCCCAAAAGTTTTAAACAATATGGTCCTGATGGGTGGACTCTAATAACTCGCTATTTGATGTCCCCTCTAGTGACATAGAGGAAAATAGTTAAGATACGCATGACTGTTCTTTGGCGGCAGCCGCAGCAGGTGTAGTGGCTTAAAGTGTTCCAGATACGAGAGGCTACTGTACAAAGTCCCAGGGAAGCAGTTATTTACCTATAGTGGAAAAGCTAATTTTCTGTTTGAGTAGGTACTATGTAATTGCTAACTAGATTCTCTGAAGGTACTCTATGACCTGTGAGTCGGTTCTTATGTACGAATGCACTATGCTTTTTGCAAATATCCAGTCTGCGATGTACTAGATTTTGTTTTGTTTGTGTATTTAATTGTTTGTTATCAGTAATTTTTCCTTCTGATTTTCGTATTTGTCTTTGTACTGATCATGTTTAGTAAAAAAAAATTACCTGATTGAAAAAAAGAGGGTCTGTGAGCTGCACCAACATTTGACCAGTGCCCGACCCTCTCTTGATGCCATCTTACATGCAACAAAAGCCAGACCGTGATGTAGTATTACATATGACATTCAAAACAACTTCAGATACAATAAAGCTAATTATTAAATCTCAGCGGTCACCATGTGATACTCATTTTCAGCTGCAGGTGGTGCTGCACTCAAAATCAAATTTGCACTATTAACCACTTCCCGACCGCCGCATGTACATATACGTCGGCAGAATGGCACGTACAGGCACATTGGCGTACCTGTACGTCCCTGCCTAGACGTGGGTTCGGGGGTCCGATCGGGACCCCCCCCCCGCTACATGCGGTGGTCGAATTCCCGCGGGGAGCGATTCGGGACAAGGGCTCGGCTATTCGTTTCTAGTCGCTCCCCGGAGCTGAAGAACGGGGAGAGCCGTATTTAAACAAGGCTTCCCCGTGCTTCACTGTGGTGGCTGCATCGATCGAGTGATCCCTTTTATAGGGAGACTCGATCGATGACGTCAGACCTACAGCCACTCCCCCCTACAGTTGTAAACACACACTAGGTGAACCCTAACTCCTACAGCGCCCCCTGTGGTTAACTCCCAAGTTGCAACTGTCATTTTCACAATAAACAATGCAATTTAAATGCATTTTTTGCTGTGAAAATGACAATGGTCCCAAAAATGTGTCAAAATTGTCCAAAGTGTCCGCCATAATGTCGAAGTCACGAAAAAAATCGCTGATCGCCGCCATTAGTAGTAAAAAAATAAATAAATAATAAAACTATCCCCTATTTTGTAAACGCTATAAATTTTGCGCAAACCAATCGATAAACGCTTATTGCGATTTTTTTTTTTACCAAAAATAGGTAGAAGAATACGTATCGGCCTAAACTGAGGGGAAAAAAAATTATATATGTTTTTGGGGGATATTTATTATAGCAAAAAGTAAAAAATATTGCATTTTTTTCAAAATTGTCGCTCTCTTTTTGTTTATAGCGCAAAAAATAAAAACCGCAGAGGTGATCAAATACCACCAAAAGAAAGCTCTATTTGTGGGGAAAAAAGGACGCCAATTTTGTTTGGGAGCCACGTCGCACGTCCGCACAATTGTCTATTAAAGCGACGCAGTGCCGAATTGTAAAAACCCCCTTGGGTCATTTAGCAGCATATTGGTCCGGTCCTTAAGTGGTTAAAGGGGCGGGGGGGGGGGGGGGTTATTGGGTGGACAGAGGAACATCTCGATGATGGATAACATTTTTGCCCAGCTCGAAAAGAAGAATTTAATTGGAGCATTGAAAATATGTTTAAATTCTCCCAGTTCATTTAGAAAACCAATATTTACTCTGTTCACTGGTCAATTTATAATTCAGAGGATGCTGCTCCGGAAGTCAGGGTCTTCCTCTCAGAGGGGATTATCTGTCCCTGTGTGGGATGATAATGCAGTTTGGAGGGACTTCCATTAACCTTTGTAAAATCCAGAATTTACTCATCTTTCTCTCCTGGGAGCTGAGATAATAGCGGATGAATGAAAATGGCTGTATCAGGCCTGATTATTTGCAGATGAGGCTTTCCTCCGTGTCCTGTGTAGAGGTTTTCCCTTTGTATGTGTATTATGTATGTGTGTTATGGCTGCATCATGTGGTTAAGAACAATCTAATCATTAATTCATTAGATAATTGCTGTGGGCTAGGCAATGATTCACTAAAGGCCTCAGCTGGGGCCTACTCAGGCAACAAGTATGGTGTAGTCACCCATAGCAACCAATTCTAATTCCCCTTTCACTGACCTAGCTGAAGTAAGGGCTGTTATCGCTGTAAAGGGAGGTCAACGCCATATTCATGCTCATGGTTTTAGTATGGGATGCCCAACAAGCCTATATAGCTGTAAAGGTCAGGAGTTCACATAGATTTGGCTCTATATAGTGTATCCAAAATTGAGGTATAATCAAATGTACAATGTATACTTCCCTTTAGTTCTGTGCAGAAATTCGGACCTTGTTACTTATGTTATTTATGTTCCAATAAATGGTATTCTTATATGTTCCATATCTTGTTTTGCTTAACGTTATTTCAAGTACAGTACTATACTTTATATCCAGGAAGCAAAGTTCTTGCTAGCTGGGTGAATATGTTACTAAAGTACCATAAACCACACAATGTAATAGTTGTTATAAAACATTGCATCACTTATCACCGGAGAGGTTGTCTTTTTGTATTCTCAGGCCCAGATTCTTGGCGTAAAACTGCGGCGGCGTAACGTATGTCATTTACGTTACGCCCCCGCAAGTTTTACAGGCAAGTGCTTTATTCACAAAGAACTTGCCTGTAAAGTTGCGGCGGCGTAGCGTAAATCCCCCGGCGCAAGCCCGCCTAATTCAAATGAGCCGGGTAGGGGGCGTGGATCATTTAAATTAGGCGCGTTCCCGCGCCGAACGTACTGCGCATGCGCCATCCCTAAAATTTTCTGACGTGCATTGCGCTAAATGACGTTGCAAGGACGTCATTGGTTTCGACGTAAACGGCTTCCAGCCCCATTCACAGACGACTTATGCAAACGACGTAAATTTTTAAATTTCGACGCGGGAACGGCGGCCATACTTAACATTGGTTGCCCCTCATATAGCAGGGGCAACTTTACACGTCACAAATCTAACGTAAACGTCGTAACTTCACTGCGTCGACCCGTTCGGGAATTCGCGTATTTTGCTAATTTGCATACACGACGGGGAAAACGACGGAGGCGACACCTAGCGGCAAAAAAAAAAATAGCATTTAAGATCCGACAGCGTAACAGCCTTACGCCTGTCGGATCTAATGGTTATCTATGCGTAACTGATTCTAAGAATCAGTCGCATAGATACGACGGGCCAGATTAGGACTTACGACGACGCACATTGCGTTGCGCCGTCGTAAGCCCTTTCAGAATCTGGGCCTCCGTGTTTACTTTTTTCGTACCTTGGTATTTTTTATTTTTTTTGTGTATAGATTATAGATATATATATATATATATATATATATATATATATATATATATATATATATATATATATATATATATAATCTGTGTGTACAAAAGGTGAGATCATATACAAAGCCCGAATCATATTAATGTGTGGGGGGGGGGGGGGAATGAGGGTCGTAGTGAGCTCAGTCACATGAATTCTCAAATCTAAATGGCTGGCCTCTTCTCCAATCAGAGTGCTGTCTGGAGCGTTATGTAGAGAATTTTCGGTTGGCTCCATACTGCGCTTTGCATATACTGAATGAGTAGTAAAATTCTGAGTGCAGCTCAGAGTTGAAGGGGAACCAAACTCCCCTCCTCCCTCTTCCTAGCCAGTGCTGACATGTTCAGGATCTTTGGACATTTTAATTGGCTGGACTGGAATGACATAACTGCTATGGATGCTCACAGGCGTTCATTCAGTCCAGCCGGCACCAAGGTATGCTGAGAATCCTAAGGAGGATTGCAGATAAGGTACGTTTATTTTATTGCAGAATAGACATGCTATGCCTCTTGTGCAATAAAGAGCCTGCCTGCTCACATTTTTTTTTTTTTTTAATTTTACACTTTAGTTCCTCTTTAACACTATGGTGTCTGTTGAAGAGCTGATAGTGATATCCATTGTACACAAACGGCTTTATTTACTAGAACTGGGGAATCTGGTGCGACTGTGCATGGAAGCAAATCGGTTTCTAACTTCGGCTTGTTCAATTAAAACCTAGTACACACGGGCCGAATGTCGGACGGCATTGGTTGGTTCAAAAGAATCCAGCTGACATTTGGCCCATGTGTAGGGCAGCCTGTCCAGCTTCTGTCATAGGGGCATGACCAAAAAAGAACTGCCCACCTTCTCCCGATCACTGCTTTTAGCCAATGGCTGAGAGTGCTGACAAGAGTGTTCTGACAGGGGTGCTGTCCGCCTGTCAGAACACAATAACACAGCAGGGGAGACATTGGATTGTTAGTACAGCGGCTTCGACCTAAATTGTCAGTTTTCTATCACTGGGTTAAATGAAAAAAAAAAAATAGCAGTGTGTGAGGCTTAAAGCGGAATTTCACCTAAAAATGGAAATTCCGCTTAACCCACTCCTTGCCCCCTTACATGCCACATTTGGCATGTAATTTTTTGGGGGGGGGAGTGGGGGCTTCAGGAGAAGGGGACTTCCTGTCCCACTTCCTCCTTCCGCCGAGGGGCTGGAACGGCGATTAGCTTAATCGCCTTTTCACAGCCCCTCCCTGTAGGCGAGCGCCTGTCCAATCGGACGGCACCGCTCGCGCATGAGCACTGCCGCTCGCGCATGCGCAGCGGGTGCCCGGCCGTATAGCCGAAAGCTGTCACTGCCGGGTGCCCACACTAAGAATGAAGACGCCGGCCGGCGAGGAGCGGAGCCCCGGCCGGCGCGTCGCTGGAGACGTGGAGCAGGTAAGTGTCTGTTTATTAAAAGCCAGCAGCTACACTTTTTGTAGCTGCTGACTTTTAATAAACTTAAAAAAAAGGTGGAAAACTCCTTTTAAGCTTTGACAAAAATAACCTGAAAGCTGGGTTTTGTGCAGAGCTGCACCAAATTTTGCACTCTTTAATTTTAGTAAATCAACCCCAAAATGTCCGTGTTAAAGTGAAGCTGATTTCCAGGCAAGAAATTTAAAGGTTTTACCTATCAAAAGGTTTTGTAATTCTCTTTCACCCAAAAGGGGAAGCTCCACTTGTCTGCCTCCTCCCTCCACTGCCACATTTGGCACCTTTCATGGAAGGGGGAACAGTTACTTGGTTTTGACGGGTACCTGCTCCCACTTCCAAAGGTGAGTTAAGTTAGCCTTGTGATCCAGACACCCCTGCATTACCCCCACTGCAGCGGCACCACAGTTTCATCAAGAACACTGGGTCAGAACATATCCCCAGTTTGCTGGATGTGCAATCAAAGAACGGCACACTGATAAGTCACCCTGCTTTTTCCTTTCTTTAGCACATGTACAGTACACTGTAGGAAACCTGATGTGCTGGATAATAGCACCTCTATCCAGTAAACAGTGTGTCCAGAGCTGTATAATGTGGTCATCCTGCCCTAGACATACATGAATTCTGGTTCACCTTTTAAGAATGTTCCTTCTCTGCTTCCCTGTTAGGCTTGCTAAGATGGCATTAGGATATGACCCTCCTGCACTGACCTTGACAGTTGTCAGTGGCTGTCTGTAGCCCTTCAATAATTTCTATGGTAAATGTAGTTTTTCGCAGGTCACATCACGTCGGTGAACAGATCAATCTTCACCTGTCTAAAAACATCCTTACCCTGCTAAGCTAGACACAGGAACACAAGTGTACAGTTTTTGTTCTGTCTTTGTACTGCTCTCATGTGACCATCATCTTGTGTGTTTGCAGGCAACAGCGTGCCGTGTCCCCGCATCCTCCCTCTCTGGAAACCCATTTCCACCAGCACAGACCGACTAGTGGAGCAGGAAAGACGCACGCGCAATGATAACTCTTCAAGAATAGGAAGCCGAGAATACGCCAAAACCAGCCAGAAGAGCCCAAAACCCACAGGTGAACATTTGATGGTTCATTATTTTTTTCCTCTGCTTTAAAGTAAACCTGTATTCCATTTTTTACTTTTACATCTTAAAAAAAGACACCATCTGATATGCCTGATATTTTGTTACCAGAAAATCTATTCTTGTGCCCCACACTAATTTTGTTTCACGTTATTACTGGGGCCTGACTTTCCATGACTTTCATTGCTGAAGCCTGACAGCTGCTATGACCTTGTCCACTGAGAATTCTGAGGGGCACAGGAAAGACTTTTATGGTTGATGAAGGTAATAGCGGGCATCCTGTAGAGAGTCTGCTTTTAAAATGGCCATTCAATTACTTTTCAAGTTTGCATGGATAAATCCCTGGCACGTCACGTATTCTGCAACCACATCATGCTTCGAAAAACTCCACTTTTTATCATTAAAAAGACATCCCTGAACTTTAGTCTAGTGACTTTACTTTGGTTGAGATGATGTCATCAGTCTGCTGCAGGTGTTTTATCAGAATACCGCTACCCATCAGAATATGCAACAGAAGTGGCGTTTCGTCGTGGCCATCTTGGTACACCAGCAATCGTCTGCAGTACGCCTACAGTCAGAAGGCGGCAAGTGAACATCTTGTTACACCCACCGGAGTCTTGCATTTCACACTTATTTTTACCAGTAAACTCCGCTTATATAGTAAAATACAGTATTTGGAAGTCCTTAAAGTCGAGGTTCCCCCTTAAAAAAAAATTCTAACAATACATTCAGAAGCCTGATTACACTGCGGGTAGGCTGGGTTTTTTTTTTTTTTTTCGTACATACCTCGTTATCGCCTTTTTTATCCCTCAGCTTCCGGATATGATTCTTGCTGGACCTAGTTGATGGACATTCCTCCGACCGGCGCATACTGCGCGTCACGACTTTCCGACAGAAGCGCAGGCGCCGTATAGATTCGGCTCTATACGGCGCCTGCGCAGCGACGTTCGGCTTCTTTCGGAAAGTCGTGACGTCAAGTATGCGTCGGTCGGAGGAAAGTCAATCAACTAGGACCGCCCAGCCCCACAAGAATCATACCCGGAAGCCGAGGGATGAAACGGAGATATCGAGGTATGTACGAAAAAAAAAAAAAAAGACCAGCCTACCCGCAGTGTAAGCAGGCTTCTGAATGTATTGTTAGAATTTTTTTTTAGGGGGAACCTCCACTTTAACACTGTTTTGATGTTGAATTTTAAATGTCTCGGCAAGCCTGCTGATCTCACAGGTTTGCTAATCTGAACACTGCTGTTTTTAAAACTCCAACATCAAAACAGTTTGCCGGATTTCAAAATACTGTATTTCACTATATAAGCTGAGTTTACTGGTAAAAATAAGTGTGAAATGAAAGACTTTGGAGGGTGTAAAAAGATGTCTGCTTGCAGACTTCTAACTGTAGCCTTACTGCGGACGAGTGTGGGTGTACCAAGATGGCCACGATGGAACGTCACTTAGGTTACATATTCTAAAGGGTACCGGTTTTCTGAACACCGATAGGAAGAAGCATTTCCTCAGTCTTCTGTTCCCGAGTGAACAGAATCCAACATTGTAACTTTGTAGCAAGTCACAAGATGACCTAAAATATAAACACCGGAACCTATATACAACCCAGAGAAAATGCATAAAAAGTGAAACTACCCACCTAACTATGTTCTAATCTAATAAACACATATGGGAAGTTTTATAAGCCTTAGGATTCATGCAAATGGGGCATTATCCGCCATTTTATTTGCCTAGCATAACTTCCTAGTGCTTTCCCCTTCCCAGGTAAGCCATATGTGCCATGCCATACAAGTGAAAGACTTCTGCAACTGTGCTTTTGTAAACACCAATACTTCAGCATGTAACCCCTTAGAGCCAGCCGCTTAAGGGCTTAGGCTCCATGCACACTGAAGCTAAAAAAAGCTATAACAAAACGCCAGTAGTTTTGCAGGGAGCCTTCCTTTTTTTTTTGCGTTTTTGCAATAGCTTTAATCAGCGTTTTTCAGTGTAGCTTTTTTTTTTTTTCAATGGATAAAAAAAAGCTGGCGTTTTCAGCGTTTTGCGTATTTTAGTTTTTTTTTTCCCATCGAAAGACAGCACTTTGAACGCAAATTTCGGGCGTTCCGAAAAAAGCCAATAAACTCCAAAGCTCATTAACACTAAAAAACGCCCAGGTGTGCATGGGAACATAGGTTAACATACAGTTCAGTTTATGGGCTTTAAAAACATAAAAAAAAAGCCAAAACTCCAATAAACTATAGTTTATTTGCTTCAGTGTGCATGTAGCCTTAAGAAAGCCGGGAAGTGGGGTGGGGCTTATAGCCATGTGACCGCTGTGATTGGCTGTCACGGTGGTCTCATGATTGGCAAACTCCCGATTGCAGGCATTGAACGGGAGCTTTCAGTTGGCTGCCGGTAACTGTGTCGGGAGCATGCAGGGCATGCACTCTTGTCACAGCACTATTGGCGCCATTGCACACAAATATATGCGGCCACTGGGTGCCAAGGCCCGGTCGCCGAAAGGCTGCATATTTGCATGCGCTCAGCGCCTAGGGGTTAAACGTGTTTGCGCATCTCATGTGTTTTCCAAATGCCCAACTTTCACTTTCAGAAAATACGTTGGGCATGCAGGCACAAGTAAGCATGACGAACCATAAAAGGAAATGATCGCTAAATATCTAAAGTAACTTCTTGCTTGCTGTTACGGTTAGTTTAAAGTGGAACTATACTCTCCTCCATTCCAGCAATGCGTTGTCCAGGAGCTCACCGCTGGGCTCTGATATCTTCTGGGTTCCAATCTTTGGCTATTTTTTGATTTGCCAGGCCGAGGTGATGTCACTCCCGAGAATACGTGGGCATTCATTGATCTCTGCAGATGCCGAAATTGAGCTGTGCGTTTACATTGTAAATAGCCAGATGAGTATACTTTAAAGTAGTAGTCCAGGCTAAGCCTAACTAGTCTTAAAACTGCTCCATTCTAACACCTATAATGACTAACCTGTGTAAGAAAGATGTATACTGTATATGTACCTATTTTCAGCTCTGGTCTGATTATGTGATCCAGCTCCCCTGTGTCAATCAGTGGCAACTGCAGGGGAGAAGAGAGAGAGTGCCAACAATGAATAGGCCATGTAAGCCTATGGGTGAGGTCATTACCAGGCATTCCCAGCCATTGTTGATGGCTCTCTCCTCTCCTCCGCTGGCTGACACAGTGGATCATGTGATTAGACTGGAGCAGGCTGAAAATGGGTAAGTATATACATTTTTCTTACACAAGTTAGTCAGCGTAGGTGTTTGGAGGGGGGGGGGGGGGCATTGTAAAGACTAGTTATATTTAGTATGGAATTCCACTTTAAGGCCTGGTTCACACTGGGTACGATTTGGAACGATTTGAGATGCGATTTGACATGTCAAATCGCATCTCAAATCGGCGGCAATTGTCGGCAATGGCACTGTCCTAATCAGTGCGACGCCGCATCTGCGATTTCAAAAAGTAGTTCCTGTACTACTTTTTGCGATTTCGGGCCGCGATTTACATTAAATTGCGGCCGAAATCGCGGCAAAATCGCAGCCGCGAAATCGCAGTAAAATCGCGCATTTTACCGCGATTTTGAATTCGCAGCAGTGTGAACCTAGGCTAAAAGTCACTGTTTGTTTATCTTTCAGACTTGCGAAGACTATACAACTTTTTATAGCAGTTTTCTGATTTTACTAGACCCAGCCTTTCTCGTGTTTTGGCACAGACCATTCACCCTTCACTTGCTCCACTTTTACAGGACAATAAGCGACATCAGGGTGTAGACAGCACAGTGCTGACCTATGACGTGTCACAGCCGGGGCCCACTGTGGGCACCATGCCAGTTGCCTGCATTAAATGTCAGACTCGGGACATGTTACTTTTTGCCCTGGGCAGCCATGTGTGTCCTCCTCGTTTTTGTTTCCTGACACTCGTGTTTGACTCTTTCATGTTTATTTGGCTGGATGCTTCTTTCCTTATCTTTCTAGGCTGAGGGTGACCATATTAGTTATAAATGTGTTTTTGGTGGCAGAAAGGAAAATCACTGACTGCAGTTTGTCATTGAAGTGAATCTATTATCTGCACACTGTGTAGGCAGCCATGAGCTCAATCAGTTTATAGGTTTTATTCGGGACAGCTCTAAAGCACAAGGCCTCGTGCCAGAAGATTCATTGGTTTAATGAGTCGGAAGCAAAGTCCATAAACAATATACTATTGGACGGGATCTGAGATGTTCAAAAGAATTCGATGCACAGGTTACTTTTCTTTTTCCTCTGCGTTTCCCTTGATGTCAACATGAGCTTCATGGACAGGTTGTGATATGAAAGTCACCTAAAACTGATATTTCAGTGTTTGGTAGATGCTGGGCAGATTGATCATTTAAAATGGTTGTAAATGCTTTTTTTTTTTATTGTGTAATGGAATTGCACAGAGTGGTCCCGAACCTCCACTTCTTAGGTTCCCCGCCAGTGCTCCTGCCTTCTGCAGAGAGTCCCCATAGAAAACCGCTTCCATGGCAGCACTTGTGCAGGCTCACTCCAGAGCTTTGTTGTCTGTATCTATAGACAGACAATGGGGCTTGGGCCCCATCCCCCACTCCCTCATCACTGGCTTTGACAGCAGCTGAGCCAATGGCCCTGAAAGCAATGACAGAGAGTTCTGACAATGCCACCTTCTGCTTTTCTCTGCATGACGCCAGCGCCATCTTTGTTTGGGCATCCGCCATAGGCCTCTTTCACATGGGGCGGATCAGTAATGATCCGCCCCGTGAACCTCTGCTTGCTTAGCGGGGATCGCTCCGTTGATCCCCGCTAAGCCTGCGGATGACAGGGCGGTCCCTGCACACTGTGCAGGGACCGCCCTGTCTTTTCTCCGCTCTCCCCTATGGGTGGATCAGATGAACACGGACCGTCTGTCCGTGTTGATCCGATCTGCCAGACGGATGGAAAAGTAGTTTTTTTCTCCGTCACACTTTGGCGGATCGGAGCGGGTCAGATGTCAGCGGGCATGTCACCGCTGACATCCGCGGCTCCATAGAGGAGCACGGAGCGTCCGTTCAGGTTCGCCTAAAAAACTGGCAGACGGACCTGAACGGGCCGCCCGTGTGAAAGAGCCCATAGTCATTATCTACTTTCTAGACCAAGATGCCAGCTCAGGGATGACAAATCTTGGTGCCTGTGCAGTTCTTGACTGTGTTCACAAATGTCTGACATGGGTCAGCTGCTACAGCCTTTCATCCAGTGACTGGCTACAATATTTCATTGTACAGTCTGATTACTGGGGGGAGATACTGAGAAAATGCTTCAAAAAAGGAGGGGAAATGCCTGTGCGTCTTATGGAGCGAATGCTGATCAGCTGCCGCCGTGTTACAATATCGGCACCTCCCCTCTCCTTTCCTTGCTATGTCTTCTGGGTCCTGTAGGCTGGCTGGGGTTCATGTCACTGGCACACGCACAGTGATGATTTTTCATCCCTGCTCAATCGGTGACGTCAGACGCCGATCGAGCAGGGGGGTACAAGAGGCAGGCATCTCCAGCATGTCATCTGCTGGAGTGACCATGCGATGTGTGTAAATCTAGTCAGTCATTCTTTATCAGACTGTACCTGCAGTGCCGTGCTCACAGCCTGCATTGTGAATTTGGTAATAAAGGGAATTTGGTGATATTTCCTATAAATTGTATATATGTGGATTGAATTTGGTGACAGGGCGATATTTATTTGCTGCCTGGAAGCTATCTGGCGCACTTGATAGATTTGATTGGTTGTGTAAGTTAAAAACTATAGTATATTAATCAGGGATGTGGTCATCCTATCCTGTGCTCCAAATTGGCAACATTTGGTGAAGAATATTTTTTTTTACCTTGTTTTCCTCCTCCAATACCTAGTTGCGTCTTATGGTCAGGTGCGGCTTATGGTGTGAAAAATACGGTATATGGTTTTGGTAAATCCAAAGGAAAGTTGTACAAGAAAATTGTATAATGTATGGCCAGCCAAAGTCTGTTTTTTCAACAGAACACATTTCTGCAAATGTATCAGTTAGACAAACCATTTACTGCTGACATGGGGGGCTTACAATGATCAGCTTTTGTTCATGTAAAACCTTGATCCCAAAAGGGATAACAAAAACTGCTGTAACTGCAGTGTGAGTTTGAGTTTGGCTTCAATTCGTTAGTGTATTTAAATCTGCTAGTCCATCTAACTTTCACCTTCATCCAGATCCACAATGCTGCTGCTGCCCCCTGTGCTCTTCCATCCAGAGTGGAGGCACTCTAATACAGGAAGAGTATTACTGGGCAAATGACCAAGTAAAAACAGAGGGAAAGGGGACTAAAAAAAGAAAACAAATGCAGCTACCACATCTAATGATTGGTAAGGTGCAATATACTACATTTTTGTTTTTGGCTTTAATTCCGCTTTGAGGACAGCTCTTTAATGATAACAGGTAGAGCTTTAGTCTTGTCGGCTAACTATTGAGTTAATATGGACAAAAAAAAATTGCACTGCATGCTGTACCTTCTTTTCTACTTGTCACTCTGACGTTTGTTTATCGGTTACACGGAGTAAGATACGAGATGTGGGAGGGGTGCGATTTCCTCTGCCCTTTTACACCATGTCTGCAGGAGTGCAGAGTCTGCCTATGAATCTGGTCTCTCGCCTTCACTGGCGTTTTATAAGAACAGGGCGGGAGAAAAAGGAAAAGCGAACTGTATGATCTAGCTGAGAAATAAATTTGTCAAGAGCTTTAAAGAGAGGAAACCGTTCCCTGCCTATATCCTCAGACCTGCCCCTGGCATAAAGCATTGTAAGACCTGTGTGCATAAAAATGTAAACGTATCGTATTCCTCTTTCTCTAATTTGCTTACCTGGCAAAAAATAATAAAAGAAAGCCTTTCCCTGCCTTGCAGCAGGCAGTTTAAATGTCAGGCCTTAGCTGTGGTCAATTTATACTTTTAAAACGCAGAACAAGATGTTTTTAGGGGTATTTTTGGTATAAATAATATTTAATTAAATAAAAACAAAAAAATGCATTTAAAGCATTTGTTAACCCCCCCCCCCCCGACACACACACACACACAAAAAACAGATCCAGTTCCCTTAAAACATGTTATACAGCACAGCGCTCGTGCTGTGTAGTTTTGCCCCCTTTAACACCTAAATACCAGGCTTATCCTGCCTGGCTATGCCCTCCCCTCTGTAAAGTGACCACGGTGTCTCATGGCTGCTGAGCCCTGACACCATGGTTAGCCCTGCTGCTGAGCCCTGACACCGTGCCTCTGTCATCCACAGCCCTGCTCTCTGTCCTCTCCTCCGTTCTCTCCCCCCTCTTCTCCCTGAAATTTAATACTAATGTGTCCGTTTATGAAGCAGTGAATTCTATTCACTGCTTCGTTCTCCAGCTATCACAGTGAAGATTTTTCTCCTCTGTGTGCCGGTTTATCAAGCGGAGTAGATCGCTTCACCCTCGGAGGAGTGAAGTGATCTTCCAACGCTTCTAACACTAGAGAACGGCCCCTGATACTGGAATCTCGTGAGACTCTACGAGATTACAGTACTAGAAATTCACAGAAACACCGAGATGTCAGTTTATTGAGCGGTGAAAAATGATCACCGCTCATTACACTGACAGACCGCGTGGTCAATGTAATTAAAATAACGAGTCCCCCTACATAATATATATATGTATACACACACATACACTATATATACATGTGTATATACACACACATTATATATATATATATATATATATACATGTACACATTATATATATGTGTGTGTGTGTGTGTGTGTGTGTGTGTGTGTGTGTGTATAATATATATATATATATATAATATATATATATATATATATATGTGTGTGTGTGTGTATACACATACATTTTACAGGGGAACATGGTTACAGTGTTGGGGGGTCTGAACGAGGTAGAAGGAAGTTAAAAATCTTCCTCCTTTCTCCTCAGAACCCCCTGGGATTCCCTCTTCACTCCCCGCTTCACCAGCTCTGAGATGGTGAATCGGGGAGTGTGAATTCTGACACAGATCGCCAGTGAAGAGCTCAGATCACAGCTTCATAAACTGGCAGTTTCTGTGTCAGTCTATGAGACTTCACTGTGTGTAGAGATAATCGGCGGGAGAAGAAATTCAAACACTTCTCCCCCCGATTATCACTGTTTTATAAACTGTTTATGGGCTGTGATCAGTGGTGATCCCTGGGATCACCGCTGTTCACTGCTTCATAAACGGACACCTAAAAGCTTCCATCCCCTCTGTGCTATAAACAATAAGTTCCCCTGTGTCTGTGTTATAAATATGCTTATCTGTACCGATAACACAGTGGCTCCCTGCGATTATGTGACTCCTCTGGTCTGTCTCTCCTCTCCGGCTGACGTCAGCAGCAGTGCTCGGCCCCACCCACTGGAACTGTCAGCCGAGGAGGAGAGAGGAGGTAACTGAGCGCAGGAAGATTCTGCGTTATCAGTACAGATAAGGGGAACTTATTGTTAAGACAGAGGGGATGGGAGCTTTTTATAGAAGTGGCTTAACAACCACTCTAAGTGTAAATTAATCAATCAACGTTGACTATTTTTAATCTTTATGCTGCTAGCATTAGTAAATAGATCGAAAAGGATATTATATTTTGTTGTTTTGACTCTTATCTTTTTTTTTTTTACAACTCTTCAGTTACTTCCTGGTTTCTTGCCTAGGTAAATTATGCTTTACATCCCAGGAGTCTTCAGAGGGGGAGGAGGGGCTTTCTCAGCTAAGCACACCCTCCTGCCTGACCTATAAACAGATAGATATATTCCAGGAAGTAAATGCTACATAAATCGTCTGCCCTTATTCAAGATGGCTGTGGCCAGAAATGCTAGGGGGGTGTTTTTCACAGTGATTTCTTAGCAAAATAAAGGATGGAGACATGGATGGACGGGGAAGTTTTGAATGTTATGAATGTTAAAAATTTTGTTTTTGTGCTGACCAGTTGCAGCATAGTTCCACTTTAAAATAAAAAGAGAGAGTACAATAAAGTATACAAAAAGTGCTCGCTTTTGGTCTGTTAAATGTACTGTACAATTAAATGTGTTTTTTTTTTTTTTTCTGATTAAAGCATAATCTAAACCAAAGAACAACAATTTTAAATATTGCAGCTTAGTAGGCCATAGTTTAAGGTGTCGGCATTCGTTTTGTTGTTTTCAGGCTTGATTCCCTTTATTTTCATCTGGTGATCCTGCCAGTAACAAAGTTCCTGTCCTGTGGTGACTACCCTCACTCCTCTACTATATCTTTGAAGGGAATCATGGATGTCACCTCTCCATTATATGGGGGGGGGGGGGGGGGGGGAGAATAGTAGCGTAAGATAAGATGTATGCTTCCAGTTTAACTAGAAAAAAAATAAACGAAAATAAAGTAGAAAAATAAAAAGCGATCCAACCACCACATCAAAGGACTGGTAAGCTGCAATATATTCGATTTTATGTTTGTGGGTTTAGATGCATTTAAAAAATATTCTGACCAGTTGTCATTGTAGCCTAGGTGCCCAGGCCACATTTAGTAGCATCATTTATCTTGATTATAATTCTATGACTGATTTGAATATCTAAATATTTTTAAAAGGACATAACATTTTTTTTTTTTTTTTTTTTTAAACTTTATATCAGCCAAACATAGACACAGTGCCATCTTCAGGCTACCTGTGGCATCTGCATGCTGAAGGTTAATTTTATGACTGAAGGTGTGTGTGAATACATAGCGGACATAGAGATCACATTATAAGGAAACACTCTGATTGGTTCCTGATCATTCTGTCAATAACAGACAGTTTTGACAGGTAACAGCCATGCACTTTGTCCGTTAACACTTCTCAAAGGGGGAACTAAGATGAACATTCTCTCAGCATGGGGTATTGTGCAGGGATGATTCATCTACAGATTGCAGTTCATAAAGCCTACATCATCCATATTTTTGTCATTTTGGGTAGACTGGGAGAGAGTTTTGTTTTAATTTCATTTATTTTTTTATTGGAAAAAAATTCTCTGAAAATTCTCAATGCACCTTAGCACTGATTAGCACTCTTGGAGCCCTCAGCTCAACATTCGATGGTTCCGGTCTATGTGCACCTAGCCGTGTGGTTGGATGCTCTAGTAACATTTCTATGCTATGGCATGAGCCTAGAATTGTCTTGACTATTTCATTTTCTATAGTTGTAAATTTTACAAGGTGTTGATCTTGACTATGTACGCCTTTTCGGTTTGTACCTGATTATTCTGCATTGTAACTACAGAATGGTTGGCTCTGTTTAATCAACCATTAATAAAGCCTTTTGTAAAAGATTAGCACCCTTGTTGAAAGAATGCTAAGAAAATCAATTACAGGCCTGGCCACTTATATAGAGCTTATAGTTTTCATTTAAACTGCCCATAGATGGATCGATGTTCGGATGGTTCAGCATGGACCGGGCCAATTTTTACCTGTTTATGGCAGTTTCCACTTGACAGAAGTTGATCAACTTCTGTCAAAAATAAATTGTTGATGTTGATTGAATCAGCAGCTGTAGCCAATTGGCTGCAGCACTGATCAGTTTGTTCCGACAGCAAAGAAGTCCCCACTGTCAGAATATAAGAGCACAGTCTGGAGGATTGGTGTGGAAGGGGGAATCTGTTTTTCTAAACGGCAAGCTGACTGGTTAAAAAAATAAATAAGAATACAACGACCCATCGCCCATCTATGCCCAGTCTAGGCAGTCTGGCATTGAAAGGAATAGTATGGAATGTTGGCCCCATAGGCCTCGTACAGACGACCCAACATGTCCGATGAAAACGGTCTGCGGATCGTTTTCATCGGACATGTCCGCTGGGATCATTTGGTCTGATGGCTGTACACACCATCAGACCAAATTCCGCGCGGACAGAATACGCGGCGACGACGTGCGTGAACCCGGAAGTTCAATGCTTCCACGCATGCGTCGAATCACTTTGACGCGATGCGCGGGTTCTCGGGCCAGTGGACATGTCTGATGAGTCGTACTGACCATCGGACATGTCCGGCGGACAGGCTTCCAGCTGACATGTTTCTTAGCATGCTAAGAAACGGTTGTCCGCTGGAAACCTGTCCGGTCGGCCGGAAAATTGTCCGGTTGGCCCTACACACGATCGAACATGTCTGCTGAAACTGGTCCGACGGACCAGTTTCAGCAGACATGTTCGGTCGTGTGTACGAAGCCTTAAGGGACGTACACAAGATGAGAATATCAGACCAGTGATCGTCCGTTTTTATTTTTGCATGCTAGCCTCCATATTGAAAATAAAAAGGTTACTCCAATCTACAAAAATTCTCATACAACAGAATACCACTTCGAAAGTGATGTAATGTAGTGTATTTGTATTGTATTTTTGGATGAAAACTACTGATTCAATGAAAATCGTACAATCTGGTATCGTATGAGAAAAATGTTTAAGATAAGATGACGTGTCCAGCTAATACTTCTATTGTGTTTTTGTTTTTGGCAGTACCACCAAAGCCTACAGATCTGCCACCTTCTCCTTCACCATACAAAAACCCAAATCCTAACTGGAGGACCTTTCCCCGGGGCCGGCCTAGGATGGACGATGGTACACCACCACTGGCTGAGAGGTCGCCCAAAATCAACGATCTTATCAGCCGCTTTGAAAGCAACAGGTGTGTATTGTGTATTGACAAGGTGGGAACTGGAGGGATTTGGGGCTCGTAGTGGCATCATGTGGAATGCTTTTTAGCCAGAGTTTGTCCAGCTGATTATTTGTTGGGTTTTACGGAACTTGTATTGTTTTTTTTTTTTTTTTTATGGCAACTTTTTTTGAACTGTGTGGCAAGGGCTAAGGAGGTGCGTTGTTTCTGATTGGAAGAAAGCTGTTATTGGAGGCAACTGAGCGCAGGAAGATGCTGATAAGCAAACATTTGTAAATGAAGAAGATTCTGTATTTTGTAGTCTTTTTGCCATTTCTTGTGGAATGTTCTCTGCAGAACACAAATAAGTGTGTAAAAACACAAATAACTGTACCTCTATAATTATAAATCACGCAAATAATTTTTTTTAATTCATAAAGTGTAAATATCTAAAATTGACATGCTATAAGCCTCCTGCAGTCCCCTGTACAGCAGAGTTCAGAGTGGTAGAGTGATGGGCAGGAATGGGAGGAATCATCTGTGCTGCATAAAAATTTGATAAATGCAAACACAGTAAACAGTAGTTACGCTTATACCAGAGGTGACCCATAAGGAGAAGATCAAAAACATACAAAAAAGTGTTCCATCCTTCTGCGGTGTGTGAGATCGCATGTGATTCGCACCGCACTGCAGTGCAAATCACATGCTATGTCCTTGCAGTGCGATTTCAGCCATACAGATAGTATGGCTGATATCGCACCGCATTTGGACCAAACACGCACAGGACCCTATTTTTGGTCCGCACCAGAATCGGATCGCATAGGTATTCACACCTATGCGATCCGATTCATGCCTGAACTGTCAGCTCGTAGTGCGATATGCAAGCTGAAATGAGGGTGTCATTAACGATGTATTGACACTCCCCAGCAGTTTGCATGTGGATTCGCAGGGTTCTCGCATCGCACTAGTGTGAACCCAGCCTGAAGGGGTTAATTCACTTTAAATGGCACCACCTTGTAGCTCTCCAATCAGCAGGCACTGAAAACTGTGGAAACACAAGCAGAGAGAAGAGCGCACAGTGGGCTCTGGTGCAAAACCTTTTTGTTTTAATAAGTAAAAAAATTAATAAAAAACAATGCACTCACAAACATGAGTAGGTACAGGCATGTCACCTGGCGTCCTATCCTTTATTGGTGCTAGGGCGCCGACCCTCCCTAGCCACGCGTCTGGCCCCCTAATCTACATGCAGGGCGCCGGATACATGGATTCCAATGAGAGAATGTTTTTGTTTTTTTTTGCACATGATTAGAGCCAGAGGCTCTAATTAATCGGCTTCAAAAAAGGGTGGGCTCAGTATGCAGAGCACTGCGCCCTGAGCCCACCCAGTTATGTGACAAAAGTGAATGAATATCCGTTATTGTCGCATTGATCCACCTCCCAGCCAATCAGGAAGCGGGTCTTAAGACCCGTCACCTGATTGGCTAAAAGGACAGGTGATCCTATTGGACACCTAAATAGAGCAGTGAGGAGACACGCGGCTGAAGCCACCATGATGCAGAGGAGGAGGAGGAGGCACGGTGGAATCCTGTAGGAGCGTTGCCTGCCCGCAACCTAGATGGGGTAAGTGAGGGGATGGAGCTTTGCTCCAGTCATCGGTACTGAATACAGTTGGATAGAGTTAAATTTCTGTCAGATTCAAGCTTCTGTCTGTGACATTTTCCCTCACTTACTGTCCACTGTACAGAAATGGAAAAATACATTCAATTGTTAAAAAAAAATAAAAAATCTTAAAATGTTTGTCTGTGGTTCTTTTGTGGGCTTTTGCAGGAATTGTAGAGCTTTTCTCAGCCAACACCATTTGTTGATTCGTTTCCAGAAATCCATTAGCAAAAGTACACAACTCGGGTCCATCAAACAGTTACCCATCCCCCTACTCCTATTTACACAAAGTACTCTAGTTGCTGATACTTGAATGTTTAGCATTTAGAATGATACCGCTGTAGCGTAAAGCCGCAAAAAAACAAAAAAAACAAATACACCTACATTAGTATTATGTACTTTCACCAGTGATTTTGTATCTTGGTGAGAGTCCCCCTTTAAGTCCGGTCTGTACAAGAGATGGGATATAGGTGGGGCTGAGGAAGAGTGTCTCTTCTGGTCTTGCCCTTTCCTTTCACCCATGTCTGACCACCTGGACACTGTTGGCTTCCTATGTAGAAAGTCTGTTCCTGTGTGTGTGATGGATTGCTGGATAGAGGACATATCGGTGGCTTGGTGCCATGGATTGAGCAGTGGCTCAGTGTCTTTACTGTCTGCATTGTGTTTTATAACCAAGCTGCAACATAACACAGCCAATCAACACCTTCACGCCAGACAGAGCCCAAAGCCTGCCAGAAGTGGACTGCTATTGGATATTATGAATTGTCTTCAGCCATGCTTTTTCTGTATATTCTGTTATGGCAGGTTTAGTAGGATTGTGTACGGTTGAGACTGATGGTATTTGTTTCAAAAATTACATTAAAAAAAATTAAAAAAAAGGTCTGCCTATGGAGAACTTTAGGGGGTAATTGTGACTTATTGGGCACTGATATTTTTTTATCTGTCACTATTTATAAATTCAAAGGCATGCCGGCAAAGAGAAAAGGGTGATACCTACTGTAATGGAACTATGTATTCTGCCTGGACATCGATGATAATCCTACAGTGAGGCCTACAAAGGGTTAATTGTAGAGGGACTCTTTAACTGCTAAAATTCTAATGTCCCTTCTTAGTTAATTGACTCTTTTGTGTATTGTTCAAGTTAGCAGTCTTCTGTCAGGTGTATGCTGATTGGATGATCTGTGAGTGTTTATTGTTCTAAAGGTTAATTGAATTCTATTGAGAAAGGAAGGTGTCTGATCAGGTGGGTCGCGGTGCCGAAGTGGCTAGATCCTGACTAAGTGAGTAATTCAAGGAGATGTCATTATTTCAAAGTGTCTGTATTGAAGCCCCCCCCCACTGTGTGAGGGGGGGCGGAGATTGTCATTGTTCCTGTAACAGTGTAACCACATATAAGCTAGGTGTATGTACCATTAAAATCAGTCTACTTGACCCAAACGTAGCCTCGTTCTTGGAAGGGCGTTCGATGGGATATACCCGCTGTACCTGCAGATCACAACTTGACAGGGAAAAGGACGTCTCTAACGGCTGATACCCCCTCACTACCAGTGGGTAGCCGTTACACCTACTATTTCTGCCACTTTCAAATCAGATCTCCTCTCGCTTCCCAAACTACACTGGCAGAAATATATTTGGCATTGGGCACATCCAGAATTGCATGGTTCACTCTGCGTTCCATGGATCCTTCCACTAGCACCTATATTACTACTGTGTCTTGTAGCGACTTAGGGACTGGAGGAAAGTGCGCATAGGGAGACCAGTTTTTCAACACTCTCATGCCTCGCACACACGACCATTTTTCTCGGCAGGAGAAAACAAAAAACAACGTTTTCCCGACGCGATTCCTCTCCAGCCTGACTTGCATACACACGTTCATGCAAAAAAACGTCCGACTATAAAGGGGAAGTTCCTTTCAAATGTGCTGTATACATGATTCTTGAGCATGCATTTTTTTTTTCCCTCGGAAAAACATACACACAACTGTTTTTCGCAACGAGAAAAAGACTGACGGGAAACACGACGAGAAAAAGAGAGCTGGTTTCAATTTTTTTGCGGGCAGTTTTTTCATCGAGAAAAATGCTATGGAGCATACACACGATCAGTTTTCACAACCAATATAAAAAATGTCAGTTTCCTCGTCGTGAAAACCAGTCATGTGTACAAGGCATCAGAAGAGTTGAACACTGGATGTTTTTCATCCAGTGGAGCTTGTGAAGACAATGAAGCTTTTCCATAGAAGGGGTAGGTATTAAAAAATTTCTTGGCAGGCATACCTTTTGGTTTTGAGTTTTAAAACTGTGACAGAATCCTTTTTAGGTGGTCATTTTAAGAGTGGTATTAATTTGTGCGCATGTGTGCTGCTTCAGCCTTTTGGCTAGGTATTAAGATGCTGCTCATGGGTCCATATGCAGTTGAGGACAACTGGATATTTCACTAGAGCTCACTAGAGTGCAATTTGCTTTGGTCGGAATATAAAGTCGGATGAATTTGCGGTTATTCAGAAATTTGGATTTATCGTAGATTCGTACGTTTTCTTTGTTTATTTGTTTTTTAGCGAAGTCAAAATTTTCAGAACAATTCAGATGGGTCGAAAAATGATCAGCTATTTTGGATTCTGTTTGAAGAGTCCTTAACAACTGATGACTCATCAGTTGGCTTCCCCGCTGACGGCTGAATGTAAAAAAAACAGCATTCCCCCCCCCCCCCCCAACACCCAAATCCATACACCAGACCCTCATCCGAGCATACAGACCAGGAAACGGGGAGGGATGAGCGAGCACCCCCTCAAAACCATACCAGGCCACATGCTGGCAATTCTGTTTACATTCAGCTGTCAGAGGTGCAAGAGATACTTCTCATTCAATGTAAGTACCGTCCCCAGTGCAGTTTAACAAAAAAAAACGGCCTTCTAAAGTCGAGTGGTGAAAATGTTGTAATGGTTCTGCACTTTCCAAGCTTTTCCTTAACATGCTTTTATTTTCTATGACCCTCAGCCCCAGTGATGCCAAGAAAGAAAGCCCGGATGTGAACAATGGGTCTCATCACATAAGTAACCACAAAGTCATTCTCCAGCAGAGGCCATTCACGGAGCATCCGCTTGTCCAAAAACAAGGCTTGAGTCTGGATTTAACTCAGGACCAGCCCAAACCAAAGTGCAATGGGATTGTAACTCCAGAAGTGGTGGAAATTAGTGATGGATTTCCTACTCCTAGAATACAGAATGAAAGTTGTGACACTGATGCACCTTCTTTTAGAAAACAAGAACCTCCTGCTCCCAGATCTCCCTCTCATGGTACTAGAGGACCTCCTTCCCCAAAAACTCCTTTACACAGACCGCTAGCTCCCAAGTCTGGGCCTGAAGACTCTCCTCCACTTAGTACTCAGGATCCTTCTAATGGATCATCAAGTCCCCCTGCTCTTGAAGAACGTGATTCACCCCCTTCATATGACGCTGCCTTACAAAACAGGTTAAATGGAGAAGGACACAACCTAACTGAGGACAGACCCGTATCACCCATCTATAGAGGGCATACCAACAAGGGGTACCAGGAAAATGAAACCCCTAGTAGATTACCATCAGATGACAAGGAGAATGAAGACAGCAATAGCACCATTTCCTCTCCAAGAGACTCTGGAGAAATTAAGGTAGGTACCATACCACCCTCTATTTCATCTTGTTATTGTAAGACTGGCTGTAAAGAGGCTGCAGGAGATATATATATATATATATATGTATGTATGTATGTATATATATATACACACACACACACAGCTTTTTTTTCAACAGGAATGTGGGGCACCGCAGTTTCGGCACCTTCAGAACTGAATATATATAATGGCAAGGTGTGCTGGAGGGTCAATTGATGCTGGCAACTGGGGAATCTATTGTTGTGTAGGGCATGTGTTTTCATGGAGAGAGGGGGTCTATTGTTGCTGGTGGGGGATGTAATGTAGCTGGGGTGGGTCTGATGTTGCAGGGGGTCAATCATTGCTGAGAGAGCTCTACTGTTGAGGGAGGGGTCTAATGTTGCTCCTGGAGGGTCTATTGATGCTGGATGTTAGGAGTCCATTGTTGCTGGGGCAGATCTATTATTGCTGGGGTGTCCATTGTTGCTGGATCTATTTTACTGCCTTTCTTGTTGTTGTTAACAAGTTCCATACACAATACTTGGCACCACAAAATTGATACTTGGTTCTGTATTCTCTAAAAGGGGTGATACTGGGAGGTAGGTAAGGGGTGGAACCAAGAAACGGTTCTCGGAGGTGGGTGGTATGGGTGGACTTCGGAAGGGAGGAGTTCCTGAACCAATTTTCTGAGAAAAAAAAGTCCTGTGTGTGTGTGTGTGTGTATATGTATATGTATATGTGTGTGTGTATATGTGTGTGTGTATATGTGTGTATATATAGGTTTTATTTAAAAACGTCATTAGCTTGTTGGTGGGCAGGGAGGGGAACCAGGGAAAGCAATGTGTAAGCAGATTAAACTCTAGTTTTAATTGAGCACAGAGTTAAACAAAGGATAACATATAATATTGTCTGCCTTGGAGCAATAAACAAGTATATGGAGAATTCCTGTGGCTTCTGGATTATCATTAGCAGATCTGAACAAAATGTCAAATGGCCTCCTAATTGGGAAGTTATTTTCAGATGTTGCAGGATCTTTGTGTCATGCTGCTCTATGAAGGCTCAGTCTCTCATTATGGTGCCCTGGAGATCAATGCTTTCCCTCTCACCTAATAAATCACAACATTCCTCTATTCCAGGAGACCAACGAGCAGAAGCTGCTCAACATCGCCAATGAGCTGCTGCAGACAGAGAGGGCCTACGTCAGCCGCTTGGAGCTCCTGCAGGTAATGGAGACACTTTCTGTCATTAGGTTTTCTCCCATTATTTTCAACCTAGAAGAAAAAAGGGCAACATTGGATGCAACAGGCTAAGAATAATTGATCAAAACTGGAGCAGAAAGAATCTGGACCTGCTGCGTATGACAACCAGTCTGCTTCTATCTTCCGCTTATTTAGTTTAAATTTTGAAAATCAAAGAAAAAAGCTGATTGGTTGCTTTGCGCAGCTGCTCCAGAATGTGGCTGCCTGAATTTTCCATCAATTCTCTTTAGTTTCCTTGTATCCATGTTGTCCGCCTATGAGGTTTAGGAGGCCTCAGCTGCTGCCCCTGATGTCACCAAAGTGCTGCACATAATATTTAGTATATGTAATAATACAGGAAACTGTCAGACTGCAGAATAATGGACAGACTCTATGGCCCTGCTGCAGGAGTGGTTAGTGACAGTTGTCACCTTTCCCACTGATGACTGCTGAGGTCCTTTCCCTGGGAGAGCCCCAATCTCCCTGTGTAATCTGCAGGGCAGAGCTAGCAGTGTGACAGATCAGTCCTGCACAATGTGTGCATGAGACAGTTGGGTGATGCTGAGTCAAAAGAAGCTCCCACAGTATCTGCGCCCCCCCCCCCCCCCAGTATGATACCCAAGGCAGAGCGTGGTCTGCCTCTGCTATAGACCTGACCAGGGGCGGACTGACAACTCATGGGGCCCCCGAGCAATAGGAGATTATGGGGCCACACAGCATACACACACAGTATACAGACACACAATATATACACACACAGTATACACATACACACACTGAAAAGGTACTGGAGAGGCAGGGCAGCTATAATCTTGGGATTTAAAAAAAGCACAGATTTTTACATACTGTCCCTGGTTTTGCTGAGGCTGGCAACCCTGATGGGGCCCCCTAGTGGCAAGGGGCCCTCGGGCAGTGCCCAAGAGCCCGAATGGTCACTCCGCCCCTGGACCCGACCCTGGTTGGTGGCACTACATCTGAAGAATTGGCTCATAAAAGAGCAATGCCCCCCCCCCCCCGTTGGGGCCGCTTGATGCTTGTCCCCAGTTATTGCTCTGACTTGATAAGCCTCCTGACCCCTCTGACACTGTAGTAGGTTCAGTCATATTTCAGCAATAGAGAATAATAGAACAAAAGACACGATTCTTTAGTGACACCTCTATAATATATATTAAGGTTTGGTCAACAAGCATACCAAAGAAAATATTCAGCTAGGCAAAACCGTCTCTGCTAGAGCATTGAAACCGTACACACCAATTACAGTGGCAGCAATCAATTAGTTCAGCCGGCCTAAACAGTACAATGTAACCAGATACAACCATTTGAATGCATTAGTGGCAATGAAGAGGGGGAAGAGAGACTTACTAGTCAGGCCACCGGTGCACCAAAGAGCGTACACAAATAAATAAATAAATAATAATAAAACAAATATATATATATATATATATATATATATATATATATATATATATATATATATATATATATATATATATTATATAAAACTAAGGTCCCCTTTTATGATAATAGCCTCAGAGTGTTTCCTTAACTAAAGGAAAAGCAGTCAGACGCCCAGGATAGCTGAGAAATCCTGGTGTGATGGTATCAGTTTTCTTCTGCTAGCAATGGTGGGGCCTGTGAGCAGTGCTGAGTTCTTCTAGGTCAATGAGGTAAACATAAAAACAATTGTGCTGCTTGCAATAGAGGGTTCTCAGTAACTGAGGTGTAAAGGTGTCTGCATGCAGTGTCTCTGGACTGATGAATAACAGAGGTTGGGCGTCTGCCCACGCAACAATCCTGAGGATATCACCCCCTCCAAGGAGACAGGGTGTCCTGTGCAGACTCTTGAGTGTCAATAGGGAGTTGAAGGTTAGTCACCCAGTAGACTGACAATGGGAATGGAACGACAGGTGTGATGAGATGGATAATGGAAGTTTCAGGGCGAGGTTGCACAAATCGGATCTGGCGATCTATCATCTACGTTACAGAAATGCAGATCCGCTGACCTGAATGTCACGGTGGTTGGCTAGGCCACAGAGACCCACTGTGTCCACTTGAAGAAGACAGCCCCAACTGTCCTGCAGAAAGCCCTGTGATCCAAGAGTGAGCCCGATACTCAAATATATATATATATATATATCTGCTCCCCCAGAATCCTCCTTGCTTCACCAGCCTTCTGATATGTGTAGTCCAGTCGCCACTCAGGAACACAGTATGTATTGACAGAGGGACTACAGGTCCCAAGATTTTTTGGTATCCAAGAGCATTTCCTCTGACTCTTCAAACAGGAAGTGATGCAATTAACCTAATACTGAACACTAGAAGGAAAGGCTTAATCCCCATATCCTAGCTGATACCTGGCTACAAATCTTTACCACGTTTTCCATACTATGTGGCTGCACAGGGTCAGTGTGCAATACTTTACAGCCTCTTAGCGGGTAAAGAGCCTGTATATATTTGTGAATGTCCCTGGTGTTTGTTGGTGATCTTCAATATATCTTTTTAATATGGTCTAAATAAAGAACATATATAGAAACTTCCTTAACGCTAAAGTAGTGAAGCCCAGCATTTCAAAATGTTTATTTTATTGTAGAAATTGTGTTTACTGATATAAGGGAATGTTATATTTAAAAAAGAAAAGCTCCAAATAAATCCTAACAAACCCAGGAGTCACGATTCTAGTTTTTCCCCTGTAGCGCCACCTTCTGTTCAGTAGAAAAGGATAGTTCAGCGGGTCTATTTATACATGCGGGATAGGGAAGAAAAATTGTTGGCCACAGTGACCAATCAGAATCCTTATTTAATTTGAGATAGTAATAGATAAAAACTGATTTAAAGGGGTTGTAAAGGTACAATTATTTTTTCTTAAATAGTTTCCTTTACCTTAGTGCAGTCCTCCTTCATCCTTCCATTTTACTTACTTTTAAATGTCCTTATTTCTTTTGATAAATCCTCACTTCCTGTTCTTCTGTCTGTAACTCCACACAATAATGCGTGGCTTTCTCCCTGGTGTGGAGTGTCCTGCTCGCCCCCTCCCTTGGACTACAGGAGAGTCAGGATGCCCACTAACACACAGCTCCTTTCTCTATCTGCAACATAGAGAGCGGCCTGACTTTCCTGTAGTCCAAGGGAGGGGGCGAGCACGACACTCCACACCAGGGAAAAAGCCTCCCATTACTGTGTGGAGTTACAAACAGAAGAACAGGAAGTGAGGATTTCTCAGAAGAAATAAGGACATTTAAAAGCAAAATGGAAGGATGAGGTAAGTGAAGGAGGACTGCACTAAGGTAAAGGAAGCTATTTAGGAAAAATAGCAACAGCTCAAGTTTGTTCCGATGTTCTCTTCTTGAATTAAGAAGCGAGTTGGTTATTCAGAGTCAGCCTGTTCTCATAACTGGAATATTGAGGGTAGGGTGATCAGAGCTTTAATGAAACATAGGCTGATGATCAGATGGTGGTAACTGAAGTCTGTGTTCTTTTAAATTTGTTTTTATTGAAGTATGCACCTCTTCTTGCGAAGTGGCTTAGGCCGCATACACACGACCGGTCAAAACCGATGAGAATGGACCGAGGTTCAGTTTAATCGGTCCAAACCGACCGTGTGTATAGCCCATCGGTCTTTTGTCCTTCGGACCAAAATTTTAAAACTTGCTTTAAAATTGAACCGATGGACCGCTGACCGATCGGGCCAAACCAATGGTTATTACGTAAAAGCATCGGTTCAAAACCCGCGCATGCTCAGAATCAATGCTTGGAAGCATTGAACTTCGTTTTTTTCAGCACGTCGTGTGTTTTACGTCACCGTGTTCTGACCCTATCGGTTTTTAATTGATGGTGTGTACACACATCAGACCATCAGGCCACTTCAGCGGTGGACCGATGAAAACGGTCCGTCGGACCATTCTCATCGGATGAACCGGTCGTGTGTACAGGGCCTAAGTGGTTAGTACTTATGCCTGGCAGCACTGGGGTCCTCTGCTCAAATTCCCCATGGAGTTTGTATGTTCTTCCCGTGTTTGTGTGGGTTTCCTCTGGATACTCCGGTTTCCCCCCACACTTTAAAAACATGCCAGTAGGTTAATTGGCTCCTGTCTAAATCGGCCTTTATATATATATATATATATATATATATATATATATATATATATTTGTAAGCTCCTTGAGGACAAGGACTGATGTGAATGTACAATATGTAAAATGCTGCATAAATTGTTTATATAAATGTCTGTAATAAATGAAACCTCTGATCGTCTCTCTTTATGCTTTGCAGACGTTTAATACAGCGCTGGATAACGAAGCCAAGAAAGGTTCTTTCCCAGTTGATGTTCCATACAAGATATTCTCTAATATTGTGTCTATTCACAGCTTCCACTCCTCTTTCCTCCTCCCCGAGCTGGAAAGCAGAATGAAAGAATGGTAGGTAGCAGGACCTGGATGGGGACGCCTATGGCCCAATGTTATAACACTGATGCCCTCGCTCACATCACACAGTCTCTCTGAAGATCAGACTGGTAACTGAATATGAAATCCAAAGCTGTGCTCCACATTCAGTAACCTCCAGCAAACCTCCATGCAGGTTGATCATATAACATCCATGTAAGCTTCATCAAAGCTGAACGTGATTATAAAAACATATGAGATCTGTTTTACCTGCCAAAGGATTTATACTTTTGCCCATCCAGTCCTGATATACATTATTTTGTCCTGTGATGCCCAGTCCTAATCGCAGCACTGAACTGCTGGCACTGCAGGGGTTAGTAACTTTGAGTCTGACATTGCAATGCTTTTTCAGAATCTCCTCTCCTTCACTGGCAAAAGGTAATTTATTGATTTTGTTAAAGGTAACATGGCGAGTGGAGGAGGGGCAGATAGATGATAGAATCTTTACCCCCATTCACAGACTGTGTTGCATTCAGTGAAACCAATTAATGGACTTTTGTCAATGGAGGAGAGGGGGGCACAGGGGTGGGCCAGCAGCTTCTGAAATGCATTGCAATGTTGGACCCAAATCTATTATTGCCCGCAGTTCTGGAGGTTCACAGCTGTGGAGCGGGCATCACAGGACAGAAGATTCTTCATTACAGCCATGTAACTGCAGGAGAAGGTCAATTTTTTTTTACCTCAGACATTTAATGATGTGTTAGACTTCATGTACACTAGCAGTTCTTAAACTTGAGTTTAGAAACTTTTTTTTTTTTTTGCCAAAGCTCCTAAAGTCAGCTCCATAAAATCCTATGTGTCAATGTACACATAGGCGTTTAGGATCGTTTCGGCGCTGCTGCGGTTAGGGGAGGTTCAACCTTTTTTTATGTCACTATGTAGAGTATAAGATTCCCTATCATCTGTGCCCAGTCTTGCCACACAGAGTTAATGCAGCTCTGAGCAATCCTCTTTTATTGTTCAGTGAAAATTAAGACTTCCAGATAAAATCCTGTCTAAATACAAAGTCCATTCCTCTCTCCTTCCTTTGAGTGACAGGTTATTTACATATCTAGCTTGGACATGTTTATCATATGTTATGTTATGTTCATCATAATATGAGGTGATCCACAGTATAAAAAGTGAGAAATCCACCCCTCCCCCACATAACACATCCTGGTAATATACAATAAACTGTGGATCACCTCATATTATGATAAACATAACATATGGGTTTAAGAAGTTTTTTTTTTTACATGAGCATTTTTTCACTGATGTGTCTGTCTGTTTATAGGGAGTCAATGGAGGTCATTTAAATATGGAAATGCAGTTTCATTTGGATTTGATAGTCACAAATTGAAGTTGTTTTTTAAAACAATAAGTCAGTAGAAACAAAGACTGTAGCCGCTGAATTTTAAGAAACCAACACTCACCAGTTCATGAGTCCAGTGCTGTCTACACCTGGACCAGATCTTTGCCAGTCTTTGGTCCCCAGTGACGCCATGTTGGTAGTTGGAGCTAGCTGTGACTTCTGCTGATTTGCAGCTTGCTCCCCACTGCACATGTGCAAGATCGCGCTGCACTGTCAGTTTGGTTCCTCCTCGGTCGTGTGTAGGGGAGGCAAACCTATGTAATGTTTGCCTAGGCTTAGCGGTCATGGTTCGAAAAAGTTATCTGCTTCCGAAAAAAAAAAAAAATACGGTGGGGGGTATGATTTCCTGGGAGAATTTAAGTGAAGATCTGCTTTAATTGGGGGAAAAAAATCATATTTAGCGATTTTATGTCGTCAGCGATCCAGGGATGTATGGGTTGATGAATTCAACCCATTCCTAGGATGAACGATGTTTACAACAGTGGCAGTTAAGTGGTAACCGAGGAAATGCTTTCAATTGATTATACAGTAAGTGTTTGCATAGCCGCTATGGGCAGCTTGGGAGAAAACTTTGTTACTGGCTAGACTGTCCATCAGGTTAACACAGCGGATGATCATGTATTAAAAGCAATAATCTGTTTTATTGAATGATTTTGGCAGATCTTTGTTGTATTTTTGGTTAGAACGCAGCACTTTTCGAGCAGTCTCTGCCTCTAGCCAGCCCTGACTCTCCCAGTGTTATCCTGCAGTGTGACATCTGCAGTGGGTGGAGGTGCTGGAGAACGGGACTTGTCATCCGGCCTCAACCGATTCGTCATCCCTTTGTAGCGTTTGGGAGTGCGGGGAGGTCTGCTCTTCTGCAGCTGCATCTCCGTCTTCTGCATTGTGGGCTCAAGGCTTTTTTTGTTTTGTTTTTTAACAATTGTAATCCATAGTGATGTCTTTCAGTTGAACATTCTTTGTGGCCTTGTCTTATTTTATATGCACAGGCAGATCATAGTTGTTATTCAATTTTATTAAATTATTCTCTTTGATTTTTCTGTGATGCGAGATTTCATGTGATGAGGCACGTTTCAGTGCTTAGATTTTTTTTTTTAATCAGTTTTCATCTGTACGGTTTATCAAAGGTGTCCTTCAAATCCTTGCTGCCTCAGATAAAGAATGAACTTTGAGTAATCTGCATCTGTACTGATAAAGGCAGAAACGCCACTGATTTCGGTGTAATCTATATACTGTACATTATGGGCCAGATTCAGAAAGCCGCGCGCAAAGTTGCGGCGGCGTAACTTTTCTTATTTACATTAAGCTGCTGCAACTTAAAGCGGGGGTTCACCCTATCGACAGGAAAAAAAAAAAAAATTTTTCTTTTACCTTTAAATCAGGCACTGTAGCGCGAGCTACAGTATGCCTGTCCCGAATTTTTTCCCCCCATACTCACCTTGTAGTCGTCCATCGAAGATACCGGGGAATGGGCGTGCCTCTGGAGACGGAGGATGATTGACGGCCGGCTCTGGCGCGTCACGCTTCTCCGGAAATAGCCGAAATAGGCTTGGTCTTCACGACGCGTGCGCATAGCCTGTGCGCACGCGCCGTGAAGAGCCGAGACCTACTCCGGCTGTCTTCGGGGAGAGTGACGTGCCAGGGCCGGCCGTCAATCATCCTCCCTCTCCATAGGCACGCCCATTCCCCGCGGGAGCCGAAATCTACGATGGACGACTACGAGGTGAGTACGGGGTTAAAAAAATCGGGACAGGCATACTGTAGCTCGCGCTACAATGCCTGTCTCGATGGTAACATCATGTGGGTCAGGGTGAACTACCGCTTTAACACGCAAGTGCTGTACAGGCATACCCCACTTTTAAGTACACAATGGGACCAGAGCATGTATGTAAAACGAAAATGTACTTAAAGTGAAACAATACCTTTTTTCACTTCTAGTGTGTAGTGGGGGGTCAGGGGCTGTAGTGGGGGTGTCAGAAGCTGTAGTTGAGGTCCCAGGGGCTGTAGTGGGGGTGTCAGGGGCACACTGGAACTGGAACAGGGCGGGCTATGCTCTCGGAGCATCAGCTCCTTCTACTGTGGCTGCAAAATGTCTGTACAGTACTTGTAAGGCACTTTACATACACTCACGGGTATGTCCTTACTCGCGAGTGTATGTAAAGTGAGTGTACTTAAAGCGGGGTATGCCTGTATTCACAAAGCACTTGCGTGTTAAGTTGCGGCGGCGTAGCGTAAATTGGGCGGCCTAATTAAAAATAGGCGGGAAGGGGGCGTCTCCTATTTAAATTAGGCGCGTCCACGTGCCGAACGTACTGCGCATGCGCCGGCCTTAGAAAAATCCCAGTGCGCATGCTCCGAATTATGACAGTGTTTTCGACGTGAACGTAATCTACATAAATCCCCATTCACGGACGAGTCACGCAAACGACGTAAACATTTTCAAATTTCCCACGGTCACGACGTCCATGCTTAACATAGGATGCGCCTGCTTTGGGCAGCTTTATCTTTACGCCGGGAAAACCCTTGCGTAAACGGCGTAAAGTGACTGCGTCGGGCCCGCGTACGTTCGTGAATTGGCGTATCTCGCTGATTTACGCCGAGAATATGTAAATCAGCGAGATACACCAATTCACGAACGTACGCGGGCCCGACGCAGTCACTTTACGCCGTTTACGTAAGGGTTTTCCCGCCCCCAGCGGCCATTTTAAAATTGCAGTTAAGATCCGACGGTGTAATACAATTACGCCTGTCAGATCTTTGCTGCAAATCAGCTTATCTTGTTTTCTGCATACAGAAAAACAGATAAGCCGGCGCAAAGTGTGAGTTATGCCGGCGTATCACTGATACGCCGGCATAACTCTTTCTGAATCTGGCCCTACGTGTATAAGAGGCATATTTATATTTTTAAAGTGCTGAATGTGACATTCCCCAAACATTCTCCGCATGTGAATCTTCCAGTGGTTGATTTTCCACCAGTGAATGTTTTGTTGCAGCCACTTTGACTGTGTTAAAAATATGCCCCAAAGGTGTAACTAGCAGTCAGATTTAGGAAGTATGACACAGTGCTTCTGCTTAAAGCTGGCCATAAATTAAAGTAGAACTATAAGAAAAACCTTCCTTTTTTCTTTTTTTTCATTTTCAACTCAACGCTGAGAGCTGATTGGAGGGAAGGGACACACCCCCTGCACACAGGAACAGAACTGAGACTTTCAGTCAGCAGGAGGTCCCTCCCCTGTCACCTTTTTTCTCTTGGTGTCAGGAAAACTTGTCAGAAGTGATTCATGCTTATAGCAGAGGAACGAAGCAGCAGAGAGAAATTACACTTAGTGCTCAATTGAGACAAGTACGCACTATAGAGGGAAATGCTTTGTTCATATTTCATGTCTGAGGTTTACAATCACTTTAAAGCTCAGAGGGCAGCACTATTTACCAAATGTCCATCAGACAGTCTTGATTTCCAATGTTATTTGTAGACGGTTTCTCATGTGTTCATACTGTACTGTCAGGTGCAACAATCCGCGGATTGGAGATATATTACAGAAGTTAGCGCCATTTCTGAAGATGTATGCTGAGTATGTAAAAAATTTTGATAACGCCATGGAAACGGTGAAAACGTGGATGGAGCGGTCTACGCAATTTAAACATGTAGTGGAGGAAATCCAGGTGAGGATTTGTCTGACCATATAACCTTATCCAAATACAATTTTAAAACTGACCTCCAGCCTTCCCTTCAGTCTTGCAGTTGTACAGCCCCCCCCTTGTAGAAAAATTGCTTCTGATTTCACTGCACACTGAGAGCTTCTCACAAAGTGCATTAGAAGCTGAAGCAAGTCAGATGGAGCTCACCTTATTTCCTGGCTGGAGGTTGTTAAGCATCATCTAGCCCTTTCTGCCCCACCTGCACAGCCCCTGGCCCACACCTTTTATTCATTGGATTTCAGTTATGTCAATTGAGGCTCAGAACTACATGTGGATGTTGCCTATGGGAGTCTACATGCAAATGCAGCCTGACAAGGAACATCCACTCCTCCCATAACCAAATTTTTTATCCCCGTCATGAGAAGACCATGATTATTGTTAGCAGCAATAACAGCCACTAGGGATAATCACAAGTAAATCCGGGCTGATTGTACCCAAGTTGATCGATCAACTTGGTACAATCAGCCTACCCACGCAGTTCGAATTTCTGCCGGTTCCTGCTGAACCGGCCAAGATTCGAACCTTTCATGACCGGCCTTACAAAAGAAAAGAGAATAAATATATACTGTGAAAATTTGAAAAAAATAACATAAAGAATGTAGAATAAATATATGTTCCTTCCAGAAAAACATTAAGCAATAATTGTATACATTTTTGGGCAATTTTTACCCGCTTTAACCTGTGAGCTCAGTCCCTTCCTATGGGGGACATACAATTTTACACATAAAAACTGACCCCTTTTATGTGGAAGGCGACAGCTCCAGATCCCCAAGGCTGTGCCTCTGCATCCTCATTTGTGCTCTTGCCGACTAGTGCCATCTAGTGTTGATAATTGAAATGGCATGGTGCGTTTGTACAGTATTAATATTTGTAAGTGGGATTGTAGATTTTTTGAAAGTATGTAGCCAACCAGAACCCTTTTTGTATTCCTCTAAGGATATTGCTGAGAGGTGATTGGTTGCTTTGGGTCACTGGACCTGCCTGCAGTGTGTACTGTGTTATGAAATAAAGTCGTTGATCTGAAGTTCTGCATGTCTTTTTTTAGAGGGAAGGAAAATGTGGAAGTTTAACCCTTCAGCACCATATGTTAGGGCCTGTTCAGAGGATCCCGCGATATGAGATGCTTCTTAAAGATTACCTCCGCAAACTGCCGCAAGACTCGTTCGACAGGACGGATTCCGAAAGTAAGATTTTGTACTGACAAATGTTTTTGTTTTATTCATTTAAAGCAGTGGTCTCAAAGTACCGGCCCGCGGGCCATTTGCGGCCAGCGGACCAGTTATAAATGGCGCCATCTGGTGGTGAGCCGTTGGTATTACAAGTTATTACCACCAGATGTGAGCTGGCGCCATCTGGTGGTGGCCGTTGGTATTACAAGTTAAACAGCAATTCTAATGTCATTTTACACTATTTTCACTGCCATCTTCTTCCCTCTAATTAGAACCCCCAAACATTATATATATTTTTTTATCCTAACACACTAGAGAATAAAATGGCGATCGTTGCAATACTTTTTGTTACGCCGTATTTGCGCAGCGGTCTTACAAGCGCACTTTTTTGGGGAAAAAATACACTTTTTTTTTAATTAAAAAATAAGACAACAGTAAAGTTATCCCCATTTTTTTTAATATTATGAAAGATAATGTTACGCCGAGTAAATTCATACCCAACATGTCACGCTTCAAAATTGCGTCCGCTTGTGGAATGCCGACAAACTTTTTTACCCTTTAAAATCTTCATAGGCGACGTTTAAAAAAATCTACAGGTTGCATGTTTTAAGTTACAGAGGAGGTCTAGTGAAATTCTAGAGAATTTTTGCTCTCGCTCTACCAATCGCGGCGATACCTCACATGTGTGGTTTGAACACCGTTTACATATGCGGGCGCTGCTCGCGTATGTGTTCGCTTCTGCGCGCAAGCTCGTCGGGACGGGGTGCGTTTTCTGGCTTCTAACTTTTTTAGCTGGCTCCTAGATTCCAAGCAAATTTGTCAAACCCTGACTTACACCAGTGCTGGTGGTAATAATGCGCTCGCTGACACCAGTGCTGGGGGTTAATAATGTGTTCGCTGACACCAGTACTGTTGTTTTTGAAGTTTGAATGTTTGCATGCGGCCCCCCATGGCATATGAAAACTTGTCTTGTGGCCCTCAGGTAATTTGAGTTTGAGACCCCTGATTTAAAGGTACTCGCTATTTTTTGTTAAACATCCTGCCTGCGTTTGAAGCCACCTCCTGTTTTATTGTGGTCACACACGCTTTATTTTTTTTTTTCATCTAATCGATGTGGGATTCATTCAAAATGGTGGACGCCGTCAACTGTTGAACAGACAGAACTTTTGATTGCTCGAATCGATCTAAACAGAATCGAAATCAAACGGAGTCAATCGGCCAGAACAGAGGATGATAGATCGTTTTGCATCACTCTGCAGCGCTGAGATACTTTTGCTTATTGATACGATCGTGTTTTGATCAATCCGATTATTAGATTTATAAACCTATTAAAATAAACCAACTATTCTGCGCTTCATACGCAAAAGCAGCTAACAAAAAGGAACGATATATGAAGTCCTTATTAAAATCGATTGTGAATTGCATCACTTTAAAATCAGTCGAAGTATATGTGTGTGTTATATGTACGTATTAAAGCACTGCGAATGATTGCGGTTACATTGTGGAAACTGAGATGCAGGCAAAAATTTACAATCGTAAGTTACATTAATGTATTAAATATTAAACAATATCACTTTCTGCATGTGGCATATCGATGGAATGGGTTGCCGACTATAGATCAATTATTTATATTGGAATTGATCCATACAGAAAATAAATTGATAATTTGATAACATGTATGACCAGCATTACCTGAAAATATCATTCCAGACTCAGAGTGCCATCAACTGGTGAAATGTGGCATTGCAGCCCATTCTCTGTGTAGTGGAGATGGCGTATAAGAGTCTTATTTGACATGAGGACAGATTTTTTTTTTTTCAGTCCAAGAATCTGTTTTCAGTGTGACTTTACTCGGAAACCATTGCATGACATTTTGTTTCAGTGTCTGTACTGATTGCAGTCCCTTTTTCCTTTTAGAGTCGCTAGAAATTATTTCTACTGCGGCAAGTCACTCCAACACAGCGATCAGGAAAATGGTGAGTGGATTATCATTGCATTATGTTTCCATAAGACCTGCATATGTATACTACTCACAGGGACATGTGTACATAAAGCATCAATAGATATACTGGCCTATGTTTAATATGTGTACTGAACTACAACTGTCATATAGTTAGAGTGATACTATAGGTTCACGTTTAAAAAATATCAAACATATCATACTTACCTCCACTGTGCAGCTCGTTTTGCACAGAGTGGCCCTGATCGTCCTGTTCTGGGGTCCTACGGCGGCTCTCGTGACTTCTCCCCACAATAGATAACCCCCTCTGGGAAGCTCTCTCCCTAGGGCGTTACCTTGTGGGCGCGCTCCCGTTTCATAGACTCTGCATACATAACCTCCGAGCATATGCCCCCAGTGACCTCGTCATTGGATTTGATTGACAGCAGCGGCAGCCAATGGCTGCGCTGCTATCAATCTATCCAATACAGAGCAGAAAAAACGTGGGGAGAACTTACCTGAGCCCACGGAAGTTCGGGGGTCAGGTAAGTAAAGCGGGGGCTCGGGAGGGCCAGACAGCGCAAGGTGTTTTTTCACCTTAATGCATAGCATGCATTAAGGTGAAAAAACATGAGGCTTTACAACCCCTTTAAGCACATTACTAGGCCAAAATTTGAGACATGTAGTTTGTTGGCAGCTGGGGACTCGCAGTTTTTACAGTATATATAAAGCATGGATGTTTAAATCTCTGATTAACTTATATCTGCAAATTGTATACTGCAAACTGGAAGAGTAGGGAGGATTGGCATTGTCCTTGTTTTTTGTAGATATGAAGGTGTTAGGATGGTTTGCAAACACAATCTAGCCCTACATCTTAAAATCTCTGATCCATCTCCTCTACTATTAAAGTATGTTCAAATCCAAAACCATTTAAATAATGTAGGGAAGGGTTAAATCCCTTGTGTTTTTTTTTCTGGCTGTGCCCCATGCGAGAGATTATCCTTAATTTCCTGTCCTGGAGACACAACAGGAAGTGAGAGGAAATCTTTTCAAAGTGACATTTGTTATCAGAACCAGTGTCCTCATTGGAAGATTTCACCTCAATTTCTGTTTTGATGGCAACTGTAAATTATTGCATTTCCCATCCCACCTTATATCCCAGTGACAATGGTCACCAGGGAAAATTACAGGACACAGACCGCAATAAAAACCTGTCGGAGGTTATAATCCCTCATTGTTTAATACAAAACTTGTATAAATACAAAACAACTATTTTTTTTAGATATACATTAACTTACCAACTTGAAGCAAGAGACTATGGGGAAGATTTACGAAAACTGGTGCCCATAGAATCTGGTGCAGCTTTGCATAGTAACTAGGGTTGTCCCGATACCTTTTTTTTTAGGACTGAGTACAAGTACCGATACTTTTTTTCAAGTACTCGCCGATAACGAATACCGATACTTTTTTTTAAATGTGTCCCCAAATGCAGCCATGTCCCCCCCCATATATGCAGCCATGTCCCCCCCCATATATGCAGCCATGTCCCCCCCCATATATGCAGCCATGTCCCCCCCCATATATGCAGCCATGTCCCCCCCCATATATGCAGCCATGTCCCCCCCCATATATGCAGCCATGTCCCGCCCCATATATGCAGCCATGTCCCCCCCATATATGCAGCCATGTCCCCCCCATATATGCAGCCATGTCCCCCCCATATATGCAGCCATGTCCCCCCCATATATGCAGCCATGTCCCCCCCATATCCAGCCCTGTCCCCCCCCATATATGCAGCCATGTCCCCCTTACCATACATGCTGCCGCATTCCCGCTGCCGTGCCGCATCCCCGCTTGGTTAATACGGGCGGGGAACATTACAGCTTTCATTTGAATAGCTGTAGTCTTTCGCGCCGCGCTGCGTATAGACACTCCCCCTTGCTCGGGATTGCACAGTTCACCCCAGTAAGGGGGAGTGTCTATACGCGGCGCGGCGGGAAAGACTACAGCTATTCAAATGAATGCTGTAATGTTCCCCGCCCGTATTAACCAAGCAGGGATGCGGCCGGATGTGGCGTAGCGGCGGGATGCGGCGGCCACAGCGAGGGGGGTATTCTATTTCGGTATCGGGTGTATTTGCGGGAGTACGAGTACTCCTGCAAATACTCGGAATCGGTCCCGATACCGATACTAGTATCGGTATCAGGAACACCCCTAATAGTAACCAATCAGCTTCTAGGTTTTAGCCCTTGTTCACACTGAAGGCGGGTTTGAAATCGTTCAGCTGAACTCGCAAGATTTCAAACCCACATTTCAGTGTGAGTTCGAGGACATTTTTTAAAGACACCTGTACGGGTTCATGCACAGACGTCTATTGAAATCGCCCCTGAAGTCGCCAAAAGAAGTGCAGGAACTACTTTTGGAAATCGTTGCGGCGCCACACAGGAGGGGTCAAACAGATTGGGACGGTGCCCTTGCTGGCAAAAGGCTGCAATTTGTCATGCGATTTGACATATCAAATCGCTCCAATGTGAACGGGGGCTTATTGTTAAAGCTTAAATGAACAAGCTGAAGTAAGAAGCTGATTGGTTATTATGCACAGATGCACCAGATTCTGAGTGCTCCAGTTTAAGTAAATCTCCCTCGTGGTCGAATCCTAATTGTTTTGATCATTGTTTATATCACATGCTGTTAAATGGTATAGAAGTTTTTTTTTTTTTTTCTATGCTTTGATTTTCTACTAGTCCCTTAAGGTATCACACAGATTAGGCATTCTATTCAGTTACATCTTTTGTGCTGATGTCTTAGGAAAATTTGAAGAAGCTGCTGATGGTGTATGAAATGCTGGGAGAAGAAGAAGACATTGTGCACCCTTCCAACGAGTTTATAAAAGAAGGACAGATCATGAAACTTGCGGCTCGCAACACATCAACCCAGTACAGGCATCTTTTCCTGGTATGTCCTGTTCCTTAAAATGTACCTTTGGGATAAATAGGAGTTCCATATAATGTTTAACATCCCAGCTTGGTTGATCTCATGCCTTCAATACCAGGAGCTTAAACATGTTTTCTCTACAGCACATATGTTACATCCAGTGCCAGCATGTACAAAGACAAATGGTGAATAGTTGAAAAAATATGGCACCCCCAGCATCACTTTACATTGGCATTACCCAGCTGATCCTGGCAGCCAGTTATAAACAGACCTCAAATGTTAGGAAAAAGCCTTTTTTAATCTTTTTTTTTATTTTTTATTAATGACTCTCTTGTAGTTCAACAACATGTTGCTGTACTGTGTGCCAAAGTTCCTGGGTGGGGGGAAGTACAGTGTCCGAACAAAAATCGGTCTGGAGGGGATGAAGGTGGTGGAGACGCAAAACGAAGATTATCGACACACGTTCCAGATCTCCGGTAAAGAGAGAACACTGGAGCTGCAGGCTGGGTAAGAACAGAATATATATTTTGTCTATGCTGCAGCAAGTTGCAATGCATTCCAGCACCTTGGAATGCACTGTACTCCATTGTAACTTGTCCTGTTGTTGTTTTTTTTTTTTTTTTATCTGCGCATAACAATGAGCATGTTGTTATGAACTGAATAAAAACAAAAGTGTTGCGCTTAATACATAAGTAATGAAATAAACACAATCAGTCCATGTGTCTTCAAAATGGCGTCAGTGTAATGCCTTCAAATGGTGAAAATTTCAGGGATACTTCATTCAAATCCTCCACCTTGTGATTACACCACCACCATAGATACGGATGTACTCTTACCGGAGAGTATTGCCCACCTATTACGGGGGGTCAAATAGGGCTCATGTATTTCATACACTCCATCCACGGACGGTCACTCTCCACACCGAAGGCAAGGGGGATCATTCCATTGTCACATGAAAAACGATACTCCTCTTTTTGATGTCAGGTGGCCATTGTACCTAACATTCAGTTTGTAAGGTACAATGGCCACCTCACATCAAGAAGAGGAGCATCGTGCAGAGAGTGACCGTGGATAGAGTCTATGAGATACGAGAGCCCTATTTAAACCCCCGTAATAGGTGGTCAATACTCTCCGGTAAGAGTACATCCTGATCTATGGTGGTGGTGGAATCACGAGGTGGAGAAATTGAATGATAAGTATCCCTGCACTTTTCACCACTTGAAGGCATTACACTGATGCCATTTTGAAGACACATGGACTGATTGTGTTTATTTCATTACTTCTGTATTAAGCGCAACACTTCTGTTTTTATTTATATCTCACGTCAGTGGTGCAGCTTATATACTGTATATATTACTCAAATGTATTTCAGAAGAGCAGTTTTTTCTTTCTATTTTTCACTTTGGTATGAACTGAAGCCATAGGGCAAACTACGGCCCTCCAGTTGTTCAAGAACTACAATTCCCATCATGCCCAGTCATGTCTGTGAATGTCAGCGTTTTACAATGCCTCATGGGATGTGTAGTTCTACAACAGCTGGAGGGACGTAGTTTGAGGATCCCTGCCATAGGGTATAGGGCAATTTGCCTTAATGTGTTGGGACTGCATTGTGTTGCAGCTACCTGTGTGAGTGAGCCCCGAGTAGCTGTAACACAATGCAGTCCCAACCCATGCTTGTCCTAAGGGATCCACATTACAGAATATACACACAGATTGTAAAACAGTTCACTACTCATTTATAATGGTGCAATAACATCAATTGAATCATATCATATGAAAATTATTGATAATAAGAAAAGCTACTACGTAATCATCACTGTTCAATTACAAAATTACTAAATGCGTTGTACATGGCCTGTAGCACTTTGACAGCTACACTCTGGTAAATGAGCAAGGTACTTACAGGAAAGGCTTGAAGCCAAGTGCCTCAGGCCGGGGGGAGAGGTGGCATTAAGAATATATATATATATATATATATATATATATATATATATATATATATATATATATATATATATATATATCCACCTAGCTTCCCTCTGTAGTAATTTCCTGTCAAAATTCCCACATCTTGGGTCCTCAAGGACCCTTCCTTAAAGCAGGAGTTCACCCGAAAAAAATGTTTTAACATTAGATTCATGCTCATTTTGTCAAGGGGAATCGGGTAGTTTTTTTAAAAAATGAAGCAGTACTTACCGTTTTAGAGAGCGATCTTCTCCGCCGCTTCCGGGTATGGTCTTCGGGACTGGGCGTTCCTATTTTGATTGACAGGCTTCCGACGGTCGCATACATCGCGTCACGAGTAGCCGAAAGAAGCCGAACGTCGGTGCGGCTCTATACGGCGCCTGCGCACCGACGTTCGGCTACTTTCGAAAAATCGTGACGCGATAGATGGGACCGTCGATAAGTACTGCTTCGTTTTTAAAAAAACTACCCGATTCCCCTTGACAAAACGAGCATGAATCTAATGTTAAAAATTTACAATTCCGGGGTGAACCTCCACTTTAAGCCACAAACTGGACTATAGAGGTGTCGTGATTATGTTTCCGGGCTACATGTCTACCTATCGGTGTGTATATAATAGTTTATTTCTAATATAATAAATGTGGTCATATATTCTCCTCCAAGAGTTTTTAATTGATTTGCCGACATATAAAACCAAACATTTACAAACCATAATATAAATTACGCCTTTAGTTTGGCAATTCACATATTGCTTCTTTTTGTGAGTACATCCATTCGGAAACACTAAGGAGGTCCACGCCAGGATCCACTGATGGTAAACACATGATCCACATTTATATGTGCCCTTTCTATTGTCCTCTGTACGAGGTACCTCTACAAACTTTTGACCAATTGGTCCTTAAGTGATCTTGCTTTCTTATACGTTTTGTGGGTATTCTGTACTTCCTGAATATAGGGCTTTGAAGCCGCGTAGATGTAAACCGGCACTTAACCATAAGGATAAGGAAATCAGGCCGAAGAAACAAAACTAAATCATAGAGGTGAATAGAAGAAGAATTTCTGGCTAAGTAGTAGGCATCTTGTAGTTTCTTCTTTTATCCAGAGCTTTTGAAATTGTAAAACAGAATCCTTTAAAATGAGCCAAAGTCTGCTATTACTTCTCTGATGCAACATTCACACAAGCCCTAGCACTACCATTGGCATATTTACGTGGTGTTCTCCTGGGTTCAGCATCTTGTACCGTCATGATTGGCCTACCTGAAATGGTATAACTCCTATACAGCACCAAGGCATGCTGAGGATTTACACAAAATTGTGCCGCTCAGTGTACATTCTAAAGACCACCATACATGGCTCGCTGTTTGTTTTTTTTCGTTCAGCTTGTAAGCTAATTGAAAAAAAACTGATCAATTCTCTGTTCACACTGACAGCGTGGATGGAGAAATCTCCCCAGCTATTGTTTTCAGACGGCTATGGTACGCATTTCTGCCTGAATACACTGCAGGTAATAGGATGCAGTTACAGTTCGGCTAATATTTTTTTTTTTTCACTTGGTTTTGTCAATCTGAAATCAACTTTTGTTAAGCCGGGTGGTGCTTGTATGGTTACCCACAGCTTACATTTTGGTTGATTCAGCAAGAATTGGCCACAATCTGAGCCGTCTTTTGGGGACCTTTACAGCCAGTTCATCTGTGTGGTGTGTTTTTGGCACATTGTGTTTTAGGTGTGTTTTACACACTGTTTTGGCATGCTACCAATAAACCCTATAGAAGCCACAGGTGTGAATAGGACCTTGAGGCTGGGTTCACACTATACTACACGACAGCAGTACGACTTTCATCCTACTTTGCTCTGCGACATCTGTCCTACATCGGTCCTACATCCATCCGACTTTTATGAACAGGATACTACTTTGATCCGACTTTGTGATAGTCTGACTTGTTCTTTGACCAATCAAAACAATCCCAGAGTGAGATAAATTCCTTTTACTGCTGCTGTAATCACATGTCGGATGTCAAAAGTCGGATGGTAAGGACAAGGATCCTACTTTGGTCCGACTTCAATGATATTCAATGGGCTAAGTAGGATCAATGTCGGAACCAAAGTAGTACAGGGAGCGTTTTCAAAGTCAGACCGACTTGTGTCGGACCAGTTAAGACGGCTCTCATAGGAAAACATTGATTTTCACACGTCATGCGACATTAGCTCCTAATGTCGGAGCGTTTGTTGGACTAGTGTGAACCCGGCCTCAGGCCAATGGCCAATGCTTTTTTGGTCCTACTTTTCTTCTAGGTCAGAGGCGTGCACTTATTTCTGCACTCCTGTTACCTAGAATCAACTGAAAACAGGCTAAAGCCCACTATCAGCTAAGGTTACAGAACTGCTCTAGAAGTTTCCCGACCATATTGCCGGGATCCACTCAGCTGCCTAACTGATAGCTGGCTCCGGGTCTCGGCATTGAGGTGAACATGTATGTTTGTTGTTAGGTTTTTTTTTTTTTTTCATTCCCATACTTCATTTATCAGAGTGAACTGACCCTATGAAATGACCATAGTGTAATAGATTACAGGGTAATAAAAAAGGAAAAGAAAATTTGGTAGTGAGGCCCACAGTTGCTTATATAGCAAGGCGTTTATTTTGTAATTTATTCATTACAGGCATTTATGTTATATTTAAGTTTATATAACTTTCAATACTGATTTTTTTTTTTTTTTTTATAGTTCAGAGCAAATCAAAGAAGAATGGATTAAGGTATTTTTGCATTTATTTATTTTTTTGCATGCTAGTCTCATATCGAAAATGAAGAGGTTACACACCATTTACAAAACTTCTTGTACAACAGAATAGCTAATGACAGAAGTGATGTGTTATGTATTGTATTTTCGGAGAAATACTGAACTGATTAAATGAAAATCGTACGATCTGGTATCGTACAAGAAAAATCTTCCTGTGTGTCCCTTTGGATAATTTTGAATAAACTGTCATGATCGGCTCTCAAAAGCTGTGTACGAACGATCAGATTATATGAAGAGCGCTTCGAAAGTGGGATTTTTTTGTACAGTTTTCTGATTGTGTGTACTAGGCTTAAAGGGGTTGTAAAGGTTTGTTTTTTTATTTTCTAAATAGGTTTCTTAAAGCTAGTGCATTGTTGGTTCACTTACCTTTTCCTTCGATTTCCCTTCTAAAAGTTTTTTTTTCTTTGTCTGAATTTCTCACTTCCTGTTTCTCCTCAGTAAGCTTTCCCCCATCATCCGAGCGGTGGTTAGTCAGCCAGAACAGCTTACTGAACAGCTTACTGAGGAGGAACAGGAAGTGAGAAATTCAGACAAAGAAAACAAAGAAAAAAAACACTTGGGCCCAGATTCTCGTAGGAGTTACGCCGGCGTATATCCAGATACGTCGTTGTAACTCTGAGTGTGAGGCGTCGTATCTATGCGCCTGATTCTTAGAATCAGTTACGCATAGATTTGTCTTACGCCGGTCGGATCTAAGTCTCTTACGCCGTCGTATCTAGGTTGCATATTTACGCTGGCCGCTAGGTGGCGCTTCCGTCGATTTATGCGTCGAATATGGTAATGAGCTAGTTACGCCGATCCTCAAACGTACGTGCGTCCGGCGTATTTTTTTACGTCGTTTTCCGTAAGGCTTTTTTGGGCGTAAAGTTACCCCTGCTCTATGAGGCGTACCAATGTTGGGTATGGACGTCGGAACAGCGTCTAATTTTTCACGTTTTACGTCGTTTGCGTAAGTCGTCTGTGAATGGGGCTGGACGTAAGTTGCGTTCACGTCGACTAGGCATTGAGCGGGCGCAATTTAATTTGAAAATTCGACGTGATACTGAGAATGCGCGCGCATGCGCTGTTCGATAAAAGCGTAATTTATGTGGGGTCACATAACATTTACATACAACACGCCCCCTACCAGCCTAGTTTGAATTAGGCGGGCTTATGCCGTATCAGATACACTACGCCGCCGTAACTTAGAGCGGAAGATGTTTCTGAATACGGGACCTGCCGCTCTAAGTTACGGCGGCGTAGTGTATCTGAGATACGCTACGCCCGCCTAAAGATAGGCGTTTTTCTGAGAATCTGGGCCTTAGAAGGGAAATTGAAGGAAAAGGTAAGTGAACCAACAATGCACTAGCATAAAGGAACCTATTTAGAAAATAAAAAACAAACCTTTACAACCCCTTAAAGTCGCTGAGGAAGGTTGGATGAATAGTGAAACGTATTCAATATTACAAAACAAGTAAAGTTGAATATATGTAAAGTTGGGCATTCACTAGTAGATTTTCGAACGAGCCACTAAACAAAAATTTGTATGTAAAATCTCAGTACATTTGATAGCTTAAAAAAATGCCATTTAAAAGTACTTCAAAAGTTTGTTTGCTTTTAACAATTCATTTTGGAACGAATAGATTTTACTGAATGACAACCACATATACTGTACACTGTTAGAAATTTGTTCAAGAAATTTTTTTCATGCTGCATCACTGTAGTCAAAAACAAATGTCACTAAAGATTAGAAAATCAAACAAACACTTTTAAAGTGGTTGTAAAGGCTGAAGGTTTTTTTACCTTCTGTGTGTCACCCACCCCCCCCCCACCCCCCCCTAATACTCACCTGAGCCCCTTATTGATCAAGCAATGTGCACGGCAGCCTTGGCTGTCTCAGGTCTTTCTCCTCATTGGTTTACACAGTAGTGGGAGCCCACTGCTGTCAATCAAAGGCAGTGAGCCAATGAGGAAAGGGGGGGGTGGGTCTGAGCTGCAGCTCTATGTTTCTTATGAATGCATAGAGTGGGGCTCGGGAGTGAGCACACACCAGTGCCCCCATAGTGAGCGGCTTGCTATTGGGGGCACTGGTCAAGGTGGAGGAGCCAAGAGCGCCAGCGGGGGACCCGAGAAGAAGAGAATCTAGGCTGCTCTGTGCAAAGCTATTGCACAGAGCAGGTAACTAGAACATTATTTTATTTATTTTCTTTTTAAAACAAATTTTAATACCACTTTAAAACACAGAATGTCAAATGAAATTCTACTAGTGTATAGCCAGCTACTACTAGCATTACTGTGACTTGGATAGATGAGAATCTCCACAGATAACTTCTAGCTTGGCTCATCAAAGGGCAAACACAAGAGACCAAAAAAGGTTTTTTATCCTGTCCTCTTTATTATATTATTATCCCGGATTTATATAGTGTCAATTGTTTGCGAAGTCCTCTTGCTATTTTCCATGAGATCCCTTGGTCAGGAGGGTCTTTAGGTGCCCCTAGATAAGTCTCCCAATATGCATATTTAGATTTATATGTCAGCATTATTGCTTGAACCTTGAATCTGAATCGTGGGCATATATAAAAGAGACAAATTGATGCCGTTGGCCGTAAACAAGCAGCACAAGTACCTGAATCTGGCTAGGTTTTAGACTCTTAAGCTGGGGATACATGCCAGCTGAATGAAAAAAAAAAGAACGGATTCCCCCATCCAAACAAGTGAGGTGGATGGAGGAATCCTCCCCGCTGCGACATTGTATTCTGATAGTAGGGAGACTCCCTGCTGTCAGAATACACTGATTGGCGCCTGCCGCCAATTTGCTGCAGATGCTGATCTTGAAAGTTTTCCAGCGTGGCCGCTCAACAGAAGTCGATCTGCCGATTGACTTCTGTTGAACAGGAAGGGCCACACACACAGATCAACATGTTCAATCTGTGAGTACAGGAGCACTCAGACTGGAGAGGGAAGTGCAGGATTGGAAGCCAGTTAGATGTGCTGCATGCAAATGTGTTCACAAGGAACATTCTGATAGGAGGGGGGAGCAGAAGGATGACCTCCTCTGTCTGCTGCTACTCCTAACACTTGAGTTGGCAGAATGGGGAAAGAGAGAAGACACCACGGACTGTATTCCTTTAAAGTAAGTGTGTGTGAGGGTTATGTAAATCTCGGAACTGGGTGGACAGAAATAAAAATCAGTTGTCAGGTAAAACGGCACACATATATGCATTGCATCTATATTTTCTTAGCTGTTTGCCTGGAGTTCAGCTTTAAGGTGTTTTTTGCTTTAAATGCAGGCTTTGAACGACGCCGCTGCAAACTTCCAGCAGAGGAATGAGACTTTCCTGATTGCTAAAAAACTGGAGGAGGCTCCTCTGGAGGTTCCGGTGAGTTGTGACTTGTCATTTATTGTAGGTGTGTTTACCTTGTCTGTTAAGCTCCCTTTCACACTGAGGCACTTCTTAACTGCTCATAAATTACTGAGCGCTTTTGAGGCATTTGCGGTGCACTTTTAAAGGACACGTGACTCAAAAAACATCTCCAAAAACCATTTGAGGTGCTTTTCAGGCACTTCCCATTCATTTCAATGGAGAGGGGCATTTTTGAAGCTCTCCAAAGATGTTGCATGCCAGATTTAATTTTCACTGCACTGCCAGCGCACCGCCTCAATGTGAAAGCATTCATTGATTTTAATGGGAAGCGTTTTTCAGGAGCTTTTCATGCTCTTTTTTTAATGCCAAAGGGCTTGATAAACTTGGTGTGAAAGGGCTCTGAATGACGCATGAGAATGCCAGGGCCAGTTTGTGAAGGAAATACTGTGCCTTATATTTGAGCAGTAGTGTTTAAAAATAAAATGGAATTTCCCTTTTGTTCAGATAAGAGGAAGTTAGTTTGTTTTTCACTCTTACTCTTTATGGTAACAGTGGGCAGCTTGTAGGTGTTGGCATGCATGTGTTTTACTTTAACTCCCAGATGTGAATTTGGCATTGCAGTGAGATCATGTCCAGTCATTACCCAAATGTACTGCCAAACCTTCCCCCTCCTCCTCTCTAGAATATTTCAGCATTTCTTTCCTTTTACATTATACCTGTAGTCAGGGCTTTTTTTCAGGGGGAACTTGGGGGAACTCAGCTCCACCACTTCTGGCTCAGACCCTTTGGTGTCTGCTCTTCACAATCACTTGTAAACACAGAAGTCTGGTTTCTGTGTTTACAAGTGACAGCTCTGCACTCTGTGTGTAACCCCCCTGAACTCTGCACTCTGTATGTAATGCAATCCTGATATTTAATGCCCCTTTAAGACCTTTCCACTGTTTGTGAAATCTGAATGGGTTTGTGGTTGAGTTCCTGCACCTATTTTCTGAGAAAAAAAGCTTTGCCTGTAGTGATAAACTGCTTTTATTTCTCCCTATAACATCATATACAAGCCTGGGCAAATTCTTGTAGAGACAGCTGTAGGAGGTCAATTCCTATTGACTTAGACATGCCCCTAAAACTACATGTCCCAAGAGCCCTTACGCTACACACACTTTACAGGCAAGCTCTTGAGAGTCAAGGCAGCAGCACTTTTATATAAAAAAAATGAATGCATGCATGTGGAGAGGGACAGAGCGGAATGGTTTCCAAAGTTCTGTAGTCCAGCAGGCGGGCTGACAGATTTACTAAAACTGGAGGGTGCAAAATCTGGTGCAGCTCTGCATGGTAGACAACCAGCTTCTAACTTCAACTTGTTCAATTTAGCTTTGATAAAAAAAAAATGGAAGCTGCTTTACTATGCAGAGCTGCAATAGATTTTGCACTCTCCAGTTTTAGTAAATCAACCCCACTGTGTTGTCCATCTCTTCAGGAACTTATGTACTCGTCGGATTTCTGACAGATAAGTATTTTTTCTGTGCTGACAACATTGTAAAGGGATAAAATATTGGGGTGCATGTAGTACATGGATGGAATTAGGAGACTTATTTGCATAAATTATCAGCACTATATCAATACCTGTAATAAGAAAAAATAAATATAAATTCTTCCTATTTCACAGATGTTAGATTAAACAGGAAGTGGAAGAAAGATCTCAAATTTTTGTCTATTTAATGGATGTCAGAAACTACAAAAAGTAAAAGGAAATCAACCCCAACAGGCAACAGTAATAGAAACTAAGGGGGTAATCCACAAAAGGGATACGCCGGCGTATCTACTGATACGCCGTCATATCCCTGTTTCTATCTTTGGAACTGATCCACAGAATCAGTTTCACATAGATAGGGAGAAGATCCGACATGTGTAAGGGACTTACACTGTCGGATCTTAGGATGCAGTACGGCAGCCGCCGCTGGGGGCATTTCTCGTCGAAATGCCGCTTCGGGTATGCAAATTAGCACTTACGGAGATCCACGATTTACGCTTCGTTTTTTCTCCGTAAGTATTAGTTTGCCGTCGCAATATTAGGGCTGCTTTTACAAGGCCTAAACTGTTTAGGCCTTGTAAAAGTAGACCCTTCTATCCCGCGTCGCTGTCTTTTTTTTTTTTTTTCGCCGCAACTCGTATTTTTTTTCTTTACGCCCGTCGCGATTCTCAAAACCCTGCGCAACGTAAAACCACGCAAAGCACGTCGGGAAAATGACGTCGGGAGCATGCGCAGTACGTCCGGCGCGGGAGCGTGCCTAATTTAAATGGGACTCGCCCCATTAAATTAGGAACGCCTTGCGCCGGCCGGATTTAAGTTACACCGCTCAAAATTTCTAGCTAAGTGCTTTGTGGCGGTGTAACTTAAATGGAAAAAGTTACGTTGCGCCGGGTTTTTGAGGATTAGGCCCTAATATTCTAGTGAAGAGGTAGGAAGGCTGAGGACCTCTGTTGGGATTCATTGTGGTCTGTGTCTCCATAAGGGATATTTTCCCTCCCTTCCTTTCTAGATGTCAGATGTCAAATGGGGCAGAAAGAAAATCTCTTGTTTGGGGACACACTACGTAGGGCGCTAACCCTTCTCCATTCTATCCTAATGGGGGGAAAAAACTTTTTTGCTGGAACATAACTTTTTAATCCTACCAGTCAGGTCTGACTGACTGAAAACATTTATTCTCTGTTGGAGCTGAAGTTTATATTAGCAGTTATTGGTTAGAGAAGTTGTAGTGAAAAATAGGTACACAATGGAGTTAATTTACTAAAACTGGAGAGTGCAAAATCTGGTGCAGCTCTGCATAGTAGCCAATCAGCTTCTAACTTCAGCTTGTTCAGTTTTTGACAAGAAAAAAACTGGAAGCCGATTCTTTTCTATGCAGAGCTCCACCAGATTTTGCATTCTAGAGTTTTAGTACATTGACTCGATTTGTCCACTAGAGGGAGAGTTACTAAATCTGTGCAAAAAGCATTCATGTAAAAGTAACATTTTTGTAAAGTAATATAATTCTCTGCTCATTGTGGAGACGTGTGCTGTATTTTGCACATTGACATGTTGTGTTAAGGCACAACATGGGAACAAAACTCCACCCGCTAATCTTTTTACACAATGCACCACAACTGTTTATGCCGTGTAGTGTGCTGCAGTGAAGGTCCGTTGGCGCAAAGTGTATAATGTGTTTGGGAGCCACATTGCAATAAAACCACCATGTAGCTGCATTGCATAGGAGGTCTAAAGATGCTTCAGCATTCATCATATTTCATACCTGCATCTACAAGCTTTATCCTAATACTGTGTCATCTTGTATTCCAGAGTGCTGAGCTGGGACTCCGAGCGCCACGGTGGATCCGGGACAATGAGGTGACAATGTGCATGAAATGCAAGGAGCCATTTAATGCCCTGACACGGAGGAGGCACCACTGCCGGGCCTGTGGCTATGTATGTTATAAAGTGAAATTCTGTATTTATTTAATCAGTATACGTCAGTTATTTTTGCATTTCTTAGCTGGTGTCTGATTGGGTCTGAATGTGCTGTTGCTATCCCTGTTCTTGATAACGTTATCAATTTGCATAATCATGTGGTGGAGGTATCTTTTTTACATTTTTCTAAATGTTATGGTGGAATTATTTATAATAAAATAATTATTTTAATTGTCTCGTATTAAATCCAGTTTTGTTCCCCCTTGAGGAATTCTGTCCTGGCCTTTGGTCCCCCCCCCCCCCCCCCCCTCTCCTTTAGTTTTTTTTTCTAGCCTTTTTTTATGTTTATTAAAAGTCCGCAGCTACAAAAAGTGTAGCTGCTGGCTTTTAATAAACATACACTCACCTGCTCCACGGTTCCAGCGACGCGCCGGCCGGGGCTCCGCTTCTCTACGGCCGGCGTCTTCTCTCCAAGTGTGGGCACCCGGCCGTGACAGCTTTCGGCTTCACGGCTGGGCACCCACTGCGCATGCGCGAGCGGCGCTGCGCCGTCCGATTGGACAAGCGATCGCCTACAGGGAGGGGCTGCAGTAAGGCGATTGAACTTTCGCCTTACCAGCCCCTCGGCGGAAGTCCCACTCCTCCTAAGGCCCCCACTCCCCCCCAAAAAATGACATGCCAAATGTGGCATGTAAGGGGGCAAGGAGTGGATAAAGCGGAAGTTCCATTTTTGGGTGGAACTCCGCTTTAATATACATTTAGGTGAATGGTATTTGTCGGAGCAGTGGAAGAATTTTGTGTGCATATCTTTATTATATATCCACACTTCCATGCCTGGACTATTATATTCGAGTGAATCTCAAATACCAACCTTCAGAAAGTCAGTCATTGCATAGGACTTTCAAGATCAGTGACAACCTTTCTGTTTTTTAGCAGTCTTATCACAACCAGTTGCATAGTGAGAGTTTTTTCTAAGCTAAAAAATATGGGTTTGGTATCTTGATTAAAGTGGTAGTAAACTGCAGCTTAATAAAAAAACAAAACTTTCCCTGCAAGTCAATGTCATAATGTGCTAGTATGCATCACATACTAGCATATTATGAGAGACTTGCCTTAAAACGAAACCCTCCAGCAGCACGTTGATAGAGCTTCCATCCCGGTCTTCCCTCTGGGTTCATGGTGGCCGGGACCGTGATGTGTATGGCATGGGCTCTGAAGGTCTAGCACGGTTTGCCGGACCTTCAGAGCGCATGCGCTAGTGACCTCACCGGCTGCACGCAGTGTCAATATCTCCTAAACAATGTAAGTTGAGGAGATATTCACAGTACCTACAGGTAAACCTTTAGGTACAAGTTAAAAGACTAAGTTTATTACCACTTTAAATGGAATCTATAGTCTCATAGTACTTCCCTTCCTCCCCAGTTTGCCAGTGTATCACTGATCTTGAAATTCCTATGCAATGACTGACTTTCTGAAGGTTGGTATTTGCATAAAGTAAACATACCCCCCATGTGACAGCCCTCAAGCCTGTTGATTGGCTACTCAGACACCAAATTGTTGAAGGAAGGCGAAAGCATCTCACGTGCCCCATACCTGGGAGTATTGGGTTTTATTTGTAGCTCCATTGGTGGAATCAGGGAAGATGGGAATTGGTTGAAGATTCCAGGCATCTCAATATGCCTCTAGGAAAGGGGGGGGGGAATCTCTAAGGCAGCCATACACGTTACAGTCTGATTGTCCAATCTTCATACAACCTCCCTTTTGCTTTAGCATGTCTGTGTTTTTTGAGGGCCCATCTAAACAATCCATTCAGTTTGTATAAAAAAAATATAAAGACTATCCAAGGACAAGTTAAATAAAAAAAAAAAATCCACCCAAGTTATAATGTAAGATATTTGTTGAAGTGTCATTTAGATATGATTATAATTGAATCCAATTATTCTCTTTTCAGGTGGTTTGCTGGAAGTGCTCCGATTACAAGGCTGCTCTGGAGTATGACAATAACAAGATCAACAAAGTATGCAAAGATTGCTACCACATATTACGAGGCAGTAGTGACAGTGAGGAAAAAGAGAAGAAAAGGGGTATACTGGAGGTAAGAAGGCAACACAGAGGCCATATCCTGTGCTATGAAGATATTCAAAGCCTAAATGCCATTGATATCCCCTCTCCCCCAGCAGTAGCCACCTAAATGAGCCAGAGGAGTGACTCTCTTTCCTGGGCTTTTTCAGTCACCACTACCACAGTGACCTCCATTAGCTTCCAGGCCCTAAATGGCTTCCCTGCTGCTTAGTGAAAACCAGGAGGTTGTTCAATCAGCATGGGCACAATTCAGTGAACACTTTGCATTCTCTGAATCAATGCAAAGCATCCTGTGACTGGAGGAGGTGGAGCAGTGATGTCACGATCTCCACCCAGTCCAAGCAGAAAATGGTTTGCATTCATTGAGAAAATGCAAAGTGTTCTCTAATTGCCATCCATGCCAAGCAAGTGACCTTCTGTGTTCTCTAAGCAGAAGGGCAGCCACTTGGCACAGGACCCAGAAGCTAGTGGCAATCACTGTAGTAGCAGTGTCTACTACAGTGATTTCCAGTTTCTATAGCAGCAAATCCGAAACTTTTCTATGCCCCACACCCCTAGTTAATGTTTAATTAATGTCTGCATAATTTAGCAAATGAATATCTCATTTGAGGATAAAGACATCTAAAGCTAACTGCAGACAGCTTCCTCCCTTCACACAAACTATGTAGATGGGGGGAACTCCCAACCCCACCCCTGCAGAGTCATTACATTTCAACAGCAGGACCTGCCATCGTCCGAATGCACCTATCGGCAGCTGCTGATTGATAAAAGTTTTACCAGCATGTCCCTCATCTGATCGAATTCTGTCAAGCAGGGTCAGCCACACTGATCAAAATTTGTGTGATCGCGGCTGAGACGGTCAAATTCCAATCAGTCCATAACCAGCTTATTTTCAAATTTTGAACCACATACAATACTGCAGGTGAACAAATTGAACTTAAAAAAAAAAAAAAAAGGTTTTAACATAAAACACAAATATAAATTGAGCAATTCATTTCTAATCCAGAAAAAAAACATTTTTGCTTGCACATGATGAGTAGATGATGGAAATCAGCAGAGCTTCACCACATTCACTAGGATCTGGTGAAAATGAATGCAACTGCACTTGCAAAGTGCACAGTCTGTTTGCCTTTTAGTAAATCGACCCCAATGACTTTTGTTCCTGCTTCTCATCTATTATTTTTTCAAAACGTGGAGCTTTCTTGCTGAATGAGATCTGCAGGTTTGCCTTTGGATCTCTTTTGTCGCACAAATATGTTACTGCAAATGGAATGAGAACACGGAGTGCTTTTCCACCAAATCTTGGGAACATATCTAGTGTTGCAACCCCCACAATTTTTTCAAAGTCTGGCATTCAAATTGCATTTCAAGAGCTCTGTCTGTCTGCAAATCCGTAAGATGTTCCTTCAGCTCGGTATTACCCGACATTTTCTCCAAATTGTAGGATTCGTGACCCATTTTTCTAAAATCTTCAGGTCTCCAGCAGCAAAATATCCATCAAATTTTATTTATGAGTGAAACAATATACAATGAATATGACAGATGTTGCATGATATTGAATTTAAAAATAAATACTCTGACAATCAGTTATTTACTTTACCTATATGTAATTCTGTTATCTCATTTTGATTAAATAAACACCAAGACTACTATCTACAGAACACAGCCACCTATCACCACTGCACCAGGCACACTGGCAGCTAACTGATACCTTGTGTCTCCAAGGCCCATTTCACGCTGCCGCGACTTCAAAGTCAACATCCCAGCGCAACTTTGACACGATTTCTATCATACAACTTCTTTAACAGAAGTCAATGCAAGTTGCACCAAATGTAGTGCAGGAACCTTTTTCTAATTCAAAAAAAAAAAAACACCAAAAAATCCGCACTCATGGATATCCACAATGACGAATCACCCAAATAGTATAAAGATAAAGAAAAATGGTTGATGTAAAAAATGTTGAGAAAACAATCCTTTTTAATTTGAGATCAACTTCAATATAACAGTGGACAGTCTAGATACGATGATATAGCAGACTCAACAAGCTTATATACACCAGGTATGGTGTTCACCAGCAGCCACCAACAGTTTCATGGGATCAGAGCTCACGGTTTCAGTTATCATGCTATCCGCAGATGGAACACACAGTACCTTAAGGGGAAGATGGAAAACGAGGCAATGATGAGGGGATGGGCGTCACCCTGTCAACAGGGACCTAGCAGCAGGAGATCCGTGTCGCCTCCACAAAGTCTTCTGGGTATATATGTTTGACTCGCTGGCACCTTCTTCTGCATGCAGTCCTCAGGAGCAAACACACCACACTGGGCCTTGAAGAACTGGAAACCTCCGCTCCGGCTGTCCCTGGATCCTGCTTTCAGTCAACACAAGCACACCCCTTAGCTTCACAGGATGGCTGGAACCCGCAGATGTCTCTGGATCCTTCTTGATCCCGTCCCTCTGTCTCTTCAGCTCAGGGATGTGAAACAGGATCGCTGGAAGTTCTTCTCCACAGTCTTTTAGACCCCGCTCACTGGATCACCTCCTCACAGCTCCCTGTAGGCAGGCCACACGTCCAGAAGCTTGGAAAATGCTGCTCAGGTAAAACTACCGTTCATAATGGAGTAAGCACATTCATCACGCTTTAACAGACAAAAAAGCGCAAATCGTCTTTTACTAAAAAGGAATCGGCTAAAAGCAGCCCAAAGGCGAATAGAACTTCCCCTTCAGAGTGCCGTCATACGTGTTGTACGTCACCGCGATTTGTTCATCATTTTTTTTAAACGATGGTCTGTGGGCAACATCGTTTTTAATGATGAAGTTGGAAAAACGTCCGTTTTTTTTTCATGCCGAAAAACGAGTGTTCGCCACATGAGAGACACAAGCCACTCTTAGTCAAAGACTAAATCACACACCAGGTTTGCACAACTGGTGGTTCTCGCATGCAGACTGAGGCTTTACTAATTAAATAAGCCTTAAGCCCACAAATAACTTCCAGCTTCAGGCTGCAGTGTCCGCTATTTAATATTGTAAATGTCAGCTACAATTGCATTAGTAAAAATGCACTTTTTTTTTTATTATTAGACATAGTTCTATTCAAGTAAACTGATGCCAATGCTACTTAACGTGGGCTGAGTATCTAGACTTTAATGACCTCCAGGCACAGCTGGGTTTAGGATTGAATGACACTCAGAAGGCATGCTAAGGGGTTGTTGAATTAGATTTCTGGTGGACTATATAACATTTTAACTATTATCCTCCGATAGGGTTAAAGTCTTTCTGACATCAGTTAACTGTTTTTATCTGTTATGTTATACAAAGTTGCTTCTTATTGCCATTTTATTAGCAACTACAGCCTATTTTATTGTACAAATTTCAATTTATTTTTCTTTTATGGCATCAGATCGAGTCTGCAGAAGTATCGGGTAACAGCGCCATCTGCAGTTTTCTCCAGTATAATGAAAAATCCAAACCATGGCAGAAAGTTTGGTGTGTGATCCCAAAGCAGGAGGCACTTGTGTTGTACATGTTTGGCGCACCACAGGTATGAAAATCGTTTGATACCCCCTCCAAACGTATGCTGAAAAATTATTAAGAGAAATTGTTGTGAAGTCCTGCATAATATGTGAGCACTGTTCAAATGATGAAAATATATATGGATCAGTGGAGGATAATATGGTTTGTATTTGTTTTGGATAGAGTAGAGAATTTTTAAAACCAGTTCAGTTGTCCCCATTGGAAGAATTCTCTCTTCTTGTTCCAGTAAAGAACATAAAATTTGGGGTTTCCCATATTTTTGTGTCTTAGTGACACTGGTCTCAAGTACTAAAAGAGAGCATAATCTCCCCAGTGGGGGTCACAGACAGCAATAAAAACCGACAGAGGTTCTAATCCTTCCCTACTATATCTTAAAAAAAAAAGTTTGGGCTTTATATACACGTTTATATAGAAATACAGGCAGTCCCGAGTTACGAACACAATAAGGACTGTAGGTTTGTTCGTAAGTCGAAGTTGTTCGTAAGTCGCAACACTGCATTCGTAAGTGTAACTTCCGCCTGTGCATGGATGTGGGATGTTCCGGGAGCTTGTTATGTTATCTGGGGCTCTTCTGGCCATGCAATACATGTAGTACTACAGTGTGGGATGTGTCCAGAGGTGCTCAGAGGTATCCAGGACCAGCGTGGAGCACAAGTGGCTGGCATTTGAGGCCGTTCGTAAGTAGGAGTTCGTAACTCGGGTGTTCCATTTTTACTGAATAAAATATTGAACATTGGAGTGCTGTTGGTATCAGTTTGCCATTCACAGCTCTTTACATTGTATGGACTGAGGCAGGTTTCCTCAACCTAGAGGCTGAAATGTAATGCATTCAGCCCCTGCCTGTACCTGTAAAGAAGAACCACGGATTATGTCTCTAAATCGGCACAGAGTTGAAGTATACTAAATGTCCAAAAGTAAATGAAAGTCCCTCCAGATTATAGAGTTTAGGTGTTTCCAGCGAAGCGTACTGGTAATGTTTCAGCATACAGAGATGTTTCCCCTTCCAAGCTTGGGCAGCCGTTTGGGGAAGGTCCTTTTCTGTTCCAGTATAGGTATACACAAAGCCAGCTCTATAAAGAAATAGTATGTGTTTTGTGTGGAGGAACTCAAGTGTCCCTGATCTCAACCCTTTTGAACACTTTGGTATAAATATGGAGTCGTCTCATCCAACATCTGTATCAGACAAATGCTCTTTTGGTTGAATTGGCACAAATTCCCACACACAAAATCTTGTGGAAAATCTTCCCAGGGGAGCGGAGGCTGCAAAGGGGACTGTTAATGCCCATGGTTTTGGAATGGGGAGACCACCAAGCTCATATAGGTGTAATGACTAATCTAGAGTAAATTAATTCTTCTCTTGGTTTTTGGGTGAAAAAACAGTTTGTTAATGGTTGCCAATAAAATTTTTGTTTTCCAGGATGTAAAGGCCCAGACCACCATCCCACTGCTGGGCTACCTTGTTGACGAATCCCCTCGTGGAGTAGATTTGCAGTTCAGCTTCAGACTTTCCCAGTCTAAGTCAGTTCACTGCTTCTCCGCCGACACGGAGGAACTGAAACAGAGGTGGCTTAAGGTCATCAACCTGGCCGTGAAGGGGTTAACCGAGGAAGATATAGAAGACACACATAGCACAGAACATAGACAGTCAGAAGCTTCTTAATGGTTTCCAGAATCTTAATTTCATCCCCTGATCAATTAGGACTAAAAATATTGTACATATTAAAGACTCCTCACGCTTAATGGGAAATCTGTGGACTTTGGACATTTGGCTGTTTGGGGCCAGGTCACAAGAAAAATATTTAAGAAAAAAAAATCCTTCTTCGTGCCAACAAAATCCAGTCCCAAGACATTGTAGAGAAGTGGGTTTGCGTATCTTGCTGGCAAGAGACCCTAGTAAGAAAAAAAAATGGGATTTGTATGAGGCCTTGATAGCACTACATATTGTTATGCTCCAAATGTTGGAAACTCAAGTCATGTCATCAATCGTAAAGCAGTTCCATTGGTCACACAAGTGGAGTGGTTCATACTGCTGGTTTGGAGACGGTCAACTGAAAGCTTCAGTTTGAAATTTCACTTAGGTGCCCCCAGGCCTCAATCATTGCGTTAATAATTGCACAATCAACCACAAATTGTAAAAAAAAAATCATCATCAAACTTTTTTTTGCATATTGGACGTTCAACTTTCCAAACTTAAAGGCACAAAGATTTAAGAGTATGAAAGCACATGGAGGGTTGAAGGAAGGTCTGCGGCCTGTTGCTAAACCTCAGGCGTTTTTGTCAGGAAATTAAGATTTTCGAAATATTTATTAACTGTGAATTGTACAAATGTATTAGTGTATTAAATTGTGAAATATTGCCCAATTTTATAGAGAATTTGCAGCGACCATGTTTTGAACTGCATACGGTGCAGCAAATGTTTGAGCGACTGGTGGTATAAAAAACTATCCTATTTATATTCGGTTTTCTTTTTCTTCAGATGCTATGAATGGTGGTATATTCATTGTTTTCAGTCCATTGCTCCTTCTTTTCTTTTTCCCTTTTTTCAGCAAATATGCGTTGCCTGTAAACAATGGGGGGGGGGCACTATTTGTGAGGTTCACCAATACAAATGATCATTTATTAGTGTAAACAGGCAAGGGCATGAATAAAGAACAGCCGTCCTAAAAAGAAAATAGCCTAGCAACATTCGAATTATCCAGTTTTTGCACAGTGTGATCATATTTGTTTTGTTATATTTGAGCATCAAAGCACCTCAGGTTTGTCTCATATGACTTGTTATGCTACCTAACATTATCTGTGCTATTCTTGATCTTGGTGTACACCCCTTCCTCCCCCCGGGAATTTATTATTAGTTTCCTTTAAAGGATAAATTCACCTTTTGTAAAACATAAATAAAAATGCACATCTTTTTTGCAGGTAAAAAAAAGTGCATTTATTATATTTAATTTAAAAAAGAAAAAAAAACATTCTTAAAGTGCATTTATGATTTGTTTTATTAATCAAAATGTATTATTAAAAAAAATTTTTTTTTACTAGGAGCCTGCAAAGTAATCACGGGCGCTATGCAGGGCTCTTACAGACTGTGAGTGTAAGCTCTGTTTTTGTACATCAAACGGGCAGGCAGTTACACCCTGACAGAGAGCATCAATTAACTACTGTACCTACAGTGGGGAAATAATTATTTGATCCCCTGCAGATTTTGTAAGTTTGCCCACTTACAAAGAAATGAAGGGTCTATATTTTATATCATAGGTGTATTTTAAATGAAAGAGGACAAAATATCAACCAAAAATCGTACTTGGTGGAGAAACCCTTGTTGGCAAGCACAGAGGTAAGAGGCTTCTTGTAGTTGATTGCCAGGTTTGCACACATCTCAGAAGGGATTTTGGTCTTCTTTACAGATTTCCTCTAAATCCTTAAGGTTTCGCTTGGCAACTTGAAGTTTCAGCTCCTTCCATACATTTTCTATGGAAATAAGGTCTGCAGTCTGGCTAGGACACTCTATGACCTTAATGTGCATCTTCTTGATCCACTCCTTTGTTGCCTTGGCGGTATGTTTTGGGTTCTTTTCATGCTGGAAGACCCATCCACGACCCCCGCTTCAGTGTTCTGGCTGAGGGAAGAAGGTTCTCATCCAAGATTTTACAGTACATAGCCCTATCCATTTGCATTGAATACGGCAAGGTCGGTCTGTACCTTTAGCAGAGAAACGGCCCCAAAGCATAATGTTTCCACCTCCATGCTTGACTGTAGGGATGGTGTTCTTAGGGTCATAGTCAGCATTTTTCTTCCTCCAAACACGGCGAGTAGAGTTAATGCAAAAGAGTGACATTTTGGTCTCATCTGACCACAATACTTAATCCCAATCCTTCCCTGAATCCTTTAGGTGTTTTTTGGCAATATCAGACGGGCCTGTACATGTGCCTTCTTGAGAAGAGGGACCCTGTGGCCGCTGCAGAGCTTCAATCCATGGCTGTGTATTGTGTTACCAATGGCTTGTTTAGTGACTGTGGTCCCAACTGCCTTGAGATCATTCACAAGCTCCTCCTGTGTAGTTCTGGGCTGATCCCTCACTTTTCTCATGGTCAGCCTTACCCCATGAGGTAAAATCTTGCATGGAACTCCAGACCGAAGGTGATTGGTGGTTATTTTGTATTTCTTCCATTTGCAAATAATCGCTCCAACAGTTGTCTCCTTCTCACCAAGCTTCTTGCTGATGGTCTTGTAGCCCGTTCCAGCCGTGTGCAGGTCTCCAATCTTGTCCTTGATGTCCTTTGAGAGCTTTTTGGTCTTGCCCATGATGGTGAGGTTTTAATGGAAGAAAGAGATTCTATGGACAGGTGTCTTTTATACACATAACAAGTTGTCGTTGGGAGCACCTTCTTTAATTGACAGGACTAATCTGTGTACCACATGAGCACATAGTGTAGCAAGTCTGTGGGAGCGAGAATTATTGTTGGTTGGTAGGAGATCAAATACTTATTTTACTAACTGAACTGCAACTCGAATTATAACATTTGTATCGTGTTTTTTCTGGATTTTTGGTTGATATTTTGTCTTTATCATTTAAAATACACATATGATAAGACTAATAGGCAAAATTAGCAGGGGATGAAATAATTATTTTCCCTGCTGTAGAGTGCTGGTTGTTCACTGAGAGCCACAAGCCAAAAGTCACAAAGGCTGTCGGTACAGTACTTGTAGTTCTCACAATCACAGAACTGTGTTAATGAATGATGCGCCTGGGTGGGTGTTTTTTTTTAATTGTGACAGGAAGTGCGTGAGAAGATCCCCCCCCCCCCCGCTCACTGTCACAACAGGGGATCGGAGGGGTGAGGGGGGCTGCTGCATCTGTAACCTGTTACATTTTACACCCTAAATATGTGTGTCACATGTTACAAAAGGTGAATTTATCCTTTTATACCACAAAATGGCTCCCTATGTTTTGATTTTGTGGTAGACTCTGGCACTATGTCAACTAGATGGCAAAACAAATGGGGATTACTTTGTGAAATATCATGCAAGATAAGTTTGCAACTACCATCCTTTTATTCTACAGATCCTTTGCTTTCAGAAAAGATATAATGTTTTAGTGCCGGTTCACACCAGCATAATGCGGGAACCAGTGCAAATCCACTGCCACTTCTCGCATTGCATAGAATTCGCAGGCAGTTCACACTGCCCTATGCAAACCGTTGTGGGTGTTAATAGAAAGTTATTACACCCCAGATCGGTTCGCATATCACAGTGCGAATTGTGAATTTGAACAGGAATCGGATTGCATGGGCGTGAACACCGATTCTGGTTGCGGACAAAAAAAAGGGTCCTGCACGCTTGTGGTCTGAATGTGATGCAAATTCAGCTATACAATATGGCTGAATTTGCATCGCACAGACATCACATGTGATCTGCACAGCAGTGCGAATCACATAAGATGTCTGACATCGTGTTGGTGTGAACCAGCACTTCAAATAATCTTCAGGTCCATTTATTTATTTTTTGCTGCCTATGTCTCATAGGGAAACATTCTATTCACATCCTAACTCAGAGACACAACAGGGAGTTAGGGGAAATCTCTCAAAGTGAATTCTCTTCCTAGATTGTGGGGTTCATTTACTAAAACTGGAAAGTGCAAAAGTTGGTGCAGCTGTCCACGGCAGCCAATCAGCTTCTAACTTCAGGTTGTTTAGTTAAAGTGGTTGTAAACCTCAGTCATGGAATCTGAGCAAAGCACATGTATCTGTAGGATTTATCTCTCTTCAAAGCTCTAAGGCAAGCCATACACTGTTCGAATCTTGGCCGGTTCTGAACCGCCCGAGATTCGAATCATTAATGGGCAGGCTGATTGATCAGCTTGGGTACAACCATCCTGCCAGATTCGCTCCTGATTATAGCAAGCAGCTGCTATAGCCACTAGCGGTAATCACACTCTTCTCTCGGTGGGGACGGCTGCCCCGCCAGGTGAAGACAATCTCGACAGGAGGGATTCCCCTGTCAACACTCTGTGCTGATGGGGGAATCGTACAGATTTCTTTCTTGCAACCCGTGGCTGCAGCAAAGAAATTTGCACTGTCTATGGCCAGCCTTAGTGTAGTTTTCTCTCTGGTGCTTCGTTCCTCTGTTATCAGCATGAGTCATTTCTGAGAAGTTTTTATCGGGAGGGAGGGGTGGGAGAGCTCAGCAGACAGCTTGTCTATTCAGATTACAGTTCGTCTGCTGTGTGGAGGGGGTTGTGTTCCTTTCCTCCAATCAGCGCTCACACACTGTTAGTGCAACCTCTCTGCCCCCTCCTCTGTGCTTTTGTCAGATAAAGAAAGATTTTAACACTTTTCTGCCCATTAGAAGGGATGTAGGGAAGAGAAGACTGCAGATAAACAAGTAAATCCTATGTAGGAGGATTTGTTTGATCTCTTTGTATCATCTGAGGTTATTCACCTCACTGGGTATATGTTGGGGTTTACAACCAAAAAAACCTGGAAGCTGAATGGTATCTATTCAGAATTGCACCCGGTTTTGCACTCTCCAATTTTAGTAAATCAACCCCTGTATTCTCCGGAATGGATATCCCCATTGGAAGGTTTTACCTCCCCTTTAAGTCTTTGGATTTCCCCTCACTTTCTCGGTGATAGTGGTCACCAGTACAAACAGGAGGGTAGACCTGCCCAGCAGGAACACAGACAGCAAAAACAACAGTGGGTTCAACCCCTTCCCAACTGTGGAGATTTCTGCATATTGCTGCCTAAACTTAGATTGTAAAGTCTGCTTGTAATGTGTGTGGATGAATTTAGCCTTTTGTTGCCTTGTTCTTATTTTTAGGTATAGTGCCTTTTCCTCGACTGAAAATTCAGGCCTTTTATTGTGAATCAGAATTTTACTGTAAGCCGTTTCACTATTTTGTCGTTGTACAAGATGTTGTCATGTTGAAGCCCAACTCTGGGAAAAGTAAAAGGCTTTTCTTCCAGTGGGACTGCCCCTCAACTGCAAGGGTTAAATGCTTGTCTATGCCTAGAGGACAGGAAAGGCACTTTGACCTACCTGATCCTCCACCCCCCACACTTTCCCTAGTGGTGTTCCCCTGTTCTCTGGCAGTGGACTGTCCTTTAGCATCTTGCTGTCCAATGGAGGGCTATGGTCCCTCCATCGGTCCTGATTAGGTCGCAGGACCTTAGATCGCCAGAGATCGCCAGCATCTTGCTGTCCAATGGAGGGCTATGGTCCCTCCATCGGTCCTGATTAGGTCGCAGGACCTTAGATCGCCAGAGATCGCCAGCATCTTGCTGTCCAATGGAGGGCTATGGTCCCTCCATCGGTCCTGATTAGGTCGCAGGACCTTAGATCACCAGAGCATAGTGGAGGAGGAACTTGGTCTAGCCGCAGGAAGAAGCGTGCAGGAGCAGAGGATCAAGTAAGTAAAAGTTGTTTACCCAGTACTCCTAGGCCTAAATGAGCAGTTAACTCTTGCAGTACAGGTGCAGTTCCACTGCAAGGGAGGACTTTGTTTTCCCAGAGTTCAGCTTTGAACTCAAGAGCACAAGATATTGATTGGAGAAAGTGAAGTCCTAAAGCCCATCAGTATGAGTCAGTGTTAGTACCAGTGTACAGGGGGGTTCTTTACCGGTGTCTGATATGCATTTGGGACGCATTGACACCTGGGATAAGCATGCATGCTGGTATGCATTCTTACAACAGTTTGCTTTTTTTATTTTTTACTTTGTCACAAAATGATATTCTGTTCAACCACGGGCACTACTTAGTGTTGCAGCGTGCAGTGAGATTTGATGCAGCACACTCCACCCCAACGCAATGTTAGGCTGTGGACAGGGCACATAAAAAACTGTTTTCTATGTGCTCTTGCATTGAGCCTGCAGATTAGCACAGCTTGACAAACAAGCCCTTAAAACGTACATTTTTTTTTTCTTTCTTTTCTTCTTCTTCTTCCTTTACTTGATATAAAATAAAGTGCATCTTTAAAGAACAAAAAAAAACACACCTCAAATGCAAAGATCCCAACTGTGCCAGATTTGCCAGGACCTATCATTCATTTTGGACCTCGGTCCCGATGATACCTGGACAATATTCTGGGATGCCCTCTTGTTCAATAAGGATTGATTACAATGATTGCGAGGTGAGAGTGGGAAGTTCCTGCATAACTGGGCAAGACTGTGGCTTGGGTTAAATGTGTCCTGAGGACTGGGGCTGAGTTGTTGGTATGTAAAAATAAAAATAAATGGGTTTGTGGGACTGAATTGTTAGTATGTATGCAAACTTGGGTCAACAGATTCCCATTGATCTCAATGTTGGAGTGTGAACAGTTCAGGGTTTGACTTGCCTTGCATCACATTTTTTTCTGAACAAAGTCAACAGACTGTATCAAAACTGGAGCAGACAGAATCTGGAGCAGCCATGCCTGGCAACCAATCAGTTTATACCTTTTTCGTTTTAAGGCTTAACTGAACAAGCCAGAGATAGAAGCTGATTGGTTGCCATGAACAGCTGCTTTACATTCCGTCTGCTCCAGTTTTGAATAATCCCCTCCAGCATGTCCCATTTAGTTTACAGTACAACAAACACCGCGTTATGTGTTTAAATGACATTGGCGCTATTTTGTATTGTAAAAATCCTGTGTTTTGACAGCAACCCCTGTGTACACCAGCCCTTAGCCCTGGTTCGCACCAGTGCGGCTTTGAAATTGCGCTACTTCAACACCGCAGATCAGTACAGTTTGGATCTTTGATTTCATTGCGGCTTGTGACTCCATGCAAGTCACAATGAAATTGCAGAAAAGTAGTGCAGGAACCTTTTACAAAGTCGCTGCAACTTGAGTTGCAAAGATTTTAACTGATCCATTGCTGAGAATAGGGTGGGACTTGTCGTGTGATTTTGAACTGACATGACAACACACATTTGTGTAAGAGGGCTCAAAGTGAACCTTCTGGTGCTCTAACTGCTCTGTAAGGGTGGGCAATTGTGAGGCCAGGTGCACAATTCTTCTGAAGCCCAGCAGGCTAAGCAATGAAATGTCCCCTTATTGAACATACCATGCCCCTTGTTAGAGCAAACTGAGCATCAGAAGGAGGAGATATTGTCATGGCAGTGCCACCTCTATTGGCACACATGTACGTAGGTAATCCGTGGGGTGAAAAAGCCCATTCATATTTAATTTTTGAAAGTCAAAACTGTGGACATTTCCTTTAAATATCTATCTATAGATCTCAGGTATAGGAATATATTAGGTTTGTTCATCCTATTGCGTTAGCCATCAGTCTTCTGCTTCTCCATTCACTGTCCAGTCACAGGCTGGGGGAGAACTAGACCTGAATGTTACTTAAAGTGGGTGTAAGCTCCGTACAACCACTTTTACCTACAGGTAAGCCTATGTTAAAGCTTACCTGTAGGTGCTGGAAATATCTCCTAAACCTGTACGGTTTAGGAGATATTTACAATGAACACATGTGCCAATGTAATATGTGCACTTTAGAAAGGGCACGATCGTGGCGTTTCTAAAGGAATCATGCCGTGACTGGCGTCTTCCGTGCGCATGCGCGGGAGTGACGTCACACAACTCCGGCCTGTCACAGAGCCGGAGTCCGCGACCCCGGAAGGAAGAAAGGTGAAGAATGGACGCTTTCAGCCAGAGGGGACATCATTGCAGCCTTCGGTTTCAGGTAAGTGACACATATTGGGCTGCTATGCAATGCATAGTAGCCCATTATGCTTTAACTTTGCAGGATAATAAAGAGGAAGTAAAACCCATCAGGGTTTACTTTACTCTAAATGCAGCCAGATGGGGCTTTTCTGTATGGAAGCGCTGTGCCTTTGTACTTTAAAGTCGTATTTAATATAAAGTACATGTCTATCTAAGGCTACACTGTCCACAGGGCGAAGACACTACTGTGCATTTTCACTGCACAACTAACAGTGTCGCCATCCTGTCAAATGAAGTATAACAGATAATGGCAGGTAGAACAAGTAATAAAACTATGTTACAGGACAACGCTGTAAAACAAATGTTTTAGGTCGGCCATACACAGTTCGAATCTTGACCGGTTCAGCAGAAACCGGCTGAGATTCTGTTACTGGGCAAGCTGAATGCACCAGGTTGATCAAATTTGTTTCCGATTATGGCAAGTTGATTGATCAAATTGGGTACAACCAGCCTGCTGGATTCTCTTGCAATTATCGCTAGCCGCTATGGCACGGTCCTCTCTCGGCGGGGACGCCTTCTCCCACTGGGGGAATCGTGCAAATTTCTTTGGTTGCAGGAAAGACATTTGCACCGTGCATTAAAGCTAGTGTCAGACTGAATCGTACATGGGATTTTACTACACTAAGCATTCAGGTTGTACCCTTTTCCCCACACACAATGGGGCAGATCCACATACATCTGCGCCGGGCGCAGCGTATCTAAGATACACTACGCCGCTGTAACTTACTTTGCTTTGGTTTGAATCCACAACGAATCCGCGCCATAAGTTACGGCGGCGTAGTGTATCTCTCGCGGCGTAAGGGCGCGGAATTCAAATGGCTGTGATGGGGGCATGTTTTATGATAATACGTCGTGACCCGACGTAATCAACGTTTTTTTAAACTGCGCATGCGCCGTCCCTGGGGGTATCCCAGTGCGCATGCTCGAAATTAAACCGGAACCAGCCAATGCTTAAGACGGTGACGTCATTCTATGCAAATTCCTATTCACAAACGACGCAAAAAATTCAAAATTGTACGCGGGAAGGATGGCCATACTTAACATTGAGTACGCCACCATATAGCAGCTTTAACTATACGCCGGAAAAAGCCAAACGCAAACGACGGATAAAAATGCGCCAGGCCGACGTACGTTTGTGGATCGCCATAAATAGCTAATTTGCATACTCGACGCGGATTACGACGGAAACGCCACCTAGCGGCCGCTGAAAAATTGCATCTAAGATCCAAAGGCGTACGAAGACGTACGCCTGTCGGATCTAGCCGAGATGCCGTCGTATCTTGTTTTGAGGATTCAAAACAAAGATACGACGCAGGAATTTTTTAATTACGCTGGCGTATCAATAGATACGCCGGCGTAATTTCTTTGTGGATCTACCCCAATAAATACACAATGTCCTGTGACATGTCATCATGGCTTCAGCATAGGTAGATCCTGTAATCCCCAGACCCTGGCCAGCAAATTTTCCACAAAAAAAAAACAGCAAATATTCCACATATACATTTTTTCCAAATGATTTTGCCCTTTTTAGTTGCAGGATACCCATGGGCTGGAACCAGGGTAGCAATAATACCCTGGGAGTGTCTTCCACCCTTCCCTACTCTATCCAAAACAAAAAAAGTTTTAGCTGAAGTTGGACTGTAAACGTAAAAAATGTTTTTTGCTGCAGCAGAGGGAGTAAGACTGTATTGAAGGTGGCACATCTAATTATATGTCTGTGGGAAATGTATCCCATTAGCAGGCACCAATAACTGAAATATGAACTGAAATGCACTGTACAAAAGGTACTCCTTAAGCAGACCATATACAAAAGTTCCTCCGACCGAAAAATGAAAAAAATCACCCAAATGATTTTTGACTCTTTTTTTTTTTTTTTTTAAATCTAAAAAATTGATGGCACATCAATTGTTTAGATTTTCAAAAAAAAACAGCATGTTGGATCAGGCACTTTGGATTGCAGCACAAAAACCACAAGTCGCAGTTGGCACACAAATGATGCGAAAAACGAACGATGTGACAATCGGCACAAATTATGTTTGTTTTTCAGCTCGTCTATGGCCTGCTTTAAAGTGTTTGTAAACCCCAACAATTAATTTTTTTGAATGGTTGTAAACCTTTATATATACCCAATGAAGTGACTGGCCTCAGGTGATGCACAGAGATTAAACAAATCCTCCCACATGAGTCGTACCTGTTTATCTGTAGCCCTCTCTCCTCCACAACCATTCGAAGTGTACAGCTTGTCTGAGATTTCAGAACACGGGGCAGGGAGCTGAATTTACACTTAACTGTTACTGGCAGGATGACCAAGTGATCAATTAAAAGCCACTTCATTTAAAGGGGTTGTAAAGGAAATATTTGTTTTCATAATAAGCATCCTTTACCTGCAGACATTCCTCTTTTCACTTCCTCATTGTTAGTTTTTGCTCAGAAGTTGCTCTATTTCTTCTCTGTTCTGTTCACTTCCTGCTTGTCTGATTTTACTGACCACCGTTATGGGAGGCTTTACTGCGGTGGTCAGTAACGTGCTCACCCCCTCCTGGGAACTATGGGCCAAATCCACAAAAGAGATACGCAGGCGGAACTGCTGTTCCGCCTGCGTATCTCTGTGCCTAACTTTGGGAGCGATCCTCAAAAGGATTTTTCCCAAGTTAGGCAGAAGATCCGACATCCGTAATTTAGTTACGCTGTTGAATCTTCGGATGCAGTACCGCATCCGCCGCTGGGGGCATTTCGAGTCGAAATCCCTCCTTGCGTATGCAAATTAGTACTTACGGAGATCCACAAAGCTTTAGGCATTGTGTGATTTGCGTAAGTTACGAATTTGCTTGCGCAAAACTAAGGTTGGTTTTATATGGACTAACTTTAGTAGACCATGCAAAACCATACCTTTTTTTTCGATCGCCGCGTTTTTTTATTAAATTTGATTTTTTTTTCCCGTCGCAACTTTACGAACCCGTCGCTATCCACAAAGCCCGACGTAAACTACATATGCGCGATGCACGTCGGGAAAAATTACGTCACACGCATGCGCAGTCCGTCCAGCGCGGGAGCGCGCCCTAATTTAAATGGGAATCGCCCATTTTAATTAGGGATCGCTTAAGATGCAAGGAGATCAGCTACACTGGCACAATTTTAGAGGTAAGTGCTCTGTGGATCGCTACCTAAAATACTAAAATTGCGCCAGTGTAACTTTTCTGCCTAAAACTAAGATCCGCAATTTCTTTGTGGATTTGGCCCTATATCTGTGTGGCAGGACGCTCTCTACGTGTTAGAGACTTCAAGGAGGTGTGAATTACTGGGCGTGCCGCAATTCATGCTGGGAAATGTAGTTCTTACATGAACGAGCGATGCAAACCAGGAAGTGAATGAGAGAAAAGAAACTAGAACGCCGGAGGTGATATAGATGAAGGAATTTAATAAGTATTTACTAATTTTTTAACAGAATCATTACACTATTCTGTCTGTCTACCTTGCAGACATTAATTGTAGGCAAAAATTTTTTTTTCCTTTAGTGACCCTTTAAGGACTGGTAAGTCCCAATATATAACAATATATAGTTCTTGGGTTTATATACCCTTTAAAGGGAACCTGTCCTAAAGCTCAAAAAACCTCACGCATTTGCTGCCACTCTTTGAATAAGTTCAGCTTCACTGTCCAGGCAACAGTTTGCAACACGGGTGTCAGATAATGACTTCTTTCAGCTGAGGCTTCTCGCACAAGTATTTGAATCAATGACATCTTCTCTTTAAGGCTTGGTCAAACTTACTGGGATTTTTTTTTTTTTTTTTTTTTCAGTGGACCGACATTGAACTCTTGGACGTTGAATATTTTCTAAGCTGTAATATTTACTGTATTATATGTATATTTTGATGAGCTGTGTATGTGTTCTATAAAATAAGCACTCTAATTACTGTTCAATAGCTGCAGATTTATACCATGTACAAAAATCTAGAATAATAATCCTGATATTGGCTGAATGATAAAGCAGTTTAAACTGTCGGTTTGGCTAGAAAGATAAATAAAATGTCAAAAACTGGTCTAAAAAATGTATAATTTTATGATTTTTTTTTACCATTAACCACATCAACCAGCTTCATTGATTAAGGAGGGCAATTTTAAAACGGCCGCCTCCATTTCGTACGTGCCCCCTAAGGCGTGCAGTGGCATGCCCTGTGACCAGGACACAGCTGATCACACAGCGGTGTACTGAGCCAATGTACCATGTGATCGCTGTGACCAATCACAGCCATTACATTTGTAAACAAAGACTGCATTCTGAGTCATTTCCTCTCACAGCTATTGACTGTAATGCCCTGTACACGCGATCGGTTCGTCTGATGAAAATGGACCGTTTTCATCAGACGAACCGATCATGTGTACAGGGCATTACAGTCAATAGCCTGTTTTAAAATTTTCGTATGGTTAAAAAAGCGATAGAAAAAAACGATCATCTGTGGGGAAATCCATCGGTCAAAAATCCATGCATGCTCAGAATCAAGTCGACGCATGCTCGGAAGCATTGAACTTCATTTTTCTCTGCACGTCGTTGTGTTTTACGTCACCGCGTTGGACACGATCGGATTTTTAACCGATGGTGTGTAGGCAAGACTGATGAAAGTCAGCTTGATCGGATATCTGATGAAAAAGGACCAGAGACACTGGCTGCTACATTGATGACACTGTATGTCAGTGCAGCAGTACAATGTCACCACCGTGATGCTTCTTTAAAAAAATGAACATACTTTCACCAAAGCAAGTGCAGTGTCACTGTGGTATGGTGATCATGTACAATGGTTGGCTGCTCTGATTTCACTGTATGTCAGTGCAGCCAGCCATTGTCTCTGATTACCGCCACAGCAGTATTATGTCACCAGAACAGTGCAGCCAGTCACAGTAACGCCATAAGGCCTTGTTCGGATGTGCGATGCTCTCCGAAGAACAATCTGTGTTCAGTTTGCTTTTCAGAGAGCAGTTGGCTGCCTGGCTTGGACCCCGCACAAGCTCCCCTATTCACTTGAATGGGTTGCGGTCGAAGGACAAAAGCAACAGGGTATAAATCCTAACACACCTGCAAAGCATTGCAGCTGCGACATGTGTACACCCCTCGCTGCTGCCTCTGTAGCAGTTGAGGGCAGTAAAACCGTGGCTTATCGTTGATGTTTTACTGCCCCCTTTCTCGTGTCTGAATGATCCCTAAAAGTGCAGCCAGTCACAGTGTCCCTAATGGCCACCACATCAGTCACAATGTTGTCAGACCAGTGTACAGTAGCTATAAACGGTGCTCCTGATTTCTGCCATCTCACCAGACCAGTGCAGCCAGCAAAAGTTTTCCTTCACACTGCCACACCAGCCCCAGTGTCACCAGACCAATTTATGCCAGAAACAGTGTTCCTTCGTACCACCACACTGGTGCAGTGTTGCTTTTGCCTGTACCAGTGGCGGCTGGTGGGCTTTTCTTCTGGGGGGGTGGCAAACAACAAGTACTACCCCCCTCCGGGTTTCGTGACACTATCAGCCAGCACTCCGGGCGGCGTTGGGTCCGGCTCCAGCGTGTCTCCTCTTCCACAGCACTAGGCATCCAATAGGATCACCTGGTGCTTTGGCCAATTGGGAAACAGGTCTCACTGACCTGCCTTCTGATTGGCAGGGGGGGAAATGTAGTGTGAAAATTAATTTGCTATGGTCACACAATTAGGTAGGATCGGGGCACACTCTCTGCGCCCCCGGAGCCCACCCTATTTTGACGCCTATTAAAGCCTCTGGCTCTAATCAGGTGCTTCAAAAAACACACCTCCGCCCACCCCCGCCATAGGAATTCATGTGCCCGGTGTCCTGAAAGGGGCTGGGCACATGGATAAGGAGGACGGCGGTGGTGTTAGGGGGGTGGCGCTTGTGCGCCCACAATGCTCTGGCCGCCCCTGGCCTGTACTGACTCTAGTCTGTTAATTGACCACGTTTCTGCCTGATGGCTAGACCAACCCTTTGCCTGTTTTTTTCACCATGTCTCTGCCTGCTGCCTGAATGTACAGTACCCATCTGTATATCCTACTGACTAAGTTTCTGTGAGACACCAGTCCCATCCAGATCTGCAGACAACTGCATTCCTGAAACCATGGAAACTATTTTGTTCTTCCTTTCTATAGTCTCCTGTGTCTCCTGGCCAGTAAAAATGGCATTCTTGAGGGCAGCCACACACCAGTAAGCTATATTCCCTATATTTGTGATTTTACCAGATAAAAAGTTTTCACAACATAAAAGCCTCAATTATGTGCCCCACTGGATATGTTGCATGACATTAGGTAAGTTTTCAGTACAATTTGTAGAAGACAAGAGTATCAACATGTGTTGGACCCCAAAAACCTTGATGCTGTTCATGAAATACCACTAAATTCTTCTATAGGAAATTATGGCGGCAACTTTATGCAACATATACAAATGTAAGTACTAGTCTATTGTTAACATGACACTCGTAATCAAAGATACTATCTTTGTGTATACCTTAAGATGCACATACACAACAGTTATGTTGAGTATAGTCATTAAAAGCATGTTATGCCTTCACTTGTGCACACCATCCACTGCCACCAGAGTGGTGGAATCATTGGACTTGGGTACAACCAGCATGTTGGATTTTTCATTTGTCTATTGCTAGCCGCTATAGCCCATAGCAATAATCACTGGTTGTTCAACCCAGCAGGGATAGCTCCCACTGGGAGAACACAATAGCTCAGTGGGAGAGATTCAACACTGTTTTGATGTTGGAATCAAGTAACCATATAATATGAGTTCAAACCTTAAAGCCTCGTACACACGATCAGTCCATCCGATGAGAACGGTCTGAAGGACCGTTTTCATCAGTTAACCGATTAAGCTGACTGATGGTCCATCGCGCCTAAACACCATCGGTTAAAAAAACGATCGTGTCGGAACGCGGTAACGTAAAACACAACGGCGTGCTGAAAAAACAAAGTTCAATGCTTCCAAGAATGCGTCGACTTGATTCTGAGCATGCGTGGATTTTTAACCGATGGTTGTGCCTACTAACGATCAGTTATGACCTATCGGTTAGGAATCCATCGGTTAAATTTAAAGCAAGTTGGCTTTTTTTTAACTGATGGTTAAATAACCTATGGGGCCCACACACGATCGGTTTTGACCAATGAAAACGGTCCATCAGACCGTTGTCCTCTGTTTAACCTATCGTGTGTACGAAGCTTAAGGCCCCGTACACACGACCGAACATGTCCGCTGAAACTGGTCCGCAGACCAGTTTCAGCGGACATGTTCGGTCGTCTGTACGTCCGACCGGACAATTTTCCGGCGGATCGGACAGGTTTCCAGCGGACAAATGTTTCTTAGCATGCTAAGAAACATGTCCGCTGGAAGCCTGTCCGTCGGACATGTTCGGTCGTCTGTACAGACTCACCGTACATGTCCGCTCGACCGAAAGCCCTCGCATGCGTCAAAGTGATTCGACGCATGCGTAGAAGCATTGACCTTCCAGGGGCGCACACGTCGCCGCATCATCGGCGCGGCCACGTCACCGCGTATCGTGTCCGCGTGGATTTCTGTTTGATGGTGTGTACAACCATCAGACAGAAATCTCCTAGCGGACATGTCCGATGAAAACGGTCCGGCGGACTGTTTTCATCGGACAGTCCGTCCGTCCGTGTGTACGAGGCCTAAGAGTTTCAATTTGTATGCAATCAGGCAGGCCCTTAAACTATATGGTTTTGGTAGATCTCAAGATAACAATCTGCAGAAAATCTAATAGTGTGTATGGGGTCTAAGAACATGGATTACTGGAACCATGTCCTGTGGTCTGATGAGACCAAGATGAACTTATTTGGTTCAGATGGTGTCAAGCATGGTGGTGGGAGTGTCGTGGTCTGGGGTTGCATGAGTGCTGCCGGCACTGGGGAACTACAGTTCATTGAGGAAACCATGAATGCCAACATGTACTGTGACATACTGAAGTGGAGCATGATCTCCTCCCTTCGGAGACTGGGCTGCAGAGCAGTATTCCAGAGAAGAAAGAGAGCGGAGGGCGCACCGACCTCGTGTGATACTGATAAAAAATATTTATTCCAATAATAAAATCAATGGTTATACTCACAAAATTGGAGTTTAAAACAGGCTTTAAAAGTGAGTACAGCAGATGTCCAGCACCGTCAGTGGAACACGAATAATCGTTTGAACCAATCGGTAGATGTAAAAGCTGACGCGTTTCGGGGGCGTACCCCTTTCCTCAGAGCTAACGTGGTCTGCAGTGCTGAGCACTGCAGACCACGTTAGCTCTGAGGAAAGGGGTACGCCCCCGAAACGCGTCAGCTTTTACATCTACCGATTGGTTCAAACGATTATTCGTGTTCCACTGACGGTGCTGGACATCTGCTGTACTCACTTTTAAAGCCTGTTTTTAACTCCAATTTTGTGAGTATAACCATTGATTTTATTATTGGAATAAATATTTTTTATCAGTATCACACGAGGTCGGTGCGCCCTCCGCTCTCTTTCTTCTCTTTTATAGTTTCATGAATACCCACGATTCTGAGGAGGGCTGCAAGACTCTAGATGATAACTTTTAATTGAACCGCACCACCCCATAGCACTCCCTACAAAATATCAGAGCGCAGGAGACTTGTTCTTGTATAGAGCAGTATTCCAACATACCAGCCTCAAACACACCTCCAAAATGACAACTGCCTTGGGAACCAATCTCGCCGGTCTAAAGGTTCCTCCACTAGCCGTAAAGGTCTGGGCCACATTCAAGACCCTCTGCCTCACTCACAAATGCGCACAAGGAAATTCTCCTCAATACTTAAGCGAGAAAATAAAACCCTACGTCACCCATCACGTCCTCCGGTCAACCAACCAAAACCTCCTCCAAATCCCTCTACAAATTTAAGGGAGAATGAAGATTTGCAGTCCAAGGACCTTGGCTCTGGAACGCTCTACCCACGACCATCCGCATTGAAGAAAACCATTCGGCTTTTACAAAAAAATTAAAGACCCATCTCTTCTGAAGGATCAGGACGACACTGGATGCAAAGCGCCTTAAGGCAATTTAGTTCGCATTTGTAGCGCTATACCAGTTACTTACTCACTCATTCTAAAGAAGCTGAGGGTAAAGGACTGGCCAAGCATGTCTCCAGACCTAAACCCTATTGAACATCTGTTGGGAATTCTCATATGGAAGGTGGAGGAGCGCAAGGTCTCTAACACCCACCAGCTCTGTGATGTCATCATTGAGAAACATGTTAAAATGATACAGATAAAAATAAAAACAATATATTAGGCCATGATACTGATTAGAGAAGGTTGGGTATAATTCTCTTCGCTCCCAAAGCATTTTGAATAGACTGTATTCCTTTCTCAGGGATATTAGAATCTTTGAGAGACCCAAGCGATCATGGTAAACGTATGTCCAACATCATTGCTGTGCTGAAAAGCCACCCAGTAACCCCCCCCCCCAGGTAAACTCCAAGGGGTGCCGACCTCGGTAGGACCCAAGGAGCTACTTCTTGTATATGGTTATTGCCTAGGGTACCATTAATGTGGTATGTCAAGGTGTCGCCATAATTTAAAGCGGAAGTTCTATTGTTGGGTGGAACTCCGCTTTATATCAGGATTTTAAAAGTTGTTTCTGTCATCTTCGTTGCTTTATCTTTCAACCACAAGGTGGCAGTAGTGTTAAGAACCATCAGGAGCAAACTGTTATGAGAAGCCGTACCAGAACTAGGATGGCCGTTGGTAAAGGAAAGAGTTATTTATGTAGCATAACCTTATACTTAACACTGCCATAAAATGTCAGGAGGATGCTTTTCATGTTGTGAAAATTATGTTCATATTTTCTTATAATGAGGGATACCACTTACATACATATTTATGTTAAGTCTGTTAGACACAGACACAGGGGCGGCACAACTTTGGGGGCGACTCGGCAAGGTGATCTCAAGACGACTTCAGAGGCAACTTGCAAAATGACTTCTGTATTAAAGTCATTTTTCTAAGTCGGAGCGAATTGAATCGCTCCTATTAAAACGGTTCCATTGAACAGAGCGGAGCGCAACTTGTCAGGTGGCTGAGTTTGACAAGTCGCCCCTGTGTGAACCAGCTCTTAAATTAACCACTTCCCGACCTCCTCATGTACATTTACGTCGGCAGAATGGCACGGACAGGCACAATCACGTACCTGTACGTCCTCTGCTAGACGTGGGTGGGGGGTCCGATCGGGACCCCCCCCCCCCCCCCGGTACATGCGGAGGTCGGGTCTGCTCGGGGAGCGATCCGGGACGACGGCGCGGCTATTTGTTTTTAGCCGCTCCGTCGCGATCGCTCCCCGGAGCTGAAGAACGGGGAGAGCCGTGTGTAAACATGGCTTCCCCGAGCTTCACTGTGGCGGCGCATCGATCGAGTGATCCCTTTTATAGGGAAGACTCGATTGATGGTGTCAGTCCTACAGCCACACCCCCCTACACTAGTAAACACACACTAGGTGATCCCTAAATGTTACAGCGCCCCCTGTGTTTAACTCCCAAACTGCAACTGTCATTTTCACAATAAAGAATGCAATTTAAATGCATTTTTTGCTGTGAAAATGACAATGGTCCCAAAAATGTGTCAAAATTGTCCGAAGTGTCCGCCATAATGTCGCAGTCACGAAAAAAAATCGCTGATCGCCGCCATTACTAGTAAAAAAAATAAAAATGCAAAAAAACTATCCCCTATTTTGTAAACGCTATAAATTTTGCGCAAACCAACCGATAAACGATTATTGTGATTTTTTTTACCAAAAATAGGTAGAAGAATACGTATCGGCCTAAACTGAGGAAATTTTTTTTTTTTATATATGTTTTTGGGGGATATTTATTACAGCAAAAAGTAAAAAATATTGCATTTTTTTTTTAATTGTCGCTCTATTTTTGTTTATAGCGCAAAAAATAAAAACCGCAGAGGTGATCAAATACCACCAAAATAAAGCTCTATTTGTGGGGAAAAAAGGACGCCAATTTTGTTTGGGAGCCACGTCGCACGACCGCGCAATTGTCTGTTAAAGCGACGCAGTCCCGAACTGTAAAAACCCCTTGGGTCTTTAGCCAGCATATTGGTCCGGGGCTTAAGTGGTTAAATATCCCAACTGCATCAAATACATTTACATTTAATTTGCAAACTATGAAAAGAGTGGATGAATGATTTACGTTTTACTTTTTTGTCTATTCAAATGCTATGTATACTATTGACAGGATACAAGGCATTCTGTGAATGGACGTGGGGAGAAGAAAGGTAGGGTAAATGACCAAATCGTAAATGACCAGATCCCTTTACAGTCCCAGCATTGGATGTTCTGCACTGATAGTAGTATCTGGTGTGATTGAACCTAAGATTAATAATATACACAGCAGCCATCCAGACCTATGAAAACCACATTAGAGTCTCCCTACAGGCTTTTTCGTTCCAAATATGACCTGGTGATATACACGTGTGGACTGTACAACAACCAAAGTGTAATTTGGGTGTGCATTTGTCTTGTCCTATTTATAGCCGATCTCATCTTGGGTGTGTACAAGTTAATCCGCACTTAGATTCATTCCATAATTAGAAACCAGACAAGAGCTGTCTAATTGTGCAGCTGTGATAGTCACGTATGTTGTGTGCAGAGCCATAGAATGCATCAGAAGAAGCACAATGCAAGTATTAAAGATTCATCTTTGGAAATATTTTTGGGATATTTTATATTAATCACCTTCATAATCAAAGTAAATATTTCAGTAAACTCATTATCCTGCATTTATACATTCCATATATACAAAAACAGATAATCTTTCAAAAATACTCCACCTTTTATCATTGAGCCCTGGTTCACATTGATTCGATTTGACATGTCAGAATATCACTGTCCGAATTGGTGCAACGCCGATTCCCAAAAGTATTTTCTGTACCAAACTGCGACACAAAACCAATGTATTTTTTTCAAATTGCCAACACTGCAATTAGTAACAGCCACAGATATTGGCCGCAAGGGCCTCTCACCAATCCCAGCCACATAGCAACAATGCTTCCTCCGAACAGATGTCCTTTCACTCTTGGTTGCCTGTGGCAACAGCCGCAACTGGCACTGCAGGCGTGGTATCCTCGCAGCCGCTCTGTGCCCTGGCTCATAGCGTGCTGATCCTGTCTCTCTCTCTCACTCACTGTGAGTATTTTTTCCAATAGGGTTGTGTTTTCTAATTTGTTTTCCCCTTTCCTGTTTTTTTTTGTTATACTACTAGACTACAATGTTTTTTTTGTTTTTTTTTTACATACCCCTTTTTTTCAGTTTCGCATATTACATCTACGCCGCCATTGGTAGTAAAAAAAAAAAAATATTAGTAAAAATGTAAAAAGACAAAACTTTTGTTTGTCTAGTGTTTTTTTTTTTTTTTACTGATCCGAAAATGATCCGATCCGTGACTCCTGATCCAAGGATCGATCCGATCCGTGAGTTTTTTGATCCGTTGCACCCCTAATGTAATAAGTATACTTATCTGTCCAGCTGTCTGTGTGTTGAAACATTGCGGCTTTGCTTCTCTGTGGCCACTGCGGGTATTGCACAATGTGTAGAATACATGCTCCCCTGTACCACAATATGGTTGAGCTTACTGGCTTGTATGTCACTATAAGGCCCCGTACACACGACCAAACATGTATGCTGAAACTGGTCCGCGGGCCAGTTTCAGCATACATGTTCGGTCGTGTGTAGGCACGAGCGGGCCGAAACATTTGGCCGCCGGGCCTTTTCCCAGCAGACAAATATTCCTGGACGTGTTTTAAAACCGTCCGCTGGAATCCTGCCCGCTCGGACATGTACGGTCGTCAGTACAGACCTACCGTACATGTCCGAGCGCCCGCCGTCCCTCGCATGCGTCGAATGACTTCGACGCATGCGTGGAAGCCTTTAAATGGCAGGCCCGCCCACGTTGCCGCGTCATCGACGCGGACACGCCCCGCGTAGTGTTTACGCGCGGACTTCTGTACGATGGTTAGTACAACCATCGTACAGAAGCCCTCTGGCAGGCATGTACGGTGAAAACGGTCCGACGGACCGCTTTCATCGTACATGTTTGCTCGTTAGTACCCGGCCTTAGATGTATAGGCTGGTGGGAAGAACCACAGAAATCAGCAAGGGAAGCAGATATTAAACCCACCTGAAGTGTTGAATACATACAGCTGCTGGAGAGAAGCAAAGTGACAACATTTCATTATGGAAAGGTAAGTAGACATGTGGGAATTCGTTTTAGTTCCAAATTCGTTTTTTTTTTTTTCAAAAGTTTTTATTTGTAAACAGAGGAGCCGGTCCGGACCAGACCACAACATATACAGACATTCCAACGTAGTCAGCAAAATCAACATATAGTCAAAGGAAGACAGCAAAAAATATGGCGTTAAGGTGTCACAGTTGGCACCTGTCACTAGCGAGTCTCAGTAGGATCCACGCCCTCCAAGGATGGCAGCGGGAACCCCCATTCGAGACCAAATTCGTTTTTTATCAAATTTAGAGAAATTTGTTAATTTGTAAATACGATAATTCGGAAATTGGAAATACGAAAAAATCTGGAAATTTGAAAATTCGGAAATCCAAAAATAAGAATGAAGATCCAAAAATTCAAAACAACGAAAACAGGAAAATAAGAACAAAAATCTAAAAATTCAAAAACGCAGAAAATCTGAAATAATAACTAATAACTACTTATTAAATTATAGGTATTGGAATTTCATTTCATATTTAGCTGTTAGTAAACGTAACAAATACGAATTAATCCGAAGTTACGAATTATCCGTAATAACGAATGCCATATCTAAAGGAATGGAACGTAAAATAAATAATAATAATCATAAATAACAATAATAATAATAAAAAATTATAAGTTCCATTTGTTTATATGCGCCATTCTTTATTTTGGATAATTCGTAACTTCAGATACATTTGTATTCGTTATGTTCACTAACAGCCAAATTTGAAAGGAAATTCCAATACCTACAATTTGATAGTTCCTTATCAGTTAGTTAGTTATTGAGAATTTTTGTATTTTTTGATTTTCGTTCTTTCTAATTTTAAAATGTTTCTTTCTTATTTTTGATCTTTGAATTTTCGGATATTGTAATTTATGAATTTCCGAATTACGAAATTCCGAATTTTCGAATTTTCATATTTACGAAATTACGGATTCCAAATAAAAAAAAAAAAAAACGAATGAAACGAATGCATTTTTTGGCAGTGCACATGTCTAAAGATAAGTATATTGGGCCAGATCCACATACATGTAGAACGGCGCAGCGTATCAGAGATACACTACGCCGCCATACTCTACCTGGCGCATTTTCGAATCCTCAGCGATTTTGCGCCGTAAGTTACGGCGGCGTACTGTATTTCTGGCGGCGGATTTCAAATTGGGCGGGTTGGTGGCTGGTTTAATTTAAATAAAGCGCATCCCCGCGCCGAATGAAATGCGCATGCGTCGTCCAGAAATTTCCCGCCGTGCTTTGCGCGAAATGACGTCGCCACAACGTCATTTTTTGAACTTAGACGTGAGTTACGTCCATCCCTATTCACGGACGACTTACTCATAAAAAAAAAAAAAATCAAATTTCGATGCGGGAACGACGGCCATACTTAACATGGCAATTCTATCTATACGCCGCAAAATACCAGCTTTAACTATACGCCGGAAAAAGCCGACTACAGACGACGTTAGAAAATGCGACCGCCGTGCATACGTTCGTTGATCGTCGTAAATCGCTAATTTGCATACCCGACACGGAAAACGTCACCCAGCGGACGCCGAAGTATTGCATCTTAGATCCGAAGGCGCACAAAGACGTACACCTGTCGGATCTAACCCAGAAGCCGTTGTATCTTGTTTTAAGGATTCAAAACAAAGATAAGACGCGGGAATTTTGAAATTACGCGGCGTATCAATAGATACGCCGGCGTAATTTCTTTGTGAATCTGGCCCAGTCTCTCTTCTTTTAGGTCAAGTTCACATGAACGTTGCGACTAAAATGGCTCTAAAACACCTATAGAATTTGTTTGCCTTTCAGAGATGTTTTAAATATGTGACGGTGGCCTATCATTAATAGCGCATGGACCAGTGGCAGCCCGTAATGCATGGCGCCACCCCCTTAATCTACATGCGGGGCACTGTACGCATGGATGCCAATGTTTTTTTTTTATTTTTTTTTATTTTTTAGAAGCATGTGATTAGAACCAGAGGCACTGATAGGCTTCAAAAAAACGTGTGCCCCGAGCCCACCCAGTTGTGTGACAATAGCAAATTAATATTCGCTATTGTCTTCCTGAATCTCCTAGTCAATCAGGAAGCGAGTCTTGAGACCCATCACACGATTGGCCAAGAGGAGAAGCGATCCTATTGGCTACCGAGAAGAGGGAGGGAGGAGATTCTGGGGAAGCTGCCGTGAAGTAACAGGAGGAGGAGACACCATCCGCTGGAAGTGCTGCCCGTAACCTAGATGGGATAAGTGCATAGCTCCCAACTGTCCCTGATTTTGAGGGACTGTCGCTCATTCAGAACAAAGTCCCTCTGTCCCTCTTTCCTTCTCATTTGTCCCTCCGTTTGGTCTGATCTATATAGTTTTATGAAAAAAAAAGTACTACTTGCCCATTGTGAGGGATTAGCTCGTGGGGATCACCTTTTCTGAAATCATAGTCTGTAAGCAGGCACTTTCTTTTAAGTCTAGCGGATGCCAGATTTTATTTATAAACGGTTTGCAGATTAAAATAAACAAAACAGTAAATTAAATCCTTGCCGTCCGGCGCTAAACTAAACAAACAGGATCTCCTCTCTATACAGTGTGGGGCTAGTCCCTGACACCCACAAAACATGCAGTAAAGCAAACCTTTTCAGTCCAGCACTCAGCGCTCCCCTCACTCAGATCCCTTCCTGAGTTTCAAGCCAGAGCCCTGTTGTGCTCTCTTCCTGGTCATTTAAAGTCCAGCTGATTGTGGACCCAAACATCCGGACCGGAACCCTAGCCAGGCCCAGAGGCTGTAAAACCCGGACCGGATTCCGGTTCAGTCCCTCATAATGGAACGTATGCGAGGTGAAATGTACCTATGATCATGTATCGCACCTCGCATACTGTCACATATCCTCCCCCTCTGCTCAAGCCCCTGCGGCTGAGCACTTGACCCAACCATGCAGTGCACACGGGAGAGGGCATCTGCATTATTTTGGAGCTTTCCTGGCCTGTGCTCCACCGTAAATTTAAAAGGCTGTAAAGCCAGGAACCACCTTGTCACCCGAGCATTTTTCTCCCTGTTATTACACATCCACTTCAGGGGAGCATGGTCTGTGACCAGCTTAAATGACCTCCCCAGTAGGTAATACCTCAGGGAGTCTAAGGCCCACTTAATGGCGAGACACTCCTTTTCTACAATGGCATAATTTTTCTCGTGCTTGTTCAGCTTCCTGCTCAGGTAAACCACTGGGTGCTCCTCACCATCCCTGTTCTGTGACAGTACGGCCCCTAGGCCCACCTCAGAGGCGTCCGTCTGTATAACAAACTCCTGGCTAAAATCAGGGGTTACTAGTACAGGTACCATACAAAGAGCCTGTTTTAACTTCTGAAATGCCTCCTCAGCTTCGGGGTTCCACTTGACCATGACCGACCCCTTACCCTTCGTCAGATCGGTCAAGGGGGCGGCAACGGTGGCAAAATTGGGTATAAAACGCCTGTAATACCCCGTAATGCCCAGGAAGGCCCTCACTTGTTTTTTATTGACTGGTTGGGGCCATTTTTGAATTGCCTCAATCTTATTGGTCTGCGGCTTGACCACTCCCCGGCCAATAATGTACCCAAGGTATTTGGCCTCCTCCAGGCCTATGGCACATTTTTTTGGATTGGCCGTGAGACGTGCGTCCCTAAGGGAATCTACCACCGCTTGTACACGGAGCAGGTGCGATTCCCAATCTGGGCTGTGGATGACCACATCGTCCAAGTACGCCGCTGCATACGAGCGATGTGGTCTCAAAATTTTGTCCATCATTCGCTGGAATGATGCAGGGGCTCCGTGCAGACCAAACGGCATCCGCTTATACTGAAACGAGCCCTCAGGAGTGGAAAAGGCAGTCTTCTCCTTGGCCGATTCAGTAAGCGGTATCTGCCAATAACCTTTCGTTAGGTCTAGGGTCGTTATGTAGCGAGCCTGTCCCAACCTGTCCACAAGTTCGTCGACCCGGGGCATTGGGTAGGCGTCAAACTTGGACACACTGTTAAGTTTTCTAAAGTCATTACAAAACCTGATACTGCCATCAGGTTTTGGGACCAGCACTATGGGACTTGACCACTCACTGTGGGACTCTTCGATTACATCCAACTCTAACATATTTTTTATTTCCTCCGCAACTGCCTCTCGCCGGGCCTCTGGAATTCTATACGGTTTTACATTTACCCGAACCCCTGGTTCCGTCACTATGTCATGTTGGATCATGTTGGTCAGTCCGGGTAAGGGGGAGAAAAAGTCTCTATTTTTCTGCACGAATGCCCTAACGTCAGTTTGTTGTGCTACGGACAGGGAATCCGTGATGGGAACGTCAGGTATCACGGGTATCCGGTCTGTTGGAGGTGGGGACGTGGCCAGTAAAGTCTCTCGGTCCTTCCAGGGCTTTAAGAGATTTACATGGTAAATTTGGTGGGGTTTCCTTTTGCCTGGCTGGTAGACTTTGTAGTTTACCTCTCCCACCCTTTCGACAACCTCAAAGGGACCCTGCCACTTGGCTAAAAACTTACTTTCTACCGTGGGAACCAGTACCAACACTCTGTCCCCCGGGCTGAAAGTACGGACCTTGGCACCCCGGTTATAGACCCTCCTTTGGGCCTCCTGAGCTCGCTCCATATGTTCCCGTACTAGGGGCAGGACGGCTGCGATTCGGTCCTGCATCAGGGAGACATGCTCTATGATGCTCCTATATGGGCTGACCTCTCCTTCCCATGTTTCTTTAGCAATATCTAGCAGGCCCCTGGGATGCCTACCATACAAGAGCTCAAAGGGGGAATAGCCTGTGGAGGCCTGTGGAACCTCTCGTATGGCAAACATGAGATATGGTAGCAAAAAATCCCAGTTTCTCCCATCCTTGTCGACCACCTTTTTCAACATACTCTTCAGTGTTTTATTAAACCTTTCGACCAGACCATCTGTCTGGGGGTGGTAGACAGAAGTACGGAGATGGGAGATTTTGTACAATCTACACAATTCCTTGGTAACCCTGGACATAAAAGGGGTGCCTTGATCCGTCAAGATCTCTTTTGGGATCCCCACTCGACTAAATACCTGGACTAATTCCTTGGCAATAACCTTAGCGGAGGTGTTACGCAAGGGTATGGCCTCAGGATAGCGAGTCGCATAGTCCAGGATCACCAGAATATGCTGGTGACCTCTGGCAGATTTCACCACCGGCCCCACCAAGTCCATGCCAATCCTTTCAAAGGGGACCTCAATTATTGGTAGAGGGACAAGGGGACTGCGAAAATGGGGAGATGGTGCTGACATTTGGCACTCGGGGCACGATTCGCAGTACTCCTTGACCTCTGCATGCAAACCGGGCCAGAAGAATCTTTGGGTGATTCTCTCCCGGGTTTTTTCGACCCCGAGATGGCCCCCCATTACATGACCATGAGCCAGGTCTAGCACTACCCTGCGAAAAGTTTTGGGAACCAGTAGCTGTTCTACCTCTTCCCCTCCATGTTTTATCACTCGATACAACAAATTGTTTTTAATTGCCATGTAGGGAAAGGACACCACCCAATTAGGATCCACCGGTTCCCCCTCCAACATCTTAACATTTTCCCTGGCATTCATGAGGGTGGGCTCTCGCAGCTGCTCGGTACAGAAATCTTCCCTCCTGACCTCCAAGTCGGGTACCACATTTTGGCTACTCTCCGTGTCAGGGTCAGGCGAGGTTTCCTGTTCGTTACCCTCAGGCTGGGTGCTAGCTTCTAAGTCCTCCGGTTCCCCAGCCATGGCAGGGAATGGTAGAGGATCTCCGGCCTCCTCGATCCCACCAACAGCAGGCCCTTCCCTTTGGCAAAACGGGTCTGGTGAGAGTTCCCGTGTTTCCCCAGTAGGGGGAGCGCTATCTACGAGCCTCCCTTCGCTCTCCCATAACTTCCAAAAATGAGGAAAGTCTCTCCCCACTAAAGCTTCATGGAGCAGTGAGGGTACCACCCCCACTGAATGTGTTACACTGCCCCAAGGGGTATCAACCTCAACCACCGCTGTCTGGTAGTCCCGAGTGTCCCCATGGATGCATATTACCCCAATACTACTGGGGTGTAGTTTTGCAGGGTCTACACACGCACTCCTGACTAAGGTCACCACACTACCAGAGTCTAGCAGGGCTGTAAGAGGCTTGCCATCTACGGAAATAATGCACATCTGTTTTTCAAGGCGACGCTGACCTGTCGCAACACATGCGACCTGTGCAAACAGAGAAATGCGTCTTACCCTATCAACATAATCACATTGCATAGGTTCATCATTTAGAGGGCAGTCTGCAGCAATATGGCCTAATGCATGGCAACGAAAACACCGTATTTGCCCTACCCCCAGTCCTCTTACCGGTCCCAAAAACCTTCCTGGCTTCTTTGGCCAGTCTCCAGGTCTAGGACCTACAGTCTCATCTGCTGTAACAACAGTCTTATCCACTCTCCCCAAACTCTTGAACCCTGGAACAGTCTTACCCGAACCGCTGGGAGATCTTGCACCCCTAGACACACCGAAGTGGGGCGTAGGTGGGTTTATCAAGTCCTCAGTAGCACTGTACCTCTCCACTAGGTCCACCATTTGGGCTGCAGTGTTGGGGTCCCCCTGTCCGACCCACTTTCTCAGGGTAGCAGGGAGCGCACGCAGGTACCGGTCCATTACCACACGCTCCACAATCTGAGGGCTGGTCAGAGTCTCTGGCTGCAACCACTTCCTGGTGAGGTGGACCAGGTCAAACATTTGTGACCGGGGTGGCTTGTTGCTGGAATAGGACCACTGATGCACGCGCTGGGCCCGGACTGCCATGGTGACACCCAAGCGTGCGAGTATTTCTGACTTTAGAGTCTCATAGTCCTGGGCCTTATCTGGTTCTAAGTCAAAATAGGCCTTTTGGGGTTCTCCTGTTAGGAATGGGGCCAATAGTCCCGCCCACTGCTCTTTTGGCCATCCTTCGCGGTCAGCGACTCTCTCGAAAGTCGCCATGTACGCCTCAACATCATCCACCGGTGTCATCTTTTGCAGGTGGTAGGAAGCACGTACAATCTTTGGTTCCGCTAACACCGGAGGTGTGGACCCTTTTTTCAGTTCCACCAGAGCTTCGGCGAACTGTCGGTTCATCTCCTGCTGGGCAGCGTGTTGTGCTGCAACGGCCTCTGCGACTTGGCGGTGTTGTGCTGCAACGGCCTCTGCGACTTGGCGGTGTTGTGCTGCAGCGGCCTCTGCGACTTGGCGGTTTATCTCCTGCTGGGCAGCCTGTTGTGCTGCAGCGGCCTCTCGTTGTGCTGCAGCGGCCTCTGCGACTTGGCGGTTGGTTTCCCGCTGGGCTGCATTGGCCTGTAGCAGGGCCTTTAACATTTCTTCCATTTTCAGAAAAGTGCCCGCTGAATCCACCACGTGTGAGGGATTAGCTCGTGGGGATCACCTTTTCTGAAATCATAGTCTGTAAGCAGGCACTTTCTTTTAAGTCTAGCGGATGCCAGATTTTATTTATAAACGGTTTGCAGATTAAAATAAACAAAACAGTAAATTAAATCCTTGCCGTCCGGCGCTAAACTAAACAAACAGGATCTCCTCTCTATACAGTGTGGGGCTAGTCCCTGACACCCACAAAACATGCAGTAAAGCAAACCTTTTCAGTCCAGCACTCAGCGCTCCCCTCACTCAGATCCCTTCCTGAGTTTCAAGCCAGAGCCCTGTTGTGCTCTCTTCCTGGTCATTTAAAGTCCAGCTGATTGTGGACCCAAACATCCGGACCGGAACCCTAGCCAGGCCCAGAGGCTGTAAAACCCGGACCGGATTCCGGTTCAGTCCCTCATAATGGAACGTATGCGAGGTGAAATGTACCTATGATCATGTATCGCACCTCGCATACTGTCACACCATCAAAACGTTTTTTCCAGGCTAAACCTTTAATCCAACTTCTAATAAGGAATATAAAGGAATAGTAGTGGCATAAAAGTATTTTTCTTGTACAATTCTCCTTTAAGGGGGCATGGCAGGGGGTTTGTCCTATGTCTACTTGCTTTTACTAATAGGTGTCCCTCATTCCTATCTAAAAAAATTGGGAGGTATGTAAGTGCGATGCTGGTGACTGACTGGGGGAAGGGGTGCCTTTGACCTGACCGACTGGCTGGATTGTTTGCCACCCCCCCCAAAAAAATATACCACCAGCCGCCACTGGCATGTACCTTTTTTTAAAGGGGCAACGCTCCACAATGCACAGTGGTTCATTTTTTTTTCTAATTTTAGTTCCCCTTTTTTTATTGCTTTATGTGCCCCCACTGGAGAGATTGGCTTTTCTATTTGCATGACTTTTCTCACCAAGGAAGAAAATAGGGCAATTCCAAAACATTAGACGTGTCACTAGAACAGGAGGAGATGGAGAAATCTTTAGGTGGGGACACCTGTTCCTGAGACAACCATGAGAGGATTTTACTTCCCATTGGAAGGTATTTTGTAACTTCCTGTTGTGTCTCTGGGACAGGAAGTGATGGGGAAATGACCCTGATAGCACACATATAGCAAAAATAAACAAATAATAATTCAGTAAGGGTTTAAAACCTTCCTTATTCTGTTTAAAACTACCAAAAGAAAGTTTTGCCTTTAGATACACTTTGAGATGCTTTTTGTAGTCCATTGAAGTGAAAGTGATATGACAACAATGCATCATGTTCCTCTGAGGGCTCATTAGTTAGCACTAAAGTACCCTTGGAACCTCTAGCTACAATATATCTGCAGTTCCATCAATACTGAAGCAGCCAATGACCTCCATGAATGTCAGAAGTCCCCCATTCTATAGACATGATGTGTGCTGGCTGTCAGTATTGCACTGTGTTTACAGCATGCTTTTATCTCCCAATGTCACTGTCAGGGACCTTTGAAACAGACACTTCCTGATTTAAATTTGTGACAAGTCGCATTTCCGGTCTCTCAGCTGTCACTCTAACGCGGCCATATTTTTTGTGGGCAAAAAAAGTCAATTAGCGCGCTTCCTGCTGTACGGACATAACTCAGATCCGCAGATAGGAGAAAAACTAGCATCGTCGTCTTCCTCCAGTAGCCAAAAGCTACACCGTGACCGTAGATACTTTTTTCGTTCGCCTTTTGACGCTAACGATAGATTCAAAATAAAACATTAACGGCAAAACTCAAATTAAGCCAGCAACCTATAATAAAACGTAATGAAAGGGAATATTCCCCCCCACCCCGAGAATAGTTTGCCCAAATCAAAGATGGTTACCCGTCAGCTCCTCAACCGCTGAGACTACGTATCCCAGCAGGCCCCTCTCCCTGCGCCTGCGCTTTTTGTTTTTTTTCCGTGCCCGCGCCTCTCTTCCCTGCCGCAGAGGCCTGTGGGTCGGGTGAATGGTTTTCTGAGCGGAGAAGCCGGTGGCTGTGAGTGGTGGCCGCCCCTCCGTGTCCCTCCATTCATCCCCCACACTCGGGCCGCAGAAATGGAGGCGCTCATCCCCGTCATCAACAAGCTGCAGGATGTCTTCAACACGGTGGGGTCAGATGTCATCCAATTACCACAGATCGTAGTGGTGGGGACGCAGGTGAGCGGGGTCACTGGGGGGTGTCACACTGTCCCCTCCTATTACACCCCCACACTGTAATAAACACCACCCGCCATTCACACTCACTATAATATACATCATTCACTCACAATACTATCAATCACCCACTGTAATATATATCACCCCTCATTCACACACTATACAATATACATCACCCCTCATTCACACACTATATACATCACCCCTCATTCACACACTATATACATCACCCCTCATTCACACACTATACAATATACATCACCCCTCATTCACACACTATGTAATATACATCACCCCTCATTCACACACTATATAATATACATCACCCCTCAGTCACACACTATATAATATACATCACCCCCTCATTCACACACTATATAATATACATCACCCCTCATTCACACACTATATAATATACATCACCCCCTCATTCACACACACTATATACATCACCCCTCATTCACACACTATATAATATACATCACCCCTCATTCACACACTATATAATATACATCACCCATCATTCACACACTATATATTATACATCACCCCTCATTCACACACTATATACATCACCCATCATTCACACACTATATAATATACATCACCCATCATTCACACACTATATAATATACATCACCCCTCATTCACACACACTATATATTATACATCACCCCTCATTCACACACTATATAATATACATCACCCCTCATTCACACACACTATATATTATACATCACCCCTCATTCACACTCATTATAATATACATCATTCACTCACTATACTATCACTATTCACTCACTATACCCACTGTAATATACCTCACTCATCATTCGCACACTATATAATATACATCACCCCTCATTCACACATTATATAATATACATCACCCCCTTATTCACACACTATATACATCACCCCTCATTCACACACTATATAATATACATCACCCCTCATTCACACATTATATAATATACATCACCCCCTTATTCACACACTATATACATCACCCCTCATTCACACATTATATAATATACATCACCCCCTTATTCACACACTATATAATATACATCACCCCTCATTCACACACTATATAATATACATCACCCCTCATTCACACACTATATAATATACATCACCCCTCATTCACACACTATATAATATACATCACCCCTCATTCACACACACTATATAATATACATCACCCCTCATTCACACACACTATATAATATACATCACCCCTCATTCACACACACTATATAATACACATCACCCCTCAGTCACACACTATATAATATACATCACCCCTCATTCACACACTATATAATATACATCACCCCTCATTCACACACTATATAATATACATCACCCCTCATTCACACACTATATAATATACATCACCCCTCATTCACACACTATATAATATACATCACCCCTCATTCACACACTATATAATATACATCACCCCTCATTCACACACTATATAATATACATCACCCCTCATTCACACACTATATAATATACATCTCCCCTCATTCACACACTATATAATATACATCACCCCTCATTCACACACTATATAATATACATCACCCCTCATTCACACATGCTATATAATATGTATTCCCCCCCCCCATCATCATTCACTCATGCTATATAATATGTATCCCCCCCCCCATCATTCACTCACGCTATATAATATGGTATCCCCCCCCCCCCCCATTCACACACGCTATATAATATGTTTCCCCTATACCCCTCGCCCACCCATCATTCACTCATGCTATATAATATGTATCCCCCCCCCCCATCATTCACTCACGCTATATAATATGGTATCCCCCCCCCAATTCACACACGCTATATAATATGGTACCCCCCCCCCCCATTCACACACACGCTATATAATATGGTACCCCCCCATTCACACACACACTATATAATATGTATCCCCCCCCCCCCATCATTCACTCACGCTATATAATATGGTATCCCCTCCATCATTCACACACGCTAAATAATATGTATCCCCCCCATCATTCACTCACGCTATATAATATGATGTACCCCCCCCCCCCCCCATCATTCACACACGCTATATAATATGATGTACCCCCCCCCCCCCCCCCCCATCATTCACACACGCTATATAATATGGTATCCCCTCCATTCACACACACTATATAATATGTACCCCCCATCATTCACACACGCTATATAATATGGTATCCCCCCCCCCCATCACTCGCTACAATGTGCATCTCTCATTCAATGTCATCCTTTTAGATTGTAAGCTTCATGAGAAGGGCCCTGCTATTCCTTCTGTATTGTAATTGTACCGCGCCCCCCCCCCATTCATATTGTAAAAGCGCCAAGCAAACTGTTGATGCAATATATATCCTGTATTATAATAATACCCACTACAATATCTATCATTTGCCATACACGCTATAATATGTCACTCGTCATATACACTCGCCAGTCACTTTATTAAACACAGCTGTTAAATTGCTTGGTTACACAAATTACTAATCGGCCAATCGCATGCCAGCAACTCGATGTATTTAGGCATCTAGATGTGGTGAAGACAACTTGCTGAAGTTCAAACTGAGCATCAAAATGAGGAAGAAAGAGGATTTAAGTGTCTTTGAATGTGGCATGGTTGTTGGTGCGAGACAAGCTGGTCTGAGTATTTCAAAAACTGCTGATCTACTGGGGTTTTCCCACACAAATATCTCTAGGGCAGGGGTGTCAAACTGGCGGCCCTCCAGCTGTTCCGAAACTACAAGTCCCATCATGCCTCTGCCTGTGGGAGTCATGCTTGTAACTGTTAGCCTTGCAATGCCTCATGGGACTTGTAGTTTTGCAACAGCTGGAGGGCCGCCAGTTTGACACCCCTGCTCTAGGGTTTGCAGAGAATGGTCCGAAAAAGAGAAAATATCCAGTAAGCGGTGGTTGTGTATGAAAATGCCTTGTTGAGGTCAGAACCGATTGGGCAGACTGGTTTGAGAAGATAGAAAGGAAACGGTAACTCAACCACTCGTTACAACCAAGGAATGCAGAATACCATCTCTCAACGCACAACACATTGAACCTTGAAGCAGATGGGCTACAGCAGCAGAAGGCCACACCAGGTGCCACTCCTGTCGGCTAAGAACGGGAAACTGAGGCTACAATTCACACAGGCTCACCAAAATTCGACAATAGAAGATTGGAAAAACGTTGCCTGGTCTGTTGAGTCTCGATTTCTGCGACATTCAGATGATGGGGTCAGAATTTGGCATAAACATGAAAGCATGGATCCATCCTGTCTTGTATCAACGGTTCAGGCTGGTGGAGTAATGGTGTGGGGGATATTTTCTTGGCACGCTTTGGTACCAATTGAGCCTCGTTTTAAAGAGGAAGTAAACCCTCAAACTTTTTCTTTTTTTTTTTTTAAACCCTGCAAGAGAAAGTCCTAATGATCTAGTATCCAAAAATAGAGCGACAATTTTGAAAAAAAAAAAACAATTTTTTTTTTTCTTTTTGCTATAATATCCCCCAAAAATATATAAAAAAAATGTTTTTCCCTCAGTTTAGGCCGATACGTATTCTTCTACCTATTTTTGGTAAAAAAAAATCGTAATAAGCGTTTATCGGTTGGTTTGCGCAAAATTTATAGCGTTTACAAAATAGGGGATAGTTTTATTGCATTTTTATGAATTTTTTATTTTTTACTACTAATGGCGGCGATCAGCGTTTTTTTTTTTTTTTTCGTGACTGCGACATTATGGCGGACACTTCGGACAATTTTGACACATTATTGGGACCATTGTAATTTTCACAGCAAAAAATGCATTTAAATTGCATTGTTTATTGTGAAAATTACAGTTGCAGTTTGGGAGTTAACCACAAGGGGGCGCTGAAGGGGTTATATATGACCTAATATGTGTTTCTAACTGTAAGGGGGTGTGGCTGTAGGTGTGACGTCATTGATTGTGTATCCCTATAAAAGGGAACACATGATCGATGACGCCGCCACTGTGAAGAACGGGGAAGCTACACACGGCTCTCCCCGTTCTTCAGCTCCGGGGACCGATCGCGGGACTCCAGCGGCGGGTCACGGAGCTTCGGACCGGGTCGCGTGCACGCGCCCCACGGCTGGGCACTAGCAGAGGACATACCTGTACGTGCCCAGCCGTGCCATTCTGCCAACGTAAATGTGAATGAGTCGGTCCTTAATCGGTTTAGGAGATATTTCTTTCACTTACAGGTAAGCCTTAATCTAGGCTTACCTGTAGGTGCAAGTTGTAAGGAGGGGGGTTACAACCACTTAAATGCCACGGCCCACCTGAGTATTGTTGCTGCCCATGCCCATCCCATTATGACTACAGTGTACCCATCTTCTGATGGCTCCTTCCAGCAGGATAATGCACCATGTCACAAAGCTCTGATCATCTCACCACTGGTTTCTTGAACATGACAATGAGGTCACTGTACTCCAATGGCCTCCATAGTAACCAGATCTCAATCCAATAGAGCACCTTTGGGATGTGGTGGAACAGGAGATTCACATCATAGATGTGCAGCCGACAAATCAGCTGCAGTCATGTCACTATGGACCAAAATCTGAGGAACACCTTGTTGAATCTATGCCACGAAGAATTAAGGAAGTTCTGAAGGCAAAAAGGGGTCCAACCCGATACTAGCAAGGTGTACCTAATGAAGTTGCCAGTAAGTGTATATCATTCATCATACATGCTACAATATTAATCACTAGGCCACTGATAAGGGAGCCCCATGGTCCTCCTGTACAAGTCCTGATCAGCAGTGCGGTGGGGGGCAATGTTATAAACGGATCCTCTGTGTAGTTCTCTGCAGCAGCTGGAAGCTGTTTCCTCCACTCCTTCTCCCTCCACGCAGCTTTCAGCTGTTGCAGAGAACCTATAACTGTGTGTCCCCCCCCCCACCTCCAAGTGGTTGTACAGGGTGAAGTGTTGGTGCTTGCAAATGCAACTTAAAGCGGAGGTTCACCCAAAAACACACCTTTGGACCATCCAAACTAGCATCAGCTACAGTATGCCTTTTTTTTTTTTTTGTGCTGTACTTACGGTTTAATCTGCAAGTTTCGTTTCAGACACCCGCGGGGAATGGGCGTTCCTATGAAGAGTGGAACATGATTGACGGCCAGCTATGGCGCGTCACACGTTCTGAAAATAGCCGGAATAGGACTCCGCTCTTCACGGCGCTATACGGCGCCTGCGCACAGACTAGGAGCTGACTGCGCAGTATATGTCCGCGTCCTATTTCGGGTTTTTTCGGAAGGCATGACGCGCCATAGCTGGACGCCAATCATGTACCCGTCTTCATAGGAACGCCCATTTCCCGGCCGGAGTCTGAAACGAAAGTTACGGATTAAACCGTAAGTACAGCGCAAAAAAAAGGCATACTGTAGCTGACGCTAGTATGCATGGTAGATAAAGCTTTTTTTTTTTTTTTTTTTTTTTTTTTAGGGTGAACCCCCGCTTAAGTCCATAGACTTGGACCGCTTTCATAGCGCCTGAAAAACGGCTCCCTTGCTGTGTCAGTGTGAAAGCCCGAGAGCTTTCACACTGAGGCGATGCGCTGGCAGGACGTTAAAAAAAAATTACAAAAAAATAAACTCTTGCAATCTGCATCTTTGTAATGAATGAAATGAATAGGCAGCGCCGCCGAACCGCCACTGCAGTGGCACTTTGCGGGCAATTTTAACCCTTTTTTGGCAGCTAGCTGGGGATAAAAGCGCCACACTAGCAGCCAAAAACCTTCTCAAAAAATAGCGGAGCTGTACCGCCGATGCCCCAGTGTGAAAGCAAAAATAAAAAGGACGAAAACTGGACAGCCGCACTACAAAAATTTCTTAAAAAGAGATGTCTTTTATTTTTCAAATGTGCATACAATCACTGCAAGCCAACAACATACAGTATGGCCAACGCGTTTCGCACTGGCAGTCAGTGCTTAGTCATGGCTAAAGAGGTTCACACTACAAATGAAAGCAGTGTGAAAGCAGCCTTACTTTTCGCTGGAGTTGGCCGATGTGCATGAACAGGATGCTGTCTGGAGGAGAGCTGTGCACAGCATGTAGATTTCATTGAACGGAAAGGTGAGTATAAAAACTGATATAAAAAGATACAGCTACTAATTGTTTAGAAGCTGTTGCTGCCTACAGTTATACTCGAAGTCTAGAAGAAAAACCCTTGCACCTTGTGATTTTTGGATTTATTTAAAAAAACATTTTATATAGTCCATATGCTGGATTTATGTATCTTGAGTAAAAAAAATGGTAATTTGTTCTTTAGGCTGGGTTCACACTAGTGCAGGGGTCTGCAACCTTTAAGACTTAAAGAGCCACTTGGACCCGTTTCCGAAGGAAAAAAAAAAACCTGGGAGCCGCAAAACCATTGTGACATTTAAAACAAATATAACACCGCATATATTGTTTCTTGCCTTAATGCTATATACAGGATCGTGCACTCCAACCAAAAAAAAAAGAATGCAATTGAACAGCACATTACACAGCCAATAACATAGCCCCCAGTGTGCCATAAAAAACGAATTACTGCCCCAAAGTGCCAGAGAAAATGACCAATGCCCCAAAATGCCATAGAAAATTAATCAGGGCCCCAGTGTACCATAAATCATCAGTGCCTGATGTAATTAATAATGAGGGGGCGGCCCAATGTCATCCTCGTCATTATAAAAATAACTTGCTGGGCATGTGGAGGTGGAATCTCATCTGATATTGTCAATATCAGATAAGATTCCACCTCCACATGCCCAGCAAATGCAATACTGTCTGTACAATATCAGATAATAAGATTCCACATGCCCAGCCCCCAGCCCTAGACTAGGCCGCTCCCCCCCCCCCCCCAGTCCCAGACACTTTCAAAGACATGCCAGTCCTCACCTGCGCTGCTCTTACTGCTGTCTGTGTTGTCTCGTCTCTCTCTTCGCACTGGGGCCACGGTCGGTGCTGATGAGCTCAGCTGAGTCTTTTGATCCGGAGCGGAGCCTCCGCGGGGGAGATGTTGGCGGCTGAGCTGAGAGCTCTCGTCGTGACAGGCGGGCAGGAGACTCCAGGCGCGTGCATGCCCCAGGGCCACAAGCACAGACAGGCCAGCTCTGTGGCCAGTCACATGACGCGCCGTGACCGAATCACAGGCCAGCTCAGGCCTGTGGCCACATGACCCCCCCCCCCCCTGCACGCCGCGCGGTAGATGTAATTGCGGTAACGCCGCCCAAGTAATGGGAACGGCGTTACCGCGAGGGTAAGAGTAATCGGGTAGATTACTCGTTACCCTCAAAAAGGTGCCCCGGAGCCGCGGCAAAGGTTCAAAAGAGCAGCGGGTTGCAGACACCTGCACTAGTGCGATGCGGAAACCCTGCGAATCCCACATCGCACCCGACTCGCACGGCGGTTCACACTGCCATATTCTGGGTAGTGTCATACATTAAGGACACCACCACCAATTCAGCTCGCATATTGCACTGTGAACTGACAGTTCGGATATGAATCGGATCATAGGTGTGAACACCCATGCCATCCGATTTTGGTGCGGACCAAAAAAGGGTTCTGTGCGTGTTTGGTCTGAATGCGGTGCGATATCAGCCGTACTATCTGTATGGCTGAAATTGCATTGCACAGACATGGCATGTGATTTGCATTGCAGTTATGCTGACCATATCATTTGATACACGAACATACGGCCGTGAGAGCTGACAATGGTGCCATCGTGTAATAAATCGTTCAATGGACATAAATGAATGCACTAGGTATATGTTAAAAATTCAAACAGTTCGGATGGGAAACGCATTAACCTTTCAATTTATCGTTCGTTCGGCAGAAAATACCGTATATACTCGAATATAAGCCGAGGCACCTAATTTTACCACAAACTGGTAAAACTTGAGAAATGCAGCAGCTACTGGCAAACCATGCCCATCTGCAGCCTCTCTGTGCCCACCTGTATTGGTGCCCATTTGCAGCCTCATGTACCTTTTTGATTAGGATCTCCCGCTGTGCCATGCAGTCTTAACTGTTCAGCAGCCGTTCACTGTAACCAAGCCCCGCCTCCTCCTCGTCCATGATAGACGGAACACTGATTCAGTTTCCCAGCATTGTATCAGTGTTCTGTCTATCACTGACGAGGAGGAGGCGGGGCTTTGTTACAGTGGACAGCCGCCAAACAGTTAAGACTGCATGACAGACCGTCACTCGAGTATATGCCGAGGGGGGCTTATTCCAGCATAAAAAATTTGTTATATAAGTCGGCTTATACTCGAGTGTATACAGCAGGGATATGCAATTAGCGGACCTCCAGCTGTTGCAAGTCCCATCATGCCTCTGCCTCTGGGTGTCATGCTTTGTAGCTGTCAGTCTCACTATGCCTCATGGGAATTGTAGTTCTGCAACAGCTGGAGGTCCGCTAATTGCATATCCCTGGTATTCAGTATCCAAACTTCTCCTTCGTTTTTTTTTTTTTTTCCGGCTCAAACGTCCCAACAATTTTCGATTCTTGTGCCCATTAACTAGCCGAAAAACGAACAAACTGGCCAAATGATCGAATTTCGCCCTTTTTTTTGGTATAGTGTATGGCCAGCTTAGGCACGCATTAACCCCTTGATCATCAGATGTTAACCCCTTTCCAGCCAGTGTCTAGAACAGTGTATGTATTGTGTCAGATTTCCCGCCGCACAATCGGTCCCACTACAATTCACTGATTGCCGCCATTACTAGTATTAAATAAAAATTCAAAAACAAAGTAGGTATACCATTGTTTGTAACTTTCACACAAACCATATGTACATTTATTAGGATTTCTTTTTCACCAAAGACATGTAGCAGGATATATTTTGGCCTAAATTTTATGAATAAATTTTTTTATTTTTTTATTATATGGTATGTTTTTAATAGAAAATATCAGTCAGTTTGTTTTTTTGGTCTTTCAAATTTTTATTATGCCCTGGCCATGAATAGGGTGAAATCTCCCAGAGCTGAAGTAGATGGTCAGACAGAGACATGGGGTTAGAACAAGGGCTGCATGTCATTCATAACCGTTTACATGGTGCAATCATTACTCTTCATTGGAGTGACTCTCTGACTAGCTTGTCAGTGTAAGTTAGGATTTCCCTTTAAAAAGGTTGGTTTGTGGTGGTTGGCGGTCATGTGGAAGATTTGTTAATTTGCTTTTGCTTGATGGTGAATGTGATGAATGTCCTTGTGTTGATCAGTACTACAGGCAATTCCTTGTTAGATATTGAGCTTGTGACCCTCATGAGGTTATTGGATCTATTTCACGGACTTGGCCACGGCTTTGAAATGGAACAAAGATTTATGGGAATTCATCAAAACTGGAGCAGATGTACGTGGCAACCAATCGGCTTCTAGCTTTCCTTGTTAAAGCGGAATTAAACTTGCCAGTTTAACTGTTTTCCAAAACTTACATTCAACTCATGCTGGGAATGATAACTGTCACGTCTGCCTGGACTCTCAATGAACTGTCAAGCCATCAAATTGCAGGTGTCCTAACTGATCACATGCGCAGCACCATGGCAACTGCCGATCAAACAGAGGAAAAGATGGCAGCTTCCTTTGCTGTGAAGGAGAGAAGGGTTAAGTTCTGCTGTAACTGAGCAATCTGAAGATAGATGATTGGTTGCCATTCTCTACATTCTGTCTGCTTCCACCCCGCTGTGCTTTTGTATTCTGCCAGGGAGACTCATTTTCTGGGTAGATTTATTGATGGTGACATTGGTGGGCCCATGCCTGTGCAAAAAGCATTGTCATGGCTGCTTGTGGTCTCTATTGGTAGATGGAGTGGCAAAGGAGAACAATTCAGGGACAGTGTGTTGTCACCCTACAACAGGAAGTGCCTAAACAAAATGACAGTTTGCATTTTTTTTTTTTTTTTTTAAGAAACTAAATACCATTCAGGTATGGTTTTCAATTTCATCTAAAGGATACATTCACATATTACTAAAAATAATGCAGGTAAAAAAAATGCATTTAAATTAGTTTTTTTCCTGGAAGACTGCAGAGTATTGCACCTATAGTGCAATGCCAGGCTCCTGCAGACTCATTACAGCTTGACAGTTAGGGCCCTTTCACACGGGCGGATCAGTAATGATCCACTCCGTGTGTCCGCAAAAGCTCAGCGGGGATCCTCCGTAAAATCCCCGCTGAGCTGGCAGGGCGGTCCCCGCACACTGTGCAGGGACCGCCCTGTCTTTCCTTCGCTCTCCCCTATGGGGGATCGGATGAACACGGACCGTATGTCCGTGTTCATCCGATCCGGCAGAAAAATAGGATTTTCTTCCATCCGCAAATGCGGATCTTTGCGGAGGCGGGAGCGATTACGGGTGTCAGCGGATGGTCATCTGCTGACACCCGTAATCACATAGGGACCAATGTATGTCCCGTTTTCATCCGCAACGGACGGATGAAAATGCGGACATACGGTCCGTACGTGTGAAAGGGCCCTTACTGAAGAGCAATGAACTATGATGGCACTCACCTGTGCCCTTGCAGTACATTCAGAACTAGTAGCCATCTACTGTTGTGGCAGATGGGACTTGTAGTGCATTCATGTGCAGATCCGTGTGAATGAATGCTGAGGCTTTGTGGGCTGTGCTAGTCTTAAATTGTGACAGCGAATGTGGGGAGATGATCCCCTGCCCACTGTCACATTGTGGGATCATGGGGGAGGGGAGTTGGCTGGGGAGTGCAGGGCTGCTGCTTTAGTAAGTGCAACCTGTCACTAAGGTGAACTTCTCCTTTATTATTTCTATGATTGTTATGGATGCTTGTTGCCAAACAATGTTCTCCTTTGTAAATTGGAGGATAAATGTGTGCTCTAATTGTGCACATTAATTGGTTGTACACTGTGGAGGGTGTTCTATGTCTGTGTCACATTTGTCATTTGTTCTTGTTTTCTGAGGTCAGTGTCAGTTCACTATGAATAATATGGCATTGTGCAGAACAGGGATGTTATGGTGATCACCTGCCTTGCATTGTGCGGCTTCTCCAGGCTTTTTAAATAGGTCAGAGTTCAGGCAGCAGAAGCATTGTCTGCACCACTCCCCATTCATACTTTGATGTATGGAGTTCTACTCTGTACTGGTCAATACAGACGCCTCGTGTGCTGGGGGACCATCTCATTTATGCTGACCTGACACTTCTGAAGTAAGTTAGCAGAGATTGTGTCGCCATCCACGTCAGTCTATGCCACTGGAGAAGCTTACAGGCTCAATGCTAGTATTTTAGGTTTCCAATCATCACTAAGATGTAATTTTATCTTTTTTTAATTTTTAAATCTGCAATTTTTTTTTTTAACTAGTATCTTTCAATATTTTCATTGAAAGGTCTTCCTTTTAATGGGGTGACAACTGTATACTAGTTTGAGCTCCTGCGATGTCGCCCTATCTGATGACACACATTGGGCAAAGGTAGACCGTTGTCACACTCAGAATGCCAGTCCTGCGCAGTACCCGATGCTGGAGTTGGTGCATGAGGGCAAAAAGAGGTCATAATCGATACAGTAGTGAGTTGGGAAAGAAAATAATGAAAGCAAGATAAATAGCTCTGTCCTGTTTTCAGGTGTGCACTTCATTGTGTGTGTTTTTTTTTGGTTGTTGCTGTATTGTTCTCGGCGCATCGAGGCCTACGGGTAACTGACTGCGTTTTGTACTTTTTTGTACTTTTTTGTACTTTTTTGTACTTTTTTGTACTTTTTTTGTACTTTTTTTGTACTTTTTTTGTACTTTTTAAGAATTTTAATAAATTTGCATATGCTTTCCATGAAGACTACATTCTGTAGGCATAGTCCTCTGTTGTCGCCATCAGGAAACCCTTCATAAGGAATGCCACGCAGCCATTTGTGGGATGAATGTAGACCAGAACATACCTTTTTTCACCTTTTTACATCCATTGTTGTATCAGGCCCCATTCATACAAGCATACCAATCTATACACTCATGTGAAAGGGCTGTCTTCACCCGGGTGGAAAGCATCAGTGTTCAATGACAGACAGCCAGCTGCTCAGACCTCAATGGGCATCCTGGCACGTACATCTGTGTGAGTCTGAAGTGCAGATCAGGATGAATACAGCCTATGGAATAAAACTAGATATAGTATTAGGGAAAATTAGTGCTTTGGTAAATTGAATGTCTTTTGTGTAGGGTTTTTATCAGGCGTGAACTAATTTTTAGAATTCAAGAGCCAGTCTGTTCAGTCCAGGAGCCTGAAGGATTTTTAAAGTGGCAGCTCAATTGACAATAACTAGAGAGAGAAAATAAGTAACGCCGGGCATATATAGTATGACTCTTTCCTGCAACCATGGATTGCAGGAAAGAAAATCTATTAAACCAGCTTTATTGTTACCATAAGGGATCGTTTATTAGTAAAGAAGAAATTCTCGGTCATTTCTACTTCCAACGCTACTTTTGTTTGTAAAACGAATGGATGCCATTTCACTAGCTGTATCCATTCTATAAAACAACAAAGGAAACACTTTTCTGACTTTCCTACCCATCCACACTGGACCCCGTCTGCCTAGTGTGCAGGTTTATGGCTTCTTGTTATCAGTGGTTCAGCACACAGTCCTTATTTATCACTTTGGGAAACATTTGGCACTGAAGATTGCATTGATCTGTTAAACATGGCTTATCATAGTTCTGATGATGAGCCAATGATGCAGTTGTATGTCATTAGGAAAGACCACAGTTGCAGTAAAAGCTAAACAAGCCAGCACAGAAGTCTGCAGGATGCATTCTACACTGTGGCTCCTTTAGAGAAAAAAAAACATATTTGAAACCCTAAAAGTGGACCCTTGCATTTCGAAGGCAGGACGAAGCAATAGCGATACACGCTACCAGATAAACAAAGTGCCTGAATTTATTTATTGGCTTAGTGTAATCTCGTTTGCCGGTAGGGTCAGTTGGGCTCCACTGCCTTGCGCTGTGCTATCGGTATGACACTGAAAAGTCAGACAGGAGAGAGCAGAGCCAATACCTAAGCAGAATGCTCCTTCAGCCTCCAATTGAGGGGTTGGGGTGGATTGGGTTGTGTCAAAGTTGTATTGCCTACAGCGGATAAAATATTGGAGCTTTTTAGGATGTGCTCCAGTCAATGATCTATACCAGTTATGGCGAAGCTTGGCACTCCAGATGTTTTGTAACTACATTTCCCATGATGCTCATGCATTCTGCAGTGTAGTGGAGCATCATGGGAAATGTAGTTCCAAAACATCTGGGGTGCTAAGGTTCGCCATCAATGATCTATACTATTGGGTTCTCATGTAAAATACACACTGGAGTTCATGGCAGTCTTCACAAAAAAAAAAAGCGTGGGTTGACTCGTCGTCCAACTGCATTCTCTGTAAATGTGTCTTCTAAAGGAAGATGCAATGAACGTGGTAGTTAGACCTGACTTCTAGAATTGCAGTGAGATAGAAGGCACAACTCCCAAACAGGGTGGATACAAATCGTGTGTGTGTGTGTGTTTGTTTTTTTTTTGTCAAATTTATTTTAATGAAATGCTTTTGGAGATAGTTTTCTATTTAAGATGCATTCATAATTTAGTTAATTCAACATGAAATGGAGCTTGGTTATGTAGCATGAGGCTGTATATTCTGCTATATTTATATTTTTGGTAAACTCATTCAATGAATCCAAGCTGACATAACATGCACTGCATTGATGCATTCACACAATGTCCTAGTAACTGTGAGATAAAACAAAGTTTAGGAATATCCCACTGTCTTTTACAAATCTATGTACACTACAAACTGTATGATTTGAATGGGTTCTGATATCGCTGTTTTACTAACCTGGCAGAGAATTTTTCCAAATTGGAAACCTTAATTTTGTTTTCAAATATTAAAGATTCTAACTACCAGCAAGAATGAGTCCTTACACTTAAAGAGCATCTGTCATTTTTAGATCCATTATGGCAGCGCCCCCCTGTTAGTGGGCGTCCACTTACCGGCTGCTGCCACGTCCCTCTCCTTGTGTCACTGCCGCATCACCAACTGTCCCATTAAAGTGAATGGGACTGTCGGCGAGTCAACAGCGGGTCAGAGAAGCTGCTGTGGGACAGAAATTATAGTTGCTCTTTAAAAATTATGATTTAAATCTTGTTGCTTTTTACTAGTGATTTAAATCGACCTTGATCATTCTGCTCAGCCTGACCTGCTGCCTTCTCACATGCAGTAAAAATGTTGGCACTGTATGGTGGGATTAAAGGATAAGTTCATCTTTTAGTAACATGTTATTAATGCAGCAGCTTCACACCCTATCCTGATCCCTCACTGTGACAGCAGATGGGGGATCCTCTCTGTGCACCCAACGTTATAATTTAAAAACAGTGTGGCTGTACAGAGCTCCACTCACACAGCCGTGTCATTCATTCACCGCGATCTGTGAATGCATGAACTACAGGTCCCATCTGCCACTACGGCTTGTAGTTCACCGACAACTCAAGTAACTGGCTGCCTGTATGGAGGTACAGACAGCTAGCTGTCAGGAGTGTCTGCAGGACCCCGACAATTGCATCTGTGATCTTCTGATACTTTGCAGGCTCCATGGTACAAACGTATTTATTAATGCACTTATTTTGTTTGTACACACACACACACACACACACACACACACACTTAAAGGGGTTGTAAAGATACAGTTTATTATTTTTTTCCTAAATAGCTTCCTTTACCTTAGTGCAGTCCTCCTTCACTTACCTCATCCTTCCATTTTTCTTTTAAATGTCCTTATTTCTTCTAAGAAATCCTCACTTCCTGTTCTTCTGTCTGTAACTCCACACAGTAATGCAAGGCTTTCTCCCTGGTGTGGAGTGTCATGCTCGCCCCCTCTCTTGGACTACAGGCGAGTCAGGACGCTCTACGTTGCAGATGGAGAAAGGAGCTGTGTTAGTGGGCGTTCTGACTCTCCAGTAGTCCAAGGGAGGGGGCGATCACAACACTCCTTTAAAAGCAAAATGGAAGGTTGAGGTAAGGGAAGGAGGACTGCACTAAGGTAAAGGAAGCTAGTTAGGAAAAAAAAAATTGTACCTTTGCAACCCCTTTAAGCTACTTAAAATGTAAGATTCGGTACCCATTCCAGCTTATTGGCATTGTGCAGACCTAGCACACACATGGTGATCCTTTAATGCTAACGCTTACACACATCGTATCTTGGCATGTGGGTTTGGCTATTAACGTACATGTTTACACCTCAGTCTTTAGCATATTGTGTTTTCTGCACTCAAACTTTAACAGGATTTTGGATAAAGCTACAGTCACCTAAAAGCACCTTTTTATTATGCCCATTATAGTTCCATGATGCCAGTATACAAGTATATTGCTGCAATGAGATCCTGTGTTTGTAGCATTTAGCTTCTGTCTCATTTTTCTTCATCCTGTCTGTTATTTCTTCTACAGAGCAGCGGGAAGAGCTCTGTATTGGAGAGTTTGGTTGGTCGGGATCTGCTTCCCAGAGGCACTGGAGTCGTGACCAGAAGACCCTTAATCCTGCAGCTGGTCCACGTGTCACCAGATGACCGCAGAAAAACCTCAGGAGAAGACAATGGTAATCAACTTTTCACATAAGTGCATTCAATTTTCTCACATTTAAAAAATAAATAAAAAATCTCCATATAATGGATGCGGTGAGAAGGTGCTTTGGAACCATCATTGAGCATTAATGAACCTGCTTACACACATTTAAAAGTCGGCAGCTACAAAAAATAGACACATCTCTCCAGCGATGTGGTTGCCTAAAGCCTCGCTCCTCTCTGCGACGACGACATTCTAACTGCGTCCCCGGCTGTGGCTTCACAGCCGTGCGTGCACTGCGCATGCATGAGCCAGGCTGTAAATGGCCGGGCAATCTTCTGGGACCTATGGCGTGTCCCAGAAGATGCAGGGAGGGGGGGTGGAGAGGTGAACTTCCTTCCGGCGGTGCCAGGGGAGGAAGTGGGCTCTGGGTGCCTGTAAAATCTGGGTATGCGCTCCCCCTCAAAAAAAGACATTCCAAATGTGGCATGTCAGGGGGTCACCAGCACTTAAAGCGGAACTCACCTTTTTAAGGGTCCTTTCACACGGAGCGGACTGTTTCTTTGTCCGCTCCGTGTGTCCGCCAAAGCTCAGCGGGGATCATCCGTCATCCCTGCTGAGCTGTCGGCGGATAGGGCGGTCCCCGCACACAGTGCAGGGACCGCCCTGTCTCTGCTCCGCTCTCCCCTATGGGGGATCGGATGCAGACGGACCGTCTGCATCCGTTCCGCCGGACGGAAGAAAAATAGGGTTTCTTCCGTTCGCAAAAGCGGATCCCGACGGACACGGATGGTCGCGGATGCTCCATCCGCTAACGGACGCGATCCCATTGGGATTCATTACAAGTCCGTAAACGGACTTGTAATGAACGGACGAACGGTCCGCTAGTGTGAAAAGACCCTAAAAGGCATTAAAACATCATGTAAATCACAACTCCACCCAGCTTTTCAGAAGTGTGATCTCGTCTGATTTGGTGTTTAGTGTTTTATGCCGAGCTTCCTTAAGGAGAAACCTCATTTATACCGGCGTCTTTGTAATTCTACAAAGATCCGTGTGCTCTGCCTCCATTGACGCATATAAACTGATGGAGTATTTCCAGACCACCATCATTCCCAGCCTGATCTGTTTTGGAGGATGGGAATAGCAGTGTAAGAAGATCACAGCATCCTGATTGAGTTTTCATGTTATTTTTCTGCATGATGATCAGAGGTCACTGCTGTGAAGAAAACAGAACTTCTTCTTCCAGTAAGTGCCGTCTTGTGGTCAGTTCGGGAATCGTGAAAGATCTGCCAGTAGATGATGTAAAACCTCTGGTAAGATGGAGCATATTGTTCTTCTGCAGACCAAGGGGAAGATTTTTGCTTCAGTATCCTACATATCCCAGGAGGTTGGTAGCTAATGCAGCTGGAAAGGAAATAATTGACAGTGCTCCGGAGCCCCGTGTGAGCTTATGGTTAAGTGGCAGTGCATTTTCTAAATTTGCTTTTTGGCACAAAGATTGGGCTCACTGGTTCCTTAAGAGTGAACCTCTTTTTTTAATATTTAAAGAAAAACAAAAAAAAAAACGTATGCCTATAAGCAGATGAACAAGAATTATTTTTGGCATGGTAGCTCATGAAATTGTGCATTATTTTTTTTAATGTTTTTTTTTTAGGCATTTGGGTTCACTTTAAAGTGGTAATAAGCTCCCATTTGTGATGTTTACCTACAGGTAAGCTTATAATAAAGATATTCAGGCACGCAGCAGCTGGGGACATCACCCCACGCGCTAAAGGAACGGCATACCTGTACCTTTCCTTCAGGGCTGTTGCCGTGACTGGGTCTCCCACACGCATGCGTGGGAGTAACCTTCTTGCGGCTTGTCTGTTGGCCAGAGTCCCCAAACCCGGAAGGAAGAGCGGGTGAAGACGGAAGCGCTTGCAGCAGTGACAGATTAATTTCAAGATAAGGTTCTCATAATGTGCTGGTATGCAGTGCATACTGCACATTAGGATTATTGCCTTGCAGGAGAAGACTTTTTTTTTTTTTTTCTCGCAAGACTTTACTACTGCTTTAAGCAATGCAGCCTTGCCATGGACCCACCTCTACCTGTGAATGGGCAGTACCACACTGATGAGGTCACCCTTGGGCCCTTCCTTCCTGCAGTCCCAACAAATCGCACTGTGCAATATATTAACACCAGACTAGTTCAGGCGTGGGCCCTTCCTCTCCTACTCTGAGTGTTGCTGTACAGGGATTACAGCAGGCTGCTATCACAAAATATTTAGGTACCTATGCTAGTTGTACCTAAACACGGGTTTCATTTTGTAATAATTCCTGAAAAGATTAACATTGGTTACTTTCGCTTCGAAGTGGAGTTGTGCTTTAAGCTTCCAAGATTTGGTGCTTTGTAATAAGTGTTCTAACTGAATGACCTAGGTTAGAATGTTAACATGCACTCAGAGGGGCGTGCGTGTGCGCGTGTGTGTGTGCGTGTGTGTGTGTGTGTGTGTGTGTGTGTGTATGTATGTGTGTGATATTATATCTCTATCTCTATCTCTCCCCCCAACTGAAAACGCCTCCAGGAACACTTTTCTTATGAATATTGATTTGGGACATGAAAAATGGCTGCCTCTTTGAGTTACTTTTTTTATAGGACAGAAAATAAATCATCTTGCCACTAATTCTCTCTGCCTTTTTTTCCCTCTACTTTTTTCTCCCTTTATCAACCCCAGAAATGGACGCCTGGAAAAATCCAAGACTCAAAGGTCTCCTGTTTGCATACCATTCCTTTCCTCCTCTACTCGCATGAGCTTTCACTCCCCCTGCAGACTTCTCTCTAAATCACTGGTTGTCTGTCTTCCTGCTCATTGACCTGCTGGCACTTGTAGTCCCTTCTCAGCTGTAATGGGCACAGTTTCCACCTTCCAGTGCAAATCATTAGTTGGTGGAGCGTGGTAGGGTTTGATGTTCTGTTGGGTCTAGACTGCAGTGAAGGTTTCCCTCTACCCCTGGGATATCCTTGGCAGGTAGAGCAGTGGCACTATGCTACTGGTGTTACTGGCCTGAATTCTCAGTGTGTGCCTATTAAGTGTCCCCAAATGGTCACACACATACTATTATGGGGTGTTCCCTAGTGTATAGTCCATAGTAATATATGAAAAACCCAGACCTGTCTACACAGCTTTTGAGTGGTTGAGGAGATCTGTTGTTCACTGCTGCTTAAGACCGAAAAGGTGACCAAATCCTGCCTTACTTCACCCAAAATAAAAAAAACTGCATTGAATGGAGGTGCTGATGTTTTTTTTTTTTTATCTTATTTTTTTACATTTCCTGTTCTTGGGTTTTATGTTGTCTTTATTTGCAAATCATTTTTTATCACATTGGCTGCAGGTTTATATTGTGCATTGGCTTGCTTATTCCTGTTTGTTTAATGAAAGTTCTTCTCATGTTTTAGTTCTGCTCTTTCACTTATTTAAAACAATTCTGTTTCAATTTCACTCAAATTTTCCTTTGTTCTTGCAGAATACTTCTATTATCAGGTATATTTATTAGTGTTTGCTCAGCACGACGTGTTCTGCCAGTAACCTCACGTATGTGTAGGAGCGACAATTGGCTTCTCAGCAGTGCAGTTTAGCTGTGTGGATATTTAGGAAACAACCTGAGGATTGGCTTGAGAAACTGACACTGTATTCACATTTGTCTGCATTAAACACGTGTTGCCATTAAACTCAGTCATGCGCATTGACGTGTTTTTAATGCACTTTATGGCAACATGCAGTTTTATTAAAAAGTGTGAATGCGCATTTTTTTTAAACTGACGCAAAAGCAGCAAAGGTCGCTCGCCCAATAGCACAGGTACTTCTCAGGGTCTCATTGCCATTGTTTTTTTCCTGTATAGACACATTAAATGATTATCATTCTTTTGACCTTTTTAGTGGGACCCCATTTAGGCTTCTGACCTGTAAGATGCTACCCAAGGCACTAGAGTCCTTCATGAAGATGGTTAACTGAAAGGTGGAAACAAAGCTGGGACTGTTGATCATAATTAACTTGCATTCTATTTTTTGTTTTGTTTCTAATCTAACAAAGTTAAAGAGTTGAGGCTTGCAAGGGTGCTGGGGTCAGAAGGAAGGCCCACAAAAGACGCAGCGGGGCCTGGCCGAGTGCGGGAAGTTTTTCCCAGGTCTACCTTAGGCGTTGGTATTTGGCACACGGGAGCCTAGGACTTCCCTAGCTCTGCATTTACATTGCTGATCTGAGTGTGGGAATGGGGGGGTCACATAGCTAAGATCAATGCATTATAATCCAACTGGTTGCTGATCCAGGCTACGCGTTTCATGTTAAAGCTACTGTACAGAGAAAGTGTAGAGGGGGTTTTCTGCCAGGCTGATTGTAAGTGCACAGATGCTGTGGCCCTTTCATGTCCCAATCATGTGACCCTTTATTAGCCAGGTGCTTCTGTGGTTCTGTCGGATGAACTTTAGCGGTCACACATTTGCTTTGCCGTGTCAACCACAGGACACTCTGAGCACTTTGTTTTCTAGGCTGTAACATGGCAGCAGTAATAAAAGTGGGGTTTTCTGGTACAAATGCATCCAGAAACATGGTAGGGATATTGCGTATTGCTTGTTTTGGGATCCGTGGAAGCAAAGCGGCACACATCTTGAACACACGCTGTATCTTTTTGGTTTTGTGTAGAGAGGGGAGGGTTAGGACCTCTTCTAGGTTATAACTGATATCCAAAGCACAAAGGCATTTCTCCTCTTAAACTAATTTTATTTTTTATGTTTTTTATGCTTTTTTTAAATGTTTTTGCTTGACATACACTTTAAAAACTGCCATAGGAAATACAGTCAGTTCTTTTTTTTTATACTTCACTTTATTTCACCAGTTCGGCTTTCCCTTCTGTACACCCCAAGACCTAGAGCAATTTTTACATTCATGCTATTGGTCTGTTTATTTGGCAATAACTGTGATTTTATTGCCCCCCCACTGCATACTCTGAAGGATATTCACATCTTTTGAACATGTTGCATCTGTATTTAGGATGTAACTTGTTAAATCAGACACCCATAACCTGTTCTTCCCTGTAACAGTGGTCGAGGGTTCCTCTTCCCGCAGTCCTTGTTTGATTTAAATCAACATGTCACTTATTACAAAGGGAACTGTGAATGCATAAACTACAAGTCCCATCTTCCAGCATTGCAGACAGATTTGTAGTTTCAATAGACTGTGTGAGCGTGCTGATCAGCATCCACGCAATCCATTGACACTTTCTGCAGCTGATACTGACAGACTGTACAGAGGCATGGGCACAGAGCTGTAGGCAGTGTGTGCAGGAGCCTAACATTGCATCCACCATCCACTGATCGTGAGTGCAATGCTCTGCAGGCTCTTGTGAAAATAAATAAATGCACTTTTTTATTTATTTTTGCAGGCAAAGGGGAGGAGGGCTCGAGTCTGCCTAATGCTGAGACAAGGGGGTGCTGCAGCTGCACAGGGAGGCACAGGATCTATATGAGATATTTTGTTGTACCCTTTGCTGCCAACTGCTGGGTCAGGGGAGCAGAGACTAACCGCTCTGTGGCTGCACAGAGAATTGCACTATCTGGCGGAGGAGTTCTGTCCTATGCTGCCAACTGCTGAGACCAGGTGGGGGTGGAGACGAGAGGTTTCTCAGCTGCAGGAGAGGCGTGGGTGCCACATGAAACAGCCTGGCAGGTCATATTTGGCCCACAGGCCTTGTGAAGTAGATTAGTAGTAAAAAATAAAATAAAAATTCTTATAATGTTTTCTCCTTCACTGACGGGTACTGATGAGGTGGCACTGATGTATAGAATTGGCGGCTACTGAAGGGCACTGACAGGCATTACTGATGGGGCACTGATTGGCACATATATGGTCACTGACAGGTGTTGCTGTTGGGGCAGACACTGGCATATGGGCTGATGGGCTGCGCTGATAATTGATTATTAGCACATTGATTATCGGCGCAGACCTCCCCTCTTGACAGGGAGAGCCGTCGATCAGCTCTCCCTGTTGGTGCGAACCAAGGAAAGCCGTTTACTGGCACTTCCTGGTTCACGCTGTGATTGGTCACAGCTGATCACGTGGCAAGGAGCCTCCGGAGACTCCTTACCACGATCGGAGATGCGGTGTGTCAGAGTACCAGCACCAACGATTGCCGCGCTGCGTGCCCATGTGGGCGAGCACTGGCATTTTATTCTGCTGGACGTCATATGATGCCCAGTCAGGATAACTGAACCACCACCTGGCCTACAGCAGAATGGGGAAGTGGTTAAACACTCTGTAAGACCTCGGTCCTTTTTTTGACAGCTGCAGCTGCTGTCTTTACACTGCAACTCCCCGCTGTCATTTTGACTGTTGGGAGTTGCCAGCAGTTGCAAAGAGAGGCGCAGCATAGGGGCAGGGCAAGGGAGTGCGTAGCACATTTAGTATTCACAACACGTAATTCTGCTATTGTGTTTTTGTTCAATTTATAAGCTACCAGTTTGCAGCAGTTAGAAGATGTACAAAAGAAAGGAATGGGGTTTTGATGTAGGTTAGCCATACACTTTTTAGAATTCTGTGGTTTAGCCAAAACCGCGTGGGTGGGAAACTTTCCCTGTTGGCTGTTGTATTTAGACAGCTGCGTAACAATCGCCTCTCAATACCTGAACAGTGGCTGTATCTGATTTGGATGCAGTTGCTGTTTGACAGTTTTCCACCTAGCTCCTTCAATCTTGCCCACAGAGCCACCCACGACTTGGACGATTGAGCAGTGTGTGGCCAGCCTTAGTCCAGATTGGGCTTATTCTTTTAGCTGTAAAGTGGCTGATATTGCTGTCAGAACTACATTATAGACCTGTGGAATAGATTTTAAGAAGTGGGAAAGGTTTGTGAAAGAACTTCTATTGCCATTTATGGAAGGCAAGCCGTGTGTTGGCAGTTGTCTAGTGCTGGATGTCGGTGACGGCTGTGGGAATACACAGATCTCTCTAGCTGTCAGTGTACACAGATCTCTCTAGCTGTCAGTGTACCCGTGACTTGGCTTATTAGAAAGGGAAAATGCCTCAGGCTTGTTGTATGGACACCGTATGACTCATACAATGTTTCTGTGTATAAAACGTCACATGTACTAGTTTTCTGTCTGTGATGGAGGTGTTGGGCCTCTGTTTATGTATGTTTCCCTGGTAATCTGCATAGAGGAATGGTGAGCTTGTTGAGCAGAGCAGCCTGAGTCATTGGTGTTTTTTTTTTCTCTTTGCCAATGTGAAATCCAGGTTTAATAACCACATTCACACAATTGTGTTTTCAGTTCTTGGTAGTTGCATTCACACATGTGTTGAAAAATGCACTGCAACCTTAAAGGGGTTGTAAAGGTACAATATTTTTTCCTAAATAGCTTCCTTTTCCTTAGTGCAGTCCTCCTTCACTTACCTCATCCTTGCATTTTGCTTTTAAATGTCTTCTGAGGAATCCTCACTTCCTGTTCTTCTGTCTGTAACTCCACACAGTAATGCAAGGCTTTCTCCCTGGTGTGGAGTGTCGTGCCCCCCCCCCTCCTTGGCCTACCGGAGAGTCAGGATGCTCTCTACATTGCAGATAAAGGAGCTGTGTGTTAGTGGGTGTCCTGACTTTCCTGTAGTCCAAGGGAGGGGGCGAGCACGACACTCCACACCAGGGAGAAAGCCTTGCATTATTGTGAGGAGTTACAGACAGGAGAACAGGAAGTGAGGATTTCTCAGAAGAAATAAGGACATTTAAAAGCAAACTCGAAGGATGAGATAAGTGAAGGAGGGACTGCACTAAGGTAAAGGAAGCTATTTAGGAAAAAAAATACCTTTACAACCCCTTTTTTCATGAGGTGGATATCTACCTGAACATGGGAGAAGTCAAAGATCACCGGGCACAGTGTCACTTCTTAACACCTGATTTAAACCTTCTATTTGAGGTAGGTGGTGAGGAGGCAACATATTGCCTCCTCACTACCCGTCAAACACACTCAGATTGCTTTTCAGAGGAGCAGCAGTGCCTGTGGCACTTGTGAATGAGCCCTTGGTTGTGTTCAGAAGTGGCACTCTTAGGACTCGTTCTTACAAAGTTGGGGGGGGGGGGGGGTGGTAAAAACCCTGAGTTTGATTTTGCAGATTTACCACTAGGTTAGCTGTGCTTTACCATAGACTTCTATTATATCTTGATGGTGCACCAAACCAGCAGGATATGATGGTCTATGGCTAAGGGCAGGAAAGTTGCAGGTACATGGCACTGCACCCGCGGTGTGGGTAAACCACAGTGCATCAGTGTGAAAGCGACCCTATACTATTATGCCCAGGGTGTTGCTTCACACTGACCTAAAGATCTGTTCTTTCCTGCTGCTGGCACCACTCTGGACCCGGGATAAAAGTTGGAGTGCAGTTGGTATCACTCCACATGGGACAGAAGCCGGCACTAAAGAGGAGGCATCGGCTTATGCGGCTCTTCTTCCCTACTACAGCTCCAAATTTCCATGTAGTTCCTCTGCATTGCACTCTGTTTGATGCTCTGGGATGGCAGATCAGCAAGACCAGACCACAATCTACCAGTTACCTGCAACTTATGACATCTTCATTTTTGATTTAAGTTTGCAGTAGTCCATCTTCTATTTGAAAAGACCATCACCCTAACTGTATGTGAGGATGCAATGGACTGTTTTGTTCACTACTTTTTTTTTTTTTTTTTTCAGGAGTGGATGCCGACGAATGGGGTAAATTCCTACATACAAAGAACAAGGTATGCTGATTGGGGCGGGGGGTCCATTTAATTCCGTGTAGTTGCAGCTCAGAAAATGAAAGGAGGAGGTTTTAGGTTGAATTTACATAGGTTTTTTTTTTTTTTTTTTTTTTTGCACAAAAGTTATAGCGTCTACAAACTATGGGATAGATTTAGGGACTTTTTTTTTTCCCCCCCTAGTTATGTCGGTGATCAGCGATTTTTAGCAGGACTGGAACATTGCGGTGGACAATTTGGACACCAAGTGACACTTTTTGTGGGCCAGTGACACCAATACAGTGATCAGTGCTAAAAACAAAATCACAGTATAAATGACACTGGCAGGGAAGGGGTTAACATCTGGGGGAAATGAAGGGCTTACGTGTGTTCTGTGTGTGCCTACTGTGTGGGGGATGGACTTCCTGCAGGAACAGAGATCTGTGTTCCTGATTAGCAGAAAGCACAGATCTAATCCCTCACCACTCTATTCAAAACTTAAAAAAGGGGAAGAACATCTGTCCGTTTTTATTGTCTGTGTCCCTGTTAGGGAGATTTACCCCCTCTTGCTTTGTCCTGTTTATCATTATCCGTGAAAGCAAAAGAAAATCATTTTGGGTTGTCCCCAGTAAAGTAATAGAGGGGATATCTTCCAATGAGCACTCTAGTTCTGGCAATGATGGCAAAAATAAACCTGTCGGGGGTTATAAACCCTCCCTTACTCTATCCAAAAAAATAAGTTTTGCCTATAGTTCTACATTAAGCGATACTGTAGTAGTGGCCTCCTATTAAATAAACATTTCATATAGCTCTTCAGAGACTGGTTATTTTCTTCTTCTATCATCACTTTTGTATGTTCTGTGCTGTGTACTTTGAACTTCATCTGAATTGTGGAATTAATGTCCACTCTCATTTCAGGTTTACTCAGACTTTGATGAAATCCGGCAAGAGATCGAGAATGAAACTGAAAGAATATCTGGAAACAACAAAGTAAGGACTCATTTGCACTTGCTTCGGCTTCAACATACATTAACGGCTAGTTTAAACGTGCTTCCAAACAAGGCTTCGGACACGCTTTGTTAAAGCTCTTGTCGCGAAATAAAATGGTTCGCTTGCAGTCCTGTTTACAACTGCTTTTGCTTTGGCTTTGTTTAAAAAATTATACCCCATGTCGCTTTAGTGGTGCTTCAAAGCCTCCATCGAAGTCTATGGCAAATTTCGCTTGAAGCCTCGTCGAAGCACCAAGCAAAAGCAAGGTGTAAACAGGACTGTAAGCTAACCATTTTATTTAGTGACAGGAGCTTTGACTGGCGTTCAGAGAGCTTTAACAAAGCGTGTCTGAAGCCTTGCTTTAAAGAGGAAGTAAACCCTGATGCGTGTTACTTCCTCTGTTTCCCTGCAAAGGTAAAGCATAGTGGGCTGCTATGCATCGCATAGTAGCCCATTATGTGAAACTTGCCCGCAGGAGAAGCCCGCAATGTCCCTGTCTTCCTTGCTAGTAGCGAGTGTCCATTGTTTACCCCTGTTCTTTCCGGGGCCGCGAACTTCGGCTCTGTGACTGGCCGAAGTCGCGTGACGTCACTCCCGCACATGCGTGTGGGAGCCGCCTTTAATGGCATGACCCAAGCTAGAAACGGCACAGCGTGCCCTTTCTAACTCCGGCACATGCACAGAAGAAATCGCCGTATGGTGATTTGCAAATATCTTAGACCGTGCAGGTCTGGGAGATATTTCAAGCACCTACAGGTAAGCCTTAATCTAGGCTTACCTGTAGGTTAAAGTGGTTGTAAAGGGTTTACAAACACTTTAAGATCATTGTTATTACAAAGCAGCCAGAGCACTAAACTGCTGTGTGATTCTATAGACCTATGTTCAAACTCGCCTTTGTTCTGTCATGATTGCATGCCAGATGGATTTACTTCCTTTTTCACCAGCTGAAGCAAGACTTTATTTTCTGTCATATGAGGAAGATGAAACCGGAAACTTATAAAACGGTCTTTAGCCTGTTAGCTGTTGAAGGAATCAACTTTGTTCAAAAAACTCCTAGCAAAGCATTATAATTACATTTGTACTGGCAATGGCTTTTTTCCCCTCACACAGGGCCAGAGTTTGTTTTAGAACTCTTGGCATGGATGATTGCAGCCAAGTAGAATAGAACTCCTTTTCTCCAGTCTAAGACAGACTTGAATTGGAGTTTTACTGTTGGATTGCAGAGGCATTTTTATCCCTCTGACATGGACCTCATTAGGTTCAATTCACTAAGCTATGGCGCATGTCATATTTGTCGTAATGATTAATCTTTTACAGCCCGTGACTGTTACTTTCAGCTTTCATTGGGAAAGTCTTTATGGCTAACATTCCTTATAGCTTATCCACTACCTGCCCAACGTACGTAATGGGACGTCCTTGGATTTGTGCGGGGATATCTGAATGATGCCTGCAGCTACGGGCATCATTAAGATATCGTCTTTTTCAGCCGGCGATTCTCTGGCCGAACAGCCACTATCCTTTGTTACGGGCAGTGAGAGGGGACGTCGCCCTCCGGTGCTTTTACAGACTCTCCGCTGAGTCGGAGAACAGATCCGCCGGCCCCAGATGTTTATAATAGAGAGTTCCAGATCGTTGCCGAAAATCTCTATGATCGTCTCCGGCTGGGTGTGATGTTATGACGTCATGCCCGGCCTTTGCATTAAAAAAAAAGGCACCGCCCCGGCTGGGAAGCCGAGATCGATCGCACGTGCGTGTGTTTTTTGGGATTTCAGGCTTCCCAGCCTAGATGTGAGGTCGTATTGCCCCCCCCCCCCCCCCCCCATATCTCACTGTAAAGAGGACCTGTCATGTAATAATCCTATTACAAGGGATGTTTACATTCCTTGTAATAGGAATAAAAGTGATTACATTTTTTTTTCCTCAAAACATGTAACCAGTAAAAAAAAATTCAGAGAATCGCCAGCATCCTATTTTCCAATATTCTCATATACAGTGTTGTAGTAATCTATGGAATGTAAGCCTCTATACCATAAGTGACCACCCTTTGGCCCTCCAGCTGTTGCAGAACTACAAGTCCCATGAGGCATTGCAAGCCACTGACAGTTAAAAGCATGACTCTCAAAGGCAGAAGCATGATGGAACTTGTAGTTATGCAACAGCTGAAGGGCCATAGGTTGAGCACCCATGCTCTATAGCAGTGATGGCGAACCTTGGCACCCCAGATGTTTTGGAACTATATTTCCCATGATGCTCATGTACTCTGTAGTGTAGCATCATGGGAAATGTAGTTCCAAAACATCTGGAGTGCCAAGGTGCGCCATCACTGCTCTATAGTATATAATTGGGCTAAAGGGGAATATGGAGGGGTATCATCATCACTAGAGGAATCCAAATGGGAAGAATGGACTGTCTTGCTATCAAAGGACTAAATACAAAACTGAAAATATATAAGTATTTTTATTGTATTCAAATTGATAAAAATAACACGCATCACATGTTTACAACCATACATTTTAAATACAAAAACAATGCCGTAGAACCCTTCACAGTACACCAACCCAGGGTATATACACCCGGGCTTGGTGTACCGTACCTGGATAATGTTTTTTACCTTGGCTTGATGTCGGCTGTGTTTTTTGTGTGGGTTTTTTTCTGAGAATTTCTCAGAGAAATGTTCATCTAAAATCAATCTAAAAGGCCAAAATACTTGCCTAAATTTGCAGTGACGTGCTGGGTCCGATTCAGAGTATCTTCTGGACTGCAGAATATCGGGTCCTTTTGTTAGGTGCCCACCTCACTTCCCTTGTGATTTGCAGATTTCCCATGGGCTGTCCAGCGATAGTATCTCCACAGGCTACAGAAGATTGCAGCCGTGCTTGAACACTGGATCACCAGTCTTCACTTCCAGAAGAGGCGTTGCAGAGGGTCATGTGATGGCAAACTAAAATGGTGTTATTGGAGATTTTGAAAAATGAGTAGGCGGTATTGAGCGGGCAATAACTGCCTTGAGATGTGATAAAGCAAATGATTCAGGACGGCTGCAATTCCAATAATTCTTTTTTTTATTGAAGCTTCATATGACTGGTGCTTGGTCATTACCTGCATTAAGATGTGATTTAAAGAGTCCTAACTTCAAAATGCAGTACTAGAAATTGTGCTTTTCATTTAAAGGAGTTGTAAATGCAGAATATTTTATCTTAATGCATTCTGTGCATTAAGATAAAAAAAACCTGTGTGCAGCAGCCACCCCAGCACCCCCTAATACTTACCTGAGCCCATCTTTATGCAGCAAAGTTGCACGAGTGTCTTAGCTTCCCGGGACTCCCAGCAGCACGATGCGTTTGGCTCCTGCTGCTGTCAGCCAATCAAGAGAGAAAAGGGACAGGTCATGGCTCAGTGTCTGAAAGGACACACAGAGCTGCGACTCCGGGTGCCCCCACAGCAAGCTGCTTGCTATGGGGGCACTTAACAGGAGGGAGAGGCCAGGAGCACAGAAGAGGTACCCAAGAGGAGGATCCCGGCCACTTTAACCACTTAAGGACCCCTTCACGCCGATATACGTCGGGAGAATGGCACGGCTGGGCACAAGCACATACCTGTACGTCCTCTTTAAGAGCCCAGCCGTAGGGTCGCGATTGCGCCGCAGGCGGTGTGCTCGCGACCCGGTCCGAAGCTCCATGCCCACAGGACCCACGGACCCGATCGCCGCCGGTGTCCCACGATCGGTCACAGGAGCTGAAGAACGGGGAGAGGTGTGTGTGTGAATTTTTTTTTACAAAAAATAGGTAGAATAATACGTATCGGCCTAAACTGACGGAATTTTTTTTTATATATTTTGCCGATATTTATTATAGAAAAAAGTAAAAAATATTGCGTTTTTTTTTTTTTTTTTTTAATTGTCGCTCTATTTTTGTTTTATAGCGCAAAAAATAAAAACCGCAGAGGTAGTCAAATACCACCAAAAGAAAGCTCTATTTGTGGGGAAAAAAAAGGACGCCAATTTTGTTTGGGAGCCACGTCGCACGACCGCGCAATTGTCAGTTAAAGCGACACAGTGCCGAATCGCAAAAAGGGGCAAGGTCCTTAACCTACATAATGGTCCGGGTCTTAAGTGGTTAAGGAGAAATTACAGTGATTTGTAAAGAGACCTTTTCACCCAGACAAGAAGTCATTGATTTTTGTGTATGGTTAGATGTTTTCTGCATACTATCATGTCATATGATCGTTTTCTGTTGGCAGCATACTGAATTGCATGTCAACCACAATCTTTTATCCATGCAATTTTCCATCTATCGTTTGTTTAGGGTATTAGCCCAGAACCTATTCATCTGAAGATCTTCTCTCCTCATGTCGTCAACCTTACGCTAGTGGATTTACCAGGGTTAACCAAGGTACTAGTTGCTCAGTACTGCCTATTTATTAAACGGAATAGATTGATAAATAAAAGGGAACTAATAACCATTATACTTGTTAATTTTAATATGAATCTCTTCCCTTTTTTAGGTACCAGTGGGTGACCAGCCCAAGGACATTGAAGTACAGATCAGAGAGCTAATTTTTCGGTATATCGGCAACCCTAATTCCATCATTCTAGCAGTCACTGCTGCCAACACGGATATGGCAACATCTGAAGCTCTGAAAATAGCCCGGGAGTGCGATCCAGACGGTGAGCTTCAGATCTTTGCTTTCAAGGTGTAAATGCATTCCCTGAATAGAGCAGCATCTCCTTTTGCGTTCTATGCCAGCCTTATGGATGGATCAATAAACATTAATGTTTAATGATTTGATCTGCTGAGCCCTATTATTGGAGCTTGTAACCATAGTGTTCTATAAAAAATTGTTAAAGCCCTTTCCACGCCCACTAAATGGTAATGCAGAAGCAGATTGAACCTGCATTGTACTGCCATGACCTTATTTTTTTGGATGAAGCCAAGTAACTGTGCTGCTGTGCTTGGGGACAGCACTTTGTCCTAGAGATGATTTAAGGGTGGTGGTAGGGGGTATCCATAATCCATAATTTTTAGTATGCACCTGAAAAGGCTCAGCATCACTGCCTCAGAACAGCCATGCAGCTCAGAAGTTGGAAATCTACTCACTTCTCACAAGTTCTCCTTTAAGGGCACCACAGGCAGTGGGAGTGTTCGTAAGGCAGCTTATTCTACAGAGATTCAGGGTTTTCCTGGTTACTTTTGTTTTGACAGGCAGGAGAACGCTCGCCGTGATAACCAAACTGGACCTCATGGATGCTGGGACAGACGCCATGGATGTCCTCCTAGGGAGGGTCATACCAGTTAAACTGGGCATCATTGGAGTTGTCAATAGGTAGGAATTGTGTGCTTAATAAAAATCTGTGTATATATTAATATAATTGTACTATAATATAGTCATTCTGGTAAAATATAATTCAAGTGCTTAATGTATTCCCAGTCCTTGCTTGCTGCACATACTCCTTTCTCTTGCTTCCTGGAAATTGGTACAATAGCCAATTATAAGCTTACACAAGGATAAGGACTTTTTAATAAACTGAATGTTTACCTTGTTTGGGCAAAGCACGTCTTTGTTTCAGACAAGAAATTTATTTTATTAATTGCATTTTTTTGTTTGTACTATGGAATAATTCTTGGTTTTAACATGGCTTGTTCTGTGTCCAGGTATACTTCTGGCACTCCATAGACTCTATATTTAATGGAAACTACTGTATTTATTGTTTCAGGAGTCAGCTGGATATTAACAATAAAAAGATTGTCGCAGACTCAATCCGGGATGAATATGCTTTTCTTCAGAAGAAGTATCCGTCTCTGGCCAATAGGAATGGAACCAAGTACCTGGCACGTACCCTGAACAGGTAACAACCAGCAGGGAGCCCTAATGTAGGCCTGAGGGCTGTGATAAGGTGGGTAAGTGCATATTTTGTTACAGTGGACCTTGCACCTCAGTGATGAGGTCTGCTTATACAAAATATCCCTCCTCCCTAAAATGCCGAAACAAAATGCAAATGATTTGGAGGGGAAAGGTTACGTAATAATCTTGCCTTTCTCCAGCTTCCTCCGGTGGTGCCTAGCCAAGGGTGATGCCATACTTCTGGCCAGATCATGAAGAATGTTGAGTAGCTCAGGTCTCAAGAAGACACGCCTACACTGTTTTGCAGCAATATTTGGGCTATTCTGCATTCTCGGGGATCTTGTCAGCAGGAGAATGTAGTCATCCCCCTACACCACAGAAGTCAGGGAAAGGTTAGTATATTCAACCATCTCCCCCCAGGTTCTTTTTTGCACTTTTACGCAGTGTTTAAGGAAAATGGAACATGCCTGGGGTCCAAAGCCTGTTTTTAATTTTCTACATTTACATAACTCTGAGACTTTATCACTGGCATTTTGTAGAGTACATAAACCATTACATCAGTCCAAATAACTTGGTCTAATGCTGCCCTTACAGTCAAACATACAGTACACAACACTGCCAATACAGGTGCAAGTCTTTTTAAAGTAAACGTAAACTCAGTAGGTTAAGACTCATCTAAGCTTAAAGTAACCTGGTCACCATAGTAGTTATAACTTATGTAGGCACACGTTTCCAGACCTTTCCTATAAACATCCAGTTATGCAGGCACCATACTTACTATTGTTTTAAAAAAACCATAGGGAGTATGTTTGCATTTCAGAAAGCCGTGCCTCCTGCACACCAGGCTCTGACAGGTTGCAGCTACAAAAGCAGACTGTGATTGGCTAAAGCATCAATGCAAATGGGATGGTGGGATGTGGCAGCTGAACAGACAATGGTAATTTCATGCATGCCATGATTGCATACAGCCTTTTGCAGCTCCGAGCTGCAAGCACAGAGATGCAAACTGACCACAGAAGCATTGATCGGCTTCCATGCTTTTTGTGGTGAATTTTGCTGAAGGAAAAAGGGGGGCTGTCCTGTATTTCAGAGGGGAGGAATGCATAAACGCAAAAGATACTTTTGATTTGTTCTATGCACATATGTTAACACACCTAGAAAGAAATGGAATATTTAAACAAAGCCAAGCAAAACAAGCAGGTTTATTCTTGCCTTTCCAGTAGGTGTACATTCTTTACTCTCCTGCAGAACTCTGGTTATCACTGTGATACAACACTTCTAGTTGTGTTGGATAGCATGTTACCCGTCGTCATGGTTCATTCCGGCAGCTGTTTAGTCACGATTATGTTCTGTAATGACATAGGTGGCGCTTTTTTATTTTACTATGGGGGATACGTGGTGTGTGTGTTTTTTTTTTTTTTCTTTTTAACATGTTAATTTCACTTTGCTAAATTGTATTAAAGTACTTTCAATAAAATAATAGGAGGGGTGACGGCTGTCTTCGCGTTGTGCTCTTGTGTTGTCACCTGCACCACTGACAACGGTCAATCCTGACACCTGTTGTGCAGGCATGGTTGGTTCAGTTTTCCCTGTCAGAAAGGCAGTCCAGAGCCACAGTGTGCAGCCGAGTGCATGCAGACAGCAAGTAGCTGAAAGACGGTAGGTGCTCACAGACTCCTACATGCAACAAAGAAGTGAAAACTGTATTTTATGGTATTTGTTTATGATATGGTGCTCTAACAAAGTTGTCCATTTATTTAGTGTTTACATCTATTTAGAATCTATACACATACATCAGAGAGGAAATTTGAGCACCCAATTGCAGAGACCGCATACAAATGCTATACCAATGTTGGTGGATAATCGAAACCCCAGTGCTATTAGGCAACAGGACAACTACCCGTCCACTAAGTCTTTTTTTTGTTTGGGGTTTGTTTTTTTTGTTTTGTTTTTTTATTCATATTCATATTATTTTGAACTGTATTGTCCTTGTCTACAGGCTACTGATGCACCACATAAGAGACTGTTTGCCAGAGTTAAAAACCAGGATCAATGTTTTGGCTGCTCAGTATCAGTCACTGCTCAACAGCTATGGTGAGCCAGTGGAGGACAAGAGTTCAACCCTGCTGCAGCTCATCACAAAGTTTGCCACAGAATATTGTAACACAATTGAAGGCACAGCAAAATACATAGAGACATCAGAACTGTGAGTACTCACCATTGCTCTGAAAACTGACATCTGTTGTGACTTTTTTATTGCCTATTCTCTACCTCAGCAGCTAGTCGGCACAATGTTCCAGAATTTGATCTGTTCTGTTACATTAATTTTGACAGGTGTGGTGGAGCGCGAATTTGCTACATCTTCCATGAAACTTTTGGGAGGACGCTGGAGTCTGTTGATCCGTTGGGTGGACTGACCACTATTGACATTCTTACAGCTATCCGAAATGCAACGGTATGTTTTCTGAAATATCCGCATTCCTTGAAGTGTCCTTTCACACCGCGCTGCAAATAATAATAAAAAAAATGTAAAACTGCAATTTAAAATGCATCTCCATGCGCATTATTTTTATGCATGTTGCATGCATTTTCATGTCTTCTACTGTGAAGTGACAAGTGCCTGAAAGGGTCAATATACTACAAAAAAATAAATGATATCTGTAGTTTTGGTTGCATTTACAGGCACTTGCATGCGTTCAGTTAAGATAGACGGGTTACATTTTATTGCAATGTGCATGTACACAACATTGTGTTGTGAATGAGGACAGCGGAAATTCCACTTTTGTGTGGACCTCCACTTTAAATGACTTAACCGGTTCCCGACCGGCTCCTGTACATATACGTCAGCAGAATGGCAGCCACTTCCTGTTTGTCTGGTAAAAAGCCTAGGCTTATGATATCATGCACAGCTCTCACTCTTGTGAGTTTGCTAGGAAGGGGGGGGGGGAGTCATAAGAGGGGCCAATGAGAGCTGCAGAGCTAGAGGTGCACGTCTAAAGGATATTGAGCACTTGGGAGCAGCAATTAACTTAAGTTGTTTCCAATCTCCATAGAGAAATAGTTAGAAAAACAAGTTCAATGAGAAAGTGTTTGCGGTCTTTTTTCCCCCCTTACCTGCAAGGCAAAGGCATATTGTGCTAGTATGCACATTATGTGAAACTTCCCTCAAAACAAAGCAGACAAACAGGAAGTGGCTGCCCCCTGATCTTGTGTTCACATGTTATGCAAGGTGGACTTTTCAGCCTCATCAATTCAGAGGGTTAAGACTTCCTAAGTCCCTTAATAGGCACAGATGGAGAGGATTTTTTACAGGGCATACAAATACCCTTTTTCTTTCTTGTACATCATGGGACACAGAGCAGGCTGTAATCGTGACCATCTGGGTTATGTGCCAGCTATAGGTGAATGGACACTGATAAGAAGCTAGAATCTCTACTGAAGGCTTTCTTTGCTTAAGCTGGGTCTGCTGCACAGCCAGCTTTGGCAGCCATTGGAGTTTGCCTGAGTCTAAAAGACCAATGAAGCGGTTGGTAAACCATGCTGCAGGACACAGGGAGAATACTGCTGAGGACTTGGCAGATTTACCCGTGCCTTATGTTTTGCAGTTCATGCCTTTTGAGGATTCAATGCAGCAAATTTCACGCATGGGTCTAGTATCAATGCACTGGCACAGTCTTGTGGTTAAAAAGTTGGTCGGCTGCACTGCCCTGCAATAAGTTGCTGGCAGGTGTTCCCTTTTATGGGGAATGGTGGTTTGACCAGGAGAATTCTACCTGGACGATCTATTGCTCAAGCAGGTAAAGCCAGGGAGTGGCAAACCGGTGGAAATATGTTTGGGATTGGAGGCAAATTTGTTTTTAAAATGTTTTGTTACCCCAAAACTTCATATTCCTTTTATGTGCCTGCTCTACCATGTACTTGTATGATAAAGTATCCTGTTCTCTTTGTATTCCTTTATGTGAAATACTTGGTGTTCCTGCCAGTCCCCCTGTTTTCCTATTAAAAACTAACCACACTAAGCAGGGAAGCACACAGCATGGTCAGTTTTCTAGCTAGGCTGGGAACACGGTATGCTCTCCTCCAATGATCAGACTTGTCCTAACACACCCCAGCTGCACAGCCATTCACTGGGAAGCTCTGTGTGCTGCTGCTCTCCCCCCTGCTGCACAACCATTCACTGGGAAGCTCCGTGTGCTGCTGAGAACAGTGGGAATATGATCACTTCTAAAAAAGGGGAAAAGGGTATTTATAATGTTTCATTCTATACAAAAATGATTTGTCTTTCATTTCAAACTGGATAGGTTGTTATAAAAGGTGATCCTTCACAACTGCTTAAAAGGCCAAAATTCGGCTTGATCCACCCCCCCCCCCCCACCCCCTCAGAGACCGATTGCTTCTCACTTGTTTTTTTGTACTATTTTAAAGAGAGTATCGCAGACAACACCACCTGTTAGGCCACCCTTGGGAGTGTCCTTGGGACTTGAACTTGGTCTTGGCTGTGTTGCAGATGCCAGCTTTTGAACCAATTTAGGAAATTCTATCAGTCCTTTTCCACTTGGCAGGATTTTTTTATTATTTCTATCATTTTGGAAAGAGTATCAGAGCTGGCGGCCCTTTTACGTAATGAGTCGTTCTTGGTGTTGGGTCCTCATCCATCTTTTTTGTGTAAGGTGGTTTCTAGTTATTGTTTGAAGCAGGACATTGTCTTGTCACCTTTTTATTCCTAGTCCAGTCGACAGGGGAAAGATGGCTCCATACTTTGGATGTAGTTTGGGGGGTCAGGATCGATTTTGAGATTGTCCACAGAAGTCGGGGAATTGGATTCTTTGTGCTGTCAGATGGGCCTGGGAAAGATCAGACAGCAGCCAAAGCAACTATTTTTTACTTTGGATCTGGCAAGTAATCTTCAAGCCTATGCTTTTGAAGGGTAAAGTTTCACCCTTTCAGGTAAGAACGCACACTACCAGGAGTGTGGGACCATCTTGGGCTGTTCACTATCAGGCATCAGTGACTCAGGTCTGCAAAGCTGCAACATGGTCTTCAGTGCATACATTCACTTAGTTTTACCAAGTGGATGTTGGAGCCACGGAGGATACGGTCTTTGTCCGCAGTGCGTTACGGGTGGCGGAGTAGGTCCTTTTGGTTGATGGTGGTGGTTTGTTGTCGTTTCCCTCCCAAGTGTATTTCTTTGGGACATCCTAGAAGGTCCTGCTTATAGCCTGCTCTGTGTCCTGTGATGTACGATAAAGAAAATCTGATATTTTTTTTTTTTTTTTCTTTAAAATCCATTTCTTGGAGTACATCGCAGGACTCGGAGGCCCCTCTCCTCTTTTTCTGGGAGTTCATTGCTGGTTGCAAAACTGGGGGACATCCTGCGTGGGAGGGGTTATTTAGGGGAGGACTTCCTGTCAGTTTGTGGTCTGCCGGTATCCATTCACCTGTAGGTGGTGCAAAACCCTGATGTTCGTGATTATAGCCTGCTCTGTGTCCCATGATGTACTCCAAGAAATTGATTTTACAGGCAAGTTAAAAAAAAAACTTTTGGCTGTAGTTTTTCAAGAAAACCTTTTTATCTATATTTTTAGTTTTATAATTGCTAAACAAATGTGGTGTGTTCAGTTTTGTTTTTCCCAGTAGTTAGGTGGTTTGCTCCAGGTGTGTTTTGCTTTTTCCTGTTACCCCAAAACATACTAATGGGGTAACTATTTTCTACCCAGCTTTACTGGACTGTATGACCATTGGATTCTAAGCTCTTCCAAGGTCAGGGACTAGGAGTGAACAGTCTGTGTACCTGATGAAACCCAGATGACTAAAGCTGAATAAAATGTATTCTTTGTCCTCTTAGGGTCCAAGACCAGCCTTGTTTGTCCCAGAAGTGTCTTTTGAGTTGCTGGTGAAGAGACAAGTGAAACGATTGGAAGAGCCAAGTTTACGGTGCGTAGAACTTGTTCACGAGGAGATGCAGAGGATCATCCAGCATTGCAGCAATTACAGCACACAGGTAATTGTACACTTTAGGATATACTGTTTCTGTATTTAGGCTGTATTCTGGTGCTAAGTGATTTATGTAATCCTGTGCAGACTCTGGTTTGATGTTTCTCATTTTGCTCCCTTTTTTCAGGAGCTCCTGAGGTTCCCAAAGCTGCACGATGCCATAGTCGAGGTGGTCACGTCGCTTCTGCGGAAACGCCTACCTGTAACCAATGAGATGGTAAGAGGATGTACTGCTTACTAACCAATAAATTGCCACAATTTCCTCTTTGAAAGTTTAGCAATAGTTTTCATAAGATACAAGACTGGAAAGGCTGAATACCAAAGCTGCAGATAACAATAACACACAGGCCAATGGGAGTGAAATGCAGCTTGTATCTCGCTGTGGATTCCTATACAATAAAACGTAGTCCAGACATTATTTTAACAAAAATGGTTTATTCTGGAATTATGTTTAAAGGTTCAATTACACAGGTGGCTGGGGAGCATACACCTCTGACCCCACACCACCCCAAGTGGAGTTTTACAATAATGCTTTGCTTCATGGCTGGGGTAGAAATGTCCAATGTTGTGTTTGGTGCTGCGCCGCAAATATGAACCGAACCCTAGGGTTGTGGTACAGTATTTCATCTGTCAAAAAAAAAGGCATTTGTAAAACGGTATCACCTCCTAAATGCCTGGCAGCCACTCCTGTAATCATTTCTCTAAAAAAAAATATTCACCAGGGATCAATTTTCAGAATATAAACAAAGTCAGTGCTACTACCCATACATTCCATGGAAAGCAGAGCTCCCGGGTTCTCGATCCACAGTCGCTGGCTGCATAGAATAATGAAGAAAAGATGATCCGCACGCTGGTCGTTGCTCTTAAACAATTGACGTATTTATTGACAAGCCACAGTAGACAAAGGCAATAGGAAAGGTTGACGCGTTTCAGCCTATAAGGCCTTAGTCATAACCACATATTAAACATGAAACTTGTGAAATAAATGGTAGCTCTAAGGATCACTGGCTCCACCCATTAATTGTCTAAATTGACCGCAGGCAATTATCCAAAGAAGGAAATCTGCTGCAATGCATATTGGGTGATCCATGTGTATGCCACTATTGTTAACACAACTTGTAGTGATATGTACATGTGTGCACACAATCATGCATGCATCCATGCACATATACATGATTAAAACATACCATGAAATACAAGAAACATTAAATACAAAAGATAAAAATGATCCAGTTATGTGGGAAAAAAAGACACCAGAAGACAGAAGGCTATGGGAAGAGGCATACTTAATGTAAGTGCAAATCCAGATCCCACCTCAGGTTTAACCCCTGAGGCGATCTAGTTTTTGATCTGAAAATCCACCATGCTTCTCTCCCCAATAGTCTTCTCTCTCTGTCACCTCCTCTGGGCGAGTGAGAAAACCGTTCTATTCCTCTAAAACGGAAAGAGGAAAGATCGCCCTGATGACTTTCCCTAAAGTGACGTTTTGCATTTGAAATGTTTCTAGCGTTTGGATTATTTGTGTCACAATAGTGTTCCCCTATGCGGGTTCTCAAGGGACGTGTGGGGGTTGTGGGATTGGTGATTTATCCAGAAAGGGAAAGATTGTCTGGTTAGAATCTCCACTTAATATTTTTATATTAAATAAAAAAAATGTTTTATTTTTTTTGAACAGTTACATTTTTGCCCGAACTCCACTTTAAGAAGTCCATCTAAGCCTACAGTGTGCACTGGATGACAGTGCAGTTTTGTGATTCAACTGCAGAGTTAAAGGGGTTGTAAAGGTAAAAAAAAAAAGTTTTTCCCTAAATGGCTTCCTTTACCTTGGTGCAGTCCTCCTTCACTTACCTCATCCTTCCATTTTACTTTTAAATTTCCTGATTTCTTTTGAGAAATCCTCACTTCCTGTTCTTCTGTCTGTAACTACACACAGTAATGGGAGGCTTTCTCCCTGGTGTGGAGAAAGCCTCTTGAGGGGGCGAGCAGGAGTGTCAGGACACCCACTAACACACAGCTCCTTTCTCTATCTGCAAAGTAGAGAGTGTCCTGACACTCCTGCTCGCCCCTCCCCCCCTCAAGAGGCTTTCTCCACACCAGGGAGAAAGCCTCCCATTACTGTGTTTAGTTAGACAGAAGAACAGGAAGTGAGGATTTCTCAGAATAAATAAGGACATTTAAAAGCAAAATGGAAGGATGAGGTAAGTGAAGGAGGACTGCACTAAGGTAAAGGAAGCTATTTAGGGATTTTTTTTTTCTTTTTACCTTTACAACCCCTTAAAGCGGAGGTTCACCCGGGAATAAAGTTTTTTAACATTAGATTGATGCTGATTTTGTATAGGGGAATCGGGTGTTTTAAAATCGAAGCTGTACTTACCGTTGTAGAGAGCGATCTTCTCCGCCGCTTCCATGTATGGGCTGCGGGACTGGGCGTTCCTATTTTGATTGACAGGCTTCCAACGGTCGCATCCATCGAGTCACGATTTTACGAAAGTAGCCGAACGTCGGTGCGCAGGCGCAGTATAGAGCCGCAACGACTTTCGGCTACTCGTGAGGCGATGGATGCGACCATCGGAAGCCTGTCGGAAGCCTGTCAATCAAAATAGGAACGCCCAGTCCCGAAGACCATACCCGGAAGCGGCGGAGAAGATCGCTCTCTACAACGGTAAGTACAGCTTTGATTTTAAAACAACTAGCCGATTCCCCTAGACAAAATGAGCATTAATCTAAGGGTAAACATTTTTATGGGTGAATTACCGCTTTAAGTGTTGTCACCCTGTTAAAGTGTAAATAATGGCTCTAGTAACAAACTGTTACAGGGGAAGCTGTTGGAAAACCAACATTATGTTATTGCATTTAACAAAATTTTTTTTTTATTTTGCTCATAGTTTCAATTTGACTCAAGTCCCATATCTGCACCCATGTTTTGTAGTTTTGACTTAAGATCCACCTTGTAGCTATTCTCTGGGCAAGCATGGTTGAAATGGCAATCAGCCTTAAATCTGAGTCTGTGCATTTGAATGGAGAAATGGAAACCTTAATTTCTCTTATCGTCCATGGACGGACACAGCTCCTTAAATCTTGACAAGTGGGTTATGTTCCCTGTTTACAGGAGAGGACTAGGCAGAAACATGTTAAATAGTTAAATACATGTTACATTAACAGAGTTGAACAGCCCCGCCCAGGGGGCGGTCCCTCCAGACATAACCCTCCTCACTGCAGCTTGCAGCCTCAGTTTCGTTCTGCCTAGCAAAGGAGAAGGACGTATGGCTCCCTTTGGGCCCAGCGCCCTGAGGAGAAATTTTATTTTATTTTACTTTACTTTTTCTTGAAGAATCTTCTTTCAACTGTTGGCTGAGAGACAGGCTGGATAATATAGATCCTTGTAGTCTACTCAGTCCGACCAGCAAGCGTGGGCACACCTTTGCAAAGAGGCTTGGTCTGCCACGCCATGACTCCTGAGGTGGCCGGTGAGCTTTGCTCCGAGGTCCACATATGACTGAGCTGTGGTGTTGTCTCAATCACAGTGGACCGGGCCGACAGCTACCTCCATTGCGGTTGTAGGTCTGTCAGGAATGCGTCAGCGAGTCCTCGCTCGGACGGGTAAGTACAGTCCCTCCTGCTTCGGTGGGTTGGTACAGCTGGGCATTCCTGGGGTTCGGGGGTCCCTTCCCCTTACTTCCCTGCTCCTTTCCCTTGCTGCATTGCTAACATTGCCGCTGTCAGGGGGAGGGGGCCTTCCTGAGGGGACTGTGTTATCTGGCCTGTGTTTTTTCTTTTTTGTATTGGGCTTTCCTGTGAGGTAAAAAGCCCTGTGATGAGCACAGATGTTTATGATTATACTTCAGCAGACGCTGACTGATTGGTGACACCTGTAATGGTTTTGCTTTTTATGCTGTATCTGTGACTTGTCCTTAAATAAAACAGCCCTATGAGGCTTTTCCTGTTTAAACACAGGTCCCTGCAAAAGTTACCTCACGGTTCTTTTCCTCACAGGCAGCGCTGTGCAGTCTCCTCCTGAGGGAGTCCCCTGGTTACCCCTGGTCAGCGCAGCAAGTGGGTGAGAGGCCCTGAATAGGGCTCTAGGAGCTTTTGTCTATTTGTATGGACAGGTGTGCATATTATAATACACACTATATGTAAATATTGGAGTCAGTATCTGGGTCCTTCCCCACATGCTGGTGGTGGCAGCAGGTGTTAGCACCTGTGATTCCCACAGAGTTTTTATTGTTAGTCCTGGACACAGTTTGTGCCAGGGTGGGGGTGGACTGCGGGCGGGCGGTAAAAGAGTGCCCCCTTCCCCCGTTATCCCCTGGGGAATGCTCTGTTATGGAGCCATGGACTAGGTACCTAGTTAAAAAAAAAAAAAAAAAAAAAAAAAAAGAAGGCAGAATAAGGCATTTATGGGTGCGCTTTTTACTGCTGCAAGGGACTCTCCTAAGCTGCATAGTGCAGCTGGGTTTCCGCTGAGGGCTCGGTCTTTTTTGGATCACACAAATCAGACCGCTGTGTAGGTTTTTTCCTTCTGTGCCCTTCTTTGATAATTTCTGAGATGCGGAATGAGAAAAGCCACTGAGGGCTTTTGTAGTCCCTCACCGCCGGGCGGGAACCCCTACTTGTATGGATCTGACTGATAGAAGATCCGAAGTACTGACCCGTTCCATGTTTACCATGCTGGGATCTGGCTTGCGGCCTATTGTGGCCACTACACTGGGGTCTCAGTGGTCGCTGGCGCTATTTTTTTTGGGAGATTTTTCAATTACATTGAAAACTCCCATTGGCGCCCATTTTGTCGTGGCCACGCTATGGCGCAGCTTACATTGTGCTGGCCTTTTTCCTGTAGCCGCGTTCTGAACGCTCGGCGGCCATCTTGGAGTAGTCCTGACCCCTAGTGCTGTATACAACTCAGAGTGAGCATTTTGCACCAGACAGTGGAGGAGCACCGACTCTCTCCTGAGGTTATTAGCCTAGCGGACCAGCTGGTCCAGGGCCTCATATAGGTCTGTGATGCTTCATTGAATGCTGCGCCCTTGTTATCCAGGGCGTCTGTTTCAGAATGGTTTTATGCACACGGTGGTGTAGTGCTTAACTCCATTACTTGGCAGCAAAAGAGTCATTGGTTCGAATCTGCACACTGACGCCAATCTGCACACTGACGCCAATCTGCCTGGAGCTTGCATTGTCGCTCCCTGTGTCTGTGTGGGTTTCCTCCGGGTACTCCGGTTTCCTCCAAAGACATGTGTGCATACACCTACATAATATACATACACACTATGTGTGTGTATTATTTAGGGGCAACCCTCCCAGGCCGTCAAAGGCCCAGCTGGGGGACTAATCTGTCCCTGGGTGCATAAGCCGATCACGCCGGCACCCAAATCCTGCCAATGTATATAGCCTTCCCTCCCTGTCTCTAGGTGGGAGGGGCGGCTTGCAGGTTCACAATTCAGTGAAACCTCCCTGCTCTCCGACTAGTGGGTCTGCGAGGTGGTCTCTTCGGAGTACTAGATAGGGTTTCCTCCTATCCACAGAACAAAGTTCTGTCCTTGTGTCTTCCCCTCCCAGCACGTCGGTCTGCCTTGGGCAGTGTGGGATTTGCTAAGCTGCAAGGTAATTTTACCTTTCCTGCAGGACAAGAGTTTTGGGGTTTTCTATGGGCCTCAGGCCCTACATACCTTTGTGAACGTCGGGTAGTTCCGCATGGAATCCATTTGTTCGGTGGTAGCTGCGCTTCATCCGGGGGATGTCCTGACGTCCTCGGACATCAGGGACGCATACATGCATGTCCCGTTTTGCACATGTCAGTGTTTTTTTCTGTGCTTCGTGATGAGAGAAGGGTCTCTGTCAGCCTGTGGCCCTCCCTTTTGATCTGGCGTCAGCACCATGGGTTTTCAGCTAGGAGCTCGCACTTATTTGAATTTTGTTGGGACAGCGAGGCTTTGCCTCATTGGCTACTTTGACGACTTTCTTCTGAGAGCAGCTTCTGTCTCCGACCTAGTGGATGGGTTATTCCCATTCAGACCCTCCGAAGATTCGGGTGGATGTTAAACGTTTAGGCCAGAAAGTGTAGCTCAGTGGCAGCAAGCCTGCCCTACATGTGTGCGACCCAGGGTTCAAATTATGGGCATGCTAGGTTTCCGACTCAGCGTTGGAGTATCTAGTGTTGATCCAGACTCCTCAGTGGCAAAGGTCCTTCTTCCCCTGGAGAAATTGCAGACTCTTCAGTCTGCGGAGAAGGTATTGGCATCACGCAATCGGTCTTCTCTCCGGGCGCCTGCTGGTTCAGGGTCTGTGGGTAGCCTCCTTCAAGGTGGTACTGTATGCCCAGTTCCACACCCTGGTTTTCCAGTGGAACTACTGTCCAGGTGGTAAAAATCTCTTGTCTCTGAAATCATTAGATTCCTGTGCGCCACCTAGTCAGAGTCTCTCTGAGTTGGTGACAGAGATTCCCGACTCTTCGGTCCGGGAAGTTGTTCCTTCCTTCCAGTGGTCGGTGTTTACGACGAATGCCAGCCCACGGGTTGTGAACCTGGAGGTTCACAAAACTGGGGGGTCCAGTCGGCCCTGAGTCGCTGGACTTGCGTGGACCTATGACCACACCTCCTTGAATGTGTCTGGTCTCGGTAGCTACCCAGGGTCGGGCCTGGCTAGTGCCTGGTGGAAGACCGCCTGGGAATACCAGGTGCTGTCTACTGTTCATTGTCCTACTATTTTAGGCGATCAGGCTATGCTTCTCCTTGTGGTCGACCAATCTGGTTTCAGCCGGACAACGCCACGGCCGTGGCTTCAGTCTACCATCAGGTATGCCGGCAGGCAGACTACTGGAGTCGCCAGATGCTGGACCAGGGCGACTGGTCTTTGTGCTTGGGGTGTTTCGGCTCCCTTGCAGGAGGTGAGCCTCACATGGCATGGATCTCCTGGCAGCTTGTCTCCGCCGCAAGGGTGTCAGTTAGTGGCCAGGTCTAGTGATCTTGTACAGACGCGTCAGTCGCGCTGGTGGCCCTGTGTTGTCTGTATCGGTCATTTTTTGCCATTCCTCCATGGTAGTTGCTTCCTCGGCCGCTCCACAGAGTGGATGCTGAGGAGATCCCGATGATTCTAATCGCTCCAGATTAATCTCGGCGTCCTTGGTACGCTGATATCGGGCGCCTGGTAGCGGAGGCACCCTGGCGATTGCCAGGGCAGGAGGTTCCTGTCTCAAGGTCCCATACTTCCTCCTGTTGTACAGTCACTGACTTGCTTAACATGGTTATTGGAAGCCAGACTTTAGGTGACCAGGGTCTGTCTGACTCGGTCATCTCAACAGGGCACCGTAGTCTTCTTCCGGAGGATCTACCGTCGCACCTCTCTTGGTGCGAAGGGATGGAGTGACGTCCACGGGCGTACTTTCAATGTCCAGGGTCCTGCTGTTTTTAAAGCTTGGATTGGATCTAAAAATTGCTTAAAGCACCGTTTGGGGGCAGATTTCAGCCTTGGCTGTGTTCTTTTAGTGGCCTTTTTGCGGCCCGTTCCCTGGTGGGTCCCCTTTTTTTGTGTGCAAGGGGTTTGTCATATACTTTCCCCTCTTGGCCCATCTCTTCCCCCATGAGTTTTGACTCTGGTGCTCTCGGTTCTTCAGGAACCTTCCTTTTGGAAACATCAGAGAGATTTTCTCTTGACACTATCTCAGAAGGTGGCCCCTTTAGTGGCCTTTACCTCTGTTAGAGGGGTTTCTGAGTTGGCGGTCTTGTCTTGCAAGCCGCCATGCTTGATCCCCCATAAGGATTAGGTGATGGTGCGCTCGCGACCTTCCCTTCTTCCGAAGGAGGTTTCGGCCTTTCATACTTTAGGCGTGGTACGCGCTTTGCGGGTATACCAGCCTACTACGGCTCCATTTCGGAGCTTCTGACTCTCTTTTGTGTCGGTGTCTGGTCCACAAAAGGGCCTGGCGGTCTCGTCGACCACCATTTCTCGGTGGATCGGGCAGGCCGTCATACAGGCCTATGCTCCTAAGGGCGGGCCCCCCTTTCCGGTCACGGCACTTTCGACCAGGGCAATTGGTGCTTCCTGGGTTTTTTTTTTTTTTTTCCCGACATCATGCGTCGGTCTCACAGGTGTGCGAGGCGGCGATTTGCTCGTCCGTTCACGCTTTTTCCAGAATTTACATGGTTGCTGTGAGTGCATCTTATGATGTTTTTTTCAGCCGCTAGTTTTTGCCGGCGGCTGTTTAAAGTTGCACCTCCTCCGTTGAGGAGCTCGGCTTGTTTTGGGGTGAAGTTAAAATTGTTTTTACTGATATATTTCCCACCCCTCGTTTTTTGACACTGCTTGGGGACGTCCCACTTGTCAAGATTTAAGGAGCTGTGTCCGTCCATGGACGATAAGAGAAAATAGGATTTTTTGTACTCACCGTAAAATCCTTTTCTCTGAAGTCCATGGACGGACACAGCTCCCACCCCTCCTTTTTAGGTTTGTACTGCTTGTTACGAACTGAGGCTGCAAGCTGCAGTGAGGAGGGTTATGTCTGGAGGGACCGCCCCCTGGGCGGGGCTGTTCAACTCTGTTAATGTAACATGTATTTAACTATTTAACATGTTTCTGCCTAGTCCTCTCCTGTAAACAGGGAACATAACCCACTTGTCAAGATTTAAGGAGCTGTGTCCGTCCATGGACTTCAGAGAAAAGGATTTTACGGTGAGTACAAAAAATCCTATTTTTTTTTTTTTTTTTTAGATCTTCTACTGTGTGTGTGTGTGTGTGTGTGTGTGTGTGTGTGTATATATATATATATATATATATATATATATATATATATATATATATATATATATATATATATATATATATATATATATATATATATATATATATATATAATATATATATATAACCATGTTGGGTCTTTTATTACAGGTACACAATTTGGTGGCCATTGAGCTTGCCTATATCAACACTAAACATCCGGATTTTGCAGATGCCTGTGGTGTCATGAACAACAATATAGAGGTGAGCAAGGGGCACAATCTTCTCTACCAACTCCGGTAATGGTAATAAATCTTAATGTATAAAATATATTTGTTTTTCTGTGACATGCAGGAACAGAGGAGGAACAAATTAACCAGGGATGTACCGCGGTCTTCAGCTCCTACAGATAAAGTGAGCACAGCCAATGTGATACATTATAATCTACTAGGAATCCATTTGTTTGCTATACTTTTTTGTCCATTACATGAGTGTTAAGGCCCAAACATAGGATCAGACTTTTTGACAACAACGGTCCGACGAACGTGTTTGATTGGACAATCCGACCATGTGTATGCTCCATCGGACAAATATTTTCGCTTTTTCATCAGACAAATGTTCGCTGTGAATGCTCAAACTTTTCGACAACAAATGTCTAAAGTCCAAAGTACAAACGCGCATGCTCAGAACCAATGCTAAACATCAGCCAACAATAGCAGAAGTTGCCCAAAGGGTGGCGGTAAAGGGCTGAAAAACCACGTGATTTGGTGAAAGTTGGCTGAAAATGTTCTGCCGTGTGTATGCAGAACAAGTTCATGGCCATCGCCCATTAAGACCAAATCCACGGAAAAGTCGGATGGAAGTCCAATCGTGTGTATGAGGCTTTAGAACACTTCCCAACAAACGCATTCCTCTGGTTTCAGTGGAGTAGGGATGATTTTGGAACATGTTTTTTTGGCTGAGCTGTTACCATGGGCCCAGTTGACAGTATATTCCTAGAGAGAGACTACATTATGCTTAATTTGTTTTGGGGAATAGTGCCGTTTTTACGTCCAAGAAATTTAGTATTATTACTCCTAAATTGAATTGATTTTATATAGGCCAAGTTCACTTTTAGTAAAATGTTGCGTATTTAAGGTTTATCACTTAACCTGTTCCTAAGCACCTCTTTCCACACCCAGAGACCTCACCCCTGTGTCCGGGTGCAGGGGTTCTGGGATCTATGCCGGGTACTTGCATTTACTCAGTGATAGGTTGTCTGAAGGATGCCCATGCTGCTTATAGATCATGCTTTTTATTTGGCTTGGCAGCATGTTTGTAGGAAACGATCGTGTGTTTTTGTCACATTAAATTGTAAGAACGTGTACAGAATCATAGAAAGCAAAGAAATGGGGAGAGGGAGGGCCAGCTGTGTTTTAATAAGAGCTTGAGCTATTCATCTCTGTTACCCACTTTGCTGGGAAAACAAAACGTTTGTTATGATTGGTGAACATGTAAAAAGGAGCCTAGCTGAAGAAAAATATATAACTATCTGACTAAAAATATCAAACCTATACAAATATTCTCTTTGAAAAGAAAATCCCCCATAAAGAATGTTAAACTGTGTGAATACAGTTCATCTCAGCTTAGAGAAATTGCATGTTTGGGTGGTTATGTTGCAAGGATTATTTATATTATGCCGTGTGCATTTACCTTGTCCTTGTACACACAGTGTAAGTCCCTAAAGCTGAATGTACTTATTGGGGTTATTGGCTTTTGAGGAGTGTACTTGGTGCAATAGGTGTGTCACTGATGAGGTTATGCATGAGGTCACAAAGGTCACAGGATATAACTGGCAGTAAAACCCTTAGAAAAAAAAATATATATATATATATATATATATATATATATTAAAATGTCCCCAGGTTGAAGCATTTTTGGTTTGTGTTGCTGTTAGAGCTTTCCCCTGGCTTCCTGTCCTGGGGACAACCCATTTTACCAGCCAATGAGGTAAAGGAATTGCTCCAGCTGACAGTCTAATCCATGGGTGCTCAACCTGTGGCCCTCCAGCTGTTTTGGAACTACAAGCCCCATGAGGCATTGCAAGCGGCTCAGTTACAAGCATGGCATGATGGGAGTTGTAGTTCCATAACAGCTGGAGGGCCACAGGTTGAGCACCAATGGAAAACTCAAACTTAATGCCAAATAGTTTTGGCTTTAAACTGCAAAAGTCTTTTTGAAATCTGAATAAACATCCCCACCAATCAAAGCTTTAAAGTGGATGTAAACCCACTCTCATCCTTTCTAAACTACTGCCATAGTGCTGATCTATAAGGATATACATGCCTCCTGCATGTTTCCTTACCTGTCAAATGTCTCCCCTCTGTCTCTTGTAAGAACTGAAAAACTGCAGATTCTGTGGGCGGGTCTGTTGTCTGGAGCTCGGTGGGTGGAGTCGTGACTCCCCACCCACCATCACTAATATCCAGTCAAAATCCATAAAAGTAGCCACATGACTTCAGAAAAGGAGTGGGGGTGGGAATTGAAAAATAATGCCTGTCTCAAGCTTAGTGTATGAGATAGGTTATTTACATGTCATTCACAGCAAGGGGGAAGAACGTTTTCTCTTGTTTGTCCGTTTTTATCTCACTGAAGAGAGGATTGCTCAGAGCTGGATTAACTTTGTAACCAGACTGGGCACAGATGATAGGAAATCTAATACTCTACATTGTGACAGCAAAAAAAATAAAAAATTTGGGTTTACATCCACTTTAAAGTTCTGGGATGGACAAATCGTATTCTAGAAGGGCTGAATTCCTCGCCTTTCATGGAGAAAATGCAGTATTGAGCTCCCTTCGATGCTTGGCCACTCATCTGGCCTAGATACTTGTATATGTGACGTCTACTGAAACAAGGTGGGTTATGTTGGCTAATACTCTTCAGAAGAGATCATGTGACTGAGCACCTAGGTCTTTAGGTATGTAGCTATCACTGATGAGAATCATTTACTCCAGAAAAATTAAATAGTCTTGCCCTACTTTTTATTTATTCAACTCCTCAAGGCTGCTAATGTAGCTTTCTAATAGTAATAAAAGCGCTCTACCCCTTAAATATGAGTAAATTCATACTTTTTTCAATGTCAGCTGCTCAAAGTATAGAGACCAGCGCATTGGCATGACTGCAAGCATCTTTCAGTACAAGTTTCCTTGAAAGACGATTTGTTAAATGTTTTTGATGTGCCCAGCTGTCTCTTATTTACATAAAATTTAATTTCTCAGCTTTTAATGTGGGTTCATAAAGACTTATATTGACGTGTAACGATTGAAAACTTAATGCAGTGTTTCTCAACTCGAGGCGCCCCATCGGGTCATGTTTTCACGCTTTTCCCATTATTTTGCACAGGTGATTTGATCACTTTCACTGCCTTAGTACTGTAATTACCACAGCTGTTTCACCTGAGGGAAATCCTGAAAACATGACCTGTTGGGGCGCCTTGAAGACTGGAGTTGAGAATCACTGGCTTAATGTGTGCAATCTCTAGTAAAATCCCCATCTCTTCTGATTCTTTTTCTTTCTTCAGTCTACTAAACCTCCAGGGCCTCTGCCATCTGCCCCCCTGGAGTCCTCCCCTGCTTCTGCCACTGAGGCTGATGGCAAGGTCTGTGCCGCTCTCATAGTGTTGCATGCTGCCCTGCATGGTTCAGATTTGGCTGTAGCGGTTTCAAGTTTGAGGCATGTTTGTTGTACCTGTGCTGTTTCTCCATCTTTGCCTGTGTGTCTGCTGTATGATACAAGGCATGTGACTGCATGAGACACACATTACCCCTTCTGCATGCAAAATCCAGATCCTTATCTCTATCGCTCACTGGTTCTTTAAAGGGTTTAAAGTGTTTTTAAAAAATGTACCTACAGTTTGTAAGTGTTCAAATCCATTTCTGGTTTTTACTGCCATCTGGGGTCTCATTAGAAAGATTTACTTTTTTTTTTTCTGTTCCCCTGACAACCGTTTCACTAGAAAGCAAGTGTGGGAAAAGCTGCAATCCACAGACCAAAGTAAAAATCTAACGTGTTTTCACCTTTCTGACAACTCTTCTACAAACCGTTTTCTTTAAGGCCTCATTTGCACCAGAGTACATTTTTTATTTTTTTTGCACGTGTTGAAGGGTACAAAAAAACAAACATTGTTCTGTGTGCCCTGTTCGAACCACAACACTGCCATTGTGCAGATTCCTTCAGCGCAGGAATCTGCAACTTCTATGCAGAAATGGGGAAAAAACTTGACATCAACATTGGTGTGAACAGGGAACATAACTGACATGCATAAAAACTGGTGTCAATGTGCATAAAAACTCAATGAAACACGCATGAAAACTGAGAAGGTAGCACAGATTTCACTCGTAGAGACCTCAGTTTCACATCAGTTTTCATGCATGATATGTACAAGTATATCATGGGACACAGGACTTCATAGCCACAAGGATAGGGTTATGCTGCCACCTTCAGGTGATTGGACACTGGCAAAAAAAACTCCTTCCTAGGCATAACCCCTCCCCCGTTAGGCAAGGCTTAATTTTTTATTTTTTTTCCCTTGGCTTGGGTGATGGGCATGTCCGTGCAGTCTCTGCATGAAAACATAACTAGCGTCACAACAGTTCCATCTGTAATTAGACTAGCCTTTTGCTCACCAGGGAGGAAGTCACACTTGCTAACACTGGGGTATAGTAGCAGCTTTCTGCAATACTCGTTGGCTTGTACAACCTTGGTCGCAAGCGGAAGTGTTCCCCCTTTCCTCCCCTCTTATTATTGGAGGAGGAATCGCTCTGTCAGTTATGTGACGAGGCCAGATCTTGCATGGAATTTGGTGCGAATACTAATAACCATAACCATTGCAAAGAGCAGGTAAGTATAATATGTTTATTTTTTTAAATGGGGGGAAAAAAACAAGGCTTTATCGCTTTAACATGGACACCCGCAACGGTTCGCATGAGTGGATTGTGATGTGGGAAAAGCACAGCAATTAGTGTAAACGGCTCCTAAAGTGAGCGGCATTCATTAATTTAGACCTTTTTGCTTTACATTCGAATATTTGTCAGTCCAATTGTTTCTGGAGATTGAAGCATTGGCTTGTGCCTGCATTCCTGACTGCTCTGTCGTGGCCTTAATAGCTAGATGACAAGTATCACTTGTAAGTGTCAGGCTAGCCATACACACATAGATTCTTCTATTTACACTAAGCAGTGTGGATGAAGCAATTGTATATTGATTGGATGCAGTCACTGTGCAAATTGCGATATATATATATTTTTTTTCTTTCTCACCTGGCCCCTCTATTGTCGAGCCAAGTGGTGTTCATAGGGCCACTAATGGCTCGAATTTTGGCTGATTAGAGATGTGCATGTCCAGCTTTACTTAAATGCAGCAGAGAAGTATCAAAGCTGTACAGTGTGACAAAGCTGTGTACATTTTAGAACTGGAAGGACAAAAATACAAATCCCTTTTGCAGGGAAACCAGCCCCCTTGTATATTTTTCATCGGGTTTATTCTTGTGTTTTACCTGGATTTCCGTTTTGATGCAATTTTACCAAATGTTTTCCCTCTTAAATTCTGTATATTATATTTGCTGTTGTTGCAGGTAGCTTCTGTAGGGGACATGCCAGATGCTGGAGCTGGTAACTGGAGAGGGATGCTGAAGGCTAAAGGAGACGATCTACTAGGAGATGAGAAGAGCAGACATGCACCCATCCACCCAGCCAGCCCCCAGAGGGGCCACGCTGTGAACCTCCTGGATGTGGTGAGTGTGTGTGAATGGATGGAGTAGGTAGAATGATTGTTCACAAACTGACAGGTCAGTTAATGGGTGTCAGTCTTGGTACACCACTGACTAACAGGTTGTGATTGGATGGTCACACCTGGGCCTGTTGAGGACTCATACCCTATTCGAACCAATGGCAAAAAAAATAAAAACAATTTAAGCCATTAATTTTTGTTGGGGGGTGCGAGGTGCTGGCACAAAAAGTGGACCTTCCATTTGCCATAGAAGGTCTGCTTTAGTCATACAAAGATATTAAATGCATTTATGTGCCTATAAACTTGTGGCCGCAGTTTCTATATTCCTTAGTACAGGTTTCCCATTAAGTATGTCATTGAAATATCAAACAAGCATATTCAGCACTGTAATACATGCATATTTCCATATCTCTTTAATCTTTACAATGCAAGATACAGATTTAAAAAATTACCTGTTTGATCCTGCCAAAAATCCAGTGATCTAACTTCCTGTTTGAGCAAGCAATACAGTGCCTCTGCACTGACACTATTAGCCGTGCCAAGTTCTCCCAGGCTGGTCCCTAAAACATATACCCTTTTAATTATCTCTGCAACGTTGGGGGTGTTCTATAGTCCAGCAGGGTATAACTGGCCAGGGATGGCAATCCTGCCTAGCATGTCATCGCAGAAAAGCCACTCCATTGTCAGTTCACTACAGGAATTCAGGAGCACATTGGATTTCTGACAGATAAACAAGTGTTTTTTTTTCTGTATTTGCAGATTTATTAAAGAGACAAATGTTGGAGAAATGTGCATTTATTGGAGAGATGTACTAAATGTGTGTTTTTACCCAGATATGCACTAAAGTGCCAGCTGGTAGGATTTTTAAGTGGACCAATTAATTTCATCCCTCTGTAACACTGGTTATCAGAATAACCTCTGTGGTCAGTCCTTGGTCTCAGCACTCCATACTTTGCTGTCTAAGTCACTGGTGTTGTCATTGTGTCACGTTCATCTGAACCAACCCAGATAATATTGGTCTGTGTTGATGAGGAAAGCAACAACCTCTGTTCATGGTGACATGTTTACAAAGTTTATTTAGAAGAGCGAAGTTGCAAAGTAAAGGTTAGAAAATAGGCAGATTACCACATGTGGAGATCATTGGACATGACAGATGCATTGGGACCTGATCTGTTGATCAAAAGCAAAGGCGTTTCTGTGTAGGAACTTCCCAAACATTTTAAATCATTCAAGAATGATTATTACAAGAGACAAAAATGTATTTTAGAACACCTTGTCAACTTGACCAAGACTCCCAAATAGCTCATTATAGGATGCGGAGAATGTCTGTCTGTGTTCCACAAGACATTCTAAGAAACTACCATTTCTTTTTTTCCCCAACAACGTTTTTTTTGCAAAGTTATTCTAGAAAGCAAACCTGTTATAATAGTCAATGTTAGGTTTATTATAAGCACTTGATAATGTCATTTAATTAATTAGTAATGTCTATAAATTTTTTTTTTTTTTCCCCAGTGCCATAACTCTATATACTTTTCTCTCCAGCCTGTCCCAGTTGCCAGAAAACTCTCCGCTCGTGAGCAGCGTGACTGCGAAGTGATTGAGCGACTAATAAAGTCCTACTTCCTGATCGTGCGGAAGAACATTCAGGACAGGTAAGGTGGTGGCGTAAACAGTCTTATGCATAATTTTATTTTATTCTGGATGCTTCTGAATATTAACAAGCTTCTCCTTACAGTGTGCCAAAAGCTGTGATGCACTTCTTGGTGAACCACGTGAAGGACACATTACAAAGCGAGCTGGTGGGCCAGTTGTATAAATCCATGTTGCTGGAGGACCTGCTCACAGAGTCTGAGGACATGGCCCAGCGCAGGAATGAGGCTGCAGACATGCTGAAGGTATCATGTTAGATTTCTTCGTGTTACCCATACATAAAGCCTCACTGCTGTGTGATCTCAGTTTATATTGTACATTGCTTTGGCTAAGCTGACGGTGTTCAAATTTAATAGTTTAAGCCAAAACCTGAGTTTATTTGCTTTGTGAACACACTTTCTATGTCAGGCACGCATAAGCTGTTCCACTGCTTTGGTAGTCCATGTTTTCCTACATCCAACTGCCACATCCTGGTTCCACTTAATTGGAGACATTTTCTTCTTACTCTATGGTATCCTCTGCTACAGAGGCGCTAGTACAGACATGGATAGAAACCCCAAGACCCCATTCACACTTGGGATTTTGCTTGAGTTTGTGCGTCCAGCTGAAAAACTCATCGATTTTCAATGACCCTGTTTGAGAGCTTTTTGTTGCCTGTAGGAAAATACCTGTCAAAGTACATGAGGTACTTTTCAGGCAGACTTGAAAATGCTCAGCTAAGTGTGACTATAGCCTCAGGCTACATTCACACTTGAGCTAAGTGTTTTCTGGCATGCTTTTAAGCTTTTTTTTTTTTGCAGATCAAACCAAATTGCATGCGTGTTGCCCAAACAAAAAGTTGTGGAACATCTTTTGGGTGACACGCATTGTGTGATTGCAGCAGTGGGGTGGGATTAAGAAATGGCAAAACCAAAAATGGTCACCAGCACACCTGGGATCTCAAATTGTATCCAAAGTTTTTTTTTTACTAGCAATCACAATTTCTGTTGTAATAATGTGATTTCTAATAAACTTTTGGACCCAGTTTTGGAGATCCCTGGTGTGCTGGTGACCATTTTTGTTTTGACTTTAAACGGTTCCAGCCGTTGGTCACCACAGCACCCTCTCAGTTGCACAGCCATTTCAACAGGAATGTGTGCGTTGGGATTAGTACGTAAGAAATCATGGCAACGCAAATGCGTCCGTGTATTGCTGTGATTCTGGAATCGCGAGTAGAATTATGGTGATTCCGCCCGCGATTAAAATAACCTATGTGTAAATGAAGCCTAAGAGAATGAAGTGGACTCTGCACTAAAATGTAAAGTCTGCTTATCAGCCCCTCCTTTTCAATCGTTGCATTAATGCTGTAAAAAAAATTAAAAGCTGTGTGAAAATGGATAAAATGCTATATTGCATCTTACCAGTCCTTAGATGTGGTGGTTATATCGGCTTCCTTTACGCAAATAACATTTTCTGCAAGTCCAGAAAATACCTGCTGATCATGCCAGAAATTCTGTGTACTTGTTTAAAGCGTAGTTCCCCCAAAAAGGAAAAATAAAATAAAATTAAGTCAGCAGCTACAAATATTGCAGCTGCTGACTTTTAATTTTAAGGACACTTACCTGTCCCGGGCGCCCGTAATGTCCTCACCCGAAGTCGACCCATCCTTCGGCTCTTGGGTGCAAGCGCCGGCATCTTGTGTCTCCCAGAAGATAAGATGGAGGGGCAAGGGAGAACGGACATGGGGTAAATCGCCGCAGATCTAACCCCCCCCCCCCCCCCCGGAAAGGTGACAAATGTGACCCCGGGGGGAGCCCAATAAGCGGAAGTTCCATTCTTGAGTGGAAATCCGCTTTAAAGTGATTTGTAAAGGTTCTTTTTTTTTTTTTTTTTTCGTGCTGTCAAACTTACCTGCTCTGTGCTAGGGTTTTGCACAGAGCAGCCCTGATCCTCCTTTTCTGGGGTCCCCCCCACGGTGCTCCAGGCTCTCCCTCTTCTCGAGTGCCCCCATGGAGGGCTGCATTCCATGGGGACACTTTTGTGTGTGGGCGCACTCCAGAGTTCTGCTGCTTCATCCATCGACGCAGACAGCAGGACTCGGCCTGCCCCATGTCACTGGATTTGATTGACAGCAGAAGGAGCCAATGACTCCTGCTGCCATCAACCTATCCAATGAAGAACCGAGGCAGCGGCTGGAGCTGCTGTGCTCATCCCCACCGCTGGAAGGATCTGGCTCAGGTAAGAAAAATTGGGGTCTGGGAGGGAGCGGCAGCACAAAATCTTTTTTTCACCTTCATCTCTGTAATTGCGGACGATGCTAAGATAAGCAGGGCAATAACTTCTCTGCAGGATGTGGAAACCTTGCAAGAGGATCTAAACAAATGAATGGGGTGGGCAACTACATGGCAAATAAGTTAAATGTTAAAAAAATTATAAAAAATGCATTTGGTTGGCAAAAATTGTGATTCCTCATTGGGGGGAGAACCTGGGGGTCCTAGTAGATGATGGGCTCAGCAATGGCATACATTGCCAAGCTGCTGCTAACAAAGCAAACAAAATATTGGCATGCATTTAAAAAGGGGATTAACTCCAGAGATAAAATAATTCTCCGGCTCTACAAGACTCTGGTCCTGCCGCACCTGGAGTATGCTGTACAGTTTTGGGCACCAGTGCTCAGGAAGATGTACTGGAACTGGAGAGAGTCCAGAGATGGACAACAAAGCTAATAAAGGGACTGAAGGACCTTGGTTATGAAGAAAGGTTGCGCACACTGAACTTGTTCTCTCTGGGGAGGAGACTCTTGAGAGGGGGAAATGATTTCAAAGTACAAATACTGTACTGGTGACCTCACAATAGGGATAAAGCTTTTCCGTGAAAGGGAATTTAATAAGACATGTAGAAATTCACTAAAATTAGAAGATAAGCGGTTTAACCTTAATTTCATGCTTACCACTCTTACAGTAACGAACCCTCTACGCAGTTTCTCTTCCACAGGCACTGGTTTCAGCGGGGAGCGCCGATAATTTAAAAATGGTTAGGCACCATAACGACCACCACATGCAGAAATACAGTGCAATACGAACATAAAATCACACACATAGGTTGGACTGGGTTTTTTCAACCTCGCCTACTGTAACTATGCATTAAAGGTGAAAACTGTGAGGGTTTCCTTTGCTTAAACAGAAATGTCAAACCATGCAATCAGCTTTTCCAGTTCTTTTATGGGCTAGAGATGGAGAACCTCTCCCCTACCCTATAGAGATGCAGCCACCACATCAAAGGAACAGTACGCCGCAATAGAATATATTTTTGTTTGCTGGATTTAAAGTGCATCTAAATCCAGCAGTCTTCTGACAGGTTAGGTAACACTGCGGGGTTGTCCTCTATTTGGCTGGTGTTCTGATATCCCATGCGGCTAAAGACCTAAACATTCCTCTATACTGTTCTTAGGCTTTATGTCCCCTCTTTCTTTCATTAGGCACTTCAGAAAGCAAGTCAGATCATCGCCGAGATCAGGGAGACGCACCTCTGGTGACCAGAAGATGGACACACCAGGCACTTCACTTGAAAACCATAGAGGAACCGCCAATTGTACACGGTAGAATTTTATTTATATAAGAAATCCTTGTGTATGGGAGGATCGTGTCCAGGAGAGAGCCTACTATACCAAGCAAGAAAACAAATGACCTCCACATTTCACACAATAAATATATGTCCAGCTATTATTCTCCTCTCCTCATTTCCTGTTGTGATTCAAGCTGACGTACCATTGTGACCTTGGAACAAGAGCATGCTGGGAGGTCTCGTCACTCACATGAATATCTCTTAAGGTGATGTGTTTAATACAGGACCCGTGCCGTTCTCTGGAGTAGTGTACATTTGTTTTATCATTTGATATGGCACTGACTGAAATATATTGACAACTCTAAATATAATAATAAAATACTTCTGAATGTTTTGGAGGCGTTTCCACTTCAGGTTGTATGTTTGGGGCAGAAATATTGTGACCTAAATGGTCTAATGGCTCTGCTCCCATTCGGTCAGCTGTGTTAAAATGTATCCAAAGTTCAAACTTTTTAATGAGGGTTAGAATCCCTGTCAGGTTTTTGTCACCATAACTGAAAGCGAGGAAAAATCCAAAATTATTATTGGTCATTGGAAACTGTTCTGGGGACAGTTTTGGATAAGAGGGGATTTTTATTATTCACAGAAATCTCCAATACAGTTGGCAAAAGTGAACTGCCCATGGCAATTGGGGGGTTGTTTTTGTGTCCTATGTCCTACACCTGCCGGTAGCATGGAAATCCAACAGTCAAGATCTCAATGTCTCTCCTGTGTCCTTCAGTAAACGGAGGAGAAATTATAGTATACCTGCCACGAGTCTTAATCGTTCCTATGATCTGCAAACTTAGAAATGTTTGCTATTATTTAAAGCAGGGATGTCCAGTCCTGGAGGGATGCTGTGCCCATTAATTATAGTAAGCTGAGGATGCTGTGCAAGCATAGCAGTCTACATTAACAAGCCAGGCAAATGCACACCTGTAGGAATGCCGGGGCTGCCATGTTTGCAATGGCACTGGCAGCAAGGAATGTAGGGGCGCCAGGTGGGTAAATGCGGCATGGCCAGATCTAGGGTGGTGCATATTTCAATTGCAGCCCCTCCCGCCCACAATCCTACCCTTATTTATATATTGCATACACCGATAAGGGAGGCCTATGAATTAAAACACAGTCCATCTCAAGCCACAACTTTTAGTATTGGATAGAATAAAGTAAGAGTTAGAACCTCTGTACCACTAATGAGATTACCTCTTCCTTCCTATCCAGACGGTGGTGTCCGACACAAGAAGTCATAGAAATCCATTGGGCAAACAATTACAAAGACTTTTTAGGGGGGGGGGGCATTTGCACCATTTTTTGCATTACTGCTTGTGTTAAGGCAGCCCTTTCACTTGAATGGCTAACACACCTGCACCATGTTTCCCTTGACTAGGCGGCTAACCACAATGCATAGAGCATTCATAATGTGCGTTGTGCCCTGCAGCATTGGTGTTTGTTTTCATTCTATATGGGCACAGGGGTGTCATTAAGAATGCATGGCAATGCACACAAATGTTATCCCATACAATGCTGATGATGGAGAGCGGAACTAGGGAGGATAAAATATGAGATTCAGCTTTAAAGAGCGTAAAGAGGGTTCTTCCCAACACAACAAAACTGATAGAGGTTCTAACTCTTCACCATTCTGTCTAATTAAAATGAAAAAGCTGTATTGCATCATATGACTCATTACATAAACAACATATATTTTGAATTATAAAAATCTCTGCATTCATTCTTTTGTTTTCAATGACCGATTACCTCTTCCTTTTTTTTTTTTTTTAATCTTGAAATGTATTTTTTTTTCTTGTCACTTCTAGTCAGCTTGCACCAGGCTTCGGCCATTTTGTGCCACCTGACTGTTCATTTGTGAAGTTAAGGAAAGTTCCACAAACATTTGGAAGCAGCTGCATGATGAGCTGTGTTTTTTTTTGTTTCAGGGACAGAAATTGTCCCCCTCCCAGAGCTGCCCTACGCTGTATTATATCTGTTCTTGCCTCCCTCCTGAGGTGTTACCAGGGTTGTCATACAATAAAGGGACCTGTGACACATTCATTGTTTGTCTGCTTCTGCTCCCAGTCAGTGTGAGAGAGGGGGCAATCTCTGCTTGTAGGCTTCAGCTGCCACTTCAGTACTGAGACTCTATGTATGTTCTGATATGTCTGTGTTTATCATTGTAAATAAAATGGTCATGCAGAAGTTTGTGTATTTGACTTGTTGTGAGCTGCTGCTTTATCTTGCATCATTTCTTGTCTTAATTATAATGGTCACACATAGGGCTACAACCAAGGATTATTTTCATAATCGATTAGTTGGCCGATTATTGTTTCGATTAATCAATTAACCTTAAAAAAATAAAGGTAATTTTGCTACGATTTGCATTTTTTTTTTTTTTTTTTTTTTGCCCAATTTGTTGTTGGGCAGATGAAAAAACACACATTGCTGCAAAAACGCATTACATGCTTTTCTGCAGCTTCTTCATTGAAGTATGTTGAACCAAAATAGCACAGTTTTGCGATAAAAAAAGTCCTTCCCCTTTCCAAATACGCAGCATCTGAAACAATCATGGATGTGAACGTGTCCCATAGGAAAACATGTAAATGAACTGTAGTGTGTTTCTGCAAAAAGGTGTGGCCCCGGCCTGAGATGTTTAGTAACATAATGGGGTTAAAAAAAAAATGTAGTGAGTAACTTGTATAGCGCAACAAATGCGAACTTAATCGCCTCAAGGCGCTTGCATCCAGCGTTGACCTTATCCTTAAGACCCACCTCGTCTAAAGTTTCTTTTTTCCAAAAAGCCAGATGGTTTTCTTCCAAGCGGATGGTCGTGGGTAGAGCATTCCAAAGCTGGGGTCCTTGGACTGAAAATCTACGTTCTCCCTTAGATTTGTAGCGAGATTTAGGCATTTGGAGAAGGTTTTGGTTGGTTGACCGGAGCACGCGCTTGGTGATGTAGGGTTTTATTTTCTCGCTTAAGTATTGAGGAGTGTTACTCTGTGTACATTTGTGGGTGAGGCAGAGCATCTTGAAAGTCACCCGGTCCTGTACAGGCAGCTAGTGGAGGAACCTCAGGACCGGAGAGATTGGTTCCCACGTTTTTTTTACCTGTTACCAGTCTGGCTGCCTTGTTCTGGACGACTTGTAGACGTGAAATCTGGTATTTCGGTAGTCCTAAGTAGAGGGAATTTGCGTAGTCGAGTCGTGAGTTGATGATTGTTCCAACCACTACTGCAGTATTCCCTTCCGGGATGAGTCTACGTAGCATGCGGAGAAGATGTGAACCGCTCACTACTGACCCTATTTGTGCATTCATAGTCATGTCTGAGTCAAAGATGACTCTGAGGCTTTTGACTTTGTTGCTTGGCGAGATGGTTTGTCCGAGGATGGTGGGTGGTGTCCAAGTGGTCCTAGAATTAGATTTGCGTGAAGGATAAGGAGTTCTGTTTTGGATCCGTTGAGTTTGAGGGAGCTTTCAGTTATCCAATTATCGATCAGTGAGGCATTTTCCTAGTTCCTGATATTGGTCTTTTTTGTTGGTGATTCGAAAGTAACGCTGCATGTCGTCAGCATAGGAGTGGTAGCGCAGGTCCTGTTTGCTGATGATTTTGAGGAGCAGGCGGATGTAGATGTTGAAGAGTGCAGGTGAAAGGGGTGATCCTTGTGGGACTCCGCATGTAATGGTCCGTGTTTCTGACGTGAAGCCTCCAAGTTTCACGGTCTGAGCGCGATTTTCTAGGAAAGATGCAAACCTCGGTAGGGCCGAGTCTGAGACTCCGGCTACTTCTTTGAGTTGCGTGAGCAATGTGTTGTGGTCTACCGTGTCGAAGGCTGCACTGAGGTCCAGCAGCACTAGGAGACAGGATTCTCCGTCATCTGCTTTGAGGGCATCATCCCATATCTTGAGAAGAGCGGTTTCTGTCCCGTGGCCTGGGCGAAAAACCTGATTGTAGTGGATCTAGGAGTTTGTGGTCGTCCAGATGGGGCTGTAATACAAAAAGAGCAAATAATTGCTACTGTAAGGGGTTATTTTTTTTTTTTTTACTGTGGGACAGTGAAAGAAGTAATTACTAGGGTTGTCCCGATACCACTTTTTTAGGACTGAGTACAAGTACCGATACTTTTTTTCAAGTAGTCGCCGATACCGAATACCGATACTTTTTTTAAATGTGTCCCCAAATGCAGCCATGTCCCCCCACATATTGCAGCCATGTCCCCCCACAGATGCAGCCATGTCCCCCCACAGATGCAGCCATGTATCCCCCCCATCCAGCCATGTCTCCCCCCCATCCAGCCATCGTCTGCCCCAGGGGTCAAGTCCTGGGGGAAAAAGTGTGGGAACTCCCACCCAAGATCCACTCCCCCACCCAAAAAAAAATAAAAAAATAAAGATACGCTCATATGCATATATATTTCACACCCTTTTACATTACATAGCACCATGCATCACTGGACCCCCTTTACATTACACAGCACCTCTGGACCCCCTTTACATTACACAGCACCTCTGGACCCCCTTTACATTACACAGCACGGTTAAAACAGGATCAGGAGTGGGTTCACTTTACATGCTGTAACCTCACAGCAGTGAGGCAACGGGCCACCCATTCACTATCTCACAGTGTGGATATTATAGAGAAGATACCGTCACCACATTCAGCACATATCCAATGGACTTTCACATTTTTGAATGATTGCTATATACTATATCATGAAATAAGTTATTTTGTACTGCATCAGTTGGATTGCCACACATGCTTTGCACAGTTGTTTTGGCACTTTTATCATATTTAGCATTTGTGTTATTAAGGACTTGTTTGTTCTGTATTTTCACTTTACCATTGCTATAGTACTTGCTGGCAAGTTAAGTTACTATAATAATAAGGTTTGCACATAGCACTTTTTCTCTTATCGTCCATGGACGGACACAGCTCCTTAAATCTTGACAAGTGGGTTATGTTCCCTGTTTACAAGAGAGGACTAGGCAGAAACATGTTAAATAGTTAAATACATGTTACATTAACAGAGTTGAACAGCCCCGCCCAGGGGGCGGTCCCTCCAGACATAACCCTCCTCACTGCAGCATGCAGCCTCAGTTTCGTTCTGCCTAGCAAGGAGAAGGACGTATGGCTCCCTTTGGGCCCAGCGCCCTGAGGAGAAATGTTATTTTATTTTACTTTTTCTTGAAGAATCTTCTTTCAACTGTCGGCTGAGAGACAGGCTGGATAATATAGATCCTTGTAGTCTACTCAGTCCGACCAGCAAGCGTGGGCACACCTTTGCAAAGAGGCTTGGTCTGCCACGCCATACCCCATGACTCCTGGGGTGGCCGGTGAGCTTTGCTCCGAGGTCCACATATGACTGGGCTGTGGTGTTGTCTCACTCACAGTGGACCGGGCCGACAGCTACCTCCATTGCGGTTGTAGTTCTGTCAGGAATGCGTCAGCGAGTCCTCGCTTGGACGGGTAAGTACAGTCCCTCCTGCTTCGGTGGGTTGGTACGGCTGGGCATTCCTGGGGTTCGGGGGTCCCTTCCCCTTACTTCCCTGCTCCTTTCCCTTGCTGCATTGCTAACATTGCTGCTGTCAGGGGGGAGGGGGCCTTCCTGAGGGGACTGTGTTTTTTCTTTTTTGTATTGGGCTTTCCTGTGAGGTAAAAAGCCCTGTGATGAGCACAGATGTTTATGATTATACTTCAGCAGACGCTGACTGATTGGTGACACCTGTAACGGTTTTGCTTTTTATGCTGTATCTGTGTCTTATCCTTAAATAAAACAGCCCTGGGAGGCTTTTCCTGTTTAAACACAGGTCCCTGCAAAAGTTACCTCACGGTTCTTTTCCTCACAGGCAGCGCTAGGCAGTCTCCTCCTGAGGGAGTCCCCTGGTTACCCCTGGTCAGCGCAGCAAGTGGGTGAGAGGCCCTGAATAGGGCTCTAGGAGCTTTTGTCTATTTGTATGGACAGGTGTGCATATTATAATACACACTATGTAAATTGGAGTCAGTATCTGGGTCCTTCCCCACATGCTGGTGGTGGCAGCAGGTGTTAGCACCTGGGATTCCCACAGAGTTTTTATTGTTAGTCCTGGACACAGTTTGTGCCAGGGTGGGGGTGGACTGCGGGCGGGCGGTAAAAGAGTGCCCCCTTCCCCCGTTATCCCCTGGGGAATGCTCTGTTATGGAGCCATGGACCAGGTACCTAGTTAAAAAAAAAGGCAGAATAAGGCATTTATGGGTGCGCTTTTTACTGCTGCAAGGGACTCTCCTAAGCTGCATAGTGCAGATGGGTTTCCGCCGAGGGCTCGGTCTTTTTTGGATCACACAAATCAGACCGCTGTGTAGGTTTTTTCCTTCTGTGCCCTTCTTTGATAATTTCTGAGATGCGGAATGAGAAAAGCCGCTGAGGGCTTTTGTAGTCCCTCACCGCCGGGCGGTAACCCCCGCTTGTATGGATCTGACTGATAGAAGATCCGAAGTACTGACCCGTTCCATGTTTACCATGCTGGGGTCTGGCTTGCGGGCCTATTGTGGCCACTACACTGGGGTCTCAGTCGACGCTGGCGCCATTTTTTGGGAGGTTTTTCAATTACATTGAAAACTCCCATTGGCGCCCATTTTGTTGTAGCCGCGCTATGGCGCAGCTTACATTGTGCGGGCCATTTTCCTGTGGCCGCGTTCTGAACGCTCGGCGGCCATCCTGGAGTAGTCCTGACCCCTAGTGCTGTATACAACTCACAGAGTGAGCATTTTGCACCAGACACTGGAGGAGCACCGACTCTCTCCTGAGGTTATTAGCCTAGCGGACCAGCTGGTCCAGGGCCTCATATAGGTCTGTGATGCTTCATTGAATGCTGCGCCCTTGTTATCCAGGGTGTCTGTTTCAGAATGGTTTTATGCACACGGTGGTGTAGTGCTTAACTCCATTACTTGGCAGCAAAAGAGTCATTGGTTCGAATCCGCACACTGACGCCAATCTGCCTGGAGCTTGCATTGTCGCTCCCTGTGTCTGCGTGGGTTTCCTCCGGGTACTCCGGTTTCCTCCAAAGACATGTGTGCATACACCTACATAATATACATACACACTATGTGTGTGTATTATTTAGGGGCAACCCTCCCAGGCCGTCAAAGGCCCAGCTGGGGGACTAATCTGTCCCTGGGTGCATAAGCCGATCACGCCGGCACCCAAATCCTGCCAATGTATATAGCCTTCCCTCCCTGTCTCTAGGTGGGAGGGGCGGCTTGCAGGTTCACAATTCAGTGAAACCTCCCTGCTCTCCGACTAGTGGGTCTGCGAGGTGGTCTCTTCGGAGTACTAGGTAGTACTAGTACTAGTACTATCCACAGAACAAAGTTCTGTCCTTGTGTCTTCCTCTCCCGGCCCGTCGGTCTGCCTTGGGCAGTGTGGGATTTGCTAAGCTGTGAGGTAATTTTACCTTTCCTGCAGGACGAGAGTTTTGGGGTTTTCTATGGGCCTCAGGCCCTAAATACCTTTGTGAACGTCGGGTAGTTCCGCATGGAATCCATTTGTTTGGTGGTAGCTGCGCTTCATCCGGGGGATGTCCTGACGTCCTCGGACATCAGGGACGCATACATGCATGTCCCGTTTTGCACATGTCACAGTGTTTTTTTCTGTGCTTCGTGATGAGAGAAGGGTCTCTGTCAGCCTGTGGCCCTCCCTTTTGATCTGGCGTCAGCACCATGGGTTTTCAGCTAGGAGCTCGCACTTATTTGAATTTTGTTGGGACAGCGAGGCTTTGCCTCATTGGCTACTTGGACGACTTTCTTCTGAGAGCAGCTTCTGTCTCCGACCTAGTGGATGGGTTATTCCCATTCAGACCCTCCGAAGATTCGGGTGGATGTTAAACGTTTAGGCCAGAAAGTGTAGCTCAGTGGCAGCAAACCTGCCCTCCATGTGTGCGACCCAGGGTTCAAATAATGGGCATGCTAGGTTCCGACTCAGCGTTGGAGTATCTAGTGTTGATCCAGACTCCTCAGTGGCAAAGTTCCTTCTTCCCCTGGAGAAATTGCAGACTCTTCAGTCTGCGGTGAAGGTATTGGCATCACGCAATCGGTCTTCTCTCCGGGCGCCTGCTGGTTCGGGGTCTGTGGGTAGCCTCCTTCAAGGTGGTACTGTATGCCCAGTTCCACACCCTGGTTTTCCAGGGGAACTACTGTCCAGGTGGTAAAAATCTCCTGTCTCTGAAATCATTAGATTCCTGTGCGCCACCTAGTCAGAGTCTCTCTGAGTTGGTGACAGAGATTCCCGACTCTTCGGTCCGGGAAGTTGTTCCTTCCTTCCAGTGGTCGGTGTTTACGACGGATGCCAGCTCACGGGTTGTGAACCTGGAGGTTCACAAAACTGGGGGGGCCAGTCGGCCCTGAGTCGCTGGACTTGCGTGGACCTATGACCACACCTCCTTGAATGTGTCTGGTCTCGGTAGCTACCCAGGGTCGGGCTTGGCTAGTGCCTGGTGGGAGACCACCTGGGAATACCAGGTGCTGTCTACTGTTCATTGTCCTACTATTTTAGGCGATCAGGCTATGCTTCTCCTTGTGGTCGACCGATCTGGTTTCAGCCGGACAACGCCACGGTCGTGGCTTCAGTCTACCATCAGGTATGCCGGCAGGCGGACTACTGGAGTCGCCAGATGCTGGACCAGGGCGACTGGTCTTTGTGCTTGGGGTGTTTCGGCTCCCTTGCAGGAGGTGAGCCTCACATGGCATGGATCTCCTGGCAGCTTGTCTCCGCCGCAAGGGTGTCAAAGTTAGTGGCCAGGTCTTGTGATCTTGTACAGACGCGTCAGTCGCGCTGGAGGCCCTGTGTTGTCTGTATCGGTGATTTTTTTGCCATTCCTCCATGGTAGTTGCTTCCTCGGCCGCTCCACAGAGTGGATGCTGAGGAGATCCCGATGATTCTAATCGCTCCAGATTGACCTTGGCGTCCTTGGTACGCTGATATCGGGCGCCTGGTAGCGGAGGCACCCTGGTGATTGCCAGGGCAGGAGGTTCCTGTCTCAAGGTCCCATACTTCCTCCTGTTGTACAGTCACTGACTTGCTCAACATGGTTATTGGAAGCCAGACTTTAGGTGACCAGGGTCTGTCTGACTCGGTCATCTCAACAGGGCACTGTAGTCTTCTTCCGGAGGATCTACCGTCGCACCTCTCTTGGTGCGAAGGGATGGAGTGACGTCCACGGGCGTACTCTCGGTGTCCAGGGTCCTGCTGTTTTTAAAGCTTGGATTGGATCTAAAAATTGCTTAAAGCACCGTTTGGGGGCAGATTTCAGCCTTGGCTGTGTTCTTTTAGTGGCCTTTTTGCGGCCCGTTCCCTGGTGGGTCCCCTTTTTTTGTGTGCAAGGGGCTTGTCATATACTTTCCCCTCTTGGCCCATCTCTTCCCCCATGAGTTTTGACTCTGGTGCTCTCGGTTCTTCAGGAACCTTCCTTTTGGAAACATCAGAGAGATTTTCTCTTGACACTATCTCAGAAGGTGGCCCCTTTAGTGGCCTTTACCTCTGTTAGAGGGGTTTCTGAGTTGGCGGTCTTGTCTTGCAAGCCGCCATGCTTGATCCCCCATAAGGATTAGGTGATGGTGCGCCCGCGACCTTCCCTTCTTCCGAAGGAGGTTTCGGCCTTTCATACTTTAGGCGTGGTACGCGCTTTGCGGGTATGCCAGCCTACTACAGCTTCATTTCGGAGCTTCTGACTCTCTTTTGTGTCGGTGTCTGGTCCACAAAAGGGCCTGGCGGTCTCGTCGACCACCATTTCTCGGTGGATCAGGCAGGCCGTCATACAGGCCTATGCTCCTAAGGGGCGGGCCCCCCTTTCCGGTCACGGCACTTTCGACCAGGGCAATTGGTGCTTCCTGGGGTTTTTTTTTTTTTTTTTTCGACATCATGCGTCGGTCTCACAGGTGTGCGAGGCGGGGATTTGCTCGTCCGTTCAGGCTTTTTCCAGAATTTACATGGTTGCTGTGAGTGCATCTTATGATGTTTTTTTCAGCCGCTAGTTTTTGCCGGCGGCTGTTTAAAGTTGCACCTCCTCCGTTGAGGAGCTCTGCTTGTTTTGGGGTGAAGTTAAAAATAGTTTTTACTGATATATTTCCCACCCCTTGTTTTTTGACACTGCTTGGGGACGTCCCACTTGTCAAGATTTAAGGAGCTGTGTCCGTCCATGGACGATAAGAGAAAATAGGATTTTTTGTACTCACCGTAAAATCCTTTTCTCTGAAGTCCATGGACGGACACAGCTCCCACCCCTCCTTTTTAGGTTTGTACTGCTTGTTACGAACTGAGGCTGCATGCTGCAGTGAGGAGGGTTATGTCTGGAGGGACCGCCCCCTGGGCGGGGCTGTTCAACTCTGTTAATGTAACATGTATTTAACTATTTAACATGTTTCTGCCTAGTCCTCTCCTGTAAACAGGGAACATAACCCACTTGTCAAGATTTAAGGAGTTGTGTCCGTCCATGGACTTCAGAGAAAAGGATTTTACGGTGAGTACAAAAAATCCTATTTTTTTGTTCCACATTTTTTTTAGCAACAGCACATAAGATTTGGAACTTTTGGCTATTTTCTTGCACATTGCACTTTTTACAACAGCTCAGTAACTCAAGGGTACCTCTGTTGTGAGAAGTCCTCCAGTCGAGTGTCTGAGCGCGTTCGTGTGTTCCCAAAGAGGGTACAGCAATGCAGCAAGGACCGCAAAGGGACCTGGACCGGGCGGGAGGCGATGGAAGTAGCTGAGCTGGGCACTGGGCAGGAGCCTCTGCGATGGATGTGTAGCAATTGGCGGGACAAGCCGGGCGCACTCGTATGACGTCATCGGGAGCGTGGGTGTTGCCGTGGTGACAGAAAAGGACGGAAGGAGACAGGACTCGGGTACAGTTGTAAATTCGCTGCCTGTCACAATGCGTCTGCTCGAGTCCTGCAACAGGAACGACGTGTGCGGGGACGTCGTTCCCGCAGGACTCGAGCCCTGGTCTGCCCCCATCCAGCCATGTTCCACTTACCTGCATCCCCGCTGCCGCCGACGACTGTGTAATACGCCGGGAACGTTACAGTTTTGAATCGCTGTAATGATTGGCCCCGCGCTGCGTATAGACACTCCCCCTTGCTCGGGATTGGACAGTTCACCCGAGCAAGGGGGAGTGTCTATGCGCAAATCATTACAGCGATTCAAAGCTGTAATGTTCCCGCCCGTATTACACAGTCGGCGGTAGCGGGGATGCGGCGTAACGGCGGCGGATTGCGGCTTCGGTTGCGGCGGTCGGCGGGGGGGGACGCAAGTATTCTATTTAGGTATCGGGGCGGGGTATCGGCGTCTGAGTACCGCCGAGAAAACTCGGAATCGGTCCCGATACCGATACTAGTATCGGTATCGGGACAACCCTAGTAATTACAGTAGCAATTTGCACTTTTTGTACTGTAAATGGCTAATTTTAGTTTTTTTGTTTTTTAAACACCATTATGTTACTGACCGATTAATGAATTATGAAAATAATAGATTAACTTCATAATCGAATAGTTGTTTCAGCTCTAGTCGCACTGTATAATGCCTAAAGCAGGACTCAAAGGCAGATATGGCTTTGTATTCATTAATATATCATTCAAAATCAGAAGTGTAAATGGTCATTTTAAATTAAAGCAGAACTTGACTGCTTCCAAATGACCTCCCTCTTCAGATTAGCAACGGCTGCATACACAAATACGCCCCTGGTCTCTTCCAGGCATTTGGTTGCTGGAAAATACCATTGGTGGATTTTCTCACATGAGCACAAATTTCACCAGCTTTTGATGGGTGAGCCCTGCAGTGGAGGTGCTTATCACGGGGTGAGATGGTCATTTTGCCCTGATTGCCAAATGACACACTTTACATAAACCTGTCCTGATTGCACTGCAGTAGAGGTATTGCAATGCGCATTTAAAAAATATTGACAGTTTCCCTGTTAAAAAAATAAAACATATTTACAGGTGAAACTCGAAAAATTTGAATATCAAGAAAAAGTTTATTTCACTAATGCAACTTAAAAGGTGAAACTAATATAAGAGACTCATTACATGCAAAGCAAGATAGTTCAAGTCATGATTTGTCATAATTATGGCTTACAAATCATGAAAACCCCAAATCCACAATCTCAGAAAATTAGAATATTCCATGCAATCAATAAAACAAGGATTGTACCTAGAACAATATCGGACCTCTGAAAAGTAGAAGCAAGCAAATGTACTCAGTACTTGGTTTGGGCACATTTTGCAGCAATTACTGCCTCAATGTGGCGTGGCATGGAAGTTAGCCTGTGGCACTGCTGAGGTGTAATGGAAGACCAGGATGCTTCAATAGCGGCCTTCAGCTCTTCTGCATTGTTTGGTCTCATGGCTCTTATCTTTCTCTTGGCAATGCCCCATAGATTCTCTATGGGGTTCAGGTCTGGTGAGTTTGCTGGCCAATCAAGCACAGTAATCCCACGGTCATTGAACTAGGTTTTGGTGCTTTTGGCAGTATGGGCAGGTGCCAAGTCCTGCTGGATAATGAAATCTGCATCCCCATAGAGCTCGTTTGAGGAAGGAGGGAGCACAGAGGACCAACACCAGCAGATGACATGGCTCCCCAAATCAACACAGACTGTGGAAACTTCACACTGCACTTCAAGCATCTTGCAGTGTGTGCCTCTCCATTCTTCCTCCATACTCCGGCTCCTTGGTTTCCAAACGAGATGCATAATTTGCTCTCATCAGAAAAGAGAACTTTGGACCACTGAGCAACAGACCAGGTGTGTTTTTCTTTAGCCCAGGTAAGACGCTTCTGACGTTATTTGTTGTTCAGGAGGCTTGACAGGAATACAACATTTTAAGCCCATGTCCAGGAATCCGTCTGTGTGTGGTGGCTCTTGATGCACTGATTCCAGACTCAGTCCACTCCTTGTGAAAGTCCCCAACACTTTTGAATGGCCTTTTCCTGACAATCTGTTTCCCAACCAATCCCCTGTGTAAGCAGTAAGTGACAAGGTACCGTATTTAATCGGCGTATATCGCGCACTATTTTCCCCTTTAAAATAAGGGGAAAATCGTGGGTGCGCGATATATGCCGATAGCCGATTCCCGCGCTCAGTTTGAAATCCTGCGCCGACATATACCGAGTGCAGTACATTCGGCTAGTCTCGGCTTCGTCGTGCTCACGCATAAACGTCACAGCGTGAGTGCAGCCGAGCCTTGCCGAATGTACCTGAGTGTACTGCACTCGGTATATGTCGGCGGAGGCATTCGAACTGAGTGCGGGAACTCGACTTGAGGTGCGCGCTGGAGAAGCCGGGAGGACACCATCGAGGCCGCAGACGGACGATGGACGCTGGGAAGACACCAAAACTGTAAGTAATAAAATCATATATAACATTTTTTTTACAGGAATTTTGGGGGCAACTTTAGGGGTGCGCGGTATACCGCGATAAATATGGTACTTTTTTTTAAGGCAGTTTTGTGTACAATTTATAATTTGCAAACACCCTGTAAAATTAAGCAGTCTTTGCCCGCATAAAATGGGCCTTGGGAAATACAAGATAATAGCTGAGAGCCAACCTGTTAAGTCCATCTTTTCTAGAACAAGATTAGTACAAGTACTGTCCAAAGTGGAATTAAAGGTTTGTGTGTAATAAATTTAATCACAGTGCAGATTTTTTTTATTAATCATTAAAGGGGAGGTTCACTCTAAAAACGACTTTCTCTTATTACACTGGCCCCCCACATTACAATACGATTATGCCTATTAGTTTTTTTTTTTGATGCTGTACATGCCTTCGTACAGCTATTCACCCGTGGCTTCCGGGTTGCGAGTCCCGCGGGAGTGGGCGTTCCTAACATGATGGTGATTGACGTTTTGACAAAAAAACGAGCTCCCCCCCCCGTCGCGTAAGCTGCGTCACGATTGGCGAAAGGAGCCGAACGGTGATGCGCAGTATAGCGCCGACTCGCCGTTTGGCTCCTTTCGCCAATCGTGACGCGGCTTATGCGACGGGGGAGCTCGTTTTTTGTCAAAACGTCAATCACCAGCATGTTAGGAATGCCCACTCCCGCGGGACTCGCAACCTGGAAGCCACGGGTGAATTGGCTGTACGAAGGTATGTACAGCATAAAAAAAAAACCTAATAGGCATAATCGTATTGTAATGTGGGGGGCCAGTGTAATAAGGTAAAGTCGTTTTTAGGGTGAACCTCCCCTTTAAACAGACCAGTCGGCATTTTACATAACCAACCAACTGACAATATCAAAGCCCAACAATAGTAACTCCACACATTGTATCTCTCGAATATACTGTACATGAAATGCAGTAATTCCAAGCCTAAAACACTTCTAAGATGTTTGAAGATTTCTTCAATTAAATGGCAATTAGTCTGATAGAATTGTGCTGTTCTAGGTATGGTTAGATTAGAAATGCTGATGATCTGCAAGAATAACTTTGTACACTAGTATACAAGTGGTCAAAGAATTATATCAAACCTGTAGCAAGGGTGTGGTTGAGGATCCCTTTAGCCCAGCCTCTCAACCAGGTTGCAAGGGTGTCCCTTGAGCTATAAGGAATGTTTACCTCGGTGGTTATACTGTCTATATCTTTAGACACCAATGATCTTTTTGCGATCTGTAAGGGAAGAGCATTCTTCCCACTAACCATCATGCTAAAGTACTGTGAGCTGTAGATATAGTAATTGTAAGCAGAGGTTCCCTGAGGCCAGAAAGTTATAATGTGTGTGTTTCTGTAATATAATTGTGCCAAATACCTTCGTTCAGGGCTTCTCTGACCCGCCGGAGCTCTCTTCCCCGCAATTATATTACAGAAACACACACATTGTACATTATATAATACTGTAATAGAGTGGATTATAGGATGTTACAAACATTTTAAACTAGGGCTTATTTTCGGGGTAGGGTTTATATTGCAGCCCTCCTGGAAAATAACGCTAGGTCTTATTTTCGGGGAAACACTATATATATATATATAAAATATATAAAAATAATCTCTCCCCTAAAAGCATTCAAGCAGAGTGTTTGAATACTTTGTGTGCTTGTATAATTTAAAATCATCCTTCCTTTTTTTTTTTTTTTTTTTTTCCATCTTTACCTTTTTCTCCAACATTCATTTCAAATCAGCACTGCTCATCTCCTGCAGCTGCCTTACAGGCACTTTGTGTCTAATTACAAGAGAAATGTGTTTTTTTTTTTTTTTTTCTTCAAAATTTTCAGTATTCTTTTATATAGCACAAAATACAGCGCAGAAAGCTGAAAATTGGCCTGGGCAGTGAAAGCATCTGCACTTGAAATGGTTAATTGGTTTATGGGGAAGTTAGTCTACAAACTATGTTATGTATATTTGCATATTGATCAATCCTTATTTTAGCGGCCCAGTAAATGACATATGCCGTCAGTACATGACAGGTCCCCAAATGACACCTTTTTGGAAAGTAGTCCAAATCATGCCGCCTTAGCCTCCGCAACATTTCCAGAATACGCCCCTTTTTAACTAATGACACCACCAAGCTTCTAATTCACTCTCACCTCGACTACTGCAACTCACTCCTCATGGGATTACCTTTACATAGACTATCCCCCCTTCAGTCCATCATGAATGCCGCTGCAAGACTCATCCACCTTACCAATCGTTCAGTGTCCTCCACCCTTCTCTGCCAATCCCTCCACTCACCCAACAAATAAGTACTAACAATTTACAAAGCCATCCACAACGCTGCCCCCAGCGACATCACTGACCCAGTCTCAAAATACCAACCAAGCCACTCTCTTCGGTCCTCTCAAGACTTCCTGCTCTCTAGCTCCCTGGTCACCTCCTCCCATGCTCTCCTCCAGGATTTCTCTAAAGCTTCTCCCATCCTTTTGGAACTCCCTACCCCAATCTGTCTTACTGTCCCCTAATCTATCCATATTTAGACGATCCCTGAAAACTCTTCTCTTTAAAGAAGCTTATCCTGCTTCTAACTAACAATGTTTTACTTCTTCCATCAGCTCATCCCACGCAGCCATTACCTTTTGTATCAATTGACCCTCCTTTTTAGATTGTAAGCTCTAATACACAAGGCCCTCTGATTCCTCTTGTACCAAATTGTAATGTAACTGTAATGTCTGCCTTTATTTTGTTAAGCGCTGTGCAAACTGTTATATAAAACCTGTAATAATAAGACAGTCTGAGGCATGGTAGTGCCATGATGTACCCAAACAAAATTAATGTCCTTTTTCCCCCCCACAAATAGAGCTTTCTTTTGGTGGTATTTGATCACCTCTGCGGTTTTTATTTTTTGCGCTATAAAACAAAAAAAAGCGCAATATATTTTAAACTTTTTGCTATAAGTATCCCAAAATTAAAAAACAAAACAAAAATGTCTTCATCAGTTTAGGCCAATATGAATTCGTATTATATATTTTTGAAAAAAGAAAAAAAAGTCCCAATAAGTGTATATTGATTAGTTTGCTCAAAAGTTATAGCATCTACAAAATAGGGAATAGATTTATGGCATTTTTATTATTTAATGATTGACATTGCGGCGGACAGATCGGGCACTTTACACTTTTTGGGAACCGCTGACATTTATACAGCGATAAGTGCTATAAAAATACATGAATTACTGTATAAATGTCACTGGCAGGGAAAGGGGTTAGCACTAGTGGTTATCAGGGGGTTAAATGTGTTCCCTGGAGTTTTTTTTTTTTTTAAACTGGAGGAGAGAGATTGCCGCTTCTAATCACTAGAAACAGACTATTACTCTCTACTCCCCTGTCAGAATGGGGATTTGTCTGTTTACATTGACAGATCCCCCTTCTGGCTCTCTGTGGAGGGATTGCGGTTAGCTGACGGACATTGCGGGCGCTGGCCATGCGCATCAGCTCTGCGGCGGCCCCCACGCCTGCTATAGCTGTTTAAAAGGGCCAACATACAGCAATTTGCGGGAACGAGCCTACCTGCCACTGTATCATGACGACGGCTGGTTGGCAAGTGGTTAAAATACATCTATGATAAACCCTTCATTTCTTTGTAAGTGGGCAAACTTCCTAAATCTGCAGGGGATCAAATACATCTTTTTCCCCACTGTATGTCCAGGTAATGAAGTCTGCAATAAGTACATGGCCCAATTGTGCCATTGATTTTCTGGTGGCACCCAGGACTCTGGTGTGCATTCTATATTTATTCCTACAAATAATCCACTAGGGGTGGTGACATTGTTCTCCCAGCTAAATCCTGAAAAATCAAACCTTTTTGCATTTAATGTAAGGCAAGATGACATTCCTTTTTTGGTAGAATCAAATTTAAAAATTAACACGAAAACGTAATTTGCAAATCGTGCCTTTTTGGATCATACATGATTACAAAACATATAAAAATCAAAACCCAAATTGAAATGTATATAACTGAATTTGTGTTCTGGTAAATAGAAATAGCTCCTGATGTATGAAAAGTCCAGGTAGACGGGTTCTATGCCATGTTGTGGACTGCAGCTGTCTTCCTTATAAGTCGCTCTGTCATAGGGGAATTCGGCCTCAGGGCATCTCTTTCAAGTAAAAGGCATCTATATAAAAGAAAATCTGATTAGGAAGATTAAAAAATAAAATCGGAGAGAAATTTTTAGACCCATTACATAAAGAGGTGCAAAGAAGAACTGCAATGTGTAGTAACCAATAATGTAGCAGCAATAAAGATCCAGCCAATATGGATTACAGTACCACGCCTTTCTAAAGGATCACTCCACCCAAAACAGATTTCAGATTCTCAGAGGTGCTGGAAAGTTAAAGCGTATGTGAATGCATGCCTGTAGGTTTTTAAGAGTTAATGATTTACAAGAAACTTAGTAATAGGTTATATGCACAACATGTTTTAATGTATAACGAGACATCTGATTTCATTGTTCTGTGGGAAGTTGTGAACATCTGGTCTCTCTATTCTGTGGTGAGGCTCAAACCAGTTTTGACTTATTTTTGGGCTGCTAGATACAGTATATGGCTGGATGACAAAGGACTATTGGAGTTCTTTCAGGATTTTAAGAAATATGCCTGAAACAAGGACAGACAGGACTATTCCTCCAGTGAAGTGGCGGACTCTCCTTGGATTGAACATGCCATATTTATTTATTTTATCATCTGTAATACGTCTTTAAAGTGGCTGTACAGGTAAGCCTATATTAAGGCTTACCTGTAGCCAGCCTGGATATCTCCTAAACCTGCACAGTTTAGGAGATATCCCCTGTGTCTGCATGTGCTGAAGTCATCGGCACATGCGCAATGAAGCAATGGCACGTCACGCCGTTGCTTCAGTTAGACTGTGCCGTTACCGGTGGCTCCCGCACACATGCGCCGGAGCTGCGATAACTGGAAGTAACCCCCTGCAGTGATGTCGGCGGCCAGTGCTGTGTACGGGCACTGCAACGAGGACATCGATCTCAGGTGAGTAATTACATAATGAGCTAGTATGCTATGCATACTAGCTCATTATGCCTTTATCTTGCAGGGGTTAGGGTTTTTTCCCCCACAAGTGGGTTTACAACCACTTTAACCACTGGGCACGTAAACCCCCTTAATAACCAGACCAATTTTCAGCTTTCGGTGCTCTCACAATTTGAATGACAATTACTCAGTCATACAACACTGTACCCAAATGAAATTTCCGTCCTTTTTTTCACACAAATAGAGCTTTCTTTTGGTGGTATTTAATCACCGTTGGGTTTTTTATTTTTTGCGCTATAAGAGAAAAAAGACTGAAAATTCTGTAAAAAATAATAATTTTTCTTTGTTTCTGTTATAAAATTTGGCACATTTAGTATTTTTTCTTCATTCTTTTGCTTAAATGTGAAAGATGAAGTTACGCCGAGTAAATAGATACCCAACATGTCACCCTTCAAAATTGCACACGCTTGTGGAATGGCGCCAAACTTTGCTACTTAAAAATCCCCATAGACGACGTTGCAGGGTATTGTGTGGTATTGCGTGGCATTGCGGGGTATTGCGGGGCATTGCAGAGTATTGCGGGGCATTGCAGAGTATTGCGGGGCATTGCAGAGTATTGCGGGGCATTGCAGAGTATTGCGGGGCATTGCAGAGTATTGCACAGGGAGGGATGGATGGATGGATGGCTGGATCTGTGACTACATGTGTCACAGATCCAGCCCGCAGCAGCAGCAGCTGCTTCCGCTTCCGCTCTCTCCCCTCTCCTCTCTCACACTGTACCGTTCGGTACAGAGAGGAGAGGGAGGAACCGGCGTCATCACATGACGCCGGTTTGTTTACTAGTGATCGCTCCGTCATTGGACGGAGCGATCACGTGGTAAATCGCCGCTATCAGCGGCGATTTACCGTGATCCGGCGGTCACGGAGACTCCCGTGTGCGCGACTCTGGGAGGACGTACATTGACACCCTCCCAGAGTTAAGCAACCGCCTTGTAGACGTATTTTGTCTATAGGGCGGTTAACCAGTTAGCAAACCACGTTAAGTAAATTATTTTTATTAATATACTTCTGAGTTGCCCTATATCCACAAATCTGAAAGGTTTTTTAAACATAAAAACTTGGAAGTAATAAAGTTTAACCCTTTATTACTCATGACTTTGCAACAAAGGAAGCATAAAAACAGGCTCTAATAGCATACAAAAAAAATTGTATTATAACAAAAAAGTTTCTTTAACACCCCATCACTGTGTATTACTGTCACGTGAATACAGTACCTCTGGGCTGGACAGTGTACCTGGACAAGATTGAAGCCAGTGAGGTTGTCCACTCATTTTCTTTGCAGTAGTTACAGTATTTAAAACCAGACAGGAGCCTCTGTCAATCATACACATTAGAGCAGGACAGGGGACATATCAGCTTGTGATGTCACAGGCTGACAATATGACTGCAGGCACATTGTGCACTGGGAGCAAGCAACACAGTGCAATACATTAAAAAAAAATGCAGAGACTTGAATAGACTTAAATAAGGTATTTTATTACTGTGGCTAGCTTTGTTAAACAATCAGAAGTCTAATGCTCCAACTAGCTTTGACCTCCTTAATATCTCCAAAGCAGCGGAAATATGTGCTCCACCTCTCTGAAAAACACACACAGGTAGCCAGTGTGCCTGTAAATGGCTGTCATTGGGCAGCTCAGATCGCCATCACAATTTACAGAGGCTCTGAACCTTGCGATTGCTGTGAAGCGATCACACATATAAATGATGCAAGTCTTTACAAACATTGAGCCCTTTTACAACGGAAAAAGGAGAGCAATGCCTAGTACGTACACACACACACACACACACACACACACACACACAATGAGAAAATCGTGCAAAAAATACCGCTTTCGGAGCAATCGTTCCAATAATCTGATAGTACACAGCTTTCGAGAGCCAATCACGACAGTTCATGCAAAAATAGGGACAAACACAAAACGTTTTTTGGTACGATAACAGAACAAAAATATTTTGTGTAATTAGTGTGGTGTTTGTATCATAAAAAATGATCTGACAGTTGTAAACAATGAATGGCTTCCTTTCAAGCCTTCCATTGTGTACAATTGTTTTGCTATCTGTGATTGGTCACAGTGATCACATGGTACATACTTTGCTAATCACAGTCCATCTGTGCCATGTGATCAGCTATGGCCAATCACAGCTGATCACAACAAAACAAACAGAATAAAGCAATTTCATTCAGTAAAATGTATGCATATTTTAATAAAATTCATTGCTACATAATGTAATGCAAACATAATGTACAAAAAAGTAGTACAATGTTACTATGGAAACATTATATTGCTCTGGTCAAAATGTGTTAAAAAAAAAAGTCATAAAAAAACTATTAAAGGGAAATATTAGTGTCACCAGTCAGTGTCCCCTGATCACTGCCATAGTTATATGACAACGTTGTACTGCACTGGTGACTTTATTGTCCAAAAACTTTTGACAAAAAATTACAACTCAAAAAAAAAAACTTGCCATGCCTCTTACTAAATACCTTGGACGTTCTATATTCCGAAAAGGAATGTAGGCTTAAAGAAATGAGGCCATCAGGACTGATCAATTTATGTACCATAGTGTCAAGGCTCAGCCCTTCCTTCTCTGAGCTGGCCGCTCAGCTGTCGGCTAATTGCCAGTTCCTATATCTCCACAGTGACTCACCAACTAGTCCTGCCTACTTAAGCCGTCCAACCCAGGTGATCTCTGCCTACGCCTTGGTCAACATCACAGAGACCATGTCCTGCATTCCTGTTAAAAAGGCTTGCTTGGCTGACATTACTTCTGGCATCAGATTCTGCTTGCTGTTTCACTACGATGATCCCTGGCTTCCCGACTTTCTGGCTTGTCTGACTATCCATTCCGATTACCAAACTTTTGACTACGTTCTATTAACTTTTATTATTAATCAAGTGTGATTTAACTGTAATTCTGATTCATGGTTTCAGACACATTCCTACAGAATTGTAGCGGAATACATTTTGGGCTAAATTTGTGAAGAACAATTGTTGATTAGCAAAATGTTATAAAAGAAGCCAAGAAAAATTCAAATTTTTTGTTTATTTAGCAAAAAATTTAATGCCAGCGGTGATACCACAAAAAAGGAAGCGCTAGTTGTGTGAAAAAAAAATTGTTAAAAATTTAGTTTGGGTACAGTTTTGCATGACCGTGCAATTGTCATTCAAAATGTGAAAGCTGTAAACTGGCCTGGGTGGGAAGGGGGTAAGAGTGCCCGGTATTGAAGTGGTTAAATATCACAACAAAGCTCTATCTTTAAAAAAAAATGATATAAAATTCATGTGGGTTGAATGTTGCATGACAAAACAAACAATGGCCTTATAATGAAGGGCAGGCTGGTATTCAAGTGGTTCAGCAATTAAACATAATCCACATACCGTGCTAAGTTCTGATGTGACTTGGATCTGCTGTTCATTGCTGCACGTATAAGAACTTGACTAAAGAGGTCTCTCTGAAGATTAGAACACACATACACAAAATAAATATTTGATAGGTAAACAAAGTACAGTGATACATCAAACTTTAAAAGCTATTGAGGGGAATATCACACTTGGGAAATAACACAGCGTCTACCCCATAATATCTCCCCTTTTGTTCTGGGGACAACTGTAAGGCCTATTCACACATTGTAGTGACACAAATGAAAACATGCACATTATCGCAACGCACCTGCTCTGTGTAATCAATGATTTTGAATGGCACCCCAACGCACTATATGAGAGGGCAACACACAATGCAGTGCACCACAGTGCATATACCATGGGCTGTAGTGTGTGCTAGTTTGCCTGTTTATTTGGTCTTTAGTCCATTGCATGCATTGGCAGCCCATTGTTGGTACTGGCACAATATGTTTATATGCAACAATGAATTTAGAGTAGGGCCTAAAACTATGGACTTACTACTACTTTCTGTCTTGTGACAATGGCAACCAGGACAAATAGCAAGGGTGATGCTACCTAAAGGGGACAACAGACATCAGTACAAAATTTGACAGATGCTAAAGTTGTGGGGCCAAGAAGCCCCCATACCCAATGGAAGAAGGAATACCATAGTTACATATACAGTGGATATAAAAAGTCTACACTTATGCCGCCGTAGCGTATCTCCTGTACGCTACGCCGACGCAGCGCAGAGAGACGAGCACTGAATTCACAAAGCCAGTGCTCCCAAAACTGCGCTGGGTTTCCTAGGCGTAAGCCGGCGTAGGTGGAAGTGGGCGTGAGCCATGGGGCCGAGCGTCAGACAGATACGTATAACGAACGGCGCATGCTCCGTCCCGTGGACGCATCCCAGTGTGCATGTTTAGAATCACGCCGGAGACTACACCCTAAGATACGTCGGATCACTGCCTACGGTGTGAACGTAACCTACGCTCAGCCATTTTCAAGTCCAACGTAAATAAGCCGGCTTGTGTTCGCTGGTGCAGCCCTTTGCATGGATGCTGCTGAGTTACACCTCCTTTATGGGGCATAACTTTACGACGTACGTATAACTTACGCACACTTGCGTCGGGCGCATGTACGTTCGTGAATTGCCGTATCTCCCTCATTTGCATATTTGAATAGAAAATCAATGGGAGCGCCACATGCGTCCAGCGTAAATATGCGCCCACTCTACGCCGGCGTAGGCAAGTTACGTCGGTGGGATGAAGCCTGTTTTTAGGCGTATATTAGTATGTGGGTCCGGCGCACAGATACGACGGCGCATATTTGCACTTACGCGGCGTATCTGGAGATACGTTGGCGTAAGTGCTTTGTGAATCCGGGCCATAGAGACAAAGATAAATCATTTCAGAACTTTTTCTACCTTTAATGTGACCTATAAACTGTACAACTCATATAGTTGCATAAGTGTGCACACCCTTAAATTAATACTTTGTTGAAGCACCTTTTGATTTTATTACAGCACTCAAGTCTTTTTTGGTATGAGTCTATCCGCACGGCACATCTTGACTTGCCAATATTTGCCCACGCTTCTTTGCAAAAACACTCCAAATCGGTCAGATTGCGAGGGGATCTCCTGTGCACAGCCCTCTTCAGATCACCCCACCGATTTTCAATCGAATTCAGGTCTGGGCCATTCCAAAACTTTAATCTTCTTCTGGTGAAGCCATTCCTTTGTTGATTTGGATGCATGCTTTGGGTCATTGTCATGCTGAAAGATGAAGTTTCTCTTCATCTTTGGCTTTCTAGCAGTAGTAGAAGTCTGAAGGTTTTGTGCCAATATTGACTGGTATTTGGAACTGTTTATAATTCCCTCTACCTTGACTATAGCCGCGTACACACGATTGGGGTTTTGCCTGGCCAAATCACATCGGAAATTCCATCAGAAAAATAAAGAACATGTTCTATATCTAAAGTCAGATTGGAATTCATCGGAATTTCGGATTAAAAAACTCCAATGGGGCTACACACGATCGTAAAATCCAATGGAAAAAGTCAGCTAAAGAAAAACAGTCCCAAAGCATGATGCTGCCACCACAATGCTTCACTGTGGGTATGGAGTTCTTTTGGTGATGTTCAGTGTTGTTTTTGTGCCAAACATATCTTTTGGAATTCTGGTCAAAAAAGTTCAGTCATGGTTTTATCAGACCATAACACATTTTCCCACATGTTTTTGGGAGACTTCAGATGTGTTTTTGCTAATTTTAGCCAGTCTTGGATGTTTTTCTTCTTAAGAAAAGACTTCTGTCTTGCCACTCTACCCTATAGCCCAGACATATGAAGAATATGGGAGATAGTTGTCACATGTACCACACAGCCAGTACTTGCCAGATATTCCTGCAGCTCCTTTAATGTTGCTGTAGGCCTCTTGGCAGCCTCCCTGACCAGTTCTTCTTGTCTTTTCATCAATTTTGGAAACCATCCAGTTCTTGGTAATGTCACTGTCTTTTCTGTGTTTCATGGTATATATCTAATGCCTTGGAAAAAAAAATGGTACTCTTCTCCTGATACCTTTTTAACAATGAGATCCCTCTTATGCTTTGGAAGCTCTCTGTGGACCATGACTTTTGCTGTAGGATGAGACTAAGAAATTGTCAGAAAAGACCTACTAGAACAGCAGAACTTTATTTGGGGTTAATCAGAGGCACTTTAAATGATGGCAGGTGTGTACTGATTCACAACTATGCAGGTCGCAGGTGCATTTTCAAATACATGCATCCATTGAAGTCTATGAAACCAAAAACCAGAAAAAAGTCCACGACCCTTTCTATAAAATGCACAGATGTGAACTACATCCATAGGAAACCACTTTAAATGGACTGCAGTGTGTTTCTGCAAAACTGAAAACACAGTAGAAAATGTATAGGTGCGAACCAGGCCTTATGTAACCACATTATTTTATTTTTACTCCCCAACCCCCCCAAAAGATTTCAGTTTGTTGTTGAACTGAGTTGAACAGTTAATAGGTCACATTAAAAAGGTGGAAAAAGTTCTGAAATGATTTATCTCTGTCTCATTTTTTTTACATTACAGAAACCTGACATTTTTACAGGGGTGTGTAGACACTTTATATCCACTGTATGTGTGTGTGGGGGGGTCTATGAAATATTGGACAGAAGGTAGATGTGCCAGTTTATTATGTACATTTATAATAAGAATTTTAAAAGCCCAAAATTGCTTACCTGTGCGTTGCTGCCCCCTATTTCTAAAACTTGGTAGCGAATCGGGTACATAAGCTCTATCACCTTGTCGTAATTTCCGGTGTCAAATTCCACAAGTGCCTGACACAGGGGCAGGCCGAGATGACCGATAAGAGCATGCTGACAGCTTTCACCCGGTGATCTAAAACACACCACACAATGTTGTATGTCAGTCTGATAGCAGATATGTGACAGGCTCAGTGTTTTTTTTAATCCAAAAACAAGTTTATTAATCACAAATTTGACACATACAGTCCAAAGTACCGCAATCATAACCAATATAGCAGACCCATACATGGCCACATACAAAGCAGTGGTAAATGTAGATATAAAACAACATACTGAAAGGACCTATAGACCGCTTCCCACCCCCACACCCCCTCCTGTCCCATTAGCCCAAGAGTCTGTCCATGACCAGGTCGTTCAGGGCCAGCCCCGGCGTTCCCAACCACAAGTCCCCCAACCGCTCAAATTTTCCGGAGCAACCCCTATGCTGGTATATAACCTTTTCCATCCTTAACGTATTACCAAGTGCAGTGATCCACTCCCTAACCGTGGGGGGCTCCTCGGATATCCAATGCAGCATAATCAGTTTCCTGGCCATGAATAGGGCCCTGGTGATGGCCTCTCTAGTGTGGGGTTCCCACTCTAGCTCGTCCAGAAGATTCAGGAGGCACTGCTTAGGGTCTAATGGGATCGAAACCTGGAACACTGTGTTTCTGTCACTCCCACCCAGTAGGTGTGCAACTTGGGGCAGCGCCAAAGCATGTGTATCAAATCCCCGTGATCCCTTTTACATCTTGCACATATCGGTGTGGGCCGCACTCCCATAAGATGCAATCTGTGGGGCGTATAGTATACTCGTAGGAGTGTATACAGTTGTGTCAGGTGCTGTGTTACATTCAGGGAACAGCTGGTAACCGATTGCAGGGCCTCCTCCCATTGCTCCTCATCCAGGGGGCCTACGTCCACTTCCCACTTCCTCCTGACTGTCAGAGGGTGTTTCTTAAGGTACCTGCAAAGCAGTATATTATAGCTCTGGGATATAAACCCCTTAGACGTCTCTGCACTCTTAAGCTGGGAGAGGATTGGAAGGGAGTCCACATGCCACTCCGAGGCCCTGGACTGGGCGACAAATGCATGTCTAAGCTGCATGTAGTAGAAGAACATGCTCGCTGGTAGCTGGTATGTCTCCCTCAGCGTCTCAAAAGGCAATAAGCCACCATTACCCAAAATCTGTGTTAAATAGCGGATCCCATACGTCTTCCACCTTTCCCCTTGTTGCAGTTTGGCTAGTTCGGGATAGGAGTCATTTGCCCAAATAGGGCTAAACTCGGTAACCCCCGAGGCCCCTTGTAAATACTTGGTCTTGTTCCATATCTTTTGTATTAGGCTATATGTGGGAAAGCTTTTATGGGATCTTTCAAAGGCCAAGGACTCAAGCGCTGTCGGGATTGACTCTCCCCCCACCGTCCTGAGCATAATATGCTCAGCGGCGCTGGGGACCCTGTCCGACCGCCCCCCCTCTCGGACCATGCTACCTATCAAGTGCTGCAGTTGCGACGCCAGGTAGTACAGCCAAGGATTCGGCAGGGCAAGACCCCCCTCATCCTTGGGACGCTGCAGATGCTCTAATTTTATCCTGGGCGGGCGGTTCTTCCAGATCAATTCTCGAAAGATGGTATTAATTATCCTGAAGGTCTTTAGGGGAATTACCAGCGGGGAATTGTGCAGCATGTAGAGCAGTTGGGGCATGAGAATCATCTTAATCAGATTCACTTTGCCCGCAACCGACATACATAAAGCATTCCACGTCTTGGCCCGGGAGCGAAATCTAGCCAGCAGCGGGGAAATGTTCAACCAGTCATATTCCCCGATACGCGGCGTCACCTGTATTCCTAGGTATTTAAAGGTAGTAGCTACAGGGATACCACCCACACTGTCTCCATGTTGCAGCTGGGCGTCATCCAGGGGCATCAAAGCGGACTTAGACCAGTTTATTTTTAGGCCCGAGAACTCCCCAAATTTTACTACCGTTTCCATTGTCGTGCTCAGGGATTGCTCGGTATCCCCCAGCAGGATCATCGTGACAGGCTCAGTGTTGACGGGCTTTTGTTTATGTCAGATCTACATGTTTCTCCCTAAAACTGTTAATGGGAATACAAAGCAGCTCAGAATTAGATCAAATGCACTTATCAATGAACTGTTCATGATGTCAGAGACATCATAAACTGATCTCAAATGCAAAGCAATGCACCTGAAAGAATGAATTTGCAAATCAGGCCAATAAAAGCCATGGGGCTTTGGTGGCCTTTACAAAAATCATGGTCAGTCCTCTTATTGGCCCAGATTCAAGTAGAATCGCGCAATATTTGCGTGGGCAAAGAGCAAATTTTTTTCTCTGCGCCCACGCAAATATTGCGCTTTGCCCGCGATTCACGGAGCAGTTGCTCCGTAAATTGCGCGGGCAATATGCTAAGCAGCCGGGCGCAAGGCTGCCTAATGTAAATGATCCCGCCGGGTGCGGGAATCATTTAAATTAGGCGCGCTCCCGCGCCGAGCGAACAGCGCATGCTCCGTCGGGAAACTTTCCCGACGTGCATTGCGGCAAATGACGTCGCAAGGACGTCATTTGCTTGTAAGTGAACGTGAATGGCGTCCAGCGCCATTCACGGTTCACTTACGTAAACGACGTGAAATTTGAACGTCGCGAGCGGGAGGCGCAGCAATACTTTAGCATTGGCTGCGCCTGCTATTAGCAGGAGCAGCCTTATGCTAAAGGCGCCGTACGGAAACTCCGTACCTTGCGTGAGAAGGGCCCGCGCAACTTTTGTGAATCGGTGGTAGTATGCAATTTGCATACTACACGCCGATCACAAAGGCCGCGCCCCCTAGCGGCCAACGCAAGAATGCAGCCTGGGATGTGAAGGCATAAGGAGGCTTATGTTTGTCACATCCTAGGCTGCATTCGGTGTAACGAGGTTCCTGAATCAGGAGCACTTGTTACACCGGAGCAAGTAAGCACTTGCGCCGCGCAACTATGGTTGCGCGGGCGCAAGTGCTTCTTGAATCTGGGCCATTGTTTGTAAGCCCAGGTTCACACTGGGTATGATTTGCTTCGATTTGAGATGCATCAAATGCATCTCAAATCGGCGGCATTTGCCGGCAATGACACCGTCCTAATCGGTGCGGCGCTGCACCGATTTCAAAAAGCAGTTCCTGTACTACTTTTTGCGATTTCGGGCTGCGATTTACATTGACATCTGTGCAGAAACCTGCACAGATGTCTCTTAAATCGCGGCCGAAATTGGGACTGCCAGCGGGAGTGAAGCCGTGCGAGTTTAGCTGAACTCGCACGGCTTCACTCCTGCAGCCCATTGTGAACCAGGGCTTAACCTGAGAAGATCAGCACAAGCTCAAACAGCAAAAGAAGAGAGGCATGTTGGATTTAGGGGTGGGGTGAACAAATTGCAAGCGTGAATGAAAAGCTTCCTCTGATTGGCTGATTCGGGAGACTGGGATGTCATCTGTCCACCTTAGCCAACTAGAGGAATTTTTTTATTCATTCATAGAATATAATGTTCTTTGTGCATTTTGTTGGGAATAGGACAGGAAATTGCCATCCCACAGCTGAGACTACATACAGGTTATAAAGCGCTCCCAGCTACTTCATCTGTTAGCCTTGCATGGTCAAAATTAGCTATTTAAAACTTAAAAAAAAAAAGATGGAGATCAGCTTTAAAGCGGGAAAAAAAGTCTAACTTATGGGTTTCCCCAAAAATAAGACCTACCCTGAAAATAAGACCCATCATTATTTTCCAGTAGGGCTGCAATATAAGCCCTACCCCGAAAATAAGCCCTAGTTTAAAATGTTAGTGAAATCCTATAACCCACTACAGTAATATATAATGTACAATGTGTGCGTTTCTCTATTATAATTGCGGGGAAGTTTACTGAAGTGCAGAGCGGCACTATACCAAAAGGTATTTGGCACAATTATATTACAGAAACACACACATTATTACAGTATTATATCATGTACAGAGAGGATTATATGATTTTACAAGCATTTTACCTCAGTGCACACTGGGGATTTCTGTCAGACAGGGGGAGAGAGGGTAGGGAAGACAGCACATTACATGGTAAGACCTATCCTGAAAATAAGCACTACTGTGTCTTTTTTTGCCAAAATTAATATAAGAACTGGCTTTTTTTCTGGGAAACACGGTATATATCATCTAATGCCATGCAGCTATCACTGGAGTGCATATAGACAGAAGGGGGCAGATTCAGATAGAGATACGATGGCGTATCTCCTGATACGCCATCGTATCTCTGAGTTCCGTCCGTCGTATCTATGCGCCTGATTCATAGAATCAGGTTCCGCATAGATCTTCCTAAGATCCGACAGGTGTAAGTGACTTACACCGTCGGATCTTAGGCTGCATTCTCACGCTGGCCGCTAGGTGGCGCTTCCGTTTAAATACGCAAGGAATATGCAAATGAGGAGTTACGCCGATTCAGAAACGAACGACCACCCGGCGCATTTTTTTTACGCCGTTTGCGTTCGGCTTTTTCCGGCATATAGTTACCCCTGCTATATGCGGCGTATCCTATGTTAAGTATGGCCATCGTCCTCGGGTCGAATTTTTAACTTTTTACGTCGTTTGCGTAAGTCGTTCGTGAATACGGATGGACGTAATTTACGTTCACGTCGAAACCAATGACATCCTAGCGACGTCATTTGGAGCAATGCACGCTGGGAAATTTAGCGGACGGCGCATGCGCAGTTCGTTCGGCGCAGGGACGCGCCTGATTTAAATTTTACACGCCCCCTAGCCGCGGAATTTGAATTCCGCTGGGGGATTTACGATACGCCGCCGCAACTTTAGAGGCAAGTGCTTTCTGAATAAAGCACTTGCCTCAAAAACTTGCGGCGGCGTAACGTAAATCAGATAGGTTACGCGGATCTAAAGATCCGCTGACCTATCTGAATCTGGCCCACGGTTTCTACGAAGGCTGCAGAAGATCAGCATCACTGATATGCAAAATAGGATAAAATTAAGGTAAAAAACAAGTACTAATATTTTTAAAAATGTCTTATGATGGTTTACGATACATAGTCCTTCAGTGGCCTACCTACCACAACCTTTACAAGGGGAACATTTAAAAGACCGTTGTAGGGCCACAAAAAAAAAAATAAAAAATTCAGGAGGGCCTATCAAAATGAATTGACTGGATTTCCAGTTGCAAGCTTCACACGTTATGAATGAGCAATAATAAGCAGGTTGCGGTGTAAACTTATATAGCGAGCTCTCCGTTTTAATTTATGTTACATTAGTTTGATTGCAACAAAAGATTCCTACTGGGGAAAACATTCATTATCTTTATTATTCTTTATTTTTCTATGTACAGTTTTGTAACCTTCATCAAATACTACTGGTCTTTAGTATATGCACCTAAGTGCAGTATATAGTTTTTCTGTTTTTTGTAACATACTTGGAAAGTTCTTTCAATGCTTCCAGAAACTGCTTTGTCATCCCAACATCCTTTGCACCCAATGATGACATCAGGAAGTGAAGATCATTGAAGATCAGCAAGTGATCGTCGGTATGCTTCTTCGTAGTTTGGACAACTTTGTTCCATCTGTCACCCACATCCACACCTGGACACCAAACATGAAAAAAAAAATGGAGTTACACTTACCGGTAACGTCCTTTCCAGTAGTCTTTCAGGACAGCCACAACTTGAGAGATAGGCTCCTCCTCTTCCTTAGGAAACACTGCCCAGCCTTTAAAATCTCTCCTCCCCCTGCTAGACCTCAGTTTTTATACGAGCACTCCGGTCCGCTGGGGAGACACAAGAACATGTTAGTAATCCATAGTTAACACATCAATATCATACTATGTTCCTGGATTAGAAACCCCTTCTTCTTACTTTTCGGGAGGGTAACTAGGGCTGTCCTGAAAGACTACTGGAAAGGACGTTACCGGTAAGTGTAACTCCATTTTTCCCTATCCGTCTTTCAGGACAGCCACAACTTGAGAGGATAATCGAGTACTTACAATTTAGGGTGGGACCACGGCTTGCAAGACTTTTCTCCCAAAGGCTTGTTCACCTGCTGACACCAGGTCTACTCTGTAATGCTTGATGAAAGTGGCGTAGCTGGACCAAGTTGCGGCTCTGCATATTTGATCTGGCGTCGCTCCAGCCCTTTCAGCCTGAGAAGTAGCCACCGCCCGAGTAGAGTGTGCCTTAATTCCTGTAGGGACTTCCCTACCAGTCAAGGAGTAAGCCTGCCCAATAACTAGTCTGAGCCACCTAGCAATAGTGCGCCGAGACGCTTTCTGTCCCTTTCTGGTCCCAGAAAACAAAACAAACAAAGAGTCTGACTTCCTAAAAGCTCGAGTCAGCTCCAAGTACTGTAGGATACATCTCCTAACATCTAGTGTACTAAACTTAAATTCCCTTTCACCAGAGGGATTGGAACAAAATGAGGGTAACACAACCTCCTGGCTTCTATGGAACTTGGAAGCCACTTTCGGAAGGAAGGCCGGATCGGTTTTAAAAACAACTCGATCCGGGAAAATTACACAAAAAGGAGGACGAATGGACAGGGCTTCCAATTCACTGACCCTCCTGGCAGTAGTCACTGCAACTAAAAAGACTGTTTTAAATGTTAGCTCCTTTAAAGAACACTTGTCTAAGGGTTCAAAGGGCAACCCTGTTAGCACCTGTAAAACTAGTGATAGATCCCACTTGGGGAAGGAAGGTCCCTGGGAAGGTTTCTGTCTGGACAAAGCCCTAAAGAACCTGATGACCCAGGGATTGGATGCTAGAGGGCTCTCTAGAAACACACTGAGTGCTGAGACCTGGCCTTTAAGGGTACTCACTGACAAGCCTTTATCCGCTCCGCACTGGAGAAATTCCAGAACGGACTTGTGGCTTTGTGTTGAAAAGGAAAATTCCTGGCACCAAGTATTAAAACGAATCCAAACTTTTCTATAAATAGAACGTGTCTCCTTCTTCCTACTGTTGAGAAGGGTGGCAGTCAGTTTGTCCGAAAAACCTCTGGACCTCAGCAAGGACTCCTCAGTAACCACGCCGCAAGGTTCCACCTGTGTACCTGAGGGCACAGAACTGGACCCTGCGAGAGGAGATCCTCTCGAAGAGGAAGAAAAAGAGGGGGTTCTGTGGTCAGTTGCTTGAGAACCGAAAACCAAGCCCTCTTGGGCCAGTGGGGTGCCACAAGGATAAGTGAGGTGTTCTCCAGCTGAAATTTTCTCAGGACCAGTGGTAGAAGAGCTGGGGGTGGGAAGGCGTAACAAATTCCGAATCGCCAGCTCTGGGATAGGGCATCTATCCCTCTTGCTCCCTCTCCCCTGCCCCGAGAGAAAAACCAATGTGTTTTTGCGTTCTCCCTGGATGCGAAGAGATCTATCTCCGGAGACCCCCATCTCTTGACCAAAAGATGGAAGACCTCCTGATTGAGGGACCACTCGTCTTCCCTCAGTTGACTTCGACTGAGGAAATCCGCTGTACTGTTTTCTATCCCCCTTAGAAAAACTGCTGATAAGGACAGGGTGTTTGTTTCGGCCCAGCGAAAGATTCTTGTTGTTATGGCCGACAGGGCTACACACCTGGTGCCACCCTGCTTGTTTACATAGGCCACGGCCGACGCATTGTCTGACCTCACCTGGACGTGGTGTCCTCGAAGTCTCTCCTGAAAGAAGATGAGAGCTAAACCGATCGCCCTCAGCTCCTTCCAGTTGGAGGAATGTTTCAGCTCTGCCACTTCCCAAACACCCTGTGCTGGAAGTACCCCCAGGTGAGCCCCCCAACCTCTGCCGCTGGCGTCTGTGGTGACAATCAATGGAGACCGGATATGCCATAGGCGACCCTGTGACAGATTGGTGATCCTTCTCCACCACCAGAGGGATCTCTTTACCTGACTTGGGACCTGTACCAGGACGTCTAGGTGTTCTGAGCTGTGGTCCCAGATTCTGAGTACAAAGGCCTGCAGGGCCCGAAAGTGAATCCCTGCCCACTGGACTGCCGGTAGAGTGGAAGTTAACAGTCCTAGTGTTGACATCAGGAATCTGATTGAGACCTGATGGCTGCCCTGGAGGGCAGAGACTGACTTTTCTAACTTTAGAGCCTTCTCTAATGGAAGGAAGACCCTTAGCAGGGTGGAGTCCAGGGTGTACCCTAAATAAGGAATGCGCTGCGATGGTATTAGACTGGATTTTTCCAGGTTTAACAGCCAACCTAGGTCCATAAGGGTCTTTTTGGTTAGTTCCAGGTCCCTGGAGACTTGTTCCGGAGAGGCTGCAAAAAGAAGCAGGTCGTCCAGGTACGCTATTATACCCACTCCCTGAAGACGCAGAAAAGCTATTGGTTCCGCCAGGACCTTTGTGAACACGCGGGGTGAGGAGGATAGACCGAATGGCAAGGCCTGGAACTGTAGGTGCACCACCGAAGTTCCCAAGTCTATCGCTAGCCGTAGAAACTCCTGAGACCCCTCTGCAATAGGTACGTGCAGGTACGCGTCCCTGAGGTCCAGTGAGACCATAAAGCAATTCTGTGGTAGGAGGGCCCTTACCGTGAAAATTGACTCCATACGGAATCTTTTGTATGTTACTGACTTGTTCAGTGGTTTCAGGTTTAAGATTAACCTGTACTTGCCAGAGGGTTTCTTTACCACGAAAACGTGGGAGTAAAACCCTCTTTTCTCCTCTCCTTTTGGGACTCTGCAAACAACATTTTGGACCTCCAGATCCCTCAAGGCCCCCACTAGAGCTTCTGCTTTTTCCTTGGCTCTGGGAAGCTGAGTGACCAGGTACCTTTGTGGCGGAAGGCATGAGAACTCTAGGGAATACCCCCTTCTCACTATCGCCAATACGTACCTGTTTGGGGAAAAAGACTCCCATTGTGGGAGGAAGGCCCCCAACCTTCCCCCCACTCTGATCTGGGAGTCATTGTTTTTTGGGGGGCTGGTCAGGTGGGCGAAAAATCGCTCCTCTTCCCCTACCCCTAGGTGTCCAGATCCTTTTTTGAGTCTCTGGTTTTGGGACCCCTGTTTGTCTTTGGGGACGAAACCCTCTTCCTTTTTGTGGAGTTTTACGTTTAAAAGGAAAAGATTTTTTCTTATCCGCAGTGCGGTCTAAGACTGACTCCAGGTCAGGACCAAATAGGAGATCTCCTGTAAAGGGAATCCCACATAACTTAGACTTGGACGCAATGTCTCCTGACCAAGTCTTGAGCCAGAGAGCTCTTCTGACAGAATTAGCCAGGGCTGCTGACCTGGCTGACATGCGGATGGATTCTGCTGAGGCATCCGCAATGTAGGCTACCCCTTTTAAAATTGTGGGGAAGGAAGCCAAAATAGTGTCCTTGTCCGTATCTGCCTCAATATGTTCTTGGATCTTTGAGAGCCAGTGTTCTAAATTACGGGCCACTACTGTAACTGCTAATTCTGGTTTTAAATTGCCAATTATGGACTCCCATGCTTTTTTCAACAGCGAGTCCATTCTCTTATCCATAGCATCCGTCAGGTTGCCCATATCCTCAAATGCTAAATCAGTCTTTTTAGAGACTTGTGAAAAGGCCGCATCTAACTTAGGGTTCTTATTCCAAACAGACGTGGAATCTTCCGCAAAGGGAAACCTTCTCTTAAGGGATTGAGAAAAGAAAGGCTTTCTTTCAGGGTCCTGCCACTCCTTCTTAACAGTATCAACCAGAAGATCGTGCACTGGGAAAACCCTGCCCTTGTGTTCCCCTAGACCTTTGTACATCTGGTCATGGAGACTAAGAGGTTTAATATCCGTGTGAATGCCTAGGGTCGTGTAAATGGCCCCTAGTAGTTCCTCAACCTCATCAAGAGATAGCTTGTATCTGGAAGACTTCTTGGACTCACTGTCCTGGTCTTCTTCACCTGACTCTGCCTGCGAGTCGAAAGCAACATTCTCCATTAAGGAGTGCTGCCCCTGAGAAGGGCCTGCAAAATCAACTGCTTCCGCTGAAGGATCAGGAGAGGCAGGTGCAGGACCCTGAACATCAGGGTGGGTTGTAACCTGTGTGGGTACCAGGGGGGGTTGCACCCTTTCAAACAAGGTCTTGAAAGAGGAAAAGGTAGAGGCTAGTTCCTTAACTGAAGCAGCTAGACTATCCTCCTGTTCTGCATCCCTTTCCCTAACTAGAGAGTTTATGCAATCTCTGCATAAAACTTTTGTCCAAGAATCAGGAAGGGAATCCCTACAGGAAGCACACTTCTTTCTAGAACTATGTGTCCTTCCTGTTTTTTCTTGGCTCTTTTCTAGGCTCTTCTGGAAAATAGAAGACATAAGGACCCACATTAAAAGAGCAGAGATATAAAAAAGTTTTTTTTTTTTTTTTTTTTTTTTTAAATAACAACATGGTTACAACCCTCTGGGAAGCACTAGACAGACACTACTGCTAGGTGCCCTGCTGTCTTTCCCTCCTCTCCCCCAACCACCAAGGGAAAAATAGAGGAAGGAAAAGAGACATAGTCTAAAGTTTTGGGAACCCTCCCCAGGAACCCTTACCTTGGACTGGCTGGAGGTAGCGTCCCTAGTCGGGTCCCGTTCCGGAGAGGTCACCGACATAGCGGGGTGGTTGTGCTGTGTCTAACTCGTCCCAACGAGTATCCGACACCTCCAGCAGGACGCGTGGGTCTCTTATCAGCGCCGCGACCCGGAACCGGAAGTCGCGGGTCATAGGGAATCCTTTCCGAGGCGCACCGGAAATGACGTCGCCCGCCACTCGGCCCGCATTTTTTAAAAGAAAAAAACAATGTGCGGCCTGTAATCAGGGTGCCCGGAGCTGAATTCCCCCGCCGTGGTCCTGTGGACACGATAGGGACCCCCCCACAAACCGTCTGTCGCGCTCGACCTGGTTGGGGTGCGTTTCTTTTGGCGGTAAGTTCTTTCGCCCAATCTCCTTTAGGAAGCCCTTGCCTCTCCATAGGAAAAATAATGATGGCCACAGTCCCCTGACTGCTCTGCCTGGTTCCTTAGCAGTGTCTCCCCACCGGAGGAAACACTAAGAACTGAGGTCTAGCAGGGGGAGGAGAGATTTTAAAGGCTGGGCAGTGTTTCCTAAGGAAGAGGAGGAGCCTATCTCTCAAGTTGTGGCTGTCCTGAAAGACGGATAGGGAAAAGAAAATATTTTATATTTCTGTCTGCTCAAGACGCTGCATTGTACTTCATTTTTTTCAAATCTGAATACAACTTGTTGGCCTATATACCATATTTATTGGCAAATAACAGGCACCCTAGCTTTAAGAGGGAAGTTTCAGGGAAAAAACTTTCCAGAGCCCCCTGCGTGTAACACGTAGGCACAGTTTACCCTCTATTTTCAGGGTAAAAAATTATACGCCAATAAATACAGTAAATGCCCACCTCCCCTGGGGGGGGGGGGGACCCCTTCACACTGTCACATGGTAGGGAGGTCTGGGGGGGGGGGGGGGGGGAGTCCCATTTGCACCATGTTACCTAAATACAGGTGTAAAAAAAATAAAAAAAAAAAAAATAAAAGACGGTTTTAAAGCTGGATTCTAGGCAGATGTAAAAATAACACAAGTTAATGCAGCTCTCTATTAAAAGGGGTTGTAAACTTCTATGCATTAAGGTGAAAACCCTTCTCTCATGCTGCAGCCCCCCAAACCCACCCCCCTTTTTCTTACCTGAGCGCTGTCTATCTTTCTTGCCCCGGGGACGAGCACACCAGTTATGGCCGGTGTCTCGTGTCCAGATTGGATAGATTGATAGCAGTGCAGCTATTGGCTCCCACTGCTGTCAATCAAATGCAATGATGCGGGCGCCAGGGCCAAGTCCTGCTTTCTGTGTCAATAGATGCAGGACACGATAAGGCGCCCGCATGGGTGTCCCATAGGAGAGCGCTTTTCCGACAGGGCACTTGAGAAGAGGAGGAGCCATCAGCGCCGCCGAGGGACCCCAGAAGTGGAGGATTGGGGCCACTCTGTGAAAAAAACAACTACACAGTGGAGGTAAGTATGACAGGTTTGTTATTTAAAAAAAAAAAACACGAGGGTTTAGTAACCCCTTAATTGAATACTTTATTAGAGCTGAATTGGAGCATATTTATATAATTGATTACCTTTAACAAATATCTACATGCTATTTCAATCAGTCACCCATCCACTGATAAATCCTCACTTGAATGCAGCATAACAACGTATTATATTATTTGATTACAAGTACTTACAGTACATAGCGTTGTCAATTTACACACTGCTTTACATACAAGGAGCTGATCATTCTCCTGGATATTCATTTCATAAGACTGGTGACTAATGTGCCTGCTTTTCCCCAGCCACCGATCTTGTAACATCCCCACTGTATTTCCTTTAATAATAAGCAACAATGGAATGACATTGCAACCTGCTGTAGTAGGAGGACCCTACAAGTCCAGTCTGCGCCACCCACTCACTTACTGGCACCCACTGCCTCCCTCATTCACCCCATTGCTACTAACATTTCTAAGGCATTGTGGAAATTGTAGTTTGTTACACCCTGACAGCAAGTGATTTGGAGCTTTACTTACTAGTACCACTGCCAGGTACTTGGCAATAGGCATGTTCTTTTCTGGGGTTAGAAAGAGGACAATGCTGTATACCCCAACTGTACTGTAATGCCGCGTACACACGATCGGTTAAACCGATGAGAATGGTCTGATGGACCGTTTTCATCGGTCAAAACCGATCGTGTGGGGGCGCCATCGGTTAAAAAAAAGCCAACTTGTTTTAAATTTAACCGATGGATTCCTAACCGATAGAACAAAACCGATCGTTAGTAGGCACAGCCATCGGTTAAAAATCCACGCATGCTCAGGATCAAGTCGACGCATGCTTGGAAGCTTTGAGCTTCGTTTTTTTCAGCATGTCGTCATGTTTTACGTCACCACGTTCTGACACGATCGTTTTTTTTAACCGATGGTGTGTGGGCGTGACGGACCATCAGTCAGCTTCATAGGTTAACCGATGAAAACGATCCATCGGTCCATTCTGAAGGACTGATCGTGTGTACGCGGCATAAGTTGTGTCAAATGCCTGGTTGTGCTGTGCAGCAGATTGTGTAAATCTCAGAGCTGGATGGACAAAAATACAAATCATTTTGTAACTGAAACGTGTTCCTTATATACAGCGGGTAAAATAAGTATTGAACACTGTAACGGACATATGCATGCTGCCTGGACATCGATAATCTTCATGCAGGGAGGACTACAAGGAACTGCATGGCTTGTCACAATTGGATGTACCACATTGTATTCTGAGCTCAAAGGGTTAATTGGTCAAGGGTCTCTTTCACTGCTGAATGCTAATGTACCCTTCGCATAGCTAATGAACTCTCTTTTGTGTAGGTAACAGCCTCCTGTGAGGTGTATGCTGATGGGGATTATGTGTGAGTGATAATTGTTTTAAAGGTTAATTGAATTCTATTGTCTGATCGAGCTAAGTTTAGGAGCCAAAACGTCTAGCGGCTGATTGGCTCAAGGGAATGTCATTGTTTCAAAGTATGTGTATCGAAGTCCCCCCTGGGGGGGGGGGGAGTGTCATTTGTTTCTGTACAGTTTGTAACCAGATATAAGGAAGAAAAATGTGGCATTAAAAGTCAGTCCTGCTTGACCCTGCAAACGTAGCCCGTCTCGTTTCTTGAAAGGGCGTTCGATGGGATATACCGGCGGTACCTGCATATTGCAGCTTGCCAGGGAAAAGGACGTCTCCAATGGCTGAGACCCTCTCACTACATGGGTAGCCGTTACAAACACGTCATCATTTTTCTAGGTAAATATATTTCTAAAAGGTGCCAATGAAATTTTCATCACATGTTGGTAACAACCCATGCAATCCATACAAAGAAATCAAAACAAATGCATTCAGAAATTAGGTTATGTAAGGTTGTGAAAGTCTTGAGAGAGATCTTTGCTTTTACCCATCATGAGATGTTTCTTGTGTGACACCTTGGTAATGAGACACCTTTTTATAGGCCATCAGTTAAGACTGAACCAGCTGATATTAGTTTGCACTGACAAGTGGCAGGATTGCTTTCTAATTACTGATAGATTTCAGCTGGTGACTTGGCTTTCCATGTCTTTTTGCACCTCCCCTTCTTCATGTCTTCAATACTTTTGACACTCCCTGTGTCATTCCATTTTATTACACATAACTTAATTTCTGAACTTGCTAGTTTTGGTTTATTTATATGTATGGATTGCATGGGTTGTTACCAACATGTGGTAAACATTTCACATCAATAGCACCTTTAGAAATATATTTACCTAGAAAAACAGTGACGTATTCAATACTTATTTTACCTGCTGTATAGATCATCTGGGTATTTTGCACTAATTTTCACAGCATATCTGCAATCTACATTGAATGTAAATTGTGATAAAAAGGCAAAGGCGGCTTTGTCATGGAACATCTTGAGACAACGCGACATGCACAATGGACTATCGGCACAAACAGTATACAATAAAAGATATGATGGATTTAATGAGGTCCAATCTGGTTTATTTACTTGTCTAAATAACTAGGGGCAGATCCACAGAGAGAGTACCAGGGCGTATCTACTGATACGCCGGCGTACTTTCAAATTTCCTGCGTCGTATCTTTGTTTTGAATCCTCAAAACAAGATACGACGGCATCTGGGTTAGATCCGACAGGCGTACGCCTTCCGATCTAAGATGCAATTCTTCAGAGTCCGCTGGGTGGCGTTCCCTGCGTTTTCCGCGTCGAGTATGCAAATTAGCTATTTCCGACGATCCACGAACGTACGAGCGGCCGGTGCATTCCTTTACGTCGTCTCTAGTCGGCTTTTTTCGGCGTATAGTTAAAGCTGCTATTTCGTGGCGTTCTCAATGTTAAGTATGGCCGTCGTTCCCGCGTATAATTTCAAATATTTTTTTTTTTGCGTAAGTCGTTCGTGAATCGGGATGGACGTAATTTACGTCCAGGTCAAAACCAATGACGTCCTTGCGACGTCATTTCGCGCAATGCACGGCGGGAAATTTAGGGACGGCGCATGCGCAGTTCGTTCGGCGCGGGGACGCGCTTCATTTAAATAAAACACGCCCCCTACCCGCCCAATTTGAATTCTGCTCCGTTACACCGCTTGAGATACACTACACCAAAGCCAGGTAAGGTACGGCGGCATAGCGTATCTCAGATACGATGCGCCGGGGGAAAAGATCTTTGTGGATCTGCCCCCTAATGCGCACACACAAAAAAAAAATATTGGCAATGCAAAAAATAGTTTCGAATATGAAGCAAACAGACTCGGCGGGAGAAGAGAAATCATAGTGTACCAGAGGGATCAATGGAAAGTGAAGGTAATGGAAGTACCAAAAAAAATCATAGAAATCATGCTGGACAAAAGTATGCCGCCAATTCAGAATGGCAGCAATGATAGGATGGTCTAACCAGGACTACCAAATCCTTTCTCTTGGTGTATTTGTATTGTATAAATGTAAAGAGGGATTAAACGCTGAAGACTTGCTATGTTATATGGAACATCTAGAAATGTTAATTGTGCCTTAGCAGTTATCTGAAAATTCGAGAGGCTGGCTGTACAATTGCTAAATATACAGAAAAAGCACGATTGTATAACAGGCTTCTGGTGTCTTTATTGTATGGACAGACAAATGTACAGAATCATACCTTCCATCTGAAGTCTATACAGCAGCGATGAATTATCAACAATATCCAGCATGCTTCCACAGGAGGGGGCGATCTGTGGAGAAGAATATCCGTCATACTAAGGCTCTATTCACACCTTTCTGTTCTTCTTTAAAGGCCCACTATAGTGAAAAATATTGTATTCTGGTAAGTGTATACGGACAATAACTGCAATGTGAGAATTGAGTAAGTGGAGTTCCGGCCACATTATTATTAAGCATAATTTATTCTTAAATAAAAAAATATTATATAATTTTAAATATGGATAATACTAAAATAAAAATGTAGTACTTGCTAGTTTGTACCTCCTGTTTTCAGGGTGGAACTACGCTTTAATTCCTTTTGTATTTCACATGCTTTTAAAAGGGGTTGTAAAGGTAAATGTTTTTTCACCTTAATGCATCCTATATCCCCCCCCCCCCCCCCCCCGTTTTACTTACCTGATCCTCTAAAGTCCCGCGCTCGCCCCCGTCATCCTCCTCGGTTCTGTCTGTGGCCGTTGATTGGCTAGGTTGGATAGATTGATAGCAGCGCAGCCATTGGCTGGTGCTGCTGTCTATCACATCCTAGGACGCGCCGGGGCCGAGTGATACAGTGAGCAGCTATGGGCACCGCTGTATCACGGGAGCACGGCAGCAAGAGCTTTCCACCATGCGAGCAGGGGTTGCATTACAACTGCAGGGGTTGGGACAAACTAACATTGGTAGGGTGGTCACAACCGTCGCCTTTTATTTATACAATTTAAGGCCCCTTTCACACTGTCAGTTTTTTAGGCGGACCTGAACGGACGCTCCATGCAGGTCTATGTAGGGACGACATGTCCGTTGACATCTGATCCGCTAAATTCAGACGGATTGGAATCCCTATTTTCCATCCGGCTGGCGGATCGGATTGGATGAAAACGGACAGGCGGTCCGTTTTCATCTGATCCACAATAGGGGTGAGCGGATCTCCGACAGGTTCGTCCCTGCACAGTGAGCGGAGACGGAGCTGTCATCTGCAGCCTGCTCAGCGGGGATCAACAGAGCGAGTCCGTGTGAAAGAGCCCTTAAACCTTATCTCCAAACAGAAAGAAAAGCAGTTTCTATACCTACTTAAAATTGTTGGCTGGAGTTGGGCTTTCATTTTCTGCATACCTAAAGTCCATTTAAAAGCGACATTTCCGTATAAGACTATGCTGTCCACAGGGTAACAACACTGTTGTGAAATTTCACTACAGAACCCTTCAATACGTGGAAAAGCAAAGAATCTACTGGCATCCATAAAGCATTATCACAGGGAAAACTGAAATAAAGGAACACTGCTGTATTAATGCAGTATGACATTTTTGACATATCTCAGAAGCAGCTGCCGAGGGAAACCAGCTTTTAAATTTCACATTGAAGATGCACCCTTCTGTTCCTGGATCTTCACTGGTTAAAGTGGTAGTAAACTCTTTTTGCCTATTCTTACCTACAGGTAAGTTAAAGCGGGAGTTCACCCATTTAAAAAAAAAAAAAAAATCTCCCCTTAGCTTCCTGCTCGTTCGGTCTAGGGGAATCGGCTATTTATATTAAAATATGTGCAGTACTTACCCGTTTTCGAGCTGCATCTTCTTCCGTCGCTTCCGGGTATGGGTCTTCGGGAGCGGGCGTTCCTTCTTGATTGACATTCTTCCGAGAGGCTTCCGACGGTCGCATCCATCGCGTCACTCGTAGCCGAAAGAAGCCGAACGTCGGTGCGGCTCTATACTGCGCCTGCGCACCGACGTTCGGCTTCTTTCGGAAAATCGTGACGCGATGGATGCGACCGTCGGAAGCCTCTCGGAAACCTGTCAATCAAGAAGGAACGCCCATTCCCGAAGCCCATACCCGGAAGGGACGGAGAGGATGCGTCTCGTAAACGGGTAAGTACTGCACATATTTTAAAATAAATAGCCGATTCCCCTAGTAATAACGAGCAGGAATCTAAGGGGGAAAAGTGCCCTCTAAGGGTGAACCCCCGCTTTAATTATATATATATATATATATATATATATATATATATATATATATATATTTTTTTTTTTTTTTTTTTTTAATAAAGCTTACCTGTAGGTAAAATGAATATCTACTAAAAGTGCACCATTTAGGAGATATTCCAGTGAGCAGCAGCCGGTGATATCACATGCACAGCCCACAAACCCGGAAGAAAGACCATATTACCTTGCAGGGAGATTTTTTTTTTCTTCTATTCAGAAACTTTACTACCGCTTTAGAGAAAAAAAAAAGAAAAAAACAGGACATTTGTGCTTGCTGCTAAATGGAAATTTTACTACCAGGAGGAGGCACTGAAAATGAAGACTCCACAGTAGGCTTGACACGTTTCATACAAAGTGTGCTTACTTCCAAGGATCATTTTTGATTCTGCTTGTAGTTAAAATTGAAGAAGAATGGATGTCCTCTACTGTACATATCAGGTACTCACATGATTGTCAAACATAGTTAAGGCAGCCTCATATTCACCCTGGAAGAGAGATAATGAAGACTGCCATTAGATCACATTGTCCAAAGAAAGATAAAAATGAGGCGTTGGATACAGGTTTTTGGGAGGCAAGTTAAATTATCACTGGGTACAAGGGGGTTGATTTACTAAAACTGGAGAGTGCAAAAACTGGTGCAGCTGTGCATAGAAACCAATCAGCTTCCATTTTTATTTTTTTAAAGCTTAAATTGAACAAGCTGAAGTTAGAAACTGATTGGCTACTATACACAGCTGCACCAGATTTTGCACTCTCCAGTTTTAATAAATCAACTCCAATGGGTCTGGTTCAGCAACTCTCCACAAAACGGGGATACCTCTTTGGAAAGGGGTTTGCTTAGAGTTGAGATTTAATCTGAGGACAAACTAGTAAGAGCACAAAAGTAAATATCCAAGATTCCAAAACCTTTTAAATATTACATTAAGCCACAGCAAGGAAACACACACACACACACACACATACACACAATGCTTTTAGGGGGTTAAACAAAATCCATCTTCTTCGGGGCTCAAATTCCAAACGATGGGACTCCAAGGATTGTATGGTACCCAGAGAGATTTTCTGATGGTGTGCCAGTCACAGAACTCAAGTCTGTATGATGTGAAAACACTCATGCTTTATATTAAATCACATTGTGGACTTTACCCCAATATCACTTAATGCCAATCAAAAGCGCATTATCTCTTGTCGATACCAAGCATTGTCATTATTTAACTACCAACACAACTGGTACAAATAGCGACATATGCAGCTCAATAAAGTCATAAATAACTGAGCCAACAATAAGGTTCCTTGGATTTAATACACGGTTATGACAATGTAATGCATTTTCCCTTAAAAATGAGAAGACTTGTGATGTTCTAACCCACACCATCCAACCAGATGCCAGTTTTCATAGGTATTGGTCAACCTGGTAAATATAGTGGGCCTCAAGTGCAGCCCTTGACACATCCAGTGGACTGCACAATACAACCATGTCCTGAGGGCAGCAGAATACTACCAAACAAAACATGTTTTAACATTTGTGCCACTCATTATTAATGGCACTCAATGCACTGTAGAGTGGTTGCCAATGCAAGTGAACCACAACACACATACTGTGAGTGTTCTGTGCTGTGCCAGTAAAAAAGGTTTGTGTCCGTTTATTGGTCCATTAAGGTGTGTTGGCACTGCAGTCCATTCAAGATGAATGGATTTCCTTAACACGTTGTACATTAATGTGCATCACAAGGTGTAAATGAACTGTCCAACGTTTGCCAAGTCATACAAGTGATCTTACCTTCTCGATGAAATACAAAGTCCAGTGCCAGTAATTATGGCAGGCAAGCATATCACTATCCTGCAAGGAAAAAAAAATATTCTCTAATTTCTTGTAATAACAAAAAAAAGAGAAATGTACTTATGTCATATATCAAGAAAAATGACAGCCTGTTTTTAAAATTTAGCTTTAAAGTGACCTTATTCAACACTTTCCAGTATGTGAACATCTGCTTTTGCTGCATGCTGCATATTCTCCCAACAGCTTGGACATTACTACAGGACATACAGTTAGGTCCAAAAATATTTGGACACAGGCACACTTTTCATACATTTGGCTCTGTGTGCCACCAAAATAAAATGAAAACGAAACAAACAATCCAAATGAATTTGAAGTGCAGACTTTAATTCAAGGGTTTGAACATACAGTATCCCATAAAAGTGAGTACACCCCTCATATTTTTGTAAATATTTTATTATATCTTTTCATGTGACAACACTGAAGAAATTACACTTTGATACAATGTTGTGTAGTGAGTGTACAGCTTGTATAACAGTGTACATTTGCTGTCTCCTCAAAATAACAACACACAGCCATTAATGTCTAAACCGCTGACAACAAAAGTGAGTACACCCCTAAGGCTCCTTTCACACTGGGGTGGGGGCGACAGTAAAGCGATGCTATTTTTAGCGGCGCATTACCGTCAATTTCTCGGCACTGTTTGGCCACTAGCGGGTCGGTTTTACCCCCCGCTAATGGCCAAGAAATGGTTAAAAACGAAGGCAAAGCGCCTCTGCAGAGACGCTTTGCCGGCAGTATAGCCGCGGTGCCCCATTGATTTTAATGCGCAGGAGCAGTATACACATCGCTCCTTCACCGCTCCAAAATACTTTTTTTTACCGTCCTGCTAGCGCACCGCTCCAGTGTGAAAGCCCTCGGGCTATCACACTGGAGAGACAGCAGTTGCTGTTTCAGGTCAGTTTGCAGGCGCTATTTTGAGCGTTATAGCTCCCCGGTGTGACTCGTTAGAGTTCAGGTGTGAATGGGAAGTATTCTTCTACATAATTTTTGGTAAAAAAAAAATAAAAATCACAATAAGAGCAAATTGATTGGTTTGCGTAAAAGTTAGGTGAACTTAATCAAGTTAGGCGTCTACAAAATAGGGGATAGATTTATGGCATTTTTTTTACACTAGTAATGGTAGGCGATCAGAGATTTTTATCGTGACTGCGACAGAATGGTGGACACTTTTGACACATTTTTGGGACCATTGTCATTTTGACAGCCATCAGTGGTATAAATAGGCACTGACTACTGTGAAAATTACACTGGCAGTGAAGGGGTTAACCACTAGGTGCCGCTGAAGGGGTTAAATATGTCCTAGGGAGTGCTTCTGTTAGGGGGCGTGGCTACTAGGGACATGTCACTGATCGATGTTCCCGATGAGAGGGAACAGACGATCAGTGACAGTGTCACTAGGAAGAACGGGGAGATGCTTGTTTACACTTACCTCTCACGTTCTGCAGCTCTGTGACCCGATTGCGGGACATCAGCAGACATTGAGTGACGTATATATACACACACACACACACACACGTTATTTTGCCCAGCCGTGCCATTCTGCCGACGTATATGTACAGGAGCCAATCGGGAACCGGTTAATCCTATGCTAAGGATTGAGTGAATTTTCCTTTTGTCAGTTGTCTACCTAATTCTCCCTCTTGACTTAAAAGATCTTTATAATCCATTCACTAACTGTTCTCACTCCAAAAGCGGACAGCAGGCTCATTAGTGCTAACTAATCTTCTAAGTTCTAACACGGTTGGTGTCTCTCTAAAGGTGGCTTAAGACTGTAAAGCGTCCAACCACAGAGTGATTTAACTTAACATGACAGCAGCCATAAATAAGCCAAGCTTGAGGTTCAACCAACTGATTCTGTTATTCAAGAACATAGGCGTGTGTGTGTTCTGTTGTCTTTTTAGCTCGTTTCAGTTTTTTCACCTATTCATGTATTATGGTAAACAGTTAAAGAACCCCTTTACCAATTAAACAAGGATTGGGGAGGATGTGTTGTACTTAATCCTCCTATAATCATGCACCACTTTCTGGGGTTCTTTTGTCAGACTCTCCTCCTAAAGCCCCAAGCGCAGTACTAAACAGCAGGGATGAGAACAGGAGCATTCAGATCCTAGTCCGAACCCACCTGAGCTATCCCAGAAATAAGCTGCATAAAGCCAGACCTTAGCAGACGAGGCATTCCTCACCTTGCAGCTGCATGTATACTTTCCCCTTCTATACATGCAGGGCAGGGACCACCTCAGCTGCTTAGGATTGGCTTTGTGTAGCAGAAGCCTCCAGGCGGGATAGTTCAGGTGGGTTTGGGCTAGGATTCAAACATATCTCAGTTCAACCCTTATAAAGAGCATGAGAGCCGGTATTCATTACAGTTCTGTACCCCAATAAAACTTGTAAAATATTTTTACTCAGAAATGCCTAAAAATACCTGCTTCTCTCAGCGCAAATGCTGCTTTCTAGCTTTACACTGCAGTGCTCTGTGCCGGCAGAGCTGAGTAACAACCACCCCCCTCAGCACAAGTTTATTTGTAAAGAAATTAAGAGAGAGGGGAGCGTTTGACCAGTTCTGTTGCGGAGTGCTAATTATTAAAAGCATGTGGTCCAGTTCTGGTGCTTATTGGACTGTACTACCAAAAATAACAGGAAAAGTGGAGGTAAGACTATAAAAATGGAGATTGTTTGTCCAAGGTCAATCTAACTGCTATTTCTGTGACTTAAATCGAACTTCAATGGACAACTTAACAACGTTGGGCCAGATCCACAAAGAAATTACGCCGGCGTATCTATTGATACGCCGGCGTAATTTCAAAATTCCCACAACGGCATCTCGGCTTGATCCGACAGGCGTACGTCTTCGGATCTTAGATGCAATTTTTCGGCGGCCGCTAGGTGGCGTTTCCGTCGAAATCCGCGTCGAGTATGCAAATTAGCTATTTACGGCGATCCACGAACGTACGTCGGCCCGGCGCATTTTTTTCCGTCGTTTGCGGTCGGCTTTTTCCGGAGTATAGTTAAAGCTGCTGTTCTGAGGTGTACTCAATGTTAAGTATGGCCGTTCTTCACGCGTACAATTTTGAATTTTTTCGCAAATAGGAATTTGCGTAGAATGACATCACCGTCATAAGCATTGGCTGGTTCCGGTTTAATTTCGAGCATGCGCACTGGGATACCCCCAGGGACGTTGTTTACGTCGGGTCACGACGTATTAACATAAAACACGCCCCCATCACTTCCATTTGAATTCCGCGCCCTTACACCGCAACAGATACACTACGCCGCCGTAATTTAAGGCGCAAATTTGTTGAGGATTCAAACAAAACAAAAGTAAGTTACAGCGGCATAGCATATCTTAGATATGCTGTGTCCGGCGCAGATGTATGTGGATCTGGCCCGTTGTCTTTTAAATGTTTTGTTTGGCAGGAGATGTGCTGGAGGCAACAATTTCTTACCTTCCAGTTCTTCTCGGTTTTCTGCATGAAAGCAAGGCCGTTTTCTATGTCTGCCTTCATTTCATGGACGTGAGCGATGGTGTGGACAGACCAGGCATCCTTTGGTTCTATGGCCAATGCCTAGACATACACAAGACAAACAGCACTAACTTAAAAATTTTAAAGCAATGCATAAAACAGGAAACACTAGCAAATACACAGAATGGGACAGTTTCCTGTAAAGAGATTTAGCTACCCAATTTTTTTTGAAAATGTGCTTGTTTATACAACATAAAAAGTCATTGACTTAGAACAAGTATGCAGCAAGTGGAGTCTGATTTACCCATATGCATACTTGTAATTGAGTCACTAGCACAATACCTTTTCAGTAATATAAACCAAAGTGGGAATACGGACCTGCTGTGTTCTGGTGGCTCTGTGTTCCTGCAGCAGTATCAGTGACTTACCGTCCCATCAACCTTTAGACTGCAAGCTCCATGAGCAGGGCCCTCCTATTCCTACTGTATTGAACAAGCAGAGCCCTCCAATTCCTCCTGTATTGAATTGTATTGTAACTGTACTGTCTGCCCTCATATTGTAAAGCACTACACAAACTGTTGGCGCTAAATAAATCCTGTATTATTATAATAATAATAATAAAAAATAATAATAACTGTATTGTAATAGTACTATCCCCCCATTACATTGTAAAGCGCTGCACAAACTGTAGGTGCTATATAAATTCTGGATAATAATAATAATAATAATAATAATCTGCTGCTGGATCAAAATAGAATCAGCCTGAATGCTTCTTCCCCATTCAGAAGTCTTGTATTTTAATCAATGAATACAACGCTTCCTCTAATTGGCCAAGGTTGAGAGGTAAGGAGATAATATCAACCTTGGCCAATCCGAGGAGTCCTTGTATTCACTGATAAGAAAATACAAAAAATGGGGGAGAGGCATTCAGATTGACTATTTTTTCCCAGCAGAAGATGTGAAGTTGCCATACTACTGCTGGAACACAGCAGTATGATACAGTCACAATGCCACAACAGTATAATACGCGCACAATGCCACAACAGTATAATACAGCGCACAATGCCACAACAGTATAATACAGCGCACAATGCCACAACAGTATAATACAGCGCACAATGCCACAACAGTATAATACAGTGCACATAACACCTGCATCATTCTGTAATGGAAATAATTAGTCCAAACCAACTTGGCATCAAACTAATGAAAACTGGAATTCAACTGGAATTTAAAAATACATTTGAAGAAGAAATCCAGGATATATCCAACTACTCCTAAAAATGCTCCCTCCCCCTCCTAACACCTATACTAACACTGACTCGTGGAAGACAGATCTGTACTTACCTATTATTAGGTCACTCTGGCCTGATCACGTAAATTCCCCTGTATCAGCCAGTACCAGCTGCAGGGGCAAAGAGAGCGCTCAACAACAGTTGGAATACCTGAGCGGTGATGTAACTCATAGGCTTACAATGGTCAATCCATTTTCAGAGCTCCCTTTTCTCCTGTAAAATCACTGCTGGCACTGGGGAGTCAAACATGTGACCGGAAAAGAGATTCAGATTTTTCTTCCACAGGGTAGTTAGTATAGGTGTTAGGAGGGAGAAGTTTTAAGAGTACAGGGAGTGCAGAATTATTAGGCAAATGAGTATTTTGACCACATCATCCTCTTTATGCATGTTGTCTTACTCCAAGCTGTATAGGCTCGAAAGCCTACTACCAATTAAGCATATTAGGTGATGTGCATCTCTGTAATGAGAAGGGGTGTGGTCTAATGACATCAACACCCTATATCAGGTGTGCAGAATTATTAGTCAACTTCCTTTCCTTTGGCAAAATGGGTCAAAAGAAGGACTTGACAGGCTCAGAAAAGTCAAAAATAGTGAGATATCTTGCACTCTTAAAATTGCAAAGCTTCTGAAGCGTGATCATCGAACAATCAAGCGTTTCATTCAAAATAGTCAACAGGGTCGCAAGAAGCGTGTGGAAAAACCAAGGCGCAAAATAACTGCCCATGAACTGAGAAAAGTCAAGCGTGCAGCTGCCAAGATGCCACTTGCCACCAGTTTGGCCATATTTCAGAGCTGCAACATCACTGGAGTGCCCAAAAGCACAAGGTGTGCAATACTCAGAGACATGGCCAAGGTAAGAAAGGCTGAAAGACGACCACCACTGAACAAGACACACAAGCTGAAACGTCAAGACTGGGCCAAGAAATATCTCAAGACTGATTTTTTTAAGGTTTTATGGACTGATGAAATGAGTGAGTCTTGATGGGCCAGATGGATGGGCCCGTGGCTGGATTGGTAAAGGGCAGAGAGCTCCAGTCCGACTCAGACGCCAGCAAGGTGGAGGTGGAGTACTGGTTTGGGCTGGTATCATCAAAGATGAGCTTGTGGGGCCTTTTCGGGTTGAGGATGGAGTCAAACTCAACTCCCAGTCCTACTGCCAGTTTCTGGAAGACACCTTCTTCAAGCAGTGGTACAGGAAGAAGTCTGCATCCTTCAAGAAAAACATGATTTTCATGCAGGACAATGCTCCAGCACACGCGTCCAAGTACTCCACAGCGTGGCTGGCAAGAAAGGGTATAAAAGAAGAAAAACTAATGACATGGCCTCCTTGTTCACCTGATCTGAACCCCATTGAGAACCTGTGGTCCATCATCAAATGTGAGATTTACAAGGAGGGAAAACAGTACACCTCTCTGAACAGTGTCTGGGAGGCTGTGGTTGCTGCTGCACGCAATGTTGAGGGTGAACAGATCAAAACACTGACAGAATCCATGGATGGCAGGCTTTTGAGTGTCCTTGCAAAGAAAGGTGGCTATATTGGTCACTGATTTGTTTTTGAATGTCAGAAATGTATATTTGTGAATGTTGAGATGTTATATTGGTTTCACTGATAAAAATAAATAATTGAAATGGGTATATATTTTTTTTTTGTTAAGTTGCCTAATAATTCTGCACAGTAATAGTCACCTGCACACACAGATATCCCCCTAAAATAGCTAAAACTAAAAACAAACTAAAAACTACTTCCAAAAATATTCAGCTTTGATATTAATGAGTTTTTTGGGTTCATTGAGAACATGTTTGTTGTTCAATAATAAAATTAATCCTCAAAAATACAACTTGCCTAATAATTCTGCACTCCCTGTAGTTGGATATAACCCAGAATACGACTTTAAAGGGTTTGTAAACCCTTTAGAACCACTTTAACCTACAGGTAAGCCTAGATTAAGGCTTACCTGTAGGTGCTTGAAATATCTCCGAGACCTACACGGTCTAGGAGATATTTGCAAATCGCCGTACAACGATTTTTCTGCGCATGCGCTGAAGTTAGAAAGTTCACGCTGTGCCGTTTCTAGCTCGGGTCATGCGCGCGGGAGAGATGTCACATGTATCCGGCCAGTTACAGAGCTGGAGTTTGCTGCCCTGGAAGGAAGAGGGGTGAACAATGGACGCTCACTGCCAGTGAGGAAGACGGGGACATCGTGAGCTTCTCCTGCAGGTAGGTGTCACATAATGGGCTACTAAGCCATGCATAGTAGCCCATTATACTTTACCTTTGCAGGGAAACAAAGAGGAAGTAGCACCCATCAGGGTTTACTTCCTCTTTAATGCTGCATTACAAATGACACGCCTGCAATCATTTTTGTCCATTACATCTGCCTTCTTAAAGTTCGGCTTTAAGTACAAGTAACAGTAAAATCATTAAAAATCTTTACCTCACTGGCCACATTAAAAGCTTGGTCATAAAAGTTTGTTTCAAGTAGTCCAAAAGAGTACATGCCTCTGACATAACTGATTGAAAGAGAAAGAACAAGAATACATTTCAATTCACTTGACTACTTCTGTTAAAGGATTAGTTCACCCTTAATTTAATATTACATTAATATGCAGTGCTTCATTCTGTAAAAGAATGATTACTTTATAAGCTGCTTTTTCCATTGTCCTCCCTTCTATGTTCCGTCTAGAATAGATGGAAGGATGTACAGAGTGTTGGATGCATGGCTCCGGCAACTGCTTAGTTTGCACTCTCCTACACATACACTATATATATATATGTGTATTTCAGTATTCACGTGAGAAACATTAGCATTATTTTCCTTGAATGAAAGTCATGACAGAGTTAATCGTCCCAGAGTAAAGATGAAAAACAGATGTCAATTAACTACTACTCCTCCCTCCTCCCACCGAGCAAAAAAAAAAAATGGCGACTGAGTGCTTGGCTCGTGGTCAAGAAACAGATGTAACAAGAGAACACCATATGTGGATGAACCAATCAGATGCACCCATATGTGGTGACGTTTGCTTATGTCACTTTGGCTATAAAAGCTGTAACCTTAATAAAGAGTTTTCTGTTGGAGTTGATGATGGAGACTGAAGCAGTGTGATATTTCTTCTACATGCATGCTCACATCATCATATATTTGGCTCAGCGGCAAGAATAGAAAATTAGTATCCTGGAATTGAACCAGGGAAAAGTCTATTACAGACTTTACCATCTGAGACGATAAAGAGCCTCATTCACAAATACCACAAAAGACTTCAAGCCGTCATTGATGTTAAAGGGGGCAATACACGGTATGAAGAACTGGGGTATATAAACTTTTAATCAGTGTAATTTGGGTAGTTTCTGTTGTCATTATGATTTAAAAAGAGTAAACACAGTTGATTGATAATAAATGGCTTCATCCAAACACTAATCCTGAGTGAAAGAAAAGTTTTTGTGTTATCATTCATAGTCTCTGAAAAATGGCCAAGAAATCATAAATTCTGCCAGGGTATGTAAACTTATGAGCACAACTATAATATATATATCACACACACACCGACACACACACGTTTATTAAACTGGAGTTGGACTTTAAAAGGCATGTAAAGTTGTATATTTCATGTTTTTTTTAACTTTTGCCAGGTCAAAACATTGCTCATGGTGATTTGTTTTGTGCCTTTTCTATTGTGTTCAAGGATCTTCTGTTAACAGTGCTCAGTAATCTAAATGAAAATTTTAACTCCATTGGCACGCCCCCAGAACTACATATCTCAAAACGAAATACTATATATATATATATATATATATATATATATATATATATATATATATATACACACACACACACACACACACACACAGTATGTGGAAGACTGAGAAGGGTGGAGTTATGCCGCGTACACATGATCGGTTAAACCGATGAGAATGGTCTGATGGACCGTTTTCATCGGTCAAAACTGATCGTGTGTGGGCGCCATCGGTTATTTAGCCATCGGTTATTTAACCATCGGTTAAAGAAAAGCCAACTTGTTTTAAATTTAACCGATGGATTCCTAACCGATACCTAACCGGTTAAAAATCCATGTATGCTCAGAATCAAGTCGACGCATGCTTGGAAGTATTGAACTTCCTTTTTTCAGCACGTCATAGTGTTTTACGTCACCGCATTCTGACACGATCGTTTTTTTAACCGCTGGTGTGTAGGCGTGACGGACCATCAGTCAGCTTCATCAGTTAACCGATGAAAATGGTGCATCGGTCCGTTCTCATCAGATGGACCGATCGTGTGTACGCGGCAATAGAGTTCTTAAGTCTATAATGCAGCAGAGGAGAACTCTTGTCAGGCAGGGCTGACAATATTACTTGGGATTTCAGTGCAGCAGAGGGACTGGGGATTATTTACTGATGGCAAATTCACTTTGCACTACAAGTGTAGTCGCTGTAGATCTGAGGGGGACATGCAAGGAAAATAAAAAACAGCATTTTTGCCTGCACATGATTGGATGATAAAATCTAGATCTACAGCGACTGCACTTCCAAATGCACTTGCAGTGCAAAGTGGATTTGCCTTTAGTAAATCAGCCCCACTGTGTTAGCTCAAGCAGGAAGCTAGGAACACACTAGACCTCTTGCAGATCAACAGGCATTTTTATTTAAGTGCAGTGTTTTTAAAAGAAGGAAATGTGCATGCATTGAGATCTACAGAGTATGTTTTTTTTCCCCATTATTTTTCCCTGGCTTACAGTATGTGTACTCACCTACTTAGAGGGGTTTTTGGAGTCCAGTGTGGAAGAACCCGGGCAATAGAATCTCTAATTTGCATCTGTTGCCCAAGGTAAAAATATGTGTCATGGGCAAATTTCAGTGCCAGCAGATCCAGGGGATGATTCTGCAGGATCTCTTCCCAAAATGCAGCAGCCTTCACGAGGTTTCTATGGGGGAAATAAAAAGGGATCAATTAAGACTTCTTTCATTTTAATCAATTACAAAAAATGTAAGATACTGAAACAACTAGCCCACCACATCAAAGGACTGGTAAGTTTTTGTTCTTGGGTTTAGGTCAGGGGTCAGCAACCTTTTCCACATTAAGTCTCAAGCCCCAATTCCTGAATGGTCAGATTTTAAATCAGCCCCCATTCCTGTAGCCTCGGATCAACCACAATTCATGCACCTTCACACCTCAGATCAGCCCCATTTCCTACACCATGAAATACACTTCATACATGCTGCAGGTGGCATTTCCACTAGGAGAAGGAAGACAGGCAGACAGGCTTCTTCACATAATGCAATCTGCAGTCACAGGTGGCCTATGACTGGAAGGAGGGCCAGCAAGCGGGTGAGCTGCTTCTACAGAGGGGCAGGTCGTGTTTTGCAACAGAGAGACAATTGAGTAGTCAAATACAGCCTATGGCAGCAGTGCTGTATTTGTAGGGAGCAGGGACTCACTGAAACATCCTCGGGTCCTCCAATGGGCCAGTCTGAGCCTGCGTCACATGGCTGTCTTCCAGATGCCACTGAAAATGACACAAGGTGCCCACAATGGTACATGTACCTTAGTTAGCCGATCCCTGGTATAGATACACTTTAGCGTTACTAATGGCAGCAACTACACAGCTGCAAAAGGAAAGCTCACTACATACCCTTTAGCGAAGGTTTCAACTGCGGCTACATGTGACTGTTCCCGTTCTGTCAAGGATTGTGCCTTGGCCAGATCTGACATGGTCTTCAGATCATTTTGCAGCTCCTTATCCAATAGAGGTGGACGACCTGTGCCGATTAGTTCCAAACCATTGGAAAGCACATATCCCATCACTAGAAAACAGGAGATAGACATTAGAATGGTCAGGTATATACATTTCTAAATAGAATCTGCAACTTTGGGTATAGAGTACTAATAAAGTTAAATTCCAGCTTTTCCATTGGTCTTGCCAGTTGTACAGGCTCCTCTGAAATTGAAATTGCTTACTTTGATTTCACTGCACACAGTGAGACAGCATCACACCCTGTTACAATAAGACCAACCAGTAGTAAAAGGCAAATGTGAAACAGCTTCAAAAATAGTCAAGCCCTGTTCATCAATTCAATTGACCCAGACTATCAAATGTCTCTTCTTGCGTAGTAAACAGAGTCGAAAATACAGAGTCTCATATGTTTAGTAGTATCAAGCGTGTCAACAATACCTAGTAAAAAGTATCAAGATCGATCGTCAGTGTCTGGTCACCCATTACATTGATGGAATCCACAAACTCCATCCAGTATTGCTGCAGTCTAGGGCATGAAAGAAGGTGCCCATGTCAGTGCCCCATATTGTGTAGACACTAGAGAGGTGGGAGCAAATAGTTGATAGTTTTTGGGGGTGTAATAAACACAGTGGACAGATTTGAGTTAGATAAACTTATCCCTGGCCGAGATCATGTTGAATCCTATGGTATTACATGCGACAGTACCTTAATCCCATGTCTAGACTACAGGTGGGGGTCCAGCATGGTGTATAGTATAGGCTGGCCATTATTGAACCTTGTAGACTGAGGACATCTATTGGTGGAAAGGATTAATGCTTTATATTATAGGGCGAGGACTGCAGAATACGTGTTTTTTTTTATTTTATCTTCTAATAGACCAGGGGTGCCCAACCAGTGGCCCGGGGGCCACATGTGGCCCACGGAGCCCTCTGATGTGGCCCGTGACCTCCTGCTCTGGAATGGCTGGCTGGCAAGCCCAGATTGCAGGTTGCTGACCTGCCATCCAAGAGCATCAGTGTTGTAAATGAAGCTGGCGGTAGAGGAAGCAAGCGACTTTTCAGAGAGTGCACCACACCTGCAGAATATAATAGACGTCTATACCAAAGTGCAGCTAACCGGCGGGAAAACCACAGGTACACTGCGCCGCAATTGACTGCAGACCATCAGTATAAAAGCAGCCTTAGGCCCCTTTCACGTGATCGGTCCGACCCAATTTGACCCTCTAATCACCTCTATGGAGCGGTAGATGTAAACACCTACCTACCTCCAATCCGATCTGCTAAAAAAAAAAAAAAGACTATCTGATTGGATCGGAGGGCCCATAGAGTAGATTGGGCTGTGTCTGCTTTGCATATGCAGACTGGACACAGACCTGTCATCTGCCCACTGCGCTCATTGTGGCCCGCGACTGGTTACTAAGTCGCTTAAGTGGCCCTCGGCCTTCAAAAGGTTGGGCACCCCTGTAATAGACTATGATTTTTTTTTTTTTTACTGGGGTTTTGCTTTAATATATATTGCAGTTTCCAAATGCACTTACCAAAATTAGGATCTGCAGCTTGAATATTGGATAGACATCCTTCAATTCCTCCAAAGGTTGCGTCATTTGTCCAAGTGATATACTGGAAGATGAAAATACATTAACTTACAGATATTGTTCCACTTCAAAGTTTAAGAGTAACCCATTTACGCAAATAAGGATCCATAATAATGCAAGCTGTGAAACCAGTAGCTCGAGTTTTCTTGTGCCCTTTATAAATACAGTGCCTACCAACACCCTTAGTAAAATTGGAATTAAACACAGCTTTACAACCTCCCCATCAGAAAGCTCATAGGGCCAGATTCACATACAATTGCGGTGGCGTAACGTATCCCATTTACGTTACACCGCCGCAAGTTTTAAGCGCAAGTGCTTGATTCACAAAGCACTTGCCTGTTCACTTGCGGCGGCGTAGCGTAAATCCGTCCAGCGCAAGCCCACCTAATTCAAATGGGGCGTGTATCATTTAAATTAGGCACGTTCCCGCGCCGAACGTACTGCGCATGCTCCGTTTTAAAATTTCCCGCCGTGCTTTGCGTGAAATGACGTTGCACCGACGTAATCTTTTGAACGGCGACGTGCGTTACGTCCTTTCCTATTCACGGACTACTTAAGCAAAAATAAATACATTTTAAATTCGACGCGGGAACGACGGCCATACTTTAACATGGGCAGTCTAAATATAAGCCACGAAATAGCAGCTGTAACTTTACGCCGGGAAAAGCCGACTAGCGACGATGTAAGAGAATGCGACGAACGCGCGTACCTTCGTGGATTGCCGTAAACAGCTAATTAGCATACCCGACGCGGAAAACGACGCAAACTCCACCCAGCGGGCGCCAAAGTATTACACCTACGATCCGAAGGCGTACGAAGCCGTACGCCTGTCGGATCGAAGGCAGAAGCTGTCGTATCTTGGTTTGAAAATTCAAACTAAAGATACGACGCGGCAAATTTGAAAGTACGCCGGAGTATCAGCAGATACTCCGACGTACTTTTTCTGTGAATCTGGCCCATAGTACATACTTGATATACACCATAACACCATAGCACTTATTGGTGGCATGGTAAGGATCATGATGTATTCACAGAGCTTTTTTTCTCAGAAAATAGGTGCAGGAACTCAACCACGACCCTTTCAGATTTCACAAACAGTAGAAGGGTCTTAAAGGGGCATTAAATACCAGAATTGCATTACATACAGAGTGCAGCGTTCAGAGGGTTACAAAGCTGTCACTTGTAAACACAGAAACCAGACTTCTGTGTTTACAAGTGATTGTGGTGAGCAGGCACCAAAGGGTCTGAGCCAAAGGTGGTGAAACCGAGTTCCCCCAAGTTCCCCCTGAAAAAAAGCCCTGTGTATTCAACATATGGACAAGATTTGGACAACTTTTGCTATTGGGTTTGGGTTTTTTGCTGGTGGACAGATGAGTTTAGCTCTACATTTTATTTTATTTTTTAAATCAGGCAGTGTATTAAAGTTGTCCAGAGCAAACAGTCATTGAATGCACTATTATGACAGTTCAATTACAGCTTGTAGAAGAGATACAAGGTACAATATAGGGTCAGGAATAAAAATTGTACTTCATTCAAAACAAGGAAGAATATATAAAGTACACCTACCCTTCAAGTATGTAGCCAACACAACAAACAAGTTAAGAGTTTATCCGTCACAAGGTCCAGAGGTGATAAACCAGGTGTTGCTAACTGGATATCCAACACTTTATAACATTTTGCAAGGCTCCCTCTGTGTTGTAAAATATGTGAATGACCCATATTTAGGCAGTCCTGGCCAATCCCTGGGGAGAGGTGTCTAGAAGGTGACTGATGGGAGTCTGTATATACCCTAAGACCGAGAGCAGCCTACTCTTTTTCCTGAAGAGGAGAATTGCAGACTAGGGGGGCTGTTAGCCCCCTAGGCCATTCTGCCACATGCCTAAAAGTTGTCAAGTGCTCAACTGGGCAACCTGAAGGTCTTTACTGTGCCATCTGAGGATCTAGCCTGGTACCATGGGGAGAAAGTGTGCGAAGGGTATTGGAAGGAGGAAACCAATTTTCCCTAGGACAATAGTGAGTTGTTGCCATCCCTCTTGTGCTAGAGTCATTGTGTAAAGGGGACATTGTGTCTGGTGTCCTAAAAAGCTCAGTCTATAATGCTTAGGCCCCATTCACACCTAGGCGTTTTTACGCCTGAAGCGCACTGCTCACAAACGCCAGAGGGGAGAATTAACATTATTCCCTATGGTGACTGTTCACACCTGAACGCCTGAACGCCCAAACGCCTGTCGCGCGAAGCTCAAACAAGTCCCGGACCTTTTTTTGTCGCGCGTATCGGGTTTGGGCGTATTTGAGCGTTTTTTTTTTCCCCATAGAAAGTAATGGGAAACGCGCGAATTGAGCGTATCGCGCGACAACGGGCGTTTGCTACGGACGTTTCGTCGCTTTAATAAATAGAACTTGTCGCCCATGCAGAAGATTAAAAAAATCTACCAACATAGCAACAAGTGATGAAAAGATGATCATTTTTCCTATTGGCTAAAATAAAAAACGCCGAAGTACAAAAACGTCGCTGTATGCATACGCGCGACAAAACGCCCAAAAAAACGACCGACGCTCAGGTGTGAATGCCGCCTAAGTGAAGGGACTTTGCTTGGACTGTCTGGAAGGACTTTGCTCAGACTGAGAGGTAGATTAGTCTCCTCAAGTTGCTAGTACAAAGCTCAGTTTCTTTTCTTATGCAAGGACTTGGCTCATAGCATTGCAAGAATGTTCAGTGCCTTCAAATCGTTACTAAGAGTATCCTACTAATACCCACTACCTATCCAAGTTCTTATTAAAGTATTAAAAAAAAAAAAAAAGCATACCCTAGGCTGATTAATGAGCCTGAATAGTGATCGGAACTGTGTTCTTGGCTGCGAGAAACGAAAGAGAAAGTGAACTTACCGTGTTTCCCCGAAAATAAGCCGGGTCTTATATAAATTTTGGTAACAAAAGACCCAGTAGGGCTTATTTTCGGGGTAGGTCTTAACATATTCAGAAATCTCTAATTTGAACAAAATTAAAATGCCCAAATCCTTTCTTTTACAGTAGCACACAATACAGAATGTGTGTTCCCCTGCAATTTAACAGTGCCAAACACCTCAGCTCTCCTCCGCCTCTCCCAGCCACCAGCGAGGGACCCCAGCCCCCCTCCCTCTGCAATGCTGAAAGCAGGGAAAAGAGCACACCAGCATGTGAAGAAAAATAATCTGTAAATACCTTGTGGAGTATCCATGCTGCATACCGCACACATGTTGATTGCAGAGGCTCAGCACCGTACTTTCAGTGACCCGCTGAAACTCTGTGAAGGGAGGGAGGGCAAGATCCCCCACAGACAGGCGGGAGAAGAGGAGACCAGGGGGGAGATTAGCCGAGTGCCGCTCTGTAGCAAAGTCACCTGACACCGCTAGAGAGAGAGTCTCACACACACACACACACACACACACACACACACACACTGCCTTAATAGGATTATACCATGTTTCCTCGAAAAGCAAACAATTTCTTCAAACTAGGGCTTATTTTCAGGGTAGGGCTTATATTGCAGCCCTCCTGGAAAACAGCGCTAGGTGTTATTTTTGGGGTAGGCCTTATTTTCGGGAAACACGGTAGCAGCTCCTACGGGGTAGTGCTACACTAGTTTGAAACAATGCCCTAATGATAGCTGCTTCGGAGGCGTCTGACAGCTGGTATCCATATAAACTTCCTAACAGGCATAGTATAGGGTCAAGTGTAACATCATTTTGAAAGACCGAGTTTTTAGTTCCACTTTAATGTTGTATTAATGAATACAGAGCTTAATTTTAAATTAAAATGTATTTTGTTCTGCAGGCATTTAAAAAGCTCTCCAATGCCTGCTAAAAATCCTAAGAATGGGCAAAATGCTGCAGAAAAGGATTGCTGCTCTCTGTGTGAGAACATTAGTCTTGGTCCGAAACGCCCCAGAAAAGTACAGATGCTGCTCTTAGTGAGTGGAAGAGGTAGAAAAGGTAGGGAGTGCCGAGTGCGTCAGAGCGATGTACATGGGACTGCTGCTTTCATACCGAAAACGACTGTCCTTTATCATTTCTCACATCATTGGCTGACACTGGGGATCTTTCAAAAGCCTAAATGGAAATTAATGCTCACCATTGAATGCCTCTGCATACTTTTAAAGGGGTTGTAAAGGTAAAAAAAAAATGTTCCCTAAATGGCTTCCTTTACCTTAGTGCAGTTCTCCTTCACTTACCTCATTCTTCCATTTTGCTTTTAAATGTCCTTATTTCTTCTGAGAAATCCTCACTTCCTGTTCTTCTGTCTGTAACTCCACACAGTAATGCAAGGCTTTTTCCCTGGTGTGGAGAAAGCCTCTTGAGGGGGTGAGCAGGAGGGGCAGGACGCTCTCTACTTTGCAGATAGAGAAAGGAGCTGTGTGTTAGTGGGCGTCCTGACACTCCCGCTTCCCCCCTCCCCCCTTTAAGAGGCTTTCTCCACACCAGGGAGAAAGTGTTGCATTACTGTGTGGAGTTACAGACAGAAGAACAGGAAGTGAGGATTTCTCAGAAGAAATAAGGACATTTAAAAGCAAAATGGAAGGATGAGGTAAGTGAAGGAGGACTGCACCAAGGTAAAGGAAGCTATTCAGGGAAAAAAATGTATTTACCTTTACAACCCCTTTAAATTTGACCCAATTGAGATTTAAGGCTGGAGTCACACCTTTGCAGGGTGGATTTATTCAATTTTTATCAAATTTGTTTTAATAAAATGCTTTTGGAGTAAAAATCTATCTAAATATAGTTTTCAATTTAGAATACATTAATAATTTAAGTTTATTCAGCATGAAATGAAGCTTGGTTATGTAGCATGAGGCTGTATATTCTACAATATTTACATTTTTGGTAAACTCATTCAATAAATCCAAGCTCTGCAAGCTGGGATAGCATGCATTGTATTGATGAATTCACACAATTGTACAATAACCATGAGATAAAACAAAGTTCAGGAATATTCATTTATCCCACTGTTTTGCAAATCTATGTACACTACAAACTGTATGACTGAATCAGTTCTGATATTGCCGTTTTACCAACCTGACAGCTTATTATTCTAAAAAAGAAACCTTCAATTTGTTTGCAAATAAATAGCCTAACTACCAGCAAGAATGAGTCCTTACATTTAAAGAGCACCTGTCATTTTAGATCCATCATGGCAGCGCCTGTTAGCGGGCATCCACTCACCTGCTTCCACCACGTCCCTCATCTTGTTGTGTTGCTCCTGCATCACCAGCTGTCCCATTAAAGTGAATGGGACTGTCGTGAGTCAATAGTGGGACAGAGGATGAACCACTGCGGGACAGAGATGACAATTGCTCTTTAAAAATGATGATTTAAATCAAATCCACCCTGCATTGTAAAGCATGCTCTAATGGGCTGAAGTATGTTAAAATGCAACTCCAAGCAAATCAATGCTTCCTAGTGTGCACTGATAAGCATCAATGTGTGCATTACCCCAGGGCTCAACAAAATCCGAGCGCCAGGTCGCAATTGCGACAAGAAATTGTGACCGGGCCCGCCGCGATCGCGTGGCAGGGGCGCACCGAGGCACAGGATCCTGTGTCTCCGTGCGCCCCCACCTCCACTGCCGCGCGATCGCGGCAGGCCCACGACGGCCGGTAATTTAGGCCGCGGCTTTGCAGCCTTGTGAAGGCCCAAGCTTCCTTCTGTGACCTGCGCCATCTGTTGGTGGCCGTTAGCATTACAAGTAAAACTTAAGTTCTAATGTGTGTTTTTTTTCTGTTTTCACTGCCATCTCCTTCCCTCTAATTAGAACCCCCAAACATTATGTATATTTTTTTATTCTAACACCCTAGAGAATAAAATGACGATCGTTGCAATACTTTCTGTCAGACCGTATTTGCGAAGCGGTCTTACAAGCGCACTTTTTTTGTGGAAAAAAATACACTTTTTTTAATTAAAAAATAAGACAACAGTAAAGTTATCCCAATTTGTTTTATATTGTGAAAGATAATGTTACACCGAGTAAATTGATACCCAACATGTCACGCTTCAAAATTGCGTCCGCTCGTGGAATGCCGACAAACTTTTACCCTTTAAAATCTCCATAGGCGACGTTTAAAAAATTCTACAAGTTGCATGTTTTGAGTTACAGAGGAGGTCTAGAGCTAGAATTATTGCTCTCGCACTAACGATCGGGGCGATACTTCACATGTGTGGTTTGAATACCGTTTACATATGCGGGCGCTACTCACGTATGTGTTCGCTTCTGCGAGCGAGCTTGGCGGGATGGGCACGTTTTCTGGCTCCTAACTTTTTTTAGCTGGCGCCTAGATTCCAAGCAAATTTGTCAAACCCTGCATGCATTTTGAGGCAAAAGTGTTACCTAGCAGCTCCGCCCACTACAGACTGCCAGCAAAAAACACAGTAGGGGGCGTAGACAAGACCAGTCACCCTGCACAAGAAAAGAGAGCAGCAGTGAGCGGTCTTTATTACAGGAAGCTCCTGCACAGAAGTAAGGTTCCACCACTGGATTGCTGCACAAATCTGGAAGAAATACATGTATGCCAAGATTCAAGGAAGACTACACAGGACTCTTGTAATTTGCTGAGGACGTGAGAGAATGGCAGATGGGGAAGTTTGATGTCCTTTTCCTGGACATTGGCCTAGGAGCATGTATATATAAAGGAATGCCAGGGGTGCCTTATATGATATTGTTTCCAGTGCTTGGAGATCAGTTTATCCTTTTTATAAATTGTTCCTATTTTTTTTATTTACTAGCCCTTTAAAAAAAAAAAAAAAAAATCAATAATGCAGAAGGGCAAAGTGCAGTATATTCTGGCACAGGGAAAGAGAAAAGGATTACGTGTTACCTGATGCAATGTGGCATCAAACAGCTTGCAAGCTTCATTGCTTGTAGTCGAAAAGGTCATTCCAGCATCCTGCCAAGCCTGGGCAGTAAAGAACACAGAATTACAGGAGGTACAAAGGATGTTACATGTGTAAGTAAAGGTGAAGTTTATTCTGTTTACATTTTACCTTTTGGCCCCCCAATCCCACATTAACATGTTAATAATGTATTAAATAAAACCTTTTGGGCCAAATCCACAAAGATCGTGCCTAACTTAATTTTTTACATTGAAGTTACACTGCCCTAAAATTTTTACCAGAGTGCCCGATCCACAAAGCACTTACCTAGAAATTTTGGGCTGTGTAACTTAAATTCCGCCGTCGCAAGGCGTTCCTATTCAAATGGGGGCGATTCCCATTTAAATGAGGCGCGCTCCCGCGCCGGCCGTACTGCGCATGCCCGTGACGTCATTTTCCCAACGTGCATAGCGCGAAATTACGTTACGACAAGCTTTGTGGATTGCGACGGGTCAATAAAGTTGCGTCGGGAAAAAAAAAAGATACGGCGGGAAAAAAAAAATTCAAAATTTTAAAAAAATCGCGTCGCTGGACAGAAAGGTCTGCTTTTACAAGGTGTACTAACTTTACACCATGTAAAAGCAGCCCTAATTTTGCGTATGCAAACTAAAACTTACGGAGAAAAAACAAAGCTGAAAAGCTTTGTGGATCTCCGTAAGTGCTAATTTGCATACCCGAGGCGGCATTTCGACACGAAATGCCCCCAGCGGCGGCCGCGGTACTGCATCCTAAGATCCGGCAGTGTAAGTCCCTTACACATGCCGGATCTTCTGCCTAACTATGGAAAACTGATTCTGTGGATCAGTTCCATAGTTAGGAACAGGGATACGACGGCGTAACAGCAATTACGCCGTTGTATCCCTTTTGTGGATTTGGCCCTTTATTGATATTACTGGGTCTAAAATAAGGCATGTAATGAAGACAAATGGTTTCTGTGCTTTTCTATGCAATCCAGACAGGTCATGGCTGCCAGGAGGGGTCATCAGGGAGCTTTACATAGTTCCCTATGTGCATACAGACCACCCTAGGTCACACCTCCATGTGATGTTAAAGCAAAGCGCCACCCAAAAGGGGAGGCTCTACTTATCTGCCTCCCATGCACAAAGCAAGGTCCATAAAGACATGGATGAGCAAGTTTGAGGTGGAGGAACTGGACTGGCCTGCACAGAGTCCTGACCTCAACCCGATAGAACACCTTTGGGATGAATTAGAGCGGAGAATCTGAGCCAGAGTTTCTCGTCCACATCAGTGCCTGACCTCACAAATGCACTTCTGGAAGAACGGTCAAACATTCCCATAGACACACTAAACCTTGTGGACAGCCTTCCCAGAAGAGTTGAAGCTGTTATAGCTGCAAAGGGTGGGGCAACTCAATATTGAGCCCTACGGACTAAGACTGGGATGCCATTAAATGAGAAGTATAGCCAAAGCTCGTTTGGCTGTACTTCTCGTATGGATCACAAGAGTGCAATTCATTTTGCACTCCTGTAACCAATTTTTAGCAGAGAGCAGGCTGAAGTCCGCTCTCTGCTGACATCACGGATGTCAGTCCAGGCACTGCATCATCCCGACCACTGAGTCTGGATCCGCCAGGTGCTTGGACTGACACCCCGCTCAGCCTTTCAGCAAGCTGCTGAGAGACTGAGCTGGCCACCCCTGCCCCCTTCACAGCCCAGAGCTGTAATGAGCGAAGAAGGAGCAGAGCAGAGAGCTGTGAATGCCTACAGTTCTCTGCTCACGGAGCTGTGAAAACCGAGTGATTAGTGGTGTTTGATCACTCGGTTCTCAGTGCATGGGGGACCCATGCTGCATCCACCTAGGTAAGTATAATGGGGGGGAAAAAACATAAATTCCTTTACTTCTCTTTGACCTAGGTTCACACATATTGTGTGAACCTAGGTCCAACGGGACTTCAGTGCCGGTTCCCGCATCGCATCTCTCCCGCAGGCAGTTCTAACTGCCCCCTGGGAACCACTGTGGGTGTCAATACAATGCTAATGAACTCCCCCAGATCAGTTCACAGATCGCAGTGTGAACTTGCACAGGAGTCAGATCGCATGGGTGAGAACACCAATGCGATTTGATTCCAGTGCGGGGAAAAAAGTCCCTGCACCATTTTCCTGCGAATCTAATGCAAGTTCAGCCATACAACTGTATGGCTGAAGTCGCATTGCACAGACCTCGAATGTGCTCGTCACCGCAGTGCGGGTGCAAATCACACGCAATGTCTGTGTTTGTACAAGTGTGAACCCAGGCTTAACGTTCAAGTGTGTGTGTAAAGGCAGGCGTTCCAATACTTTTCACAATATAGCGTATGTTTATATAGGCGCCAAGACAGGCAGCTGCAGCACACTTCTGTATTTTATTTCAATAACACCAAGTTTTGAGCATACCACGCTCTTTATCAGGCTGGCTGAAAGTATTACCAGACATTTAGACCCCTTTCACACTGGGGCACTTTTTAGGCATTTTAGCGCTTAAAAAAGCGCCTCCCCAATGTGAAAAGCCTGAGTGCTTTTACATTGGGGCAGTGCGCCTGCAGGACGGGAAAAAAAGTCCTGTGATCCAATTCCAGTGCGAGAAAAAAGTCCCTGCACCTTTTTTGTGGGAAAACCAATGCAAGTTCAGCCATACAAACCGTATGGCTGAACTCGCATTGCACAGACATGTGATCGGCACCACAGTGCAGGTGCGAATCGCATCGGATGTCTGTGTTTGCTATCGCGTGATCCCAGTCTTAGGCTGCATTCACACTACAGCGTTTTAAATCGCAAGCAGATTTGCCGCAAATCTGCCCGCGATTTGACAGTGCCGAGGTGTGAATGCCAAAACGCGGGACTCGCATTCCACACGCCATTCATTTGAATGACACCTTAAATTGCGATGCGTGTCTGCCGCAATTGTATTGTGATAAATCGCGGAACGCATGTCACCCAAAAGTAGCAATTGAACAATTTTTGGGAGACATGCGTCCCGCAATATTGATTGCAGCACGATTCATCGCATGACAATCGCGGCAAACCCACCCTGTGATTTGAGATGTCATTGAATGGGCAAAGGCATTACAAAGCGATTCGGCAGTGGCGTTTTTAACCCTTTATTTGCCCAATAGCAGGGGATAAAAGCGCTCCGCTAGCGGCCGGAAAGCGCATCTATAACGGTAAAGCGCCGCTAAAACTAATGGAGCTTTACCGCTAACGCCCCAGTGTGAAAGTAGCTTTAAAGGGAACAGGTAGGAAAGGACATCATCTATACGCCAACCTACATGCACTTTGTCTTGGGTAAGGATGAGCTCTGGCGTGTTTGCATGCTACACGTGCAGAGCCCGCCAGGAAGTGTGCATGGTGTGCATGGCGCTGCGCTAATCACAGCCAGGGAGACATTTCCCGATCTCTGCAGCCGAGCATCGGGGCAATTTCTCCCTGGCTGTGATTAGCGCAGATAATGATCTAATACTGGCGGCGATCAAACGGCAATAGCAGTGATCTATAGCTGCCAGGAGATGGGTGACAGAGCTGGTACCGCTTTGCCCTGCTCTCTATGCTCAGAGGAAGTGCTATGACATCACTACAGCACAACATAGAAATGTTGCATTTACATTTGCTTCTACAAAGCAGAGCGATCAGCATTTCAATTACTTAGAACCTCCAAACATTATATATTTTCTGAATTGCGGGGACCCTGGAGAATAAAACAGTAACTGTTGCCATTTTTTATGTCGCACAATATTTGGAAAAAATACACTTAACGTTTGTGAGAAGTGTCAAAATTGCCCCGGGCGGCAATAAGCTAATAAGTAGAAAGAAAAGTAAACGGTGATGCATTGTGAGAACCCACCAGTATAAAGGGCTTTCCTCTCATTGCAAAGATTTTCCCTGACTTCCTGTTGGGTATACAGGACAGGAAGTGAAGGGGAATCTCTTTAATGAGACACAAATGACAAAAAATGAAGGAACAATAAAAGTTTTTTAATCATTCCCCTTGAATAAGTTTTGTGTGAGCCCCAGGCACAGATGGTGTGGTGCAGCTTGTAGCTCTCCATTGAAGAACCCCTAAGTTCCTCAATGTCCTGTGTGCTGGGCAGGAGAGGAAGCAGAAGTCTCCTACAAGTGATTTGCACTTTTGCTGCCTCCATTAGTGACTCACCTTGCAGTCTCTCAGGCAGACCTGTGCCATTCTTACTGACACTCTGGCTCCAAGTACCACACACCTTGTGACAGAATCATTCACCAGTCCAGGGGTCGAAGCTCTCACCCTGGGGAGGAGTCTGTACACAGCTACCAAGTCATGTGCTCTGCAATATTTTTATTTTCAATTGCAAAAGTACATCTAATTTTAGGAGGTGGGAGTCAGTAAGGTATCAGGAATCACCACAGACGTTCTGTTTAATCGGTAAAGATATTTGTTCCCTTCTGTGCATCTTCTACCCTGCGCAAAAGCGATATTATGTTTGCCAGAAACCAATATGGCCGACAGTGCTTCCTTCATATATAAAATAATACGGAGCCATCCTGGTTGCTGGCAGATTTCGATTTTTTTTCTTGTTTGTTGGTTCAAAGGAGTGTTGAGAGTTGAGTTATTGGAAGGTTTTGACATATTTGTGATATGAGGTGAGATTCTAAGGACACTGTTTCGGTCAGCGCTACGTATGGCAGGCTAACCACATCCCATAGTTGAGGGAGCGGGGTGTGGCTTACTTCGATGGGTGTGCTTCCTGACAGGAACGGTGGGGAGGAAAGGTGGGCGTGGTTTGCTTTGCTATGTGACAGTATTGGTGTGAAGGAAGGTGGGCGTGGTTTTCTTTGTTATGTGACCGTATTGGTGCGATGGAAGGTGGGCGCGGTTTCCTTTGCTATAATATGACAGTATTGGTGTGAAGGAAGGTGAGCGTGGTTTTCTTTGTTATGTGACCGTATTGGTGCGATGGAAGGTGGGCGCGGTTTCCTTTGCTATGATATGACAGTATTGGTGTGAAGGAAGGTGGGCGTGGTTTTCTTTGTTATGTGACCCTATTGGTGTGATGGAAGGTGGGCGCGGTTTTCTTTGCTATGTGACTGTATTGGTGTGATGGAAGGTGGGCGTGGTTTGCTTTACTGTGCGTTACTGCGTGCACTCGGTACAGAGAGGTGAGGAGGCGATTGGGTTTTCAGACTTGCTTAAAAATAAACCCGGGCACACCCTTTCTTCCCCTTCCTTACTTTAGCTTCCTTCCTTCCCCTTCTCTCTCCTCATTGGCTAACTGACTTGATTGACAGCAGCGGGAGCCAATGGCACCGCTGCTTTGTCTCAGCCAATCAGGAGAGAGAGTCCCGGACAGCCAAAGAACTCAGTCACATTACTGGATTGAGATGGGGCTCAGATAAGTGTGAGGGGGCTGCTGAACAATGGAGTTTTTTTATCTTAATTTTATTTATTTTTTCAGCTTAATGCATCCTATGCCCACCTTGCTGTTTATTTGTTTTCTAATCAGTGCAAGTCTATGTGAAAGAATCCATAGCTGACTGCCCAGGATCTTGCTTCTAAACATACTATTTGTTTTCAGATGGATCTGGGCGAATCGAATCCTCCAAAAGGAATATTTGTATGCCACCTGTGCGGACTATCGGTTCCATACACTTACTTTGGACAAAAGCCGCCACATGCGCACTCTGTAATGTAAGTAACAATAAGTGGCGCTGTTTTTGTTGCTCATACCGGTAGTGTGCTGTAAATACAACTCTATCCTAAACCAAGATGCTACAGATTGTTTAGAAAATAACACATTTTATTGGTTAAATAATTTGTCAGCCATATTGTTTTTTTTGTTTTTTTTTTGAATATTGTTTTTTGCATGTTTTTGATAGACTGTTGGAAGAATGTTATGTTATGATGGATCCCTTCACTCCAGAGAAAGAGAAATTTTTGGTTCTCGGTTCTGCGTGCAGCTTATGTAAACAAGTGGTCTGCATTGGGACGGTAAGAACGCCATTTTGTTTCCGTTGTGTGTTCCATTATGTGAGGTTGGCTCGTGCACTCGTGCAAGTAAGTGAATGATCGCGATTGTTTGGTCATTTGTTTTTTTATTAATAAATAGTATTCGCAGTTTTTTTTCAGATTATAACTAAATTGTTCCAACAAAAACCCCAGGACCCTTCAGGGCATTATTAACCACTTCCTGCCCGCCATATAACAGAATAACGTGCGCAAAGTGGTTAAGTTATCCTGACTGGACAGCAGGATAACCAACAATTGTGCGCCCATGGGGGGCGTGCAGCGATCATTGGTGTGGTGTGTCAATTTGGCACACCGCATCACCGATCTCGGTAAAGAGCCTCTGACATAGGCTCTTTACCATGTGATCAGCTGTGTCCAATCGCAGTGTAAACATAAAGAGCCATGTATCGGCTTTTCCTCCACTCGCGCTGACAGATGCCAATAGAGGAGAGCCGATAGGCTGCTCTTCTGACAGGGCCACCAGGGTTGCCAATCGATGCTCATCAGTAGTGCCTCCTCATCAGTGCTGCCTATCAAAACCATCTATTGGTGCCCATCAGTGCCACCTATCAGTGCCCCATCATCAGTGACAATCCTAGCCACTTCATCAGTGCCCATGAGTGAAGGAGAAAACTTAAAAGTATAATAAGGGGAAGAAAGCTAAACTGATAAAGTGACATGAAGAGGACATTTTTAATACATAAAAAAAAAAAAAGGCTTTGATACAGTTTAAAGTGATTGTAAAGTCAGAAGTTTTTTTTTTTTTTTGTTTTTTTTTTACTTGATGCATTCTATGCATTTAAGATAAAAAGCCTTCTGTGTGCAGAAGCCCCCCTCAGCCCCCCTAATACTTACCTGAGGTCCCTCTAGATCCAGCGATGTTGCAGAAGTGTCTCGGCTGCCCAGGACTCCCCTCTTCATTGGCTAAGACAGCAGCGCAGCGCTGTTTGCTCCCCCTGCTGTCAAATTCAGTCAGCCAATGAGGAGATGAAGGGGGAGGGTCTCGGGTGCCCCCATAGCAAGCTGTTTGCTGTGGAGCCACTCAACAGGAGGGGCCAGTCGCACAAAAGAGGGACCCGAGAAGAGGAGAATCTAGGCTGCTCTGTGCAAACCACTATACAGAGCAGGTAAGTATAACATGTTGTTGTTGTTGTTGTTATTAACTAAAAAAAATAGACACTTACCACTTTATCCACTAGATCACTTGACCTCCAGAAGATTTACCCTCCTTCATGACCAGGCCAATTTTTGCAATATGGCGCTGCATTAGTTTAACTGACAATTGTGCAGTCCTGCAACGCTGTACCCAAGTAAAATGTTTATATATATTTTTTCCCCACAAAATGGAGCTTTCTTTTGGTAGTATTGTATAACCTCATGCGTTTTTTATAATTTTTTTTGCGCTATAAACAAATAAAGACTGACAGTTTTTGAAAAAAATAAATACAAAATATTTTTTACTTTCTGCTATAAAACATATCCAATGATTTAAAAAAATAAAAAATAAAAAAAAAACAATTCTTCATCAATTTAGGGCCATATCTATTTTTTATCTACAAATTTTTGGTAAAAAATCCCAATAAGTATATATTGATTGGTTTGCGTAAAAGTTATAGCGTCTACAAATTATGAGATAGATTTATTTATTTGTTTTACTAGTAATGGCAGTGATTAGCGACTTATAGCAGGACTGCGATATTGCGGTGGACATTCTGACATATTTGACACTTTTTGGGAACCAGTGACACTAGTGCTAAAAATATGCCCTGTCACTGTACTAATGACACTGGCTGGGAAGGGGTTAAACATCTCAGACAATCAAAGGGTTAACTGTGTGCCTAAGACCCGGTTCACACTGGGGCGACTCGTCAGGCGACGCAGCCGCCTGACAAGTCGCGTCCCATTCTAGTGAATAGAACCGTTCTAATAGGAGCGACGCAAGTCGCTCGGACTTAGAAAAAGGTTCTTGTACTACTTCGGGGGCGACTCGGGGCGACCTGCATTGACTTCTATACAGAAGTCATTTTGCAAGTCGCCTTAGATGTCGTCTTCATGTCGCCTGGCCGAGTCGCCCCCGAAGTCGTGCCGCCCCAGTGTGAACCGGCTCTTACTAGAGTTTATGTGAATTGTGGGAGGTGTTTTTACTAGGGGAAGAGATTGAATTTATTCCCTGTTTTGCAGGGGGACTAACTCCATCCCTTCCTTTCACCCTGTCAGAACTGAGATATGCCTGGTTTACACAGGTAGTTCTCAATTCTGTGTCTCTGCCTGATGACCGGCTGGTGCCGGTGGACATCCAGTTCCCCCGCCCGGACGTGCTGGATCGTGTGTGTAATTTATATATATATATATATATATATATATATAAAGGCTGTTACCGATTTAAAATTTTAGTCTTAGTTTTTTTTATTTTTTTATATTTGACTAATTTCGATTAATTATAACACACATACAGATCCAACTACTTTTAGCTGATCTCCTTGCAGGCTGATTCCCAGTGCAGCTACCAACCACTGGAAAAATGGATAGCAGGATACAAAAAACACACAAAGGCAGCGCTCAATGGGAATAGCATTAAAACTTTTATAGTCTTCAAGTAGGTAACAAAATAAAAAATGCACTGGAAATAAAATCGTTGTAGCTACATAAACTGTAAAAATGGTGCGAGTAATACCAAATGGTACCAAAAGCAGTCATAAAAACATGTAGCTAAGTATGATACTGGTATAAAAATGTGTACAACGATACCACTGCTGAATCCAGATGAGGAGAGGTTAACATCAGTCCGCCGGCATGTAGATGTCCCATGAAGGGAACTATCACATCTCCCAGTGGATGATTGTAGAATCCCAGGTTGATAGAAAGAAGTGTAACAGCCCTTGCGTGTGGCAGATAGTAAGGTCCCGCCGGCATGCAGATATGAAGGCACAGCAAAGAGGCCCTTCAGATGGACACGGCAAGCCCCGCCGGTGTCCGTGACGTTACTGGATCTCCGAAGGAACTCCCTGAAGGCCCAGAAGCCGGCGGAGAGGTGAGTACCAATCAAAAGAATTTTAATTGATCAAAAAAATTAGATTAATCGATTAATTAAAAGTTTATTTGCACAGCCCTAATTATATATATATACAGTGAGGAAAATAAGTATTTGAACACCCTGCTATTTTGCAAGTTCTCCCACTTGGAAATCATGGAGGGGTCTGAAATTGTCATCGTAGGTGCATGTCCACTGTGAGAGACATAATCAAAAAAAAAATTCCAGAAATCACAATTTATGATTTTTTTAACTATTTATTTGTATGATACAGCTGCAAATAAGTATTTGAACACCTGTCTATCAGCTAGAATTCTGACCCTCAAAGACCTGTTAGTCTGCCTTTAAAATGTCCACCTCCACTCCATTTATTATCCTAAATTAGATGCACCTGTTTGAGGTCATTAGCTGCATAAAGACACCTGTCCACCCCATACAATCAGTAAGAATCCAACTACTAACATGGGCAAGACCAAAGAGCTGTCCAAAGACACTAGAGACAAAATTGTACACCTCCACAAGGCTGGAAAGGGCTACGGGGAAATTGGCAAGCAGCTTGGTGAAAAAAGGTCCACTGTTGGAGCAATCATTAGAAAATGGAAGAATCTAAACATGACTGTCAATCTCCCTCGGACTGGGGCTCCATGCAAAATCTCACCTCGTGGGGTCTCAATGATCCTAAGAAAGGTGAGAAATCAGCCCAGGACTACACGGGAGGAGCTGGTCAATGACCTGAAAAGAGCTGGGACCACCGTTTCCAAGGTTACTGTTGGTAATACACTAAGACGTCATGGTTTGAAATCATGCATGGCACGGAAGGTTCCCCTGCTTAAACCAGCACATGTCAAGGCCCGTCTTAAGTTTGCCAATGACCATTTGGATGATCCAGAGGAGTCATGGGAGAAAGTCATGTGGTCAGATGAGACCAAAATAGAACTTTTTGGTCATAATTCCACTAACCGTGTTTGGAGGAACAAGAATGATGAGTACCATCCCAAGAACACCATCCCTACTGTGAAGCATGGGGGTGGTAGCATCATGCTTTGGGGGTGTTTTTCTGCACATGGGACAGGGCGACTGCACTGTATTAAGGAGAGGATGACCGGGGCCACGTATTGCGAGATTTTGGGCAACAACCTCCTTCCCTCAGTTAGAGCTTTGAAGATGGGTCGAGGCTGGGTCTTCCAACATGACAATGACCCGAAGCACACAGCCAGGATAACCAAGGAGTGGCTCTGTAAGAAGCATATCAAGGTTCTGGCGTGGCCTAGCCAGTCTCCAGACCTAAACCCAATAGAGAATCTTTGGAGGGAGCTCAAACTCCGTGTTTCTCAGCGACAGCCCAGAAACCTGACTGGTCTAGAGAAGATCTGTGTGGAGGAGTGGGCCAAAATCCCTCCTCCAGTGTGTGCAAACCTGGTGAAAAACTACAAGAAACGTTTGACCTCTGTAATTGCAAACAAAGGCTACTGTACCAAATATTAACATTGATTTTCTCAGGTGTTCAAATACTTATTTGCAGCTGTATCATACAAATAAATAGTTAAAAAAATCATACATTGTGATTTCTGGATTTTTTTTTTTTGATTATGTCTCTCACAGTGGACATGCACCTACGATAACAATTTCAGACCCCTCCATGATTTCCAAGTGGGAGAACTTGCAAAATAGCAGGGTGTTCAAATACTTATTTTCCTCACTGTATATATATATATATATATATATATATATATATATATATATATATATATATGAGCCAGCACAGAGCTTCCACCCTGTAGCACTAAAACTGCTATAGGGCAGTGGGCATGTCATCAAAATTCTGTTAGCAGTCGGTTTTTCACCCCGTAGCTCCGACATTAGCAGGGAGAACCACTGAACCTCAGTCAGCTCACATCAATAAAGGCCTGTGAGCATCTGATTAGCTAGTAAAGTTTGGAGAACAAGTCAAATATGGAAAAAGAATTGCAAGCTTTATCCCACCCAGAACTCTACAAAGCCTCCTGACTCCAGGACCTAGAGGAGAATTTATTAGGATCTGAGAAAGCGGCACAATTTCCTGAATAACATATCAAACATTGGCGCCCCTCACCATGTATAGATGAGAAACTTAGGTGACACATATACATCATTCTCAGAGAGGACACAGACAGCAATAAAGAAATTCTAGGAGCTCATAAAATAAAAGTGTATGTTTCCTTGTTGGAGAGGTTTCCTTCACTTTTTGTCCCAGCGACTACATAGGAAGTAAGGGAAAATTGCCCGAATGTGGGCAGACACAATCCAAATCTTGTGGAAAGTCTTCCCAAGAAGGGGTGGTTGTAATAATTGCAAAGTGGAGCAACTTCATATTGATGGTCGTGGTTTGAAAGGGATGTACACCGAGCACATATAGGACAGATTGGATCAGAAGTCTTAAGATCTTGTAACTTTGCCTTTTTTTTTTTTTTAGGAATGTAGTCTCTTTTACTCCAAACGATTTTGTCTGCCTTGTGTCGCAAAGAACAAAAGTGAATTTCCTCCTGAAATCCGGCAAGATTTGGAGAAGAGAAAGGCTCAGTCAAGGTGACAGGAATGAACTGCTTAGTTTGAGAAGCCGTGTTTTGCATTGATTGAAGACATTGTCACATTAATAAATATGTTGGTAAAATTTCAGGTTTTATTTGTTTTACTCCTTACAGTAGGTGCTACTCCTCCAAGTGGATGTAACACCTACTGGATGACATATAGATGGCTTAAAGGAGTTGTAAAGGAAAAAATGTTTTTGCCTAAAATTGTCTGCAAGGTAGACAAAAAACTAGTAAATACCTATTAAATTCCTTCATCTATATCACCTCCGGCATTCTAGTTTCTGTTCTCTCATTCACTTCCTGGTTTGCATCGCTCGTTCATGTAAGCACTACATTTCCCAGTATGAATTGCGGCACGCACAGTAATTCACACCTCTCTAACACGTAGAGAGCATCCTGCCGCACAGATGTAGTTCCCAGGAGGGGGTGAGCACGTTACTGACCACCGCAGTAAAGCCTCCCATCATGGTTGTCATGTAAAATCAGACAAGCAGGAAGTGAACAGAACAGAGAAGAAATAGAGCAACTTCTGAGCAAAAACTAACAATGAGGAAGTGAAAAGAGGAATGTCTGCAGGTAAAGGATGCTTATTATGAAAACATTTTTTTCCCTTTACAATCCCTTTAAACGCTGTTTTATAAACCGTTACCATGTTAATCTTCCATCTCAAAGCTACCGATCTCCTGCAGCCACTTCCAGTTCACATGCACTTGTTCCAGCAGCAGATGTATTTAAATAAATGAACTAGCAAGCCCCCAATAAAGAGTTACAACCGTGCGAACAAAACTTCTAATAAAACGAACGGCACTGATAAAATATAAACCTTAACCTACCTTAAAATGTAGCTTTAGTGAGAAACTCTGGATTAATTGTTTTCATGTCTGGGGAGTAATTGGGCACCCCCACAAGACTGATGCTGGAATCCATCATGGTAGTTCAGGCTGATTTGCTCAAATAGTCAGTAGTATGTAGGGCAGTGTCCGGGGGTCAGTAGGATGTAGGGCAGTGTGCAGAGGTCAGTAGGGCAGTGTGCAGAGGTCAGTAAGATGTAGGGCAGTGTGCAGAGGTCAGTAGGGCAGTGTGCAGAGGTCAGTAGGGCAGTGTGCAGAGGTCAATAGGGCAGTGTGCAGAGGTCAGTAGGATGTAGAGAATAGTACAGAGGTCAGCAGTATGAGGAGCAGTGTATAGGAATTGGTAGGGAAGAGGTCAGGAGGGCAGAGAACAAGAGGGCATGGCACTAGGGGGGGGGGGGGTCAGGAGGGTACAGTGCAGGGGGATGAGGAGGGTATGGTACTGGGTGGGGGGGGGGGTCAGGTCAGGAGAGTTTCATGTTGGGAGGGCCTGGAGGGAATGGTACTGGGGAATCGGGGGAGTCAGGAGGGTATGGTATTGGGGGATCAGAAAGATTATGGTACTGAGGGATCAGGAGAGCTGGGGTGTCAAGAGGCCACAAAAGTGTGTTTCCTGATGCAGAATGGCGCAGGGAAGCTGCCTTGGGTGATCTACATGTTCTCTTACTGCTGATCCCCAGTGGCCCCCCTCTCTCATCCATCCCACATGATATTGCTTAAAAAAAATGCCTTAGATAGATCAGAGAGAAGGAGGGCCTGTGGGGGATCAGTGCACTACACTCAGGACAAGAGCCTGAGCTGCTCTGGAGGTTCTACCTGCCTCACAGCAAGTGTGCAAGGGGCGGGGACAGCCTTTGCAGCCTTGGATTGGCTAAGTGTGCACATGGGCCGCTCTGCCACTTTGAGGCAAGCAATGAGTTGGCAAGGCAGGGACATGTTCGCAATCTACCCATCACCTGCCTGGGTATATTGCGATCATAGGGGTTGTAGACCCCCGATATAAAGTAAAAACAAAAGGCTCCTGTATGACTGCCTGAACAGGTACCAAATCCAGTTACAGGGGTGTCAAACTTAATTTCATTGAGGGCCGCATCAGAATTGGGGTTGCTCTCAAAGGGCCTGTTCTATGTGTGAGACTAAAGCTATCCAGGATAGGTGCAAGAACCTAACCACACCCCTGTTCCCATCAAACCACACCAAACAGTGGGTGTGGCCAAACTGCACTACCACAGAGTGCGGCGTTCAGTGGTGCAATGTGTATAGAGTGCAGGGTTGAGGAGTGCACTACATACATAGTGCAGGGTTTAGTGGTGTGCTGTGTGCAGGTTTCGAGCTGAAAAAAAGCCCTGGGTGCAGGGGCCTCATGAAACGGACTGGTGTTTGACACACGTACTATACCGTCTATTTATAAAACATTTGTTGGATAAAGGTCAGAAGCATTTGCCCAGTTTGCACAAACGTTCCCTGTAGTTTTCAATAATTACAGTTATTTCCTGTGTTGTACTGTCTTCCTGATTGAGGTACAGTATTTCAGAAAAAAAATACACATTTTGGCCACTAGATGGAGCCAAAGATCACAGTAAATAATCGTAATGGAGAAAATACAGGAAAAAATGTGTGCAGGCTGGGCAAATGCTATTTGTCCAATAAATGTTTTATAAATAAAGTAGACCTATATATGAGGCCCAAGCCTTATAAAATAAACAGCTTCATTTATCTTCCTCTTCGTTTGTGTTTTACAACATCTGCTCCTCCAACTGTATTGCCAGCAGGCACAGTCTACATGATGGTGACCACTCTGCTCTGAATTCAGGAGCAGTGCAGCATCGTTCCCACCCCATCACAAGAAGCTGTGTTAGGACTTTACTGGCAGGTTTAACAGTTTTTTTATATTTATTTTTTGGGACTGCAGGCAGACTATAAGTGTAGTGCAGATATGCTTAAAGAAATGCAGGAGCAATTTTTTTTATTTAATGGGAGGCCATCGTTCTACTTTAAGTAGGTGACAAAGTCAATTTACAAGTCAAAGATTACATGAGATTTTAGTGAGTGGGTTTACATCTAATTGTGACGTTTTATATTGGACTATTACAGTTCCACCACTTAATGTTATTATAGCTTATGGTGCCAAATTTCATTCCAGTGTATTAATTGCTGAAAAACAGGTCATGAAGATTCATTAACATTTTCTATATAATAACTTGGCAGACAAACAGGTTGCCAAAATAAATTTATTTTTACAATGTTAAGGCAAAAAAAAAAAAAAAAAAAGACCCCCCCCCCCCCCCCCCCGCATGGTCTTACAGAACTGTTGGATCTAGCACCTAGGGCCCAGATTCACAGCGTGTGGGCGCACATTACGCCGCGCCAACGTAGCGTGGAGAGGCAAGCATTGCATTCAGCAAGCTATTGCTCCCAACGCTGCGTCAGCGTGGCGTAGGTTTTGAGGGCGTACGGCGGCGTAGGTGGAAGTAGGCGTGACCCATGCAAATGAGGCGTGACCCCATGCAAATGATGGGCCGAGCGCCAGACAGATACGTATCACGAACTGCGGCGAGACGTGGACGCATCCCCTTGTGCCTGCTCACAACCACATCTGAACAACTGCCTAAACTACGCCGGATCACTGCGTACGGCGTGAACGTAACCTACGCCCAGCCAGACACACGTCCAACGTAAAATACGCCGGCTTATGTTCCCTGGTGCAGACCTTTGCATGTCTGCTGCTGGGTTGCACCTCCTTTTATAGGGAATAACTTTGCGCCGGACGTACAACTTACGCGCACCTCGCGTAGCCTGCGTCGGGCGCACGCAGGTTCGTGAATCGCCCTATTTCCCTCATTTGCATGTTTGAATGGCTAATCAATAGAAGCGGCACCATGCACCCAGCCTAAATGTGCGCCCACCCTACGCCGGCGGGGTGTAGCCTGGTTTTAGGCGCATATCTGTTTGTGGGTCTGGCGCACAGATACGACGGCGCACATTTGCACTTACGTTGGCGTAACTTGTTATACGTCGGCGTAAGTGCTTTGTGATTCTGGGCCTAGGAGCCTAAATGCATTTCATATCTGACATCATTCACTACCTTTTTACTGCATTTTGGTACAACTGGCAAACAAGCTCATATATAAAGCTTCCTGGACCTTCCATTCTGATTTCACTACACCCGCTGTATTGTCCTGCGTGTCTTAAAGCGTTACTAAATCCAGTAATCTGAAAATAGTTCATCTCCCCCGCAGTGCTTTTTACATTAAAATACTGCCACTATATAACTTTTGGCTGATCTGTATGCTATGGTCACATGATAAACTGCAGGGTCCGCCTGAGTGTTAAGGTAGGAGGAGATTTCCACTATAGCCTGTGTCCTCATGCTGTTATGGGCGGGAGATCATCCATGAATCAAGATGTGACATCTCACCCACTGTGTTCTTTTTTTTAGTTACTGGGCATGGAGGAGGGAGGGAGGGACTGTGCTGTCATTTAGAATCTGTATACACGCCCAGGTGTGATGTCAATATCATGTGACCTGAAAAGCTTGGCTCAACAAGGAAATCTCCAGCAATAGAAACCAAACAGAGCATGTGCAGCTTTACTATTCTGACTGTGTCTTATCTGGCCTTGCCAAGAGAGACCCGTCAGAAGGGGGAGGATCTGTCCATACAGGATCAAAGAGCCTTTTTACACAATAGAGGATTAACCCCTTAAGTTCCACAGTGAGTATAACAAGCATGCTATTCTGCATATACAGATTTTACTGTTGAGGGTTTATTAACACTTCAACTCCTGAACGCAGATAAAAAATCAGGTGACCTTTCATTCATGTGCTTGCATCCTGAAAATAGGAAGCCCCTCCCCCTTCTTGTGAAGCTCAGACCCTTTTCTTCACGGTTTCATTACTAGCAATGAAAATACAGTGCAGATGCAGACAGATGGAGAAAGATTATTTCTTTAAAGGCACAGTCCACCTTTACAGAAATTCAGTAAATGCACCAATATTAAAGTGGTTGTAAACCCTTATTTTTCACTTTTACCTACAGATAAGCCTATAATACGGCTTACCTGTAGGTATAAAGAATATCTCCTAAACCTGTACGGTTTAGGAGATATTCCCCTCGCAATGCGCCGCTGATTGCAGCGGCGCATGCGCAGGGGGAATCCACGGCGAAAGGACAGGCAGCCGCCGGACCTTGACGGTTTTAAATCTCCCGCGCGCGGGAGTGACGTCATCGCCGCTCCAGCCAATCACAGCGCTGGATCGGCGATACCCGAAGACACGCTGGAGCAAGACGACATCTCGCTCGGCGTGGACCAGGTAAGTGTTCTTCACCTCGTTCCGAGGTAAGTATTTCATAATCAGCTAGTATACGGTGCATACTAGCTGATTATGCCTTTTTGCCTTGCAGGTTTAAAAAAAAAAAAAAAAAAATTATATATGCGGTTTACAACCGCTTTAATATAATAAAAAATGTGTATTAATTAAGCTTTTGTATTGAGACCTGCAGAGCATTGCAACAGCGCTCAGAGCTCCTGCATTGTGTACCTTGAGACTGGAGGAAGTTGTGAATGGACTACAATTGCCATGACATCACTGCCCAGTACTAGTGAACTCTGCTAGGTCCCTTTGCCAGGGTGGCAGCATTTTCATTGAGTGATTCCAGTAACTTAATCACATGTGGGCAGATCTACGCTTAGCTGTGCTAAATAAAATAAAAAAAAGTAATTCTATAGTAGGAGGCTTCCTGCGATTCAGGTAAGAATGGTTTGTGTTTAGGGGCTGGTGTATGTAACCTTGGTTCATGTTATACTTCAATATGAGTGTAACATGAAACGTTTTAACAGTGGAGTGGCCACACGGTGATGATGTCAACCTTTTCATAATACTTTATTCTGGATGTGCACACTCTGGAAGGCCTCCCTTTGAGGTATTTTCACCCTAGAGACAGGCTTGTGGCCTATTCACGCTAGGCAAAATGAACATTATGGCGGACACTTTTGACGCTATTTTGGGACCATTGTCATTTATACAGTGATCGGTGCTATACAAATGCACTGATTACTGTGTAAATGACACTGGCAGGGAAGGGGGTAACTACTAGGGGGTGAGGAAGGGGTTAAGTTTGTCCTAGGGAGTGATTCTAACTGTGTGGGGGGCTGGGCTGCCAGTGAAATGACATTGATCGCTGCTCCCGATCACAGGGAGCAGTAGATCTCTGTCCTGTCACAAGGCAGAACAAGGAAATGCCTTGTTTACACAGGCATCTCCCTGTTCTGCAGGTCTCACGGTCACGGAGCTCGCGGCAGGGGCGCGCACCCGCACAGCGGCAAATTCAGAGCAATGTACCTGTACGTTGCTTTGTGCAGCCGTGCCATTCTGCCGACGTATATCTGCAGGAGGCGGTCAGCAAACGGTTAAACTGACCACACATGGCTCCTTTTAGCTGTGGTTATATCAAAGAAAAAGATCTCCAACATTTATGTACAGAAGTGTATTTCCAGAAATGGGCTCTGCAGAGAGAAGTATGTCTACAACATACCAAATGGAAAATATCTCTCTTCACCTCCTCCCCAGGAATTATTTCTGATTAAAGCATATGTAAAGCCTATTTTTTCGTTCAATCTTCCTGGTATAACAGGGAAGGGAAAAACCCTGGTCAGGTTTTTTTGATGTAAACAAGCATCTCCCCGCTCTGCCTAGTGACAATGACAGTGACCACCGATCCTGTAATCGGAAGCAGTGATCACTGTCTTGTGACATGTAGCCCATTCCCCCTACAGTATGAATCACTCACTAGGGCACACTTAACCCCTTCACTGCCAGTGTCATTTTTACAGTAATCAGTGCATTTTTATAGCACTGATCACTGTAAAAATTACAATGGTCCCAAAAATGTGTCAAAAGTGTCCAATGTGTCCGCCATAATGTCGCAGTCACAATGAAAATTGCTGATCGCCGCCATTACTATTAAAAAAAAAAAAAAAAAAGATGAATATAAATGCCATAAAACTATCCCCTATTTTGTAAACGCTATACCTTTTGCGCAGACCAATCAATAAACGCTTATTGCAATTTTTTTTTTTTTTTACCAAAAATATGTAGAAGAATATGTTTCGGCCTAAACTGAGGATAAATTATTTTTTTTATATATTTTTTGGGGATATTTATTATCAATCAGTGACAAATGGCCCGGGGCTGAAGTAAACAATGCCCCATCATTGGTGTCATCGGGAGGAATTAGGCCCCATCGTTGGAGTCATTGGGAGGAATTGTGCCCTTCATTGGGGTCAGTGAATAAAATAGTGCCCCTAAGGGCCACGTCCAGCCAGCAGTCCGCAATTTGGAGACCACTGCTCTAGAGAAACTTGAAATTTATAGGCTATAAATTTGCAGACTATACGTAGAATTCAGTATGCGCTGTATAAAATGAAGGGTATCAAACCCACCAGTTCCCAGTAAAAAGTGAGTAAATAATTTGGGCAAATGTGCCCCTTGGAGGTTTACATTATGTATTCTAATGGCTCTAATCTTTGCAGTTGTCATGTTTGCAATGTCTCAAAAGAGGTTGTGCTTGTCAAAAGCAAGTGAGGCCGGCATTTGGGTTGATTGGGGGAGGGGCTAAGTAAATGCCTGACATTTGTTTTCACTGTTTGTGGCTGTAGACTGACGTGACCTCCAGCAGTACATATTTTTTCAAATATCTAGGTTTAAAAGTACCACTTGGATAATGAGAAGTACACTTGATTTACTAAATCTTGACCATGCAAAATCTGGTTTTATGGTCAAAGCTTAGTTGAACAAGCTTAGAAGCTGATTGGCTACCATTCAGAGCTGCATCAGATTTTGCACTCTCCAGTTTTAGTAATTGGGCGCCCCCCCCCCCCCCCTTTAATGTCCAATTTCACTTTTTAGTTTAAATTGGCTAAATACATTGCAAGTGCATTAAAACAAAAGTGAAAAGTCTTGCAGTTTTTTTTTGTTTACAAGCCAGCCACTGTCAGCATGCTGTAGAGAAGGAACCTTGCTACATGTGTTGAAACGGTGGTCTCTCTATAGAGCAGGGGTCTTCAAACTACGGCCCTCCAGTTGTTCAGGAACTACAATTCCCATCATGCCTAGTCATGTCTGTGAATGTCAATGCCTGAAGTGTAGTTCTACCACAGCTGGAGGGCCATGGTTTGAAGATCCCTGCTATAGAGGCTCCACACACGGCCTGCTAAGTCAGATCAATAGCTTTCTAATCAGTAAAGCACTCTGCTGATTGAAGTGCTTTTAAACGTATTCAGTAGGGGACGCCTTACACGCGTCGGACCTCTGCAGAGAGAGCACTGTTTCTGCAACAAGAGCAGGACTCTGTTTGTAGCATGCTGGAATGGGACAGTCTTTTTTGTAGAAAAAATTAACTGTAATGCTGGCCATGCACTATACAAAAAATCAACCAAACCCATTTAAAAAAAAAAAAAACATTAGACCGTGATGACACTATCGTTTGTTATCATGTAATGACCGATAAATCGTTCGGTGGACATAAACGAATAAATTTTTTTATTTTACATCTACCTAGTGCAAACATTAAGCTTTCAATTTATCGTTCGTTCGGCAGAAAATTTCCAAACTTGTCCTTTGTTTTTTCAGCTCAAAAACGTCCCAACGATTTTTAATCTTGTACCCATTAACTGGCCGATTTTTCGTATAGTGTATGGCTAGCATAAAACTTGCGTGTCTGCACACCTTTATTTTGATGCACTTCTTAGGTATTCGACAGATTTTATTTTAGTTGAGCTTTAAAAGGCAATTTGGAAATCCATGCATTGTTACCAGTCACCAGCGGCGCCCCCCCTCCACACACACACACACCAATGAACTAATAACTAAGAATGCACAGATACTGGTATCAGTGCCGATACCAAGCATTTGTGCGAGTATCGGTACTCATCCAAATGCTCCTGATACCCAAACTGATACTTTGCGGTGCGATTTGTGTCAATATTAATATTATTATACAGGATTTATATAGCGCCAACAGTTTGCGCAGCGCTTTACATCAGGGAAGACAGTGCAGTCACAATACAAATCAATACAGGAGGGATCAGAGGGCCCTGCTCGTTAGAGCTTACAATAAAAAATTAATGGGCGTAAATCGCACTGCAAAGAATCATATGCGATTTGAAAAGGAATGCACCCCCACCGCTCTTGTGTGTATAGAAAGGGATTAAGGTATCCATTTAGGAAAGTGAGATCAGCGGTGATCCCGATTCTCACTGCTGATCTCAGGTCATACACAGTTTATGAAGCTGAGGTAATCAGCTGAGAACATGTTCTTCACTGATTATCTCACCACAGTGAGAATCTGTAACTGACTGTCACAGAAACGCCCAGTTTATGAAGGTGCGATCTCAGCACCTCACTGGCGATCTGTGACAGAATTCTCACTTTCTGATTCACCATCTCAGAGGTGGAGAATCAGAGTGAGAAGCGTGAAGCTGGCTGAGTATTGTGGAGGAAGAAGGAAGTCTTTTGACTTCCATGCTTCACACACAAGCAGCCATACAGTCAGATCACATTTTCCCCACTATTACACACCCCAAAATGAGCAGGTTAGGAATTTATAGTGTATGTATATGTGTTTATATATCTATCTATAGATATTTATAAATAAATAAAAATAATATATATATATATATATATATATATATATATATACACACACTATATATATATAAAAATTCTACCTGCATTAAAATGCTGTTATTATTCATTTTTATATAATTTCTAATTTATTGGTAACAAAAAAATTGTAAACCCTAAAATATGTTTTACACATGGACTGTTCTATTACAGTTATACGGGTTTATATTTGTATAGTTTATTAAAAAAAAATATTTAATGATTATAAATTTATTTTTCATTTATAGGAATGGTGTATAGCTGCATTAGATATGTGGATTCCATTCATGTACTATACACCATTCACATTTAAATAGGCACATGTATGAGCTTTAAATATTGATAAAAACAATGTTTTATTAATAATTCTAGATTTTCCTAGCTTGTGACGGAAAAAAGGGATTTTTATTAACAGCTTACCTGTAAAATCCTTTTCTTGTAGTACATCACGGGACACAGAGCAGCATAGCCATTACATATGGGTTATATAGTGTACCTTCAGGTGATGGACACTGGCACTCTCCGACAGGAAGTTCCCTCCCTATATAACCCCCACCCATAGTGGGAGTACCTCAGTTTTGTAGCAAGCAATATGCATCCCAAAATTCCCCATAAGAGGGGTGGGAGCTCTGTGTCCCGTGATGTACTACAAGAAAAGGATTTTACAGGTAAGCTGTTAATAAAAATCCCTTTTTCTTTATCGTACATCACGGGACACAGAGCAGCATAGCCATTACATATGGGATGTCCCCAAGCAATGCTCCATGAGGGGAGGGAGACAACCAGAAAAAAACAAACAAGAGGTGCCACCGGACAAGAGGAGATTAAACTGCGGCCCGCAGTACCGCCTGCCCAAAGGCTGAATCAGCGTTCCTCCTAACGTCCATTTGATAAAATTTTGCAAATGTGTGGACAGATGACCAGGTTGCTGCCCTGCAGACCTGAGCCATAGGGACCTGGTGATACGCTGCCCAAGAGGCACTTATAGCTCTAGTGGAATGAGCCTTAACCGATAAGGGTGGACTCTTCCCCTTCAGGCCATAGGCCTGAATAATCGTCTGCCTAATCCACTTAGCAATAGTGGCCTTAGACGCTGCCTGGCCCTTCTTGGGCCCTTCCGGCAGAATGAATAAGACGTCCGTCTTACGAATCTGGGCTGTAGCTTCCAAGTAAATCTTTACAGCTCTAACTACATCCAAGGAATGTAGTAACCTCTCTTCCTTAGAAGAAGGCTTTGGAAAAAATGATGGAAGAATCACATCTTGATTAAGGTGAAAATTTGATACCACCTTAGGCAGGAAGGACGGAAGCGGCCGCAAAACGACCCTGTCCTTATGCAATAATAAATAAGGTGCCTTACATGACAAGGCTGCCAACTCCGACACCCTTCTGGCGGATGCCATGGCCACCAGAAACACTAGTTTCCTAGTCAAAAGGACCAAAGGAATCACGGACAAGGGCTCAAAGGGCTGCCTTTGCAAGGCCGATAGAACCAAATTTAGATCCCAAGGATACAGGGGAGCTTTAATCGGGGGATTCACCCGAATAACACCTTGTAAAAAGGATTTCATTAAGGAATGGGCAGCCAACGATCTCTGGAAGAAGACCGACAAGGCAGACACCTGCCCCTTGATTGTGCCGACCGCCAAACCTTTTTCCACTCCCAACTGTAAAAACTCCAGGATTCTCCCAATAGTATATTTGCGGGGATCCCATTTCCTGGTTTCACACCAGGTAATATAGGCCTTCCACACCCTATAGTATATTAACCTGGAAACTGGTTTTCTTGCGTTTATAAGGGTAGAAACGACCTGCCCTGAAAGGCCTCTGTTTCTGAGAATCAGGGACTCAGCCGCCAGGCCGTTAAATTTAGGGCCTGTAAGGCAGGGTGGTAGAATGGCCCTTGTGAGAGGAGGTCCGGACGTAGAGGGAGGACCCAAGGCTCCTCTACGGTCATCCTTTTTATCAAGGAGTACCAAGGTCTTCGGGGCCACGCTGGGGCCACTAGAATCGCTGGCTTGCGTTCCCTTTGAATTCTGTGAAGAAGACGGGGTAGCATCCGTATTGGAGGGAAGGCATAGATTAGCGCAAACTGATGCCAAGGACACACCAAGGCATCTGTCCCGCAGGCCAATGGATCCCTCGTTCGAGAGACAAAGTTTGCTACTTTGGCATTGAATCTGGACGCCATAATGTCCACCTCCGGAGTACCCCACTTCCGGCAAATGACCTGGAACACTTCGGGATGGAGGGACCACTCCCCTGGGGACATCTGTTGGCGGCTGAGGAAGTCCGCTTGCCAATTGTCCACCCCGGGGATAAAGATAGCTGAGATGCAGGGGACATGGGCTTCTGCCCATGAAAAGATCCGATCTACCTCCCTTTGGGCTGCCTGACTCCTGGTGCCACCCTGGTGGTTTATATAAGCTACGGCAGTGGCATTGTCGGATTGTACCCTTACTGGGGAGCCCTGCAGAACCTCCGTCCAGCCCAAAAGAGCCAACCGAGCTGCTCGGATCTCTAAGACATTTATGGGTAGGGCTGATTCTGCCCTTGACCATTTCCCCTGTAGGGTTAAATCGTCTAGGACTGCACCCCAACCTGATAGGCTGGCGTCCGTGGTTACTATCCTCCATGAGGGGGGATTGAACGATCTTCCTTTCAGAAGATTTTTTGTGACTAGCCACCAACACAGGCTCTGCCTTACCGCATAGGGAAGGGAAATGGGAAGATCCAAGGCCTGGAGTCTTTTGTCCCAGGCCGCGAGAATTGCTCTCTGTAGCCTTCGAGAATGGATCTGGGCATAGGGCACTGCCTCGAAGGTGGCCACTAGCTTTCCCAACAGGCGCATGCAGAGGCGTATAGATGGCCTTGTGCTGCTTAGGACTATGTGGATTAACTCCCTTATCGAGTCCACTCTGGACTGGGGCAGGAAGATCCGTTGTTGTCTTGTATCTAAAATCAGACCTAGATACTCCAACCTTCTTGTGGGCTGTAAAGCCGATTTGTCCCGGTTTAGAACCCAACCCAGGGACTCTAGGCAGTTTACTGCTAGCAACACTGCCCGATTTAGACCGGCCGCTGAGTGGTCGACTACCAGAAGATCGTCTAGGTAGGCCATGATCAGAATGCCCTGTTCCCTTAGGATGGCTAATACGGGGGCCAGGATCTTCGTAAAAACCCGAGGGGCCGTGGCTAGTCCGAACGGAAGAGCCACGAACTGATAATGCCGATAGTTTAGGGCAAAACGCAGATACCTGTAATGGCCTGGGAAAATCGGAACGTGCAGGTATGCGTCCTTTATATCGATGGAGGCCAAGAACTCCTTTCCTTGGAGGGCGGCCACCACCGAACGAATGGACTCCATTCGAAAAGACCGGACTCTTAAAAAGCGGTTTAATAACTTTAGGTCCAGAATAGGCCTGACGTCGCCGTTTGGCTTCGGGACAACGAAGAGGTTTGAGTAAAACCCTTGTCCTTGCTCCCCTGCTGGTACTTCCATAATCACTCCTTGAGACAGGAGTCGCTCTAGGGCGGACAGAAGCGATGCCTGTCTCTGAGGGTCGCCTGGAAGTCTTGACATTTGAAAGTGAGGAGGGGGGAACTCCCGAAACTCCAGCTTGTACCCCTGAGTTACTGAGGACAGAACCCATTGGTCGGTAACTTGGGCCCCCCACAACTCCGAGAACAACCGGAGTCTTCCCCCCACTCGAGAGAGTGGGGGCGCCCCTTCACAAGGCTGCCTTAGGGGCAGCCTTAACCGGCTTACGGTTCCACGGTCTCTTGTTCCCTGCAGCTTGCCCCTGGGGCCTGTTTGCAGCTGCGCGTCCAGGAGGCCGTCGATACTGCCTAGAGAATGAGGGCCCTGGAACTGGAGAGGTTGGGCGCTTAAAAGAGGGACCTCGGAACCTTTTCTTAACCGGCAAAAGGGTGCTCTTACCACTAGAGATCTTTTGAATATATTTGTCAAGATCTTCTCCAAACAATCTCTCTCCTTGAAAGGAGAATCCTGTAAGGAGTTTTTTGCAGGGGGTTTCTGCAGACCAGTTCTTTAACCAAAGTAATCTTCTCATGTGGACCAAATACAGGGATAGGCGGGACGCCTGTTGGATTGAATCCTTGATAGCGTCTACCGCGAAACATAAGGCTCTAGGTAGATCGGCTAAGTCCTGAGCCTGTTGAGCCGGGAGGTCCTTTAGGGCCTGCTTGGCCTGGTCTTTTAAAGCCTGGCAGACGCCAATGGCAGCTACAGCTGGCTGGACCACTGCCCCCGCTGTGGAAAAGGATGCCTTTAGTAAGGTCTCAAGCCTTTTATCCACAGGATCTTTGAACATGTGAATATTGTCCACTGGACATGTTAAAGCTTTATTGACACATGATATGGCTGCGTCAACAGTGGGGACAGCCCATTTTTTTGAAAACTCCTCCTCTAAAGGGTACATAACTGCGAACCTTTTAGGAGGCAAAAAAATCCTGTCTGGCTTAACCCAGTCCTGAAATATCAGGTCCTTTAACAAAGGATGGACCGGGAACACCAGGTTGGCTTGGGGCGCTTTTAGGGAGCCCAATGAGGACACAGCGGAGGCCAGAGGCTGAGGCAAAGGCATTTTAAAAGCTGACCGCACCATATCCGTTAAGGACTGAACCCACAATTTTTCTGCGTGAGAAGCTGAAAAAGGTTCTTCTATAGTAGAATCTTCAGAACCCAAATGGTCCAGATGATCCTCAGCCTGGTCTCCTGTATCATCCAATTCCTCAGTGGAAAGGACATCTTCCTCAGGAGATTCAAACCTGGGAGACGGGGACCTAGCCCGCTTCTTCCCGGATAAAGAGGCCGTAATAAGAGCGGCCATCCTCTTTTCAAATCCACCCAAGGTGGAGGCTAACATCTATTCCGTGACATAGGAAGGAGTTGGTTGAATAGGGCCCGCCATAGCACCTAGCAACCCCGATGGCTCACCCAGGGCAGCAACCTCCGGATCCTCCGGGGAGGTAGGGGCAGGTGGATTCTGGGAAATATCCTCCGAGCCCGATGGGGAACCCTTCGGCTTTTTAACACCTTTAGCATTTTTAGCGTTCCCTGCACCCTTAGGAGCCATAATAACAAATCTGAGATACTCCGCTAATATACAACTAACTGTAATAGCTGGAGAAAAACACACATTTAAATAAATGAGGAAAAAAATTTAGGCTAGGGTAATGTTAGACAGAAACTAAACTTCCCAAAACCTAACAAGAGATAGCAATATTGAGCCCCAAGGGCTTAATCATATCCTAATATTGCTTCCCTTAATGCTGGGCTAAGAGAGTACCAAATACTAAGTACTCTGACTGCTACTTAGTACACCGGCTTTTCAGAGAAAATATGAGCTTAAACAGCTCTTTAGCAAGGTGTGTACAAAAAAACGGCCACTAGGTGTCACTGTGTCAGCATAACATAGGCAAACCTATCCTGCTCAGCTCAGCATCGCTGCTCCGTGTCCCTTCACAGCCTTCAGCAAACTGACAGGCTAAATAGAGTTTTTCCCTCTGATGTACAGAGGGGAGGGAACTCCCTGGGCGTCCCCCGCCCCTCCACGCAGCGTCGGCGCCTATAACAGTGCGCGCGCACGCGCGCGCGCTCCCGACGCCGCTCTCAGGAAGCAGGAAGCAGAATCCATGTGGGGAGAGGAGCCCGGGAGCTGCTGGAGACACACAGACATCAGGAAGTAAGTAATTTAAACCTGACATGCTCCCTTTTACATTTCATGGAGCAAAACACCTTGTAGCAGCAGCAGCAGTCTATTAGCCCAGCCAGAGGAACAGTATACCTGGGTGTTTGAGCCATCCAGTCATGCAGACTTTGTGGTTTCTCTTTTAGCCCATGCACAGAGGCATAAAAAAGGCTTTTCCCCAGAGTCCCCTGTGGGGAGCCCACTGACAAACCAAGTTCCGTAGGCCCCCCGCTTACCTTTCCACGCCGCAGGGTATTGCTCATGCAAGAGGCCCAATCTTCCCCCTTCACCGTGGGTATGGTCATAGACCTTCAGGGACCGGGGTCCAAGTCAGGAACACCACACACCTGGACCTATACAGCACTACTGGCAGCAGGTATTCATAGGTTAAAAAACCCAGTCCTGGAACCCAGAGTCCAGCCCTCCAAGGAGAGGCATTATAGGCAAAACCCCATCCACGAATTGGGGCCCGGGTACCGTCCACTTTGGCTATGAAGCACCTTGGACGGATCCGGTCGGCTGGCCCTGGTCCCAAGGACAAACTGCAGGCACAACCTTCAACGTGCACCAACACCTAAGACACTGGCGAAAAAACTGAGGTACTCCCACTATGGGTGGGGGTTATATAGGGAGGGAACTTCCTGTCGGAGAGTGCCAGTGTCCATCACCTGAAGGTACACTATATAACCCATATGTAATGGCTATGCTGCTCTGTGTCCCGTGATGTACGATAAAGAAATATTGATTATATGAAGACAGGAGGCGAGTATCTTATGCATGATCTTTCTTTATTCATGCTCACAGCAGAAAACCAACTTTAGTGAAATCTTATAGAAAAAAATGTTTCTTTAAAAACTGACAACAAGAAAGCTACACCCCCGGCAGCCCTCTAGATGGGTCTGCCAATCACGAGATAGTCCAGTCAGTATATAAGGCCTGCCTCTTTTAGGAACTTCCTCTTTCTTGAGGCGAACTGTAGACAAACCCGGATACCGACAACAGGCCGACATCTAAGCCTTGGAACTGGACCTCTGGAGCCGTAGACAGACGACAGCCGGACATCTGGATGCAGTGGGGATACCCACTTCTGATCTGCGGAGACGACCGGTCCAAGTTATCGAAAGAAACAGGAGAAAACAGGATCCCAACAGGAGATCAAACAGGATGCGCTGGAATAATCAGCCACCGAACTGGGAGATGCGTGGTTCAATAACCTGGAATAAATGAGAAATAATATCGTGAAAGGGATGGGTTGGGAGGGAAGATACTCGCCTCCTGTCTTCATATAATCAATATTTTCCGTCACAAGCTAGGAAAATCTAGAATTATATATCAGACAGGAGGCTCATATCTTATGCAAGTTTAAAGCTATACAAAGCATACATTAAAACCATGAGTCATACAATTATAACACAGACATAGATACGTGATCCTCCAGTCTGAAATAAAATTGACGGAATGTGGTCGCTGAAGACCAGTCTGCTGCCAGTAATAGGTCCGATAGGGAACCTCCCGAAGTGATGACTTTAGTAGCCATCGCCCCTCTGGCAGAGTGGGCGCCAAATAGGGCTGTGTCAATCCCTGCCATGTCCATGACAGAGCGTACCCACCTGGCCAAAGTGGCCGAGGAAACTGGAAGATGAGGTTTAGCGTAAGAAATAAGAAGTTGAGAAGAAAATAAGGACCGTAATGGGGACGTCCTAGACTCATAAGCTTGAAGGCAGCGAACCACACACAGGTGTGGGTGAGATGGGAAGAAAGGGTAAAAGACCGATTGGAGTCCGGTCTTAGTACGACGTACGACTGAAAACTTCACCCCGTGAGGTGAGAACTGGCGTCTGGAGATGTCCAGAGCTCTGACGTCTGACACCCGTTTGATAGAAATCAGACATAAGAGAACAGTCAAATTGAAGGATAGTAATTTTAAAGACAGAGAGTCATTGTCGCCCCAGTCCGAGAACATGGAAAGAACTTTGGTCACGTCCCAAGTGTGTTGGTACTTGGGTCGTGGGGGCCGTTGGAACCTAACGCCCCTTAACAGGCGACATACCAACGGATGTCTACCCACCGGTAGCGAGTCAACAGGAGAATGGAAGGCTGAGATTGCTGATCGATATACATTGAGGGAATTGTAGGATTTTTCAGATCCATAAGCTTCCGCTAGGTAGTTGACCACTAGGGGAACAGGTGCTTGAACGGGATCAACCTGTCGTTGATCACACCAACGAACCCAGATTCGCCAGGCTGATTGGTATGCCGTTCTAGTTCCGGGGGCCCAGGCCATGGTGAGGAGATCCCTAGCTGCTCCTGAAAGGACGCAGTCTGCAATGGGCACCCCGAGACCAACCACGCGAGGAGAGGGAGGGTGTGGTCCGTGAGTAACGGATGCAGGTCCCCGTTCGGGCCGGTGAGGAGGTGAGGGGAGTGAGGGAGAAGTCTGGGGAGATCCACCGTCATCCCAAGGAGGAGAGGGAACCACGGTTGCGTCGGCCACCACGGGGTGATTAGTACGGCCGACGCTCTCAGGTGTGTAATGTGAAGAAGAACCCTGAGGATTAGTGAGAAAGGGGGAAACGCATAGTGCCTCCCTAGGGGCCAGGTCTGGCGAAGGGCGTCTACCGCCTGTGCTTCTGGATCCGGTCTCCAGCTGTAAAAGTGTGGGAGCTGGCGGTTGAGGCGGGATGCGAAGAGATCTAAAGGGACCCCACAGGTGAGCGAGGGCTAGGAATACTGACTGATCTAGGCGCCAATCGCTGGAATCGGACAGGTAACGGGAGTTCCAGTCCGCTACCATATTGGAGACGCCCGGAATATATTCCGCGATCGGAATGATGTTGCGTTCAGGCAGAAATGCCAGAAGTCCTTCGCAAGTTCCGCTAGGATCTTGGATTTGGAGCCACCCAGTCGATTGACGTATTGGACAGCGGAGACGTTGTCCATGCGAAGCAACACACAACAGTTGGACGCGTGAGGTAGTAGACTCCTGACGGCAAAGAAGGCCGCCAAGAGCTCTAACGCGTTGATGTGAAGTAGCGATTCCTCCGCAGACCACGTTCCTCCTGTCGAAGCTGAACCGCACCGAGCACCCCAGCCATGGCGGCTGGCATCCGACTCCAGAATGAAGTCCGGGTTGGAGCTGAATATGGTCTTGCCGTTCCATTCTACGGCATGACGAAGCCACCATCGAAGCTCCACTATGGCTTCCGCGTCCAAATGGACCTCGTCCGCATAGCGTAGCCCTTGGCGGAGATGAAGGGCTTTGAGCCTCTGAAGGGCTCGATAATGAAGGGGGGCAGGGAAGATGGCTTGAATCGACGCTGCCAATAGACCGACGAGGCGGGCCAGTCCGCGTAAGGACACCTTCTGCTTGTTGAGCACGAGGGTGATTTCCTTGCGTATGGTCAGGAGTTTGGCTTTGGGTAGACGAAGGACTGCTAGGTTGGTGTCTACCAGAAAACCTAAGAACTCCATCTCCTGCGATGGGGTGAGGACCGACTTTTCGTGGTTTACGAGAAAACCCAGGTCTTGAAGTAGGGTAACTGTCCAGGAAGCGTGGACGTTTGCTTGGTGGGGGGAGCGTGCCATTATGAGTATGTCGTCTAGGTAGACGATCAACCTCACACCTCTGCTCCGTAGGGATGCTATCACAGGTTTTAGTAATTTGGTAAAACACCATGGAGCTGAGGAGAGGCCGAAGGGAAGACAAGTGAACTGCCATACTCTGTCCCTCCACAGGAAGCGGAGTAAGTGTTGGGAGGATGGGTGGATGGGAACCGTAAGGTAGGCGTCCTTCAAGTCCACCTTGACTAACCAATCCTCGGGGCGTAAGAGGTCTCTTAGGCAGTGAATGCCCTCCATTTTGAAATGTCGGTAGACGACATGTTGGTTGAGGTTCCTCAAGTTTATGACTGGTCGGAAACCCCCGCCCTTTTTTCTGACTAGAAAAAGGTTGCTGAGGAAACCGGGGGAATTTGGATCCACTTCTACTACAGCTAGTTTGGATTGGAGATCCTGTAATTCGTTGTCCATCAGGTTGGCGTTTGGGATAGAAAACCGAATGGGGTGAGGGGTTCGGTCCATCACTGGAAGGGCATACAATTCTATTTGGTAGCCCGCCACAGTATTGAGTATCCATGAGTCTGCCGTAATCGCAGACCAGGCGTGGGTAAAATGTCTCAACCTTCCCCCTACAGGTGTGTGGGAAAAATGCAGAGGTGTCGTACTCACCGGAAGATGGTCTGGAACGGGGTAGCCTCTAGCTCCTCGGCCTCTCCATGGACGTCCCCGGGGGGGGGAAAAAGGGTGCTGGTTGTGCAACCGGTACAGAGTAGGACGGTGGAGTCTGGTACTGCACGGGAGCCCTTTGGTATGGCCTGGAAGAGGAGAAACGGCCGGCAGAGCGGCCTCTATATCTGCCGGCCTTGTGAAAAACTCTACTGTTAGTTTTCTTAAGAGACGTCTGGGCCTTGTCCAGACTGGAATAGAGCCCTACCATCTTGTTAATGTCCTTTATTAATGAATCTCCGAACAGCATGCCGTCGGCTGACGGACCTGGTTCAGATTCAGCAAGATGGGAAAGTTGGGGATCAAGTCTCATGAGTATTGATCGTCTGCGCTCCATGGAGCATGCAGTGTTTGCTGAACCCAGGAGACAAACCGCTCTCTGGGCCCATCCCCTAAGCTGGGACAAGTCGACGGGTTGTCCAGAGGGGGAAGCCTGTTCACTGAGATTTAGAATCTTCGTGACGGGGCCAAAAAGGTCTAAGACTCTGTCCTGAATCATTTTGAAGGACCTTTCTATCCCCTTTTTTGAATATTTCCCACTTTTAGTGAGGTATCTCAATAGTATGGGATCCACTTCAGGAGTGCTCACTACTTTTTTTGGTGATAGAAGGGCGGGGGCATTCCGCGCGCAACTTATTTCTGTTGGTCTTGTCGACCGACCTCCGAGCCCAGTACTCAATGTATTGAGCCACTTCGGGAAGGGGTGTCCAATCCCCGGATCGGGGGTGACTAATGGCTTCGGGATCGAAGAATGGCTCTCCGTGGGAGTCCAATAAAACTTCACCCTGGGGTACAGGGTTAGCGCCGTTCTTAGACGCCAAGTGCCCACTGTTCTCGTAATCCTCATCATCCTCATCTTCTCCAGACTCGTAGGCGTCGGACGCCTCGGACTCCGCGGACGACTCAGGAGAGTCGGTTTAGTCCGCCTGGCGGATCGATGCCTCTGTGAATCTATCTCCCCGAGGCCCGGGGGTCGTACAGAGTCTGGGAGAACAGTGGGTCGACAGTCCTGGGATGGTACTGTCTGGGGCATGATTATTACTTCCCCTGCCGGGGAGTCATGAGCCACGTCAATGTGGCGGCGCTTCTGAGGCGCCTTACCCTTTCTTATGATAGGTACGCCGGGATCGGCAGTTCCGGACATATGGGGTATAGGTGGGGTAGATACCACCGAGGCCATGGCAGCCTGAACTGATTGTTTGATCAATTCCTGTAATTGTGCTGCAGACATAACGACAGATGTGTCTAGTGAAGGCTCTAATAGCCCTGCTGGCATGTTCATGGCGAGATCTCTGTCTTCTGCCATTATGAAACAGTTGCAAGCAATAGTGTAGTAGCACTATAAATGCTGTTTAGGGTTATAACTGCTGTTTTTAGGATATACTGCAGTGTTAGATAAGGGAGACTAGGGATGCTGAAAAGAAGCTAGGTTGTAAGCAAGCACTGAGCATGCAATATCACATCTATGTTGATGGTAATGCAATGCAGCGCCAAACTAGGGAAGATTAGGGATGCTGACACTATGGCTATTAAGAGGGGAATAAATTCCCAGAATTATCTAGAGTACCGTGGGTCCGTGCTCCGTTCTCCTCTCCGTTCGCTCACACACTGGCTGAGCGTGACGGAGGAGCGGAGCACGGGGGAGGAGGGCGTAGTCTCGCGAGAACTCCCGACCTGGTGTGATAGGCCGAGGAGTCGCGACACGCCCCCCTGTCTGTAAGAGCGCGCTGAGAGTGGAAAAGAAGGCGCGAAGGAGAAGGGAGAGAAGGCGCAATGAAGATGGCGCCGACGTCTCGCGATGTTTGGCGAGACCGCGCGGTAGAGTGTGAAGGAGCTCGGGACTGGTCAGAGCGTCAAGAGGGTGCGCGCTGACCGGAGCCCCATCGAAACAGCAAGGTAACACTAGGATAAAGTGCAAACAAGGGAGTGTATACACGGATTCTGCAAGGCAGAAAAATTATATATATACAGAAGGGTGGAAATAGTTAGCGCCCCGAAGGGGGGGCGAATCAACAGGAATCCATAGAGAAAATTGTATATAAAGATATTACAATCAAAACAATGAAAATTGTATATAAGATATTACAATCAAAACAATGAAAGTATATATATATATATAATCTATAGAGTTCAATGAATCTACTTATCTGAGTTCTGATCTGTGAGCAGAAAGAAAGAGGAAGTTCCTAAAAGAGGCAGGCCTTATATACTGACTGGACTATCTCGTGATTGGCAGACCCATCTAGAGGGCTGCCGGGGGTGTAGCTTTCTTGTTGTCAGTTTTTAAAGAAACATTTTTTTCTATAAGATTTCACTAAAGTTGGTTTTCTGCTGTGAGCATGAATAAAGAAAGATCATGCATAAGATATGAGCCTCCTGTCTGATATATAATTAGGTTAATGTATATTGTTTGGTGGGAATGTAACTTTATTATTTTAATAATATGTGGTGTATAATGTGTGCTGATTCGTGTTCAACTTTTGTATTTTTCACTTCCTCATACTGTAATCCCGCTACATCACGCGAGATTACAGTGAGAGAAGCAGTTCTCAGGAGTTTCCAGCCGTTTGTAGATCGCTCCTCATCTCAACATGAGAACCGATCTACCTGAGAATGCCTGAGAACTGAATAGCAGTATTTTACTGCACTTTCATAAAAGGACACCTAAAATGCCATCTAGTTGACGGTTTAATTTTTTTTTTTTCATTTACAGTACACAGAGCATGCACGCACAGGCCGCTGGAGGTGCTCACAGCGCTGGAGGAGATGTAGAGGTGGTCCGGCCCCCAAGCCGACACCACTTCCACCCTATACCTAGGGGGGTCCCGGAACTTCTCCACCAGCCCTGTGAGCATCTCCAGCAGCCCTGATTTACTATCATCGGCAGGACTGGGACACCTATGTAGATCATTTTGCATGTGACCAGATATTTACTGTGAGTTCTAACATTTTCTAAACTGCCCACTAGATGGCGCTTTTCCCTTTTTTTACTTGAGCGGTGGAGGAAATAGCATTCAATTCGGACAGGAATACTTTGCCGTTGTATTGTCACAGTTTGCTGCCTATCCTAGAATGCTCCGGAAGTCACGTGGCGGCCAACTGCGCATGCGCAATGCGTTCCAAACGCAAATGCGATGCGTTCCAATGGATTCACGACAGTGCACACCAGTGAAACCTCGGTCGGCATCCAGGCTCTTTCCTTAACATCCCTGTGGATTGGAGGATGTTAAAAAAACAGCCAGGAGGCCGAGCGAGCGGAGCGAGCCGTCCGAGCGAAGTGAGGACGTGAGGCCGACTGGCCACTTTCCTCTAAATCCACGTCGCCCTGAATGCCAGGTTCGCTGGTGTGTACTGTCGAAAATCCATTGGAACGCATCGCACTTGCGTTTGGAACGCATTGCGCATACGCAGTTGGCCGCCACGTGACTTCCGCAGCATTCTACGATAGGCAGCAAACTGACACTACACCGTGTGATTTCCGCCATTTTTTTTCTTTTTGATGCAAATTGCTCCGCAAAGTATCAGTACTGGCGAATACTTGGCCGAAAGTAATAGTTACTCATACTTGCCGATAAAAAAAAACAATACTGGTGCAACCCTGCTATATTAATGAGACCAGACAGGATGGACAGAGAAAACCTGGCAACACTTTTGTTTTAAAGCAAACGTCAAACAACAGATTCTTAAAAATCATTGTTTTACTACTGCAAATGTAAAATTAAAAAAAAAAAAAAAAAACGTTGAGCCATCATCCCCACTTTTGGATATGCCCTCCCCTCACGAAAAGTTACAAATTTAAACAATTTGTTAAAAAGTTACAGTTTTAATTTTTTACAATGTCTTATCAAATACACATTTGCCATCATACACAAAGTTTTTCATCTTTTTGCACATGGAAAATAAAAGCAGCAATTCCATAAAGTGTTAGTTTTACCAATAAATGTCTGAAATAGAAATTTGTATTGTTAATGAAAATAAGAAAAAAAACTGAACTGTTTATCAATGGAAGACTAATAGGAATTCCCTTTTACTACTTTCTAGAAGAAGCCATATTGGCACAGAGATGAAAAGAGAATGGAAATGCCCCGATCAAGACAGCAATGTCACCATATTTTCTCAGGTCTCGTTCTCTTAGCTCCTTGTTACACCAGTGCGATTGTTTCAAATCGCATAAGTCACACCCCATTGTCCGCAATGGGAACGGTCGATTTTGAAAGTAGTTCTTGCACTAGTTTTTGCATGTTCAGGTGCAATGTGCATAGACAAGTCGCACAGATGTCTTCCAAGTTGCACCCGAAGTCGCACTGACACACGGCTTAGATGTTGCGTTTTTCAAGTGCAGTTGCACGATTTCAAAGCACGGGGCGGATCATCACGGATCTGTCCCGTGTGAAAGGGCCCTAACTTAAAAAGGTCACTCACGGCTTGGGACAGTTGCCACTTGTTCGCATAACATTCCTTAAGTTATTACCCCTCTACCTCCGCTTACCATTCAGGCTTTGGGGAAACTCCAGCGCTAGGTTCAAGGCTCCTGATTACCCATATACAAAACAATCCTCCAAGAAAGGTACAAGTAATAAAATAATTAAAAAAAAAAACTCTTGATAAATGATTATTCTATAAACCGCTTCATAAAAACAAGGCAGTTAAAAGGCCATTCTGCCTGAAACATATTGACTTATCATAGCCAAGTGCGAAGTGAACAAAAATTCAACTATCTACACCTGTGAACATCTGAGTTACCTTTGAACTATCAGATAGCCACGAGCGTGAAGCATAACTGCCCTATACTTTTGGAGCCATTTGTAAAATGATCATTATATATTATGGAGGACTTGTGCCATGTGAAGAATTTCTTTGGAATATGTTGTATGGTATAGACTTCTATATACAGCATGTCTACCAGCAAAACTTGAGACTGTCCCACTGGGTAAAAGCTGTACAGGCATAACCCAACAAGACAGGTAATGATTATTATTTAAAAAAGTAACTTCCGAATTTCACAAAATCAAATTTCTCAAAACAGTGGAAAAAGTTGGTGTTAAGTTTTTAAAGAAAGTATGTTGCGTCCTAACACGCCAAACTGCTACCAGCGTCTCCAAAGTTACACAATTTCCAGTGCGACTTTTGGTGCAATCAAATCGCACAAGTGTGAACAGAGCCTAATGCTGGCCATACACTATATGAAAAATCGTCTGAAATTTGGTCATCTAGTTAATAGGCACAAAATTGATAAACGTTGGGACGTTTTTCAGCTGAAAAAACGAAGGACAAGTTCGGAAATTTTCTGCTGAACAAACGATAAATTGAAAGGTTTAATGTGTTTCCCGTGCAAACTGTCTGCACTAGGTATATGTAAAAAAAAAACAACAAAAAATGTATTCATTTATGTCCACTGAACAATTTATCAGTCATTACTTGATGGCACTATCGTTTTGCGCTCACGGCCGAGGGTTCGTTTTTCAAAAATGGGTTTGGCTGATTTTTCGTATAGTGTATGGCCAGCATAAGGCCAGCCCACACAATAAAACATGACATTTTGTATTCCAATGCACTGTAGTGACCAGCGCTTACTTCAGGTGAGCATTGCAGAAATCAGCATGTCTGCACAATTGTTTTCTAGTAGGGAACATGTAAGGATGAATGCAGATTAATGCAGGTCACCACACATAGCGTGAAACAATCCCTAAAAGAAAAAAAACCATTAAAAATCCACCTAGCTATAGCCAGGAGAGTCTTTAGCAGCCTTCTTTAACCTTTTTACCCTCGACTCTTAAAATAATTTTCAGGAATTAAGGGAACCTGAAGACCACAGTGGTGGTTACAATGCCACCCTTACAGTCAGCTAAAATTATTGTTGGTGTCATCATACTGGCTCTGCAAATTTGAAGGCACCACCACATGGGAGGTCACTTAGCCATAGCTCAAGAAACTCACAGCAACCTCTTTGGAGGAACCCTAGCTGTGAATGGCAGAACTTGAGTGTTAGGCCGCGTACACACGGTCGGTCCAAACCGATGAAAACGGCCTTAAGTCCAGTTTCATCAGTTTTAAAACATGCTTTAAAATCGAACCGATGGACCACTGCCCGATCGGTCCAAACCGATGGTTAGTACAGAAAAGCATCGGTTCAAAACCCATGCATGCTCAGAATCAAGTCGACGCATGCTTGGAAGCATTGAACTTCGTTTTATTCAGCACGCCGTGTGTTTGACGTCACCGCGTTCTGACCCGATTGGTTTTTAGAACGATGGTGTGTACACACATCAGACCATCAGGCCACTGCAGCGGTGAACCGATGGAAATGGCCCGTCGGACCATTCTCATCGGTTTGGAACGATCGCGTGTACGCGGCCTTAGTCTAACTCAGTTGTACTCAACCTCAGTCCTCAAGTACCCCCAATGGGCCATGTTTTCCTTTACTTTGCACAGCTGCTTTAAATCAATATCAATGACATGGTATTGATAAAAACTATTTTATCTAAGGCAGTGGTTCTCAACCAGGGGGTCGAATGGCGATTTGCCAGGGGCCACCAAATCCTGGGCTGTTCCTGAAGCCTGCACCACTCTCCCAGCCTTTTTGCGACCGAGCCAGAAACACAGCAACACTACCAGTGATTATAGTTGCCATTAAAAGTCCCCACTACAGTTCTCAGATCAGCAGATGACCTTGATCAAGAGCACCTAAGTTGGCTGATCAGAATTCCCCCCAGCACTGCCACTGATCCCACCCCCATTAGCACTGCCACTCATCTAATTCCCTCCACCGAGGAGTAGGAGAAGGAATACAAATAGAGAATACATGGAAAGGAGAGAAAAAGAGGGGGAGGAACAAAGAAAAAAGGGAGAGAAAGAATAATAGAAAGAACAAGAAAGAAGGCTAGAGCAAGGGATGGGGGAAAAATAAAATAAAATTAGGATAGAGAGGGATAAAAAGGAAAGAAAGGAGAACAAATAGAAAGAGTGGTACATCCTAAAATGTACTATAAGGGGTTTTAATACTGTGGAAGGGACTCAGGGAGTGCTAAATGTACGTGGGTTAGGGGTTCAAATTACTTGGCTTGCCTTGGATGCTGACAACCCTTGCTACGAAAATAATTTTACTGTTAGGGGTCCCCACAACTTTGGAAAATTTATCAAGGGGTCACGGCACTAGTACGGTTGAGAACCACTGATCTAAGGGAAGCTCCCAAAACATGGCCCATTGGAGGTACTTGAGGACTGAGGTTGAGAACCAGAACTGAGGTCTAACCCATTTGTATCCCAGTTCAATTGGTGTACTATTCTAAAGGCTCATTAAAATACAGTGAACCCACAAACGTATATAGCTATGTTATTGTTTCAACATTTAGGGCTCATGGACAAATTTAGGAGGCAGCCAAGTTTATTGCTGAACACATGATCAAATTTAGGAGGCCATTACGTTTATTGCTGAACAAAGATAAACTTTCTCAGTTATAAAAACTGAATAAAATTTTTTAAAAAAAACTTCTTCCCAAGAGTGAGAACATGCCTCTAGTGACCCACATTTTAATCATTTTTTTAAAAAGGGGTATGTCTAGTAATCTCAGAATCTTTTTCCAATTTTTGTAAATTTGTTATTTAGCTATATATATATTATAGATCTATATAGATTGATAGAGGGGGATGGGGGGGGGGTGCTATAACTGATCGCCCTACAGGTTATGTAGGTTATAAATTTGTAGCTGACAGATCAGGCAGTCTACAATTGTATAGATTTATTTTGTGAAGAAGGTGCTTTCCTAACTTATTTGTAAGGATATGAAAAACAAAGAAAAAAAAATAATGAAAAAATTATCCCTGAGAAAAAACTTTCAACAACCAAAAACACAAAGCAGTGCGTTCTCTTAAAACAGGTTCTTGTCAGGACAGAATTTGTTATATATATTGTGTTAAAAACGAATACATCGGAAATGGGATCTTCCTCCTTTTTGTTACAAACTAAGCTCCCCTTTAAGAATATGTCCCATGTTACACCTGTATTTGGGGTGTATAATGTTCTTAAGCAGCACCTGCTTCACATTCACTCACAGAGATCTATGAATGAATTAACTAAAAGTTCCATCCTCCACTGCAGCAGGTGGACTCATAGGCCCGGATTCTCGTACGAGTTACGTCGGCGTATCTCCAGATACGCCGTCGTAACTCTGAGTCCGAGCCGTCTTATCTATGCGCCTGATTCTTAGAATCAGTTACGCATAGATTTGTATTAGATCCGACCGGCGTAAGTCTCTTACGCCATCGTATCTTAACTGCATATTTCTGCTGGCCGCTAGGGGCGTGTACGCTGATTTACGCCTAGAAATATGTAAATCAGCTACATATGCGAATTCACGAACGTACGCCCGGCCGACGCAGTACAGATATGCCGTTTACGTTAGGCTTTTCCCGGCGTAAAGCTACCCCTGCTATATGAGGCGTAGATGCGGCGTACCAATGTTAAGTATGGACGTCGTTCCCGCGTCAAATTTTTCGAAAATTTTACGTCGTTTGCGTAAGTCGTTCGTGAATAGGGCTGGGCGTCATTTACGTTCACGTCGAAAGCATTGGCTTCTTGCGGGTTCATTTGGAGCATGCGCACTGGGATACTTTCACGGACAGCACATGCGCCGTTCGTAAAAAGCGTCATTTACGTGGGGTCACATTAAATTTACATAACACACGCCCACATCAACCACATTTGAATTAGGCGGGCTTACGCCGGCCTATTTACGCTACGCCGCCGCAACTTTGGTTTGAGAATACAGCACTTGCCTGTCAAAGTTGTGGAGGCGTAACGTAAATAGGATACGTTACGCCCGCACAAAGATACGCGCTTCTACGTGAATCCGGGCCATAATTCTTAATGGACACTTAGTCCAGATTTTTACCTGAAAGCCCGTACAGGGGTATGGACAGAGAGGAAGTGTCTGCAGAAACCTGGCATTGCACCCGAGATGCACTGATCATGGGTGCCAATGCTTTGCAAGCTTCTGTGGAAAAATGAGTGCACATTTTTTTTCCCTGAAAAAAATATGTGGATTTATCGTTTTTGTCTTAAAGGAGAATTTAGCCTTTAACAAATTATATAATGGGGGACATTTATCATGCACATAAGTGACATAATTTGCAAATCAGGCTGCCTTTCATTTAGCAAAATCTATTCAACATATTTTCTGTGTATTTTCGACCCCTGTGCCAGAAATCCTGGGTCATCAACGGAGACTGACTTAAAGGGGTTGTAAAGGTTTGTTTTTTATTTTCTAAATAGGTTCATTTAAGCTAGTACATTGTTGGTTTACTAACCTTTTCCTTTGATTTCCCTTCTAATAGCCAGATTCAGAGAGGTTTCCGCCGGCGTATCAGTAGATACGCCGTCGTAACTCTGAATCTGCGCCGTCGTACATTTAAGTGTATTCTCAAATTGAGATACACTTAAATATAGCTAAGATACGACTGCCTGCGCCGTCGTATCTTAGCTGTCTAGTTCCGCCGGCCGCTAGGGGCGTGAACGCTGATTTACGCCTAGAATGCGTAAATCAGCGAGATACGCCTATTCACGAACGTACGCTTGCCCGTTGCAGTAAAGATACGCCGTTTACGTAAGGCGTTTTCAGGCGTAAAGTTATTCCACCAAAAAGCTGGCCTAGCCAATGTTAAGTATGGACGTCGGTCCCGCGTCGAATTTTGGAAATTTTACGTTGTTTGCGTAAGTCGTCCGTGAATGGGGCTGGATGTAATTTACGTTCACGTCGAAACCAATAAGTCCTTGCGGCGTACTTTGGAGCAATGCACACTGGGATATGTCCACGGACGGCGCATGCGCCGTTTGTTAAAAACGTCAATCACGTCGGGTCACGATTCATTAACATAAAACACGCCCCCCTGTTCCTCATTTGAATTAGGCGCACTTAGGCCGGCACATTTACTCTACGCCACCGTAACTTAGGACGCAAGTGCTTTGTGAATACAGCACTTGTCTCTCTAACTTAAGGCGGCGTAGCGTATATGCGATACGCTACGCCTGCCTAACGTTAGGCTCCCCGACGTGAATCTAGCTATAAATGTTTTTTTTCTTTGTCTAAATTTCTCATTTCCTGTTCCTCCTCAGTAAGATATTCTGGCTGACTAACCCTCATAGATGATGGGGGCAAGCTTACTGAGGAGAAACAGGAAGTGAGAAATTCAGACAAAGAAAAAAAAACATTTAGAAGGGAAATTGAAGGAAAATGTAAGTGAACCAACAATGCACTAACTTAGGGGAACCTATTTAGAAAATAAAAAATGAACCTTTACAACCCCTTTAAGCTGGATACACACTATACAACTGTTGTTTAATCTCCTTTACCTTTAACTGTGTAATGCAAGGACCTGCCTGATTGCATACAAAGTGAAAGTGTTTAGGTTTGAACTCATATTATATGGTTTTGGTAAATCTGAGAAAAAAAAAATTAAAATAAAATTGTATAGTGTGTATCCAGAGATAGATTTAGCACATAGGATGAGGCAGAGCATCATTTTAAACACATGCATAGAATAAGTTCACATTTACTCAATAACCCTACTCCCCCCCCCCCAGTCTCCTCAATAAAATCAGCTGTGTCCCCGTTTGATCTGTACCTACCTCCTCCTACAGCTCCAGCCCCAACACACTGTCTGCAGCCCAACCTGGGTAAAAATCTAGTGCTGAGCTGCCTTGAATACTACCAGGAGCAACACCCATGCAATCCAATTCCAGTGCGGACCAACAAAAGGGTCTGAATGCGATTTGATTTCAGCCATACAGTTCTTATGCCTGAATTTGCATCGCACCGGCATGTGATCTGCGCAGCAATGCGGTGTGAATCACATGCAATGTCTGTGATCGCACTTGATTTCAGCCTGAAGTGTATCCAAGTAAAACAAAAATTTAATATATTGCAGCTTATCAGTCTTTAGATGTGGTTGCTATATTATAATTATTTTTTCCTTTTTTCTTTTATCTGGTAATTCTGCTGGAAACACTTCCAGCCCTAAGATGACAACTTTTAATCACTATTCAATACCACAATGACATAAATAAAAAACAGGCACAGGAAGTTATCAGCTCACAAGATTTCTGGCAGGATCAATAGGTATTTGTCTGAACTTACGAAAGAGATAACACAATGTGCTCAATTGTATTTTTAATTGAGTAGCTGAGAGAGGAATTTATGTATAATTATAGTGAATTTATCTGTTTGACATGATATGCAGAATTGATAAATGCCCCCAATGAGTTTCTGAATATTAAAAGGATAGAAAGATACGCTGCATCTTCAGTACATTTTAGTGTGACCTTTTGTATCCTCCAAAGGAGCTGATCATCTGGTTCTATTTCAAAAATATGCCAACATATCCTCTGGTAGCAAAGATCCCCTTTTGCGATCATGTGCTGAAGGTTTTGTAGTGTGCAGGCTTTACAAAATATCTTTTATTTTTTTCTTTTATATCAAAGTACCTTACAAATATATTCCATAAACATTTCTAAGTATTGAACATAAAATTCTGTAATAAAATTCTCTATTTCTCAGTTTAGGGAGCCTGAAAGCCCATCTCTAGGCCCATGGTAGCGATGCATCTTATAGTGCCTTAACCGAATCTTCTTGTTCGCCATTAAAAATGAACTTTTTCTGTAGAAGCAGCCAACTTTACCCGTGTACCAAAGTTTCATACATTTGCGCTTAGTAAAAAAAAAAAAAAAAAAAATTACGCCAATGGTATCTTCATTCCCCAAACTCCAATGTTCTGCTAGAACACATTTAACATCCGATGTGCTGGAAAGTTTCAATAAGGACGGCAGTGAGCAACAAACGTTTCTGAGAAGTATGAAGGTTTGTGTGATACTCCGAACCTTGATCTAACCAAGATGATAGCAAGACATAAAGGCTCTTGATTTAGGCTGTCTATGAAATGGTAGGTCAGAAAGTGTAAGGACAGTGGAGTACCATGATACCAAGGACATCCCTCTCCTTGGATTGACCTGAGTTAAACCTGATTTAAATATTGCTAGATTATCTACTAAATCTAGACTGCTTGTAAAACCGGAGACATCCTGTGACAAAATTAAAATATAATCCTTTTCTTGGATTTTTTTTTAGGAAGACCAATATGACAAGGAATTTTGTTTTCAGGATATTTTCTTTGTGACACATTAAAACAACTTTAAAACCGCTGTCTTTTAGCACTGGCAAAGTGGAAGGCACGGATGCGTTTTAACCAAATCCGCGAGAGGAGGAAAATGGTTAGGTATAACCTTGCTCCCATCAGAACGAATAAAAAAAAGAATCCTCGAAACAATTCCTCCAGCCCTTAGTACATGTCCCTGTAGATTTCTTGCAGTAATGGGTGAAGAGCTGCATCGGTTTCAGTCTTTTTGATGGTCTGGACGAGGAGGGCGTGTTCCGTTACAAGCTGCCTCAGGTCGGCCATTTTCTGTAAAAGTTTTGGGAAGAGGAAGCCGTCATCTGGGTGGTTGGACTGGAGGTGAAGCTTCAGTACATGGACAATGTTTTCTTGCATTCTCTCTATGCTTGGGACATTGAGCAGTCCAGGACGGTCTGTTAAATGACAAAAGGGTAGGTGTATTATTGAGGCGTTAAACCCCAATTCCAGTTACAAAAAAATATACATATATAATAGGTAACCAGGCACTTCTAAAAATAAAAGTAGGTCTTGCCACAATGCTCACCTTGGCAATATGTCTCGTGCATAGTCCCTGCTCTAAAATCCAGCGCTGGTCATCTACTGGGCTAAATTAGGCCCATTGTCCGACTATCTGAGTGCAGAGCATCACAGGCCGACCCCCAGGGTTCACACTAACGTGGTGGTCTGCATTTACAGTGAAATGATGCAGAGAATTGTGCTGATGTTACCACTTCAGTGAAGATCCTGAGGACCCCTAAGAGGAACCTGCACATCACATGACCAGCCTGAAGACCTGTATATTTGGTGTGCATACTGTGGTGTGTGGACTTATACATAGGGTCACTTCAAACTGTGGACTTTATGCCGTGTGTGAGTGTTGGCGCCAAATGGCCTACCAAAACTGGAGACAGACATGGAGAGATTGCCAAGTGGTCTTCAGCTAGTTCACGTTAACCTGCGACCAGACCAGCTTCTTCCACCTTCCTGTATACAACCCAGCTTGCCCTCTGACCTGTCTTTGGATCTGGTCCTTCCCAGCCTGTATTTTGGACTCGGCTTTCTGCCATGATGCTGTACCCCACAATCTCAGCTTGTATCCTGACACGGTCTCTGCAACTTGATTCATTACCTTGTTGTCTGGCGGTTACCCTCAGCTTGTGTTGACTATGCTCCTGCCTCCTACTTGGGTACTGCTGTGTTCCTGCATTTGGTCCGAGCCAGTGGTTTTACCCACACATTTGAAAGCTGGTACTACCTGCAATATCGGCCCTTGGGCGACTCTGTGTCCTCACATTTACTGTCACCACTTCAAGCGGTGCTGAACAAGAGATGCAAGAGAAGCCCTCCACCAGGTACGTGACAGCTAGCCTTGATAAGCTTCAGATGTCCAAAAGTTCTGTCAGTTGACACAAACTAGAAGCTACTGGTACTTCGTCTCTTCCCAAATATCTAAAGCAATTCCTTCATATCCTGCAACTTGTTTCAGAGGATGCTCCTTGCAGGGCACCTTTGGACATATATGGTGGGAGTGCAAAACTGTGCAAATGTTTTGGTCCCGTGTGTACCTAAAAATACAAAAAACCCTGGGTTTCTGACTTTAAATGAACCCATCAGAAGCTCTCCTGTGTAAAAACTAAATTTATGTTGCCATAGCCAGTTCCAGCTGAAAACCTACAGTACATCTTTGCAGCAGCTAAATCGATGATTGCAAAAGCATGAAAAATCTTTACATTGTACTACCGTGTTTCCCCGAAAGTAAGACCTACCCTGAAAATAAGATCTACCTTGGTTTTCCAGGAAGGCTGCAATATAAGCCCTACCCAGAAAATAAGACCTAGTTTGAAGTGGTTGTATACTCCTCTTCTCATGCCTGTCAGCGGGGGATCTCGACCCCCCTCCCTCTGCAATGCTCGGCTCATTGAAGATAGCTCAGGTGGGCTATGGAAGCCCAGAGCGGGCCTCAGATCTCCTTCCCCCATCAGTGGGGGAATCTTGCCCCCCCCCTCCCTCTGCAAAGTTTGGCTCGTGGAAGAGAGCTCAGACAGGCTATGGAAGCCAGGAGCGGCGGTACCTGACACAATACACTTTACTTTACTTCACACAGGGGATTCCTGTCAGGCAGGGCGGGAGAGAAGTAGAGAAGACCCCACAAAAAATAGCAAGCCATACCCTGAAAATAAGCCCTACCGTGTTTTTGGTTGCCAAAATTAATATAAGACCCAGGCTTACTGAGCTCCAAAAAGACAAACTGAAAATGTTTTAACAAATATTGACTCAATAGATAATTTTTTGCCTTCCTGTTTAAACCACAACTCACTACCGATTTTAGGAAAACCATGCCACCTAATTCCACAAAGCTCTCTTGTACAGGATAAACATCATATGTCAACCAATATTATTTCATTAAACACAACTTGCTTCTTTTGTTGTGTCATGGAAAATAGTTTAGTAAAAAATCTACAGACAAAAATACTTTGTTTTTAGCTTTAGATAAAGTAGGTATGGACTATCAGGTTTTTCTTGCAATGTCCCTGGGGAAGGACATTTACCATCTCTGTTCAGGCGATTTGTGTTCCAGTTGTCACCAGCGTAGGAAAATTGGGATGCCAATTTCAATGAAACCTGTCTAACCAGATGTCTCCTCACTTTGGAGAGTTTTTCTCTCACCTTTTATTGTGTCTCTGGGACAGGATGTGAAAGAAAATCCCCCCAAAGAAATACAGATGGGGAAAAAAAACTAAATGCAGGAAATAGCCAGCACACCATATGGTAGATCTTCTAATTTTTCTGAGACCGCATATGCAACCGTACAGCATTCCACCAACATTTTAAAGGGGTTGTAAAGGTTTAAATATAAAAAACTAAATAACAACAAACTTACCTCCACTGTCCAGCTCGTTTTGCACAGAGTGGCCCCGATCCATGTCTTCTGGGGTCCCTCGGCGGCTGTCTCGGCTTCTCCCCGCATCAGCTAACCCCCTTCATGGGAAGCTCTCTCCCAAGGGGGTTAGCTTGCGGAGGCGCTCCCGTGATATAGCCGCTGACTGTATCCATCGGCCCCTCCCCCCGACGCACTGCGTCATTGGTTTGATTGACAGCAGTGGGAGCAAATGGCTGCTATCAATCATCCAATGAATGAAACCCGAAAAGCTCAGTCGAGAAGCCTGCTGGTTCACGACGCAGGACTTTCGAGGGCTCAGGTAAGTAAACTGGGGAGCCAGAAAACATCAGATGCTAGAATGCATTAAGGTGAAAAAACATGAACCTTTACAACCCATTTAAGGACACACAGGTCCCCTTTCTCAAGGTGACAAGTTATATTTGCCAACATCTTGATCCCAGTCCCTGAAGCAGTGGCACCCACGGCCCACACATATCATGCCCTCCTTTCCGGCAGTCCCTTCCAGATCACGCCCACTTCCCAGGTGGTCCTGCCCAGATCACGCCCACTTTCTGTGCAGTCCTACCCTCACAGTCCCAGTCTACTCTGTAATACCTTGCTCTGAGTTGTGAAGAAAGAAATCCGGATTGTGTTGCACTCCTCAATGTCTTTGTTGAATACAGTATATCAGAATGCACATCACTTACAGTATGGGGACATTAAATGTTAATGCGTTTTTGTCAATAAACGGTGCTTACTCATTACCAGGTGGTTATGAGTAAGCGCCGTTTATAGCATGAAACGCATTAACATTTAATGTCCCCATACTGTGTGTGACGTGTATGTGACATTCAATAAAAGACATTGAGGAGTGCAACAAACTCTGGATTTCTTTCTTCACATGTATCCACAGACGGGCTGTGTTGGCACCCTTGGGATCTGCTTACAGTAAAGGCAATCTAGACAAGTTCAACTTTTGCATTACCTTGCATTCTTTAACAAAAATAAGGGCGATATTGTGATCTTAGGACGCAGCCTTGGACACAGCATCATTGGGACAGAGCACCTAAATGAGGGAGTGAATCATTTTTGTGATTTGTGGACACTGTTTTTCATTACGAGTCTACTAATTTAATGTATCTCCGCACGTTGGGTAATTTAACAATAAAACTATGACTGCATGCATGGCCAGGAAGAGGGTAAGACGTTATTGCTCTTGTGACAGATGTACTCCGATGATAGCTTATCTAATAAAGAAAGTCTTACCTCCACAACAAATAAGAGCAGCAACAAATAATGCAATATCACTGTCATCCAGTTCCAGGGCATTGAACTTCATGGCAAACTCAAACTTCGGTTCCATCATGTCACCAACTGGCTTCCTCAAACTCTTCAAGAACTCCCGGGTAATAAAACCATTTCCATAGGCCACCAACATCCCATCTTTGTTCATCACTGAAGCCAGCATGGCAAACATGGCTTCATAGACTCCATATTTTAATAGAGTCACCTGATCATTCAGGTCCAATTCAGTAAAACCCGGGATGGATTTGGCAAACTCTGTAAGTTCTGTGACAGTTTCCACAGAAGTGCACTGACAGCAGTGGAAGATGCGTACCTCAGCTTCTTTGTTCTGAATACCGTTGGCCACTAGTTTGGCTACCAGTGTTTTCTCTGCCATACACAACGTCTCCATGTCATGTATTACAAATGGCTGCAAGGAAAACAAATGTAGATGGAGAATGTGAGATTCAAGTATAGGTACACCCTAACTGCGATACAGCACTGCGTAACTTTACCTGGCAATTGCGTGGTCATGCAACACTGTACATACATTTAGGCCCATTTTTCCCTCACAAATAGAGCTTTCTTTTTGGTGGTATTTTTTGCGTTAAGGGGAGTGGGCTCACTCACAATTTTCACTACGATTATTTAATTAGAATACACGGGTATACACCGTGTGGGAACCTCAAGCAAGTGCGATCTATTTGGCGTCCGGACCGCTTTTGGTTATTTGTTGTTTATGTTAGTCTATATTTTTTATGTATTGTTTGTCTGCACAACACAATAAACTCGGTTTATTGGTGCAACAATTGCCGGCAATTCCAAGTTGTTTTTTAATATTGGCTATTGATAGCACATGTTGTAATTTAGTCTACCCAGTATTATCTTTTGTACTATATAACCCTTAATACTGTCTGTTACTGCCTACAGTAGCCCCTCATATCCCCGGGGGTACCCCTACCTTGGTTTTCTCCTGTGGGATATTACCTAATTTTTCATGCAATTTTTTGGCTATGACGGTAACCTCCTGACAGGAGGAGTGACTACCTAATAGGGTCTCTGGCTATAATGAATGGAATATATTAGGGGCATACTCACCTTCGGTGGAAGTTATATCACTCACAATTTTGCCTAAGAACATAGCCATGAATAAAGAAGGGTACAAAAATATCCCTAGAGAGCAACTTCTCCCAACCATCCAAGAACAGTTCAGTGAAGAACAATGCATTCTCCAGCATGATGGAGCACCTTGCCATAAAGCCAAAGTGATAACTAAGTGACTTGGGGAATAAAACATCATAATGTTGGGTCCATGGCCAGGAAAACTCCCCAGACCTCAATCCCATAGAGAACTTGTTGTCAATCATCAAGAGGCGGGTGAACAAAAAAACTCCACAAATTCTGACAAACTCCAAGCATTGAATATGCAACAATTGACTGCCATCCGTCAGAATGTGGCCCAGAAATTGACTGACAGCATGCCAGGGTGAATTGCAGAGGTCTTGAAATAGAAGGGGTCAACAGTGCAAATATTGACTCTTTGCCTAAACTTAATGTAATTGTCAATAAAAGCCTTTGAGGCCCCGTACACACGACCGGATCTATCCGCTGGGATTGATCCGCGGATCAGTTCCAGCAGATAGATCCGGTCGTGTGTACGGCCTAGCGGACATTTCCCAGCGGATAAAAATCCAGCCGACGGATTCCCAGCGGATAAAAATTTCTTAGCATGCTAAGAAATCTATCCGCTGGAATCCAGTCCAGCGGACTGATCCGGTCATCTGTACAGACTCACCGGATCAGTCCGTCCGCTCCCATCCCTCGCATGCGTGGAAGTATTTACCTTCCAGGGTCGCGCGCGGCCACGTCACCGCGGATGTATTCCGCGGGGATTTCGATCTGATGGTGTGTACAGCCATCAGATCCAAATCCGGCAGAGGATTTATCCAGCGGATATCCTCTCGTCTGTACGAGGCCTGAGACTTCTGAAATGCTTGTAATTATACTTCAGTATACCATAGTAACATCTGGAAAAAGATCATAAAGCACATTGTGAAAATTAACATTTGTGTCATTCTCAAAACTTTTGGCCATGTCTGTAATATATTACTTTCTTTTTTTTTTACATACAATTTAAAAAACAAATCCACAATGGCGCCCCCATGTTTGTGTCCTTGTGTTTCATTTTTTAGGACCAGAAGAAAAAAGCAGTAAACCACAGGAACAAATCATAACTCTCCCTTTCCACCCACCTGACTTCAATACTTTGCAGCCTGATTGGCTGCTGAGGGTCATTGCCCTCTGCTCACGCCACTGATCTTTGTACAGCCTAACAGAATAATCCCAATCATGTTTGTACTAAAACATTTGCCCCAGAGGCTGATGATCAGACAGTAGCATAAAGGTTAAGCATAAATACTTGTGAGTGACGCGATACAGGTACATTGCAAGGGGAACAAGTTCATTCACAAACTCTGAGTGCCTGAACTTTGTACGTTTATTCTGTATCTATTAACCAGACACTGCCCTGCATAAAGAGCGGGTACAAGGTTGAGCCTGGATAACAAAGTCATTTTTTACTTATGAATTTACCTGCTAGGATCAGTGTAATACCTACAATGAACAGAGGGGGCAAAAGTACCCCGAGAAAACAAGTTATTATATATCCCGTATATACTTAAAGTGGAGGTTCACCCTCCAAAAAATTTCTGACATCACATGGAGTCGAGCCATCCTACCGACAGAATGCCGGTGTGTTTTTTTTTTTCTCAGCACATACCTCGTTATCACGATTTCCACCCCCTGGCAATCCCGCGGGACTGGGCGTTCCCAAGCACTGCCTGTGATTGACAGGCTTCCGAACGGCGCATACTGCGCGTCACCGACGTTCGGGTTCTGTCGGCAACCTGCAATCACAGGCAGTGCTTGGGAACGCCCAGTCCCGCGGGATTGCCAGGGGGTGAAAATCGTGATAACGAGGTATGGCTCGACTCCGTGTGATGTCAGAATTTTTTTTGAGGGTGAACCTCCACTTTAAGTATTAGCCGACCCGAATATAAGCCGAGGCACCTAATTTTACCACAAAAAATGGGAAAACGTATTGACTCGAGTATAAGCCTAGGGTATTCATCTGTATGCCTCACTTTGTCCATGCCTCACTGTGCCCATGACTAGGCTTACTTTTAACATGGGAGTATATAGAAGGGGTGCCTGGCTTTGAAGAAAAAAAAAATCGGTGCTCCCTGGCCATAGGTCCCCCCAGAAACTTTGTACACTTGTAGATGAGAACTGGGGCTACATGTGTGCCAACTTTGCACACTTGTAGAAGAAGAGTGGGGCTATATGGATGCCAAGTTTGGGGTCCAGGGGACTGGGTCCCCAAAGTCCGGGAGATCAGGCGCAAAAAGGTGACTCGAGTATAAGCCGAGGGGGGCATTTTCAGCACACAAAAAATGTGTTGAAAAACTTGGCTTATACTCAAGTATATACGGTTTATTCTGGCACAGGAGGCAAATGCACCCGCCCTCTCAGTCTAGTCCTCCCTTGGTATTTTCTCTGTTCTTTACATAACTACTGGGGATTGTTTTTAAATGTGACAAGCTTTCTCTAATCACAAAGAGATATCAAAATGCCTTTCAGTTTTGATACACTCCTGAAATGTTTCCATAAAATTCTGCACAAGTAACGGATTGTTCTTTTGTGTAAGCCACATTGTGATTTTCTTTGTAACAACAAGCATTCTATCTAATGAAGCTTTCTGTATTTGTTGGAGGGGAGTGTAGAGTTTTTATCAGTAAAGTGAGCAGTGGAGGACACACCTGCAATGCACGGTCTACACACAAGTTCAGGGAAGGTCAGAGCGACCTTGAAGGCGGCCACAATCATCAAAGAGAACCTTTGGGTCTCTGGAGGGAGAACAGCAATTCGAAAATTACTTACTGGGTTGCTGCCTTTGCCCGTGAGAATGCCTCGAGCTTTTAATTTGTTCATGTTGAAGTTTTTCTGATAGGCGTCATAGAGGAGTTTGGCTAGGGACAGAAGGTCGGCCATCTGAGAGTCCTTGATATCCTGCTCGCTGGTCAAAATTTCTGCCGTCAGCTTCGCTTTCTCTGAACGAGGCATTCTCCCAAATCGAATCGCTGAAAAGACACAAGGGGCCTTGTAATTAGCAAAAAGAATATACTATGTACATATATATTCTTTATATTTTTCTTTTCCAGATACCCCATGCACATGAGATCTTTTCTGACACCAGTATTAAAATACATCTGGACTCTAAGTTAATGTGTGCTTAAAAAAATCCCATTAAAAAACAAAACTGTGTCCATTTACTGGTATTTAGCCACCACTATCCCAGATTGTTTGTGACAGTGCTGCACTCATATGGTCGTATTACATCATCTGGCTGAGTGTCTGGAGGTTTAATGCCATGATACTTATCTGAATCAGTAGGTACCTTTCCAACCATGGCTTCAACAATGCTTACCTTTGTCCTGCCCTTGTACACTGTGGAAATATGCTTCTGTTGTTTTTGTATATATGTTTTTGTTTCGTCGTCTATTATATTTTAGTTTTTTTCTTTTACAATGTGCTACGGTAGTAGTACCCTGTCTCGAACGCTCCTGATGAAGGGACCCCAAAACTGTCCTGAAACGCTTCAGGATGAATATGCACAAACGATTCTCTGTATATCTTGTATTTAATAATACTTATTGCTGGTGATATCTGCACCTGATCAAATTTTTTAAATAATAAATATTAATTAATTTACAGTTTGCTTATATTTTCATTTTCTTTTTTTGCTGCCTGTAAAATCCCAAATACTCACCTTGGGGGGTATTTGTTTGTTTTTTGTAATTAGCAAAAAGAATGGACCTCACTTCTCCAAGAGCTTTAAACAAGAACAGAGATTGATTTACTAAAACTGGAGAGTGCAAAATCTGGAGCAGCTCTGCATACCAACCAATCAGCTTCCAGTTTTTTTTTGTCAAAGCTTCATTGAACAAGTTGAAGTTAGAAGCCGATTGGCTACCATGTAGCAGTGACATCACTAGGGTTGGTGTCACCCGGTGCGGTAAAACATGGTGTCACCCCCCCTCTGTCTATGCTGTCCAGCACCAAGCAGGCAGCGCACGGGCACAGGGCGCACCCCAAACCGGCCCCTGTAAATGATAGTATAGGGCAGTATAGTGGCAGGTTAGGGTAGTATAGAGTGGTATAGTGGCAGGTTGGTGTAGTGGGGTGGTATAGGACAGGTTAAGGTGGTATAGGGCATGTTGGGGTGATATAGGGTAGTTTGGGGTGGTATAGTGCAAGTTAGGGTTGCATAGGGCAGGATGGGGTGGTATAGGGCAAGTTAGGGTGGTACAGGGCAGGTTGGGGTGGTATAGTGCAAGTTAGGGTGGCATAGGGCAAGTTGGGATGGCATGGGAAAGGTTGGGGTGGTACAGGGCAAGTTGGGGTGGTATAGGGCAAGTTATGGTGGCATAGGGCAGATTGGGGTGGTACAGGGAAAGTTAGGGTGGCACAGGGCAAGTTGGGGTGGCATGGGAAAGTTTGGGGTGGTACAGGGCAGGCTGGGGTGGTACAGGGCTGTTTCGGGTGGTACAGGGCAGGCTGGGGTGGTACAGGGCAGGCTGGGTGATACAGGGCAGGCTGGGGTGGTACAGGGCAGGCTGGGGTGGCACAGAGCAGGCTGGGGTGGTACAGGGCAGGCGTCACCCAGTGCGGACCGCACCCCCCTAGCAACGCCTCTGCCATGTAGAGCTGCACCAGATTTAGCATGCTCCGGTTTTGGTAAATCAACCCTATTGTCCGTGTTGTGCCACAAACACAACAAGATCTAGAAATTCGCTCTCCAACTGCCAATGCAAGTTCAAAGAGGATTCTGTCTGCCAAAATCAGTATTCCAGTATATCTGAGGTCATGTTTCTCTGTTGTACTGTAGTTTTCCTAAACAAATCTTTTGCAAAATGTCTTATCTAGAGATCCTTTCAGAAACAGCACTTCCTCTTGTAGGTTGACAACGCTAAGCCACTGCCTAGAAAGTCGCAGCAGCGTGGTCAACATGCCATGTGTTCCGCTATTGCGTTGCCTATCAGAATGGATAGACCACCCAACAACCTACGAAACAAGTGCACATGGCAGGCTGACACTGCTTCTGCTAAATATAAGGCAGTGGTTTAGTGTGGTCAGCCTGCAACAAGAAGTGATGTTACTGGCAGGATCGTCAGGAATAATAAAAACGTTGCAATTAATTCACAAACAATTATCTGTATGAAGTGAGATATAATATCAAACATACTGATATGGGCTTACATATATTAAAATGTGTGCAACAAATACACATTCCTAAATGTAGATAGAATAGCTATCAGGAATGATAATCACCCCCACTGAGTAAGTCCCGGTGAGGAGGATACGTGTTATGGAAAACATGGCATGACAACAGCATTCCTGTATGGCACCCAGCCACCGATACAGTTATCAGTATTGATAACTACAAGTTGTATGATAAACATGCATTTATGAAGGTCCATATTAGTGTTGCACAGAGGTCAAGCTATTTTCTTTTTATATAAATGTATTGGGGCCAAGCAGTATGTCACTGCACAAAGTGTACTTTAGCACATGCCCTGTTGAGCAATTGACTATCAGCCTAGGTTCATACACACCAGTGCAAGCACAGACATCGCATGTGATTGGCACGCCGATCACATGCGATGTCTGTGAGTTGCGAGTTCAGCCATACAGTTGTATGGCTGAACTTGCATCCGATTCGCACAGAAAAAAGTGCAGGGACCTGTCTTCCCCATACTAGAATTGAATCGCATGGGTGTTCTCACCTATGCGATACGATTCCTGTGTGAGTTCACAGTTCGCAACTGCGATCTGTGAACCAATCTGGGGGGGTCATTAACAATGTAACAATGTAATGACACCTGCAGCGGTTCCCAGAAGGCAGTGTGAACTGCCTGCGAGGGAGATGCGATGCGAGAACCTGCGTTGTAATCGCCCTGGTTCCCGCATTGCATGAGTGTGAAACTAGGCTTAGAGCAGCTAATACAGAGCTTCTGTGATACTATAGCAGAAATATATATAAGTGGCATCAAATAGAGGAAGGTAGCACATCATCTTATATAAGAGACATGAGCATAGGCGTGCACAGATTCCCCCTGCTGTACCGATCACTCATTGTGTTCATTCATAACTGAAGTTGCTCAGCACAGACACTTCCCATTCATTCACTGTCCAGTGCAGCTGAGGCTGCAGAGAAAGGGACTGTCCATCTCTGTCCCTTTCTCTGTCTCAAAAGTGAGACATCAAGGGTCTGTTTAGACCCCTGATATTTTCCCAAAGGCCCCAACAGGACTCCTAAAAAAACCCCTGTAAAAATGAATAAATAATAAAAATGTAAAAAACAACTACTGACACCGTCCAAGTTTTAATACATTTTAAAATGTGTGTTTGAGATTTGGGGTGCACACCCCAATGTAATAGGCTGCGCACACCTATGGACATGAGACTGCATTTCACCTTTATTTATATATAGAGACAACATTATACAGTACAGTGTACTAATGTGGAGAATTGTATGGTATAATATTTGGATGATATGGGACTCTCATGGCAGAAGATTTAGATATGACATCATGTCTCCAGCACACAATGGATCCCTACAGACACTGCAATAATATTATAGGAGCAAAAAGCTACTGCAGATCCATGGTGTTCTGGCAATATACAGTATGGCCCGGATTCACATACAGCGGCGCATATTTATGCCGCCGTAACGTATCTCCTTTACGCTACGCCGACGCAGCGCAGAGAGGCAAGCACTGAATTCACAAGGCACTTCCTCCCAAATCTGCGCTGGGTTTCTCAGGTGTAAGTCGGCGTAAGTGGAAGTGGGCGTGAGCCATGCTAATGAGGCGTGACCCCATGCAAATGATGGGCCGAGCGCCTGATAGATACGTTTTGCAAACTGCGCATTCGCCGTCCCGTGGGCGCATCTCAGTGCGCATGCTCACAATCACGTCGGAACAACTGCCTAAGATATGTCGGATCACTGCCTACGGCGTGAACGTAACCATATTGAATGACCATAGTCATATTCACGTCCTACGTAAAATACGTTGGCTTGTGTTCCCTGGTGCAGACCTTTGCATGGATGCTGCTGAGTTACACCTCCTTTATGGGGCATAACTTTACGCCGGATGTATGACTTTACGCGCACTGCGTCGGAAGGACGTACGTTCGTGAATCGGCGTATCTCCCTCATTTGCATATGTGAATAGAAAATCAATGGGAGCGCCAAATACGTCCAGCGGAAATATGCGCCCACTATACGCCGGCGTAGGCAAGTTACCTCGGTTGGATGAAGCCTGTTTTCAGGCGTATCTTAGTTTCTGAGTCCGGCGCATAGATACGACGGCGCATATGTGCACTTACGCAGGGTATCTCGAGATACGTCGGCGCAAGTGCTTTGTGAATCCGGGCCTATATTCTTATCCATGCTGATACCAGTCAACCTACTGCCAGTTGCTGCAGGACCCCTTCTTCAGACCTTGCCCAGGGATATGTACAATGGGGATATTTTATGTGGGTCTAACATCACTCATGCAAGAAACTGCCCATGTGATAACATATTACACACGCATGACTTGCTGAAACACAATTTATTCAGTGTATATAAAAAGGACACATCTATGGACTTTACCTCTACATGTTTATAGCTATCATCTATTATTTCGGCCAAGTGCAGTGGCTTGCATTATAGTATTTCTGCATATTGTGGTGATGCCACATACTTGCCTTGCAACTTTAGAGTTTACTTCATATAGCGGGCGCAATACCCCCTAGGTTCACACACCTGCTTAACAGGACAATTCTCTATCTAGCACACTTTGAGCCTTAATAAAACATATGAATTTGTAACAGGGTGTGTATCTAGGTTTATGGGGCCAGATTCACAAATGAGATACAAAGGCGTATCTCCTGATACGCCGTCGTATCTCTGTTTCTATCTATGCGACTGATTCATAGAATCAGTTACGCATAGATAGCCAGAAGATCCGACAGGTGTAATTGTTTTACACTGTCGGATCTTAGGATGCAGTACCGCGGCCGCCGCTGGGGGGAGTTTGCGTCGTAAACCAGCGTCGGGTATGCAAATTAGGAGTTACGGCGGATCCACGACGGTTTTTCGTGTTCGCTACGTCGCCGCTAGTCTAGTTTCCCGTCGCAAAGTTACACTTTTTTTTTGGTGCCTTAACTTTAGTCAGCAAGTGTATTGCTGTCTAAAGTATGGCCGTCGTTCCCGCATCCAAATTTAAAAATCAACGTCGTTTGCGTAAGCCGTCCGGGAATACGGAAGTACGCTATGCGCGTCGCCGTTCAAAAAAATTACGTCACGGCGCGCAAAGCACGGCGGGAGTTCGGAAACGGAGCATGCGCGGTAGGTCCGGCGTGGGTGCGCGCCTAATTTAAATGGCACACGCCCATTTAAATTGGCCCACCTTATGCCGGAGGCCGCCGGCGTAGGTTTTCATCGCAAGTGCTTGGTGAATCAGGCACTTGCGATGAAAACTTGCGGCGGTGTAACGTATCTAGGATACGTTACGCCGCCGCGATTCTACGTGAATCTGGCCCATGGTTCTTGGTGCTGCTACAATTTAAGAATAGGATATTGCGAGAAACTTCTTAGTTACCATTATATGTATTGCTTGTGAATTTACATGCATGCCTAACAGGATTACCATTTTAAAGCGATTTTAAATATCTGTGGTATTTGTTTGCAGCTTTTTGAAATTGAGTATTTTTTTTGAGTATTAAACCCAAAACTAAAGTGTCATTTATTGCAGCTTACCAATCATTAGATGTGGTGGCTGCATCAGTTTTCTTTGCTAAGGCTTTTTCCCCTCGGTTTTTACCTGGTGATCTGGCCAGGTGAAAGCAGCATTGTTATCTAGGGGGAGGTGAGTGTTATGCCGCATACACACGATCGGTCAAACCGATGAGAACGGTCTGATAGACCGTTTTCATCGGACCAAACTGATCGTGTGTGGGCCCCATCGGTTATTTATCCAAAGGTTAAAAAAAAGCAATCTTGTTTTAAATTTAACCGATGGATACCTAACCGATAGAAAAAAAAACTATCGTTTGTAGGCACGTCCATCGGTTAAAAATCCACGCATGCTCAGAATCAAGTCGACGCATGCTTGGAAGCATTGAGCTTCGTTTTTTTCAGCACGTCGTCGTGTTTTATGTCACCGCGTTCTGACACGATAGTTTTTTTAACCGATGGTGTGTAGGCACGACTGACCATCAGTCAGCTTCATCGGTTAACCGATGAAAACGGTCCATCAGGGCGTTACTGGCGGCTCCCACACGGGAGCGACGTCATTGTGGCTCCGGCCAATCACAGCGCCGGAGCCGCGATACCCGGAAGTAACCCCCCGGGAGAGATGTCACCGCCAGAGGGGGGGTGGGGTGGGGGACAGCTGCGGGGGCTTCGATGTAAGGTAAGTAACTCATAATCAGCTAGTACGCTATGCATACTAGCTCATTATGCCTTTGTCTTGCAGGGTTCTTATTTTTTTTCCAAAGGTTTATTTGCAACCACTTTTATTAGGTCTAACACCTTTCATCTCAATGGTAGTTTTGATTGGGAAGTGTGCCTTTATGGTGCTAGTAACAATTTTTTTATTGTAGTGCAATCTTCTGTACACTTCTGTCTTGTTCTATGGTTTTCGACTGTTCTTCATGGCCAATTTGTACCCATTCACATTGTCTTGAAATGTTTCTTTGACACATACCAATAAATAAAGAATTTTAAAAAAGGTCCACCACTCCACGCTTAAAAATAAAATAAAAACTGGTTTATATTTCCCTATAAAAAAATAAAATAAATCACCTGTTACAATAATTAACAACATTCCTATTTATCTAAATAAACACCTACTGCTGCAGTTGAATATAATAATAAATACAGTATATCTTATGGATCGCAGTATTCCCAGATTCATTCTGCAGTGCTATAAAAGTGTGTAATTAATTAATTCATTTAGAGTGCTAGAGCTGAGAATCGAGATCACAATTCTACCTCCCTCCCGATCTTAAAAAAAAAAAGCATCTCCTGGATTCAGTGCAGTGCTCTCTGCTCAAGCCAACAGCTGTCAAAAAACAAAACACAGAAAACAGGCAGCCTGCCAAGTTTCTCACAACATGGAGAAAGAGAAACATTGTATCATTTGGTTCTTTTAGATCAAAGAGATGTACTTCTGTCTATAAATGAGGTCAGTTTAACCACTTAAAGACTAAACCTTTTTTGATACTTGTTGCTTACAAGTTTTTATTTGCTAAAAAATTATTTAGAACCCCCAAAAATTGTATATATTTTTTTAGCAATGACCCTAGAGAATAAAACGTTTTTTGTTGCAATATTTAATGTCACACTGTAGCAGCGGTCTTTCAAATGCAATTTTTAGTTAAAAAAATATACTTTAATTAGTTAAAAAAATAAAAATAAACTGTAAAGTAAGCCCAATTTTTTTGTATAATGTGAAAGATGATGTTACGCCACGAGAATAGTGATCCCTATTCTAAGCAAAGAAATCGTGATTCTCATTTTAGCCAGAATCGTGCAGTTCTATAGAGTGCAGATTTAAGTTGGTGGTATTACACGATTGTACCATTTTTTGAAGGTGGATTGCTGGCCAGAGGTGATCGGAATAGCCCCTAACCATTGAGTGAAATAAAGCTGCTCTGTTAGCTCAGAAAGCCATATCTATTCAGTGAGCGATTTTCCTATTGGGAGTGGGTCACAGTGGAAGGAGTGATCACAGTTTGGATTTACAAACTGAAATATTTTTTTTTACTTTTACCCGGAACATTTTGTTTTGGGATATATTTATAAATCTGCACTGCATATGGATAAAATTAATGGTACACAATTTTAACCACTTCCCACCCATAGGCCGTCATATGACGTCCTGGACTTTGAGTGGGGATATCTGAATGATGCCTGCAGCTACAGGCATCATCCAGATATTATCCTTTTTAGCCGGCGATTCTGTGCACCGTTAAGCTGCTTGATCATTCTTACAGGCGGCGGGAGGGGACGTCCGCCCTCCGGTGGTTCTCCCATCTTGCCCCTGCGATTGGCGAGCCGGAGAACAAATCAGTCGCCGCCGAAAGTTGAGCATAAAGATTTCCGGTGACCAGATGGTCTCCAGTCATCTCTATGACCTCGGAGGCCAGGGCGCAACGTTTTGACATCACGTCTGGGCTGGCGGAAGTAAACAATGCCAGGGACGTGGCTGGAAGGGCAGAGAGAGTTTTTTTCCTTTTTGATCTCAACTTTCCAGCCTGGAGGAGAGATGTGGGGTCTTATTGACCCCACATCTCTCCATAAAGAGGACCTGTGAGGCACTATTCTTATTACAAGGGATGTTTACATTCCTTGTAATAGGAATAAAAGTGATCCAAATAAAAAAATATAAGTACAAAAAAAAATTATATATATATATATATATATATGTGCCCCATCCGTGTGCTCGCGCACAGAAGTGAATGCATAAGTAAGTCGCGCCCACATATGTAAACGGCGTTCAAATCACACATGTAAGCCATCGCCACATGCGTTAGAGCTAGAGTTGCCACCTCATCCCTTTAAAAAGGAACACATATGAATTACACAGGTTCTGAGGTTAATTTAATGCAGGTAAGGCACCAAATGAGTCTAATTACCACCTTAATTAGCCACAGAACCTGTGTAATTAATATGTGTTCCTTTTTAAAGGGATGAGGGGGCAACCCTAGTTAGAGCAAAAGCAACAATTCCACCTCCTCTGTAACTCTAAACAGATAACCTGTAAAAATTGTTAAAGCGTCGCTTATGGAGATTTTTAAGTACCAACACTTGGCGGCATTCCACGAGTGTGTGCAAATTTAAAGCGTGACATGTTAGGTATCTATTTACTCGGCGTAACATCATCTTTCAAATTATACAAAAAAATTGAGCTAAGTAATTTTTTTCCCCCCTCAAAAAAACATGTTTGAAAATTTGCTGCGCAAATACCATGTGACATAAAATGTTGAAACCCCCGCCATATTATTCCCTAGGGTCTCTGCTAAAAAAAAAAACATATATAATGTTTGTGGATTCTGAGTAATTTTCTAGAAAAATAAATGATGATTTTTACATATAGGAGCGAAGTGCCAAAATTGGCCCGGATGGGAAGTGGTTAAGGTTTGACATGTTGGGTATCGATTTACTCAGCACAACCTAATTTTTTTGTATTTCACCAAAAAATTGGGTAATAGACTACATTTGTGTACACTAGAATTAACTTCAATGTATTTCTTTTTTTTACAAAAAAATGTGGGGTTGATAAACCATTGTTTTAGTCAGAAAATATGTTTGGTGGGTTTAACTAATCTTTAAGCCTACAATTTACATTTTAACATGTACCAAAAATGCAAAAAATGGCTCTGGGACTAAAATATTATTATAAAACTTTAAAATTATTTGGGCAAATTTATCAGGAAACTGTGACAACCATGAGAAAATGGTTGGGCTCAGTAGACCCGGGGTGATTGACAGCTCTGCATTGACCCATGGTTGCAATATAGGATCTTGAAAAGAAGGGTTCAAAGACACAGTCCATTGTAAAGAACGGTCATGCAGAAGAACCTGACACTTTCATATATAGATGTCAATGTAAGAAAGAGGTGCTGGTAGCTTACCATTATGGGACATTCCCACACTAAGGCACTTTTCGAACCGGCAATATTGGCACTTGTTCCGATTTTTCTTCTGGATTTTACAGAGCCGCTCACACCTGTCATAAACCAGTTTCAGGCGTATTGTTCTTCGGAAAAAGCCCTAAAAGAAGAATATATATACATCTATCTGTTCTTTATTCCAGTTATACCTGGAAGCCCGGAGGGCTGAATAAACCACCAACTTCTTATAACCCTTGGGTTCTCCAAATAAATAATGAATGCAAAAGACAGAGAGTGAGACCCCCTTGCAATGAATAAACAAGGGGGCAGATCCTGAAACCTGCATTCTTAGTTCCCACCACTGGAGTCCACTAGATATGTATGTGAAGTTGTGTTCAGTTTTTGGTGGACTGACCCTTTACAATGAAATCATCACAGACCATCAGCTATTTAAATGTACTAGTTAGGAGAACAGACAGATTCCCAATATTTCAATACATTCTCTACTCAGTAACAGATTGTATTTAGCTTACAGCTGTACTTTCTCTTGAACCAGTTGCAAGTTATCCCATAAATTCTGTGATGTCATTTACAAATTTGTCCTCCCTCCGGCTCTTTGCAGACAGAAAAATGAAATCACCCAAAACAAAAAACAGATTGCCTGCACAATGGAAGATCTCTGAGGAACAGTGTTCAGGAGGTCACTTCCCACAGGTAGCATCTACCCACCTGTATAGGAAATTCAACACAGCAAAACAGTTAAATACCCTGCCAGGTCTCCAAATGTTAGAACTAATATGTTCCTTGCAATCAAAGAAGCATATACTCACCTCTCTGGTACTTCGTTTCTCCTACCTGTCCAAAAACTCTTTGGCATGTGGCACTTTTTGGGAATGTCAGAGGTCAGTGTCCCCACCCTGCACTTAGTTCCTTTCCTTCCACTCCTACATCACTGCTGAGTCCTGCATTGACATAAGAGGTTAATGTAAGGAACCATTGCGTGGTGGGGACTCCAGATGGAGGAAAGTTAGGAACACGAACCAGATGTGTACTGTATTTATTGGCGTATAACACTTACTTTTTCACCCTGCAAATCGGTTGCAAAAAGTGTGTGTGCGTTATATGCCGATACTGCAATTTGGGCTGCCTCGGAGAGAACGGCGAGGGGGCGGGACGAGCGCCGTCAGATTCCATACAGCGAGAGTCTCCTATTTACTCAGTGGTCTAAGTCCTATCTCCTGGGCTGGCATTGGACCAGTGTTCTATCTATCATAGGAGCTGGTCCAGGAGGCGGGACTTTGTATTACAAAGGCCGCCAAGTAAACAGGAGATTCTCGCTGTATGTAATCCGACGGCGCTCATCCCGCCCCCCTCCCTGAGATGGGCATTGATCAGGCTGCAGATTGTCAATAATCAAGCTGCATTGATGGGCAATTGTGAAGCTGCAGATGGGCATTGATCAAGCTGCATTGATGGGCAATTGTAAAGCTGCAGATGGGCATTGATCACGCTGCATTGATGGGCAATTGTAAAGCTGCAGATGGGCATTGATCACGCTGCATTGATGGGCAGTTTTGAGGCTGCAGATGGGCATTGATCAGCCTGCATTGATGGGCAATTTGGAGGCTGCAGATGGGCATTGATCAAGCTGCATTGATGGGCAGTTTTGAGGTTGCAGATGGGCATTGATCAGCCTGCATTGATGGGCAATTTGGAGGCTGCTGATGGGCATTGATCAGCCTGCATTGATGGGCAATTTGGAGGCTGCAGATGGGCATTGATCAGCCTGCATTGATGGGCACTGACCCTTATTTTGCTTCAAAGCTCTTTATTTAAAGTTTTTTTCCTGAAACTTCCCTCTTAAAATGAAGGTGCATGCTATACGCCTGTGCGTGTTATATGCCAATAACTATGGTATATACTGTCTTCTATGGCAGGGACCCTCTGGATTAAAATATTTTTTGGGATATTTTTAAAATGTGACTGTTACTTTAAAAAGCATCCACCAGGAAAAAGTTACAATATTATCTGTAAATGCATATGCCAAGAAAACACACTAAATGTTTCCTTTGATGAGGATGTATTCTGTATTACTAAGATTTAACTGGACAAACTAAGGGTAATAAGTGCGTGTGGATTCCTGGAATACATACCTTGTTGCACATTATATTGTACCTGGCAACCTCATCTGATAGTGACTATTTACAATGCTCAGTTAAATATTACATTACATATACAGCACAACAAGTACTTTACATAAAATAATGGCTGTTGCTGATTTATAAATATGAAAGAGCATATGTGACATGTCGTGGGTAATTTTTTAAAGCAAAGAGTTCTATGTACACAGCCCTCTGACAATTAAACAATAGCCACAGAGCTCCTGCGCTTTGTACCTCCATACTATCCTCATTGCTTTATTGCCCTTAAATTAAACCTGACAAAATAAAAATTAAGGTCATATAGTTTTGTAACCTGAGACATTTCCATCAAAGCCTTGATAAAATTACCAAAATCTTATATCTTTAGAAACCTTACATAATCTAAAAGGCGGCACAAACGCTTTAAAAATCATAACCGAATAAGCCTTAAAGTGGTTCTAAAGGCTGAAGTTTTTTACTTTCATGCATTTTATGCAAGAAGGTAAAATGCCTTCTCTATGCATCACCAACTGGGGTGCTGGTGGACCCTCCTTATACTTACCTGAGCCAGATTGAGCGATGTGCACGAGAGCAGCTGCTCGCCCAGCTCTCTCCCTCCTCATTGGTTCAGACACAGCAACGACAGCCGTTGGCTCCCAGTGCTGTCAATTTCAGCCAGTGAGGAGGAAGGGCTGAGCCTGGCTTGGGAGTGGCTTGGGAGTGAGCATGCATGTGGGCCCTCATAGCAAGTGGCTTGCTATAGGGGCACTCAGCAGGAGAGGAGGAACCCAGAGTGTCGGCGGGGAAACTAAGAAGAGGTGGCTTGGGGCTGCTCTATGCTAATTCATTGTACGGAGCAGATAAGCATGAAATGTTTGTTATTAAAAAAAAAAAAAAAATCTTTTAGTATCACTTTAAAATCCAAGTTGACTTTTTTTTTTTTTAAAGAGGATCCTTAAAAAAAAAGAAAAACTCACACCACAAACACATGGGAGCTCCAAGGTGCAATACTCCTGTCCTCTCAGGAGTTGTCCCCCACAGTAATTCTTTTAGATGTCCTCAGTCTTCCAGGCTAAATGATGCCCAGTGTATTGCTTATCCAAAACATACACACACACACACTTTATTTTCCATACCTTGCAGCCCTCGCAGGCGTGCACTCCATAGTGAAATCCTGACGCCTTATCTCCACACACCCGGCATTCGATATTTAGAGATTTGCTTGGGTCTTCTGTGCCACTCAGTGCTGCTGGGAAGGTGATAGAAGATGGGCTGGACGCTGGTGAGAGGGTATCTGCAGCAAAACGAAGGGGTAAAGGGAGAATTGAATGCATTGTATGAAAAACCTCTGATAATCTTTTATTGCAGTTTTGCAGTTTTCTTTTGAGAAGATCCCTGGTCTGCACAAACAAGATTTCTATGAATTCGACTGTAGAACTTATCTGCAAATAAATTCTATTGAAAGCTGAAGTTTAATCTGCTTATAGTTTGTCTTAAAATTTTTAAATAAAATTTTTTCTTTACAAACCTTTTTTTAGACCCTGTGAGGTCATCACTAGATCTCAGTGCTTCTCTATTTAATTCAGACATACCATAGCTGGTGGGAGGAGGTGGCAGGGTGCTTCCTAAACGCATCACAGCGCCAACCTCAGTACTCCTCCAAAGAGCCCTTAGCCTTGATGCAAGCAGTGGGTTGGCTTTTGGGAGCAGTTATGCAAATATCAAAATGCCTTGATGGATGGATAACAGTTTGGAGGAATGGGCATTCCTAGGCAGGCTGCATTCGCCTGCCTAGGAATGCCACTCAAGGAGCAGTGGCGTTTTGGCACAAAAAAACACTTGATGCACGTGGCTAAATGCACATTAACCCTAGGCGCCTTTAGCACTTGTAGATGAGTGAGTAACTTGTAGAGCTACAAAAATCGTCTCAAGGCGCTTGTTTCCATCTGGTGTCGTCCTGATCCTTCAGAAGAGGTGGGTCTTACGTTTTTTCCTAAAGGCCCGATGGTTTTCTTCCATACGGATGTCGGTGGGTAGCGCGTTCCATAGCCGTGGTCCTTGGACTGCAAATCTTCCTTCTCCCTTCGATTTGTAGTGGGACTTTGGCATGTGGATGAGGTTTTGGTTAGTTAATCGGAGAATGCGATTGGGGGTGTAGTGTTTTATTTTCTCGCATAAGTATTGAGGATCGTTTCCTTGTGTGCATTTGTAGGTGAGACAGAGGGTCTTAAATGTGAGCCGATCCTTTACGGTTAGCCAATGGAGGGTCCTCAGGGATGGGGTGATTGATTCCCAGGGTTTTTTTTCTCCGTTAATGCCTACATATGATGCTAAGCCTTAATAATGGAAAGAATAGAAATCCAATTATTTATATGGGGTGGGTCAGGGACAGTCAGCCTGGGAGAAAAGAGCAAGATGACACTGGATGTCCTCCAACCAGGAAATGAGGCAGGCTCTCTTTGACCTGCTGCAACCTGAGAAGCTTACAGTGTGCAGTGCAATCAGAGTAAACAGTTCCAGTACATGGGATAAGCCCGTAAAACTGTGCAAGACCGAAGGGGAGGCTGGAGTTCAGATCGAAATATATCAATTTTGACTTGAGTAGAGATTGATTAAAACACTTTTTTTTGCCTTGTTGAAGATTTCCTTCACTTCCTATCCTGCAAACACAACAGGAAGTGAGGAAATGTCTCCAAAGTGAGGCCCCATACACACGATAGAATCCATCCGCAGATAAATCCCAGCAAATGGGTTTCTGCGGATAGATCCTATGGTGTGTACACGCCAGCGGATCTGTTTCCGCGGAGAAATCTCCTCTGGGATGTATTCCAGCAGATCGGATATTTGCTGACATGCAGAACAAATCCATCTGCTGGAATCCATTCCAACGGATGGATCCGCTCGTCTGTACAGACTTACCGGATCCATCCGTCCAAAGGGATTCCCCGCACGCGTCGTAATGATTTGACGCATGCGTGGAATTCCTTATATGACAGCGTCGCGCCCGTCGCCGCGTCATAATAGCGGCGACGGCGCGACACGTCATCGCCAGAGGATTTCAGCGCGGATTTCAATGCGATGGTGTGTACACGCCATCGCATAGAAATCTTCTGAAATCCTCGAGAGGATTTATCCGCGGATACGGTCCGCTGGACCGTATCTGCGGATAAATCCTCTCGTGTGTATGGGGCCTGAGGGAAATCCCCTCTCTGTCACCAGAACACATACTAACATTGGAAGATTTCAACCTTATTCCATTTCTGGTAACAACTCAAAATGTTGGATTTTCCTTTTATTTCAATCAGGTGACAAAGAACACCGGGACCAATATAGGGGGAATCCCCCCAGCGGGGACACAGACAGAAATAAAGACCTAACAGGGGTTCTAATCCTTCCACACTTCCCATAAAATAAAATGCCTTTAGATATACTTTAAAGCAGAACTTCACTCTCTCAATCAACATTACCCATTTTTAATCCTTAACCACTTGCCCACCGGGCCTATTCTGGCACTTCTCTCCTTCATGTAAAAATCTCAATTTTTTTGCTAGAAAATGAATCAGAACCCCCAAACATTATATATTTTTTTTAGCAGACATTCTAGGGAATAAAATGGCAGTCATTGCAATACTTTTTGTCACACCGTATTTGCGCAGCGGTCTTACAAGCGCACTTTTTTTGGGAAAAAATCACTTTTTTGAATTAAAAAATAAGACAACAATAATTTTTGCCCAATTTTTTTATATATTGTGAAAGATAATGTTACGCCGAGTAAAATGATACCCGACATGACACGCTTAAAAATTGCGCCCGCTCGTGGCATGGCGTCAAACTTTTACCCTTAAAAATCTCGATAGGCGACGTTTAAAAAATTCTACAGGTTGCATTTTTTGAGCTACAGAGTAGGTCTGGGGCTAGAATTATTGCCCTCGCTCTAACGATCGCGGCGATACCTCACTTGTGTGGTTTGAACACCGTTTACATATGCAGGCGCTACTCGCGTATGCGTTTGCTTCTGCGCGCAAGCTCGTCGGGACGGGGCATTTTTAAAAAATGTTTTTGTTTTCTTATTTATTTTTATAATTTTTTACACTGAAATAAAAAAAAAAATCACTTTTATTCCTATTACAAGGAATGTAAACATCCCTTGTAATAGAAAAAAGCATGACAGGTCCTCTTAAATATGAGATCTGGGGTCAAAAAGACGTCACATCTCATATTTAGGCTTAAATGCAAAAAAAGAAAAAAAAAATTAAACTGTCATTTTTTTAAATGACAGGAAAAAAAATGTTGCTTTAAGACGCTGGGCGGGACTGACGTTTTGACGTCACTTCCGCCCAGCAGAGCTATGGGGACGGGTGAAGGAGATTTTTCCTTCAGTCGCATCCCCACACAGGTGCCGAACGGACCCGATCTCCTCCGCCGCTACTGACGGCTGCGGTAAGCGGCGGAGGGCGCGGGAGAGCGGCGGAAGGGGGGGGGCCCTCTCCCGCCACCGATAACGGCGATCTTGCGGCGAATCTGCCGCGGAGACCGCCGTTATCGTTTACAGGAGCTGCTGCCGTTACCGAGATATTCATCTTTAAAAACATGACGTATATTTACAGTGGGCGGTGGGCAAGTGGTTAAAGTGATTCTAAAGGCAGCAGTTTTTTTAAGCTTAATGCATTCAATGTATTAAGCTAAAAAAATCTTCTCTGTTCAGCAGCCCCCCTAAAATTTACCTGAGCCCCATCTCGATCCAGCGATGTTGCACAAGAGACTCAGCTGCCTGGGACTCTCCCTCTTGATTGGCAGAGACAGGGGGCGACATTGGCTTCCGCGCCTGTCAAAGTCAGTGAGCCAATAAGGAGATAGAGGGGCGGGATCAAGCCACAGCTCCTTGTTTGAATGGACACACAGACATGTGGCCAGCGAGGGACCCAAGAAGAGGAGGGTCGAGGTTTCACTGTGCAAAACTACTGCACAGAGCAGGTAAGTATGACATGTTTGTTAATTTTAAACAAAAAAAAAAACAAGTCTTTAGTACTACTTAAAGCTGCTAGCATAAATAAATAGATAGGAAACAATATATTTACTTGTTTTAAACTTTTTTTAACATTTATTCAGTTACTTTCTGCAAATGACGTCATACATCCTAGGAGTTTTCAGGAGGCGTTTTCTTATGGTTCTGTTATGGTTATGAGCAGCAACCTTTAATAAGTGGAACCTCTACCATGATTGGAAAGAAAAGAAATACCTCTCCAGAGCTGCTTGGCTGGTCAATCGCCTCCTGGAGATCACGGGTGCTGGCAATGCATATAGCAGAGAACAAAAGAACAATATTTGGACAGCTGCTCTTTATTGTTAGGGTGAGCGGGACGTGTAGCTGGGCGTGTTCACACGTCTATTTGCCAGAGCCGATATGAAGCGGACAGCGCGCACAGCCAATCACAGGCAATGTGACATTTTCCAGATGTCTACATCTGCAGTCCGCTACACGCCCCACTCACCCTAACAATGAGAGCGGCGCTCGGGATTTGTCATGCTGAAGATGAATCCAAAATAAAATAAAAAATAACACGCAGATGTGCTTGGGGGGCCACTTTAGAATGTATATGTAAATACATGCCCCGCTCATCCTAACAATGAGAGCGACGCTAACCACACAGAGGCAGAGATTTTGAAAAATGTCACAGTGCCTGTGATTGACGGTGGCGCTGCGCTGTCATCTTCCTTGCAGGCTCGGGAATATCTACTTGTGAACACGCCCGACCTTCCTTTCAGTCAGTGAGAGGGCTGGATGGCTGAGGGAGACTTCACTACAAAAATACAAAAAGCTTATCTTTAGTGAGAGGCACTGGCTGGCTGCAGAAGGAAAGAATAGTATTTTGAAAAAGTACATAAAACACCCAAGCTCATTTTTTGCATTTCATTTAAGGCCCCTTTCACACTGGGGCGGGAGGTGCGCTGACGGTAGAGCGCCGCTATTTTTAGCGGCGCTATACCGTCAGAATTGCAGCGTATTCAGCCGCTAGCAGTGCAATATTAACTCCCGCTAGCAGCCAAAAAGGGTTAATACCGCTGGCAGAGGCGCATTGCCGGCGGTATAGCCGCAGTTTCCCATTGTTTTCAATGGGGAGGAGCGGTATATACACTGCTCCAAAGATGTGGCTAGCAGGACTTTTGGAGCCCTCGGGGCTTTCACACAGAGAAACAGCAGCCGCTGTTTAGTGTCGGTTTGCAGGCGCTATTTTTAGTGCAATAGCGCCTGCAAACCACCCCAGTGTGAAATGGGTCTTAATGGTTCAAAGAAAGTCTGGTAAAATGGTCGGCCTTCACGCATGTTCACTTCATGAAATCTGGCCCTCTTTGAAAAAAGTTTGGACACCCCTGGTTTAAGTAATTTAAAAGTAAAAAATGAAGGGTCCCAAAGCCGGTCTGAAAAATTACACAGTGGACCCGTCATAAACTTCACTGCATGGTTTCTGAGGGGCCCAATGATGCCCATAAAGTTATCAATTTGAAGAGATATTTGGGAAGGGAGATAGAGGAAAGAACATAAAATGAGGGGGTATGCCTTGACCTTAGAAAAAGAGGATCTAATCCCGACCAATAGGACTTTGACAGTAAAGAACTCGCAGACACCAAGGAATCTCATTCAACATAGCCGTGACGTGACCCGCTTGTCCAGCCAAAACCGTAATTGTTAGAAGTTGTCCGTTCATGAGAATTAAATCCAGTAGAACCCCAAGTTTCTGAATTTCTCATGTGTATCTTATATTGTGCTTGTAAGACTTTCCATCACCCCGATATCCTCTACCTTCCTGATTCATTGTTGGATCATCGGTGGTTGTGAAGATTTCCATAATGCTGAGATACACGATTGTGCTGCGTTCACCAGATGGAGCAATATCGATCTTTTGTAGACTTTTTTTTAGAATCAAGTTATGGTGTAAGAGAGAGAATTCGGGTGCTTTAGGAAGCATTCGGTCTGAAAATGTTAGTGATTTCATGAACCCGGGTCCAGAAATCAAGAGATGGACAAGTTGTTTTTATTTTTTTTATTTTTTTAACACCTCAGTATATTTTAGTTAGTAAACCCAAAACTGTAAAAAAAAAAAAAGTGTGTGTTTAGATTGGAGGAGTACAACCAGTTTACTAGTTCTGAGTCACGGCAGAATTTCTCATCAATGGCAATGCTGTAATCCATTCCACAGTTTATTCGATGGGTCACCTTCCCCCACCAATAACAGACGGAGAATTATTCCCACAAATTCCTAAGCCTCCTTGTTCTTACAGAAAACTCTCTGAATTTCCGGTTAGTGACCGGATTCTGCCCTGACTTATGGCCAATTCAGAGTTGACTCGCGGTGGTCAAGTATGTATGTTGCTGTTAACTGAATAAGTCGGCGCTAAGAAGTAAAACAAATGATGCATGCAATACCTTGGAAAAAATAGAAATACCAACTATGCAAAGGTGAAGTGGGTCACAGTGTCATTCTTAACTGGGTCTTTACTGCTGTCAGATGGTTCCCAGGAGCCCAGTAGGAGGATCTCCTTTGGCCATGTATCTGGTTGTGACATTGCCAGTCATAGTTCACCTAGAGAGTATCCACTACATGATCCATTACTGCATCTATCAAAATTAGTGCAGCGCTAAAATATAGTATTCACTAAGGATATAAGGTGCGAAGGTATATGCAATTATAAAATTAATAATTTAAAGTGCAATGTGCAAAAAGTTCCCCACACAAGGTCCTTATATAAATCAAACTGTCTGATGTGCAATAAAGTGCACAGATAATTCACGCAGTAATATAAATTAAATTGATGATGAAAACCGTGTGTCGGTCCATTTTGTGAATATTGGAAACAGTTAAATAAACAGTCTCTCCACACTCATCCACCTCTGTGTATATACTCAAAATCCTTGTGCTCCCTCCACCGGTTGTGCCCTCACTTTATAGCAGTGGTTCTCAACCTTTCTAGTGCTGTGACCCCTTGATAAAATTTCCCAAGTTGTGGGGACCCCTAACAGTAAAATTATTTTCGTAGCTTGAGTTGTCAGCACCCGGGGCAAGACAATTGCACCTCTAACCCATTGAGACATATAGCGCTCCCTGAGTCCCTTCCACTTGTACAGTATTAAAACCCCTTATGGTACATTTTAGGATGTACCACTCTTTCCCTTTTATCTCTCTGTCCTAATTTCTTGTTTTTTTTCCCCATCCCTCTCTATAGCCGTCTTTCTTGCTATTTATCTCCCTTTGTTCACCCCTCTTTTCCTTTACCTTCCATGTATTCTTTATTTTTATTCTTTCTCTTACTCCTTGGTGGGGGGGGGGGGCTGGATGGGATGAGTGGATTAGGTGCTCTCAGGGCCGGACTGGGAATGAAAACCAGCCCTGGAAATAATTTCATACCAGCCCCACAGCATAACGTCATTATTTTCTTGTTCATAAAAACGAAAAAACATTTTAAAGCACATTTGAAGAGTGTATTATGTATTATGAATAGCTTCCCGTGCGTCTGTATCCACTATGGGCGCCGGGAGCATTACTATTGTTGTTACAGACGAAAACCGAAAGTGAAGTCACGCGGGAAAGCCCTGTCGTTTACACTGCCCCAGCGGAGCTGGGAAGGTAAGCCATGCCATTGCGGCATGGCCTCATCCCATCGCCTCGTTTTTTTTTACTCAAAATCAGCAGTGGACTGCCTGATCCCCCCACCCATCCACCTCGGAGCCTGTAATTTTAGTAAGACTGCTGGGACTTGTAGTTCTCCATCTTCTCCTGAGGCTCATAGAAAAGATGGAGATTGGAGAACTACAAGTCCCAGCAGGTTATACATACAATAAGGCCTTGAGGTGGATGGGTGTGGATTGCATGCACCTGAGCCCAGGAGAAGATGGAGAACTACAAGTCCCAGCAGGTTATAATATAAAGCTCCGAGGTGGATGGATGTCTGGACAGTGACACAGTGGGGACAATTGGCACAGCGGCATAAATGGGCACAGTGGCGACAATTAAAGGGCACAGTGGTTTGATGGCATGGCACAGTGGCTGCGTTTGATGGCATGGCACAGTGGTGACAATTGATGGCACAGTGGCTGCGTTTGATGGCATGGCACAGTGGTGACAATTGATGGCACAGTGGCTGCGTTTGATGGCATGGCAGTGGCTGCGTTTGATGGCATGGCACAGTGGCTGCATTTTATGGCATGGCACAGTGGCTGCATTTGATGGCATGGCACAGTGGTGACAATTAATGGCACAGTGGTTGCGTTTGATGGCATGGCAGTGGCTGCGTTTGATGGCATGGCACAGTGGCTGCGTTTGATGGCATGGCAGTGGCTGCCTTTGATGGCATGGCACAGTGGCTGCGTTTGATGGCATGGCACAGTGGCTGCGTTTGATGGCATGGCACAGTGGCTGCGTTTGATGGCATGGCAGTGGCTGTGTTTGATGACATGGCACAGTGGCTGCATTTTATGGCATGGCACAGTGGCTGCATTTTATGGCATGGTACAGTGGTGACAATTGATGGCACAGTGGTTGCATTTGATGGCATGGCAGTGGCTGCGTTTTATGGCATGGCAGTGGCTGCCTTTGATGGCATGGCACAGTGGCTGTGTTTGATGACATGGCACAGTGGCTGCATTTTATGGCATGGCACAGTGGCTGCATTTTATGGCATGGTACAGTGGTGACAATTGATGGCACAGTGGTTGCATTTGATGGCATGGCAGTGGCTGCGTTTGATGGCATGGCACAGTGGCTGCCTTTGATGGCATGGCACAGTGGCTGCCTTTGATGGCATGGCACAGTGGCTGCGTTTGATGGCATGGCAGTGGCTGCGTTTGATGGCATGGCACAGTGGCTGCGTTTGATGGCATGGCACAGTGGCTGCGTTTGATGGCATGGTACAGTGGCTGCGTTTGATGGCATGGCAGTGGCTGCGTTTGATGGCATGGCACAGTGGCTGCATTTTATGGCATGGCACAGTGATGACAATTGATGGCACAGTGGTTGCGTTTGATGGCATGGCAGCGGCTGCGTTTGATGGCATGGCAGTGGCTGTGTTTGATGGCATGGCACAGTGGCTGCGTTTGATGGCATGGCAGTGGCTGCGTTTGATGGCATGGCACAGTGGCTGCGTTTGATGGCATGGCACAGTGGCTGCGTTTGATGGCATGGCACAGTGGTGCGAATTGATGGCACAGTGGCTGCATTTGATGGGCACAGTGAGGCTGCGATTTTTTTTTGTCCCCCCCCCCAAAAAAAATGTTTGAGCACCAGCCGCCACTGGTTTCCAGGGGGGGCAGCAGCCCAATTCATGGTCCTAAGCGCAGGCAGATTATTGTGGGTTTTTTTTGCATTTAAAAGGTAGGTGCAGAGAGGGGGGGGGGGGTTAGAGAGATTGTACAGTCCAGATTAAGTGCACCATGCAACCCCCCTCTTTCTCTGTCACCTCTGCTGCCCCTGCAAATTGTAATCTGGACTGTATAATCTCTCTTACCATTGCATGGCCACCCCCCCCCTCTCTGCACCTACCTTTTCTGCTACTGAAAATTGTAAACTGTATAATCTTTCTCACACCACCATAGCACGGTGCACTCCCCCCCCCCCCTCTCTCTCTGAGATTATTATACAGACAGTTTACAATTTCCAGGGGCAGCAAAGGTAGGTGACAGAGAGAGGAGGGGGGGCCCGGGGGGGGGGGTGCAGCGTTATATGGTAAAAAAAAAATAGAGAATACAGACAGTATACAGGAGGATTTCACCTTGTGCTCCAAGGGTGGCCGGGCGTTCACTTCTCTGCGAGTGCGGGCGGCTCTGCCCTCACACGCGCCGCACGGGACGATGGAACAAGATCTGTTCTCCTGCTCGGCTCCTCCCCTCCCTCACGTGACACGTGACATGATCGCTCCAGTCAGCGCGGGAAGGAAGGAAAGTGCATCGGCGAGCATGGCGGCCGCAACCCGCCGGCGGCCGGCCCGCCGCTGCTTTTTTTCTGTCTCTCTGTGACATGATGTGATCTAGACACTGACACTGGACGGGCAGTTGTATAATTGAAAAGTGCGACCGCGGCCGCAATTGCGGCCGCCGCCGTGGCCCACAGGCAGCTGAGCGGACTCATTTTTGACCTACAGCAGGCGGCCCACCGGGAATTTTCCCGGTCTCCCGGTAGGCCAGTCCGGCCCTGGGTGCTCTTGAACAAGGTCATCTGCTGATCTGAGAACTGTAGTGGGGACTTTAAATGGCAACTATAATCATAGGTAGTGTTGACTTTGTGGCGTCTCGTAGCAGTGACACCTATGCCGGAATCAGGAGATAGGGTCTCCTCCAGCCCCTCCCACTTCACATTACTCACCAGTCAGCTGACCTCTAGCCTCTTTCCCCCCACCCAATCCCGTGAACTGAATGGGCGGCTGCGACGAGGGTGCGACGGTCTCCAGGAACAGCCCAGCTGGGAAGCCACAAAAAGGCAGGGAGAGTGGTGCGGGCTTCAAGAACAGCCCATGATTCGGGGACCCCTGGCAAATCATCAGGTTGAGGACCACTGCCTTAGTAATCAATCCTCTGGGGTGCCGTTTATGATATTCCTCCTTATAAACTGCCCACAAGCTCAGGTCAGATCGATCACCTTTTAGTATAATGCCTCCTTATTGCTGCCCGTGAACTCCAGTCTCATTGGCCACATGCAAAGCAATCAGATCTTGCAATCGTGAGTCTCAGTGACTTGACACTTGTGTGAAGAACTTTTTGCACATTGCACTTCAAAGTATTAATTTATAATTGTATATATATATATATATATATATATATATATATATATATATATATATATATATATACACCTTATATCCTTGGTGGATACTATTATGATTTTTTTTGCTGCACTAATTTTGATAGATCTTATTTAGTCACATTATTAGGAAGTGTTGGTAGTGCCGGCGGCTTCTGTGGATTAACATAGCAGCTCACAAGGTTTTTACATATTCATGATCCATTACTGTGTTCTAAACCTCTTAGCTGATTCTCTCAAGCAATGTGTAGAGAATTCATTCTGCTCAACCTCTCGATACTGTATTAGAAGTTTGGGGGTGATCCCACCTCTGGGTCTGTTAGCAGTAAAGACCCAAATGAGCCTCCAATGCACACAGATAGGTCATCTTAGTGGCTCACAATCATATAAAATTTGCTGAAATACTAATAAACCTGCTTGTTTATTACAGCTCATTCTACTCCATGATTACTTAGAATCTCTTTACAAAAGGGTCTAATCCCATCCAGTCTTAGAGAATCATCTTCATTGGTCCTGACAAGAAAAGTTCTGGCTTGTTCCTCCTAAAAAAAACACCTCTTGATTTTCCTTCTGCTTGACTTTACTCCATAATACTTTATATTTGATAATTTCCCTTCTCTTTTACTCTTCATTTCTGTTAACAGTTGGAAACTCCATTCTGTCAAAACCAGGTACCTGCCCCACCCCCCACCTAAAAAAGTGCCATTTCTTGATGAGGAGCGGTGGAGAAGGCCTTAAAGCAGAACTTCCCCTTATTTGTGAAGCTATCCGACATGTGGCAAGCACTTAAAAGAAAGGGATGTATTTTAGCCCTTCTAACAGCAGTCAGTCTAGGCTCCAAAATCTACTTTGATGAAAAGCTATCTTGTCCATAAGCCAGTGATGGACAAGAGCGATAGATGGACAGAATTCAATGAACTTTCCTTGTGGTGCATTTGATATCAGGATGGGTCCAAAACCTCTGCAACCCACATCCAGCATAAATGGGCTCTTAAAGTCAGCAGCTACAAACACTGTAGCTGCTGACTTACCTGTCCTAGGCACCGCAATGTCAGCCCCCCGAGGCTGATCCCTCGATTGCTGCAGGTCCCGGCACCGACATCCTCACTAAGGAAAACAGGCAGTGGAGCCTTGCGGCGCTGTATGAATGGGCGGCTTCTCTCTGGGATACACACAGTTCCCAGAAGGCAGCGCGCACCATTTCCTAGAAGACAACGCGAGGATGAAGACTAGCCGTGGACTAGGAAGAGGCAGATTAGGAAGATCCGCATAGCAACCGCAATTTCTGGTAAGTAAAAGTAAAGTAAAACTTTTTTTTTCTACTTTCTTTTCAATTTTTTTTTGTAGCATTTTGGTGTATAGTGTTGAGCAGAATATGCCATATTCGATTTCGCGATATATCTCGAATATATATTCGAATATTCGAGATATATTCGCTAAATTCGAATATTCGTGATATTTTATCGAAATTAATTGAATGCGATTTTTCGCTATTGCGAATGCGAAAATAATTGCGATTTTTTAATAACTGCGGTAGGAGCGCTCTGATTGGCTTAGAATATTCGTGATATTTTATCGAAATATCGCAACATGCGAATGCGATATTTATTGCGCAATTTCGAGATATGCTGGAGGAGCGCTCTGATTGGCTCAGAATATTCGTGATATTTTATCGAAATATCGCAACATGCGAATGCGATATTTATTGCGCAATTTCGAGATATGCTGGAGGAGCGCTCTGATTGGCTCAGAATATTCGTGATATTTTATCGAAATATCGCAACATGCGAATGCGATATTTATTGCGCAATTTCGAGATATGCTGGAGGAGCGCTCTGATTGGCTCAGAATATTCCTGATATTTTATCGAAATATCGCAACATGCGAATGCGATATTTATTGCGCAATTTCGAGATATGCTGGAGGAGCGCTCTGATTGGCTCAGAATATTCCTGATATTTTATCGAAATATCGCAACATGCGAATGCGAAATTTATTGCAGATATTTCGAAAACTGCTGTAGCAGCACTCTGAAATCGAATATGTATGATATTTTAACCAAAATACATATTGCGATTGCGATTTTTCGATCGCGCATGCGCAATTGCGCGAACAACACGCGACCATTTCCTGGAGCCTTGCCAGTTTCCCAATATTACAGCAACATGGTGGGAAGCAATTTCTCAAAGTCTGAGGAAAAGTTGCTGATTTGTGTAAGTATTTTGACCACTGTTATTTCATCATCTTCAACTGCATTTAAGTCTAGTTTAAAAGTTAGTATATATGATCAGATATTAGTATTTAACCAAAAATGTGTCTCCTGCTTTTACAAAACTACAAGTCCCAGCCCAGCCCAGCATTTTAGTCTAGTTTAAAAGTTAGTATATATGATCAGATATTAGTATTTCACAAAAAATGTGTCTCCTGCTTTTACAAAACTACAAGTCCCAGCATGCCTGGACAGCTGCAGACACCCTGGTTGGCAAATGTGTATTTAGGCACTTTTCCTTGTTATTTAGCATAATGAATTTAAAATTTTTTTGGACATAGGACGTATGCGAACGTCCTGACTTCAGTGTCCTCAAGGCCCAAGGACGTTCGAATACATATTGCCCTTTAGATGTTGCAGAACTACAACTTCCAGCATGCCTGGGAATGCTGGCACTTCTAGTATTGTAAGTTCTGCAGGCCCACATTTTTCAGGCCTTTATGCACGGGTCTCTAAACTGTGGCACCCTAGATGCAGCAAAAGTAAAATTCTTAGCATGCACTGAAAGACCGTGGCTGATGGGAGTAGTAGTTTTGCAACAGCTGGAGGTGGACTGGTCTTGAAACCCAGAGTTAGGTAACAAACCCGTAGTGTTTTGCAACCATTCTGCCTCCAGCTGGTTATTTTCTGTTGAAAAGCCTGTGGCGTGCAAAACACAACCCAAAAACTCCACCCGGTGCAAGGAAAAATTTGCACACACCTAAAGAGTGACATCACAAAAAACTGCGACGGTTGCATACGTCAGTGGTCCTCCGAAAAGGTCCCGTCTCTGACCCCCCGGGGCGTTAGGCTCCTAGGCTCCTGACAGGGAAAAGAGTTACTGTGGTCCATACAGCCGAAGCCATATGGACCCATCTCGGTCCAAGCAGCGCAATCAACACGCGAACAACACGCGACCATTTCCTGGAGCCTTGCCAGTTTCCAACTTATGATCGCAGCGCAATCACACAGCAACATGGTTGGAAGCAATTTCACTAAGTCTGAGGAAAAGTTGCTGATTTGTGTAAGTATTTTGACCACTGTTATTTCATCATCTTCAACTGCATTTAAGTCTAGTTTAAAAGTTAGTATATATGATCAGATATTAGTATTTAACCAAAAATGTGTCTCCTGCTTTTACAAAACTACAAGTCCCAGCCCAGCCCAGCATTTAAGTCTAGTTTAAAAGTTAGTATATATGATCATATATTAGTATTTCACAAAAAATGTGTCTCCTGCTTTTACAAAACTACAAGTCCCAGCATGCCTGGACAGCTGCAGACACCCTGGTTGGCAAATGTGTATATTGGCACTTTTCCTTGTTATTTAGCATAATGAATTTAAAATTTTTTTGGACATAGGACGTATGCGAACGTCCTGACTTCAGTGTCCTCAAGGCCCAAGGACGTTCGAATACATATTGCCCTTTAGATGTTGCAGAACTACAACTTCCAGCATGCCTGGGAATGCTGGCACTTCTAGTATTGTAAGTTCTGCAGGCCCCCATTTTTCAGGCCTTTATGCACGGGTCTCTAAACTGTGGCACCCTAAATGCAGCAAAAGTAAAATTCTTAGCATGCACTGACAGACCGTGGCTGATGGGAGTAGTAGTTTTGCAACAGCTGGAGGTGGACTGGTCTTGAAACCCAGAGTTAAGTAACAAACACGTAGTGTTTTGCAACCATTCTGCCTCCAGCTGTTTTTTTCCTGTTGAAAAGCCTGTGGCGTGCAAAACACAACCCAAAAACTCCACCCGGATGCAGTGAAAAATGTGCACACACCTAAAGAGTGACATCACAAAAAACTGCGACTGGTACATACGTCAGTGGTCCTCCGAAAAAGGTCCCGTCTCTGACCCCCCGGGGCGTTAGGCTCCTGACAGGGAAAAGAGTTAGCAACGCATATCTCCCCTATACGTGTATCCTGTGTTGTTAATAATATATTCATAATTATGCAAATGATAATGGCTGCTATATTTATGCAAAAAAGGTGGCGACCGAAATGGCAGGATATAAAATCTTTCATGTTACCCCTGTCATTGATTAATAAGGCGAGAATGCTTCCAATTGTTGAATAGCATACATTTACGTCATATATCCATAAGGCTGTCAACAGAAGTATTACAATATACTTTGTTCTTCATCTTGCAGAAGTTCCTGGAAACAGGATATGATGACCTGCGGCGGCAGCCACAGAAAAGGGCTGTGGTCAGCGCCCTAATCGCTGACTTTGGCGGCCAACATGACCACAAGGCCATTGTTAAGAAGTGGTCTGACCTCAAGAGGCGCCAAATGGGTAATGTCAGACGTCTTCGGGCTAAATATCATCCAGGTAAGTTATTGTTGACAGTTATGTTTTTTTTAAAAAAAGTGTATTTTGTGCGTGAACTCGAAAGAGAGAGGAGCCGGCCTGCAGGAGTTGGGAGGCCTCCCCCAGAGGCAATCTGCCACCTTTCTCCATGCCCCGGTTGGCAATGGCGGGTGTGAGGGGGTCCTCCCAACCCAACCTCGCATAGCACACCCACCAGTGGCGGGGCTGAGACCACCAAACTCAATTCACAGGTAGCCGAGAGCGGGATCCGAACCCCTAGCTGCAGAGGTGAATCAGTTGTCAGTGCAGTGGCAATCGCGTGGAGCCACCGCAGCTCCTTTGGTGACAGTTATGTAAGGTCATATGTAATTCATGTAAGGTCAGATGTTGTTAACCAAGATGCCATGTTGTGCTAACATATATCACCACCGGCCAAGGTATTCATAGTACTGTTGAAAAAAGACATGGGGCAGCAGACAGGAACACAGAAGTTATGTGGGAACATAATTTTCCCATTGCTTTGCATGGGACTTTAAAGAAAAACCCCGACCATGGCAAGTGGGGGTGGGTAAGGTTTAAACCACCTATCCTATGTTTGTGGCTGACATATAAGTAACCTGTGTGCCAAGTTTCATATAAATATCTTTAGCCGTTTGTACGTGATGCTGGAACATACATACATACATACATACATACATACATTTATGCACACACACACGTTGAGTTTTATATATATAGATTACCACTAAATTCCTGTGTTAGGAGTGGGGTTGTTATAGTAATCCCGTGTGCTCCATCAGGCCCTTTTTTTAACATGAGATGGTCTGAACAAAACAAAGGAGACAAAAACAGCTCATTTTAACATGGTTGCATCCCAGCTCACGCTCAGTCCCCTGTAGTGCCCACAAGACCCTTTAATATAACATTGTCCCATTGGTTAACTGTCTATATAAATCAATTTGTATTCATATACAATACAGCACAGTACACAGAATTTGCATACGTCATTAGAAAACATTTTTATAATATATGAACATTGTGTTATTATAGGAGCTCCAATGCCAGTTGTCCGCGCCAAGCGCAGAAGGCGCCAGGCCGATGAGGAGGAGGAGGAGGATGCGGCAGAGGAGGATGCGGCAGAGGAGGACATGGATGAGGAGGAGCAGCCAGGGCCCTCCCACTCCCCAACCCCAGCTCCTGTTGAGGAGCAAGCTGAGGAGCTTCCCCCCCCCACCACCCCAACTTCTCAAGCAGAAGAGCAGGAGGAAGAGAGCGGTCCTGTGAGCCTCATTCAGGAAGGTAAATATGTGCACAATGATTAATAACATTTCAACAACAAAATGTAGATATAAAAATGGACAACATATAAAGCGCACCTGTCAGATTGTATAACCATAATATGGTATTGATGCTAGAAGTATACAGGTAGTGCATAATTATTAGGCAAGTTGTATTTTTTGAGGATTCATTTTATTATTGAACAACAACCATGTTCTCAATGAACCCCAAAAACTCATTAATATCAAAGCTGAATTTTTTTGGAAGTAGTTTTTAGTTTGTTTTTAGTGTTAGTTATTTTCGGGGGATATCTGTGTGTGCAGGTGACTACTATTACTGTGCAGAATTATTAGGCAACTTAACCAAAAAATAAATAGATAGCCATTTCAATGATTTATTTTTAACAGTGAAACCAATATAACATCTCAACATTCACAAATACACATTTCTGACATTTAAAAACAAAACAAAAACAAATCAGTGACCAATATAGCCACCTTTCTTTGCAAGGACACTCAAAAGCCTGACATCCATGGATTCTGTCAGTGTTTTGATCTGTTCACCATCAACATTGCGTGCAGCAGCAACCACAGCCTGCCAGACACTGTTCAGAGAGGTGTACTGTTTTCCCTCCTTGTAAATCCCACATTTGATGATGGACCACAGGTTCTCAATGGGGTTCAGATCAGGTGAACAAGGAGGCCATGTCATTACTTTTTTTTATTTAATACCCTTTCTTGCCAGCCACGCTGTGGAGTACTTTGACACGTGTGATGGAGCATTGTCCTGCATGAAAATCATGTTTTTCTTGAAGGATGGTGACTTTTTCCTGTACCACTGCTTGAAGAAGGTCTCTTCCATAATCTGGCAGTAGGACTGGGAGTTGAGCTTGACTCCATCCTCAATCCGAAAAGGCCCCACAAGCTCATCTTTGATGATACCAGCCCAAACCAGTACTCCACCACCACCTTGCTGGCGTCTGAGTCGGACTGGAGCTCCCTGCCCTTTACCAATCCAGCCACGGGCTCTTCCATCTGGCCCATCAAGACTCACTCTCATTTCAGCAGTCCATAAAACCTTTGAAAAATCTTTCTTGAGATATTTATTGGCACAGTCTTGACGTTGCAGCTTGTGTGTCTTGTTCAGTGGTCATCGTCTTTCAGCCTTTCTTACCTTGGCCATGTCTCTGGGTATTGCACACCTTGTGCTTTTGGGCACCCCAGTGATGTTGCAGCTCTGAAATATGGCCAATCTTGTGGCAAGTGGCATCTTGGCAGCTGCACGCTTAACTTTTCTCAGTTCATGGGCAGTTATTTTGCACCTTTGTTTTTCCACACGCTTCTTTTGTTTGATGATCACGCTTCAGAAGCTTTGCAACTTTAAGAGTGCTGCATCCCTCTGCTAGATATCTCTCTATTTTGGACTTTTCAGAGTCTGTCAAATCCTTCTTTTGGCCAATTTTGCCAAAGAAAAGGAAATTGACTAATAATTATGCTCACCTGATATAGAGTGTTGATGTCATTAGACCACACACCTTCTCATTACAGAGATGTACATTACCTAATATGCCTAATCTGTAGTAGGCTTTCGAGCCTATACAGCTTGGAGTAAGACAACATGCATAAAGAGGATGATGTGGTCCAAATACTCATTTGCCTAATAATTCTGCACTCCCGGGATGTGTTAGACACATAACAAGTGTATACACATGATAATGATTGATTAATAAGCAAAAAAAAATATTTATTTATTTGGTAACGTTATTTGAAATCCAAATGTTTTTTTATTATATCCTAAAAGCATCAAGAGATCTGAAGAGGCAAAATATACTCATTGAAAAGACGCACCAGAAGATCCTTCAGAACCAGCGTAAGATGAGCTACCTCAACCAACAAAATGCTCTGCTAGAGCAGCAGCTATCGGGTCAGATTGCGGAAATGCACCGCATTCAAAAACGGATTGAGAGCTATATTTAAATTTATTTTTGTATTAAAAAAACTTATTTTTTGGAAATGTTTCATTTCTTTTTGAGATAGAGTTGTAGGTTTTTCAACACATCTAACTTCACATCAAACAAATCAACATCAACACATTTAACTTCATAATAAGCAAAAACATTTTATACTATTATTTTATTTAACATTAACCTAGGACAAACTAAAGCACACGACACAGACACGACGAACACAAAATAAACTGTTGAAAAATGAACATAACAAAAGCAACAATATATATATATATATATACAAAGAGAGAGAGAGGGAGAGCAAGAAAGAGAGAGAATGCAGATGAGCTCTTGCAGTCAGCCCAATGGTTGCAGTATAAATGCCGCAAAACAGGGTTTAACATAAGGTTCATTGTTATAGTTACACTTGCTGTTTAGATCCGGTCTGGTAGTCCGGTCTGGTAGCTTGTAGCGGAGGCTGTTGGTGGATCCGCTGTGCCAGAAAGCTCATGAAGCTTTACTCAGCATGGAGGCAGCAGCAGGAGTATTAAAATATAATATAACTAGACAATGCATTTCCTGAGGAAAATGCGAGTGGGAATGCTGAATAGCTTAATTGGTGAGCCCCTTGCCAAAGACATTCACCATAACCACTACACTATCTTTAGGACACACAGCTTCTTTCTCTATCTGCAAAGTATAGAGTATGCTGACTTCCTGGTCGCCCCTCCCCCCTCAATAGGTTTCCCCTCCCCCCCAGGTCAGTGAGGAGGAATATTGCACTGAGGTCAGGAAAGTTATTTATGGAAAGAAATAACATTACAAACGCTTTTAATTCACAGATCTAATACATGATTTAAGCCTCCAAACAAAGCTTAATAAATCCTCAAACGTACATGCAATTGATACAACGACTACACCGTTTGAAATACACGGCCCTTGTAAACGCATCGATATGAAATTTATGTAGATAAACTTAAAAATGTGGCCATTTCTGCGATTTAGAAAAGAGCGTCTTTGTGAGTTCTGCAGCAACATTTTTTAGATAATTTCACATGAGAGTCTATGAGACATAATTTCTGGCTGTTGCTCCAATAATTAAAACTAAAATACGTATCGCAGAATTGGTCACATTGCCATAAACCAGACAAGCATAGCTACGTTTTGATCTAAAAATTGTGTATGAAAAGTAGATCTTGTGGGCGTGAGACCAATTTGTTTCCCCTTTTTGTAAAGATATTTTTAATTACAAAGATCTCCAATGTTAAGGTCACCTGACAGACTCTAAATCCCCTCCATAGGATTACATTATAACCTATTGCATTTTTGTGAAAAATTCGCAAAACGTAAATTGCGTTTTCACCAAAAAATTGTAAACGATAACGATTTGAAAAGTCATAGCCGGATAGCTAAATATTTTGTGACCGCTTTAAAGTTTTTTCAGTGTCTGTAAGTGAAAGTATGAAGTAGCTGAAACTTTTGGCATGGCATGTGAATTCAAAGGGGAAAAGGATGTTCTCATTGACTTCAATGTTTAAAAAAAGGGTCTAAAAGCTTAAAATTTATAAAAGTGTAAAAAGTAGAAAAAAACTTGAAGAAGTCCCATCATTAGCTGAACGAGACGAACATTTTTACAGTTGAATGGTCTCAATAGTTGAAAGTATGCCGAAGTTACGCAGAACCAAAAAACTTAAGGAATAATAAGATTACTAAATTTACGGATATCAATACTGGAAATGTTTATTAAAGCATTCACACTAATTAAGATTAATACATTTACGGGTATCCATACTAGGAATGCTTATTAAAGCATTCCCACTAAGTATCACACAGGCATGATTTACAAGCAGTAGTGGTAATAGTAATACATAGCATAAAAACACTTGGGGAATACTTTACAGCATCAGTAGTGGTCATAGTAGTCAATAGTGTACCAAAAAATTGGGACACAGGTGTCTTGACTGAGCTGTAATAGTAGTAGTAGACATTGACAATACAGTGTCAAATCACTCGGGCAAGAGGTGCCATGATGAACAGCAGTCTTAATAAGAGTATATAGGGTGTGAAATAACTGCTGACATAGGTGTCTTGACTGGGCAGCAGAAGCAGCAGTAGTAGTATTAACAGTAGTAGTTGATACAGAGTCATATCACATGGGCAGGAGGTGCCATCATGAACAGCAGTAGGAATAGGAGTATATAGAGTGTCAAATAACTGCTGACATAGGTGTATTGACTGGGCAGCAGCAGCAGAAGCAGCAGTAGTATTAACAGTAGTAGTTGATACAGAGTCATATCACATGGGCAGGAGGTGCCATCATGAACAGCAGTAGGAATAGGAGTATATAGAGTGTCAAATAACTGCTGACATAGGTGTATTGACTGGGCAGCAGCAGCAGAAGCAGCAGTAGTATTAACAGTAGTAGTTGATACAGAGTCATATCACATGGGCAGGAGGTGCCATCATGAACAGCAGTAGGAATAGGAGTATATAGAGTGTCAAATAACTGCTGACATAGGTGTCTTGACTGGGCAGCAGCAGCAGCAGAAGCAGCAGCAGTAGTATTAACAGTAGTAGTTGATACAGAGTCATATCACATGGGCAGGAGGTGCCATGATGAACAGCAGTAGGAATAGGAGTATATAGAGTGTCAAATAACTGCTGACATAGGTGTCTTGACTGGGCAGCAGCAGCAGAAGCAGCAGTAGTATTAACAGTAGTAGTTGATACAGAGTCATATCACATGGGCAGGAGGTGCCATCATGAACAGCAGTAGGAATAGGAGTATATAGAGTGTCAAATAACTGCTGACATAGGTGTATTGACTGGGCAGCAGCAGCAGAAGCAGCAGTAGTATTAACAGTAGTAGTTGATACAGAGTCATATCACATGGGCAGGAGGTGCCATGATGAACAGCAGTAGGAATAGGAGTATATAGAGTGTCAAATAACTGCTGACATAGGTGTCTTGACTGGGCAGCAGCAGCAGAAGCAGCAGTAGTATTAACAGTAGTAGTTGATACAGAGTCATATCACATGGGCAGGAGGTGCCATGATGAACAGCAGTAGGAATAGGAGTATATAGAGTGTCAAATAACTGCTGACATAGGTGTCTTGACTGGGCAGCAGCAGCAGAAGCAGCAGCAGTAGTATTAACAGTAGTAGTTGATACAGAGTCATATCACATGGGCAGGAGGTGCCATGATGAACAGCAGTAGGAATAGGAGTATATAGAGTGTCAAATAACTGCTGACATAGGTGTCTTGACTGGGCAGCAGCAGCAGAAGCAGCAGTAGTATTAACAGTAGTAGTTGATACAGAGTCATATCACATGGGCAGGAGGTGCCATCATGAACAGCAGTAGGAATAGGAGTATATAGAGTGTCAAATAACTGCTGACATAGGTGTATTGACTGGGCAGCAGCAGCAGAAGCAGCAGTAGTATTAACAGTAGTAGTTGATACAGAGTCATATCACATGGGCAGGAGGTGCCATGATGAACAGCAGTAGGAATAGGAGTATATAGAGTGTCAAATAACTGCTGACATAGGTGTCTTGACTGGGCAGCAGCAGCAGAAGCAGCAGTAGTATTAACAGTAGTAGTTGATACAGAGTCATATCACATGGGCAGGAGGTGCCATGATGAACAGCAGTAGGAATAGGAGTATATAGAGTGTCAAATAACTGCTGACATAGGTGTCTTGACTGGGCAGCAGCAGCAGAAGCAGCAGTAGTATTAACAGTAGTAGTTGATACAGAGTCATATCACATGGGCAGGAGGTGCCATCATGAACAGCAGTAGGAATAGGAGTATATAGAGTGTCAAATAACTGCTGACATAGGTGTCTTGACTGGGCAGCAGCAGCAGCAGAAGCAGCAGCAGTAGTATTAACAGTAGTAGTTGATACAGAGTCATATCACATGGGCAGGAGGTGCCATGATGAACAGCAGTAGGAATAGGAGTATATAGAGTGTCAAATAACTGCTGACATAGGTGTCTTGACTGGGCAGCAGCAGCAGAAGCAGCAGTAGTATTAACAGTAGTAGTTGATACAGAGTCATATCACATGGGCAGGAGGTGCCATCATGAACAGCAGTAGGAATAGGAGTATATAGAGTGTCAAATAACTGCTGACATAGGTGTATTGACTGGGCAGCAGCAGCAGAAGCAGCAGTAGTATTAACAGTAGTAGTTGATACAGAGTCATATCACATGGGCAGGAGGTGCCATGATGAACAGCAGTAGGAATAGGAGTATATAGAGTGTCAAATAACTGCTGACATAGGTGTCTTGACTGGGCAGCAGCAGCAGAAGCAGCAGTAGTATTAACAGTAGTAGTTGATACAGAGTCATATCACATGGGCAGGAGGTGCCATCATGAACAGCAGTAGGAATAGGAGTATATAGAGTGTCAAATAACTGCTGACATAGGTGTCTTGACTGGGCAGCAGCAGCAGCAGAAGCAGCAGCAGTAGTATTAACAGTAGTAGTTGATACAGAGTCATATCACATGGGCAGGAGGTGCCATGATGAACAGCAGTAGGAATAGGAGTATATAGAGTGTCAAATAACTGCTGACATAGGTGTCTTGACTGGGCAGCAGCAGCAGAAGCAGCAGTAGTATTAACAGTAGTAGTTGATACAGAGTCATATCACATGGGCAGGAGGTGCCATCATGAACAGCAGTAGGAATAGGAGTATATAGAGTGTCAAATAACTGCTGACATAGGTGTATTGACTGGGCAGCAGCAGCAGAAGCAGCAGTAGTATTAACAGTAGTAGTTGATACAGAGTCATATCACATGGGCAGGAGGTGCCATCATGAACAGCAGTAGGAATAGGAGTATATAGAGTGTCAAATAACTGCTGACATAGGTGTCTTGACTGGGCAGCAGCAGCAGAAGCAGCAGTAGTATTAACAGTAGTAGTTGATACAGAGTCATATCACATGGGCAGGAGGTGCCATGATGAACAGCAGTAGGAATAGGAGTATATAGAGTGTCAAATAACTGCTGACATAGGTGTCTTGACTGGGCAGCAGCAGCAGCAGAAGCAGCAGTAGTAGTATTAACAGTAGTAGTTGATACAGAGTCATATCACATGGGCAGGAGTTGCCATGATGTACAGCAGTCTTAATAAGAGTATATAGGGTGTGAAATAACTGCTGACATAATTGTCTTGACTGATCCAAAGGAGTCATGGGAGAAAATCATGTGGTCAGATGAGACTATAATATAATTTTTTGATCATAATTTCACTAACCGTGTTCGGAGGAAGAATAATGATGAGTACCATGCCAAGAACGCCATCCCTAATGTGAAGCATGGGGGTGGTAGCATCATGCTTTGGTGGTGTTTTTCTGCACATGGGACAGGGTGACTGCACTGTATTAAGGAGAGGATGACCGGGGCCATGTATTGCAAGATTTTGGGCAACAACCTCCTTCCCTGAGTTAGAGCTTTGAAGATGGGTCGAGGCTGGGTCTTCCAACATGAGAATGACCCAAAGCACACAGCCAGGATAACCAAGGATTGGCTCTGTAAGGAGCATATCAAGGTTCTGGCGTGGCCTAGCCAGTCTCCAGACCTAAACCCAATAGAGAATCTTTGGAGGGAGCTCAAACTCCGTGTTTCTCAGCGATAGCCCAGAAACATGACTGATGTAGAGAAGATCTGTGTGGAGGAGTGGGCCAAAATCCCTCCTCCAGTGTGTGCAAAGCTGGTGTAAAACTACAAGAAATTTTTGACCGCTGTAATTGCAAAGAAAGCCTACTGTACCAAATATTAACATTGATTTTCTCTGATGTTGAAATAGTTATATTCAGCACTGTAAATACATCAGGTCCGGGGCTTCATCAGGGAATGCATGGCAAGGGACCCTTCAGCGCCCTGAACCGACGACGGGTGCCAGAAAGTCACCGCCGATCCAGGACTCATTCATCTTTATGAATGTGAGTCTGTCCACGGACTCTGTGGACAGACGGGTCCTCTTGTCCGTGACCACCCCACCTGCCGCGCTGAATGTCCGCTCAGATAGTACGCTGGAGGGGGGGCAAGACAATAACTCCAGCGCATACTGAGCGAGCTCGCGGCAGGTGTCCAATCTGGCAACCCAGTACTCCATGGGGTCGTCGGTGCTCATACTGTCAGAAGCACCGACGGACGCCATGTAGTCTGCCACCATGTGGGCCAGCCGCTGGTGGTGACTGCTGCTGCTGCTGCTGGTGGTGGTACTGGGTCGCTCGGTTTGGAAGAACATCCTCATCTCTTCCATTAGGTCCCCTGCTCGGCTGCAGCTGGGTGCAGCCACCTGCTGGGTGAGATGAGGGGGGACAACTGGAGGCCGGGGAGTTGCCTGCTCCAACCGTCTGACAATGGCTGCCTGCAGTTCCTCCATCCGGTGCTGCCTCCGGCTGGCTGGGATGAACTGCTCCAGTTTCCCCTTGCACCTGGGATCCAAAAGGGTGGCCATCCAGAAATCATCCCTCGTCTTGATGGTCTTAACCCGGGGGTCCCTCCTGAGGCATCTGAGCATGTGGGCAGCCATGGGGAAGAGCACAGCCCGCTGTGACTCCTCAATGCTGGCCAGGTGAATGAGGTGCGACTCTTCTTCCCTGAGGCGCTGCTGGTCAAACTCAGACATGCCCAACCCCCGGACTATCGGTGCCCCCAACACCGGCTCTCCCTCCTGACCAGGCCCTGACTCCGGGACGACACCAGCAACCACCTCCTCCTCCTCTTCATCATCATCCTCCTCCTCCTCCTCCTCCTCCTGGTCCTGGCCCTGGTCTCGGTGGAGCATTGCTGACTCCTCCTGCTCCACCAAGGCACTCTCCCCAGCCTCGAGCAGGCGATCTAGTGTCCTCTCCAGCATGAACAGTATTGGCAGCACGCTATTGAGGCCAATTTGCTCACTGCTGACCATCTTGGTCGCCTGCTCGAAGGAGGACAACACTTGGCAGACCTGGTTTATCTGCCCCCACTGCGCACAGGCGATGAAAGGGAGTTGTGGTGAAGCCCTCTGAGTGCCTAGTTCCATCAGGTACTCCCTCACCGCCCTTTGCTGCTCCCACAACCTCTTCAGCATGTGGAGGGTGGAGTTCCACCGCGTCACACTGTCCACAATCAGCCTGTGAAGGGGCAGATTGTACTTCCGCTGCAATTTGGACAGGGACGCGGTAGCGGTTGGGGAGCGCCTGAAGTGGCTGGCAATCCTACGCGCCTTTGCCACAATGTCACTCAACCCTGGATAAGTGCGCAGGAACTTCTGCACCACCAGGTTGAGGACATGTGCCAGACAGGGCACGTGCGTCAGACTGCCAGCATGGAGGGCGGCGAGTAGGTTGCTGCCGTTATCGCAGACAACCATACCTGGCTGGAGCCTTCGGGGTGTCAGCCACTTCTGGACCTGAGCTTGAAGTGCTTTCAGCACTTCTTCTGCAGTGTGTCTCCGGTCCCCTAAACTAACAAGCTGGAGCACGGCCTGACAGCGCACGTGCCCCACACTTGAGTAGCTACGGGGGCGCTTGCTGGGAGGCTCAGCAGCTGCGGAGACAGTGGCTTGAGGGAGACCAGCAGTTCTCCCCTGGACACCCCGGGGCGGCACCACAAGATCGGTTGCCGACGATCCCTCACCGACGCCTCGGAGGGAAACCCAATGGGCCGTGAAGCTGATGTAGCGTCCCTGCCCATGCCTGCTGGTCCAGCCATCCATTGTCAGATGAACCCTGTCGCTGACAGCGTGATCCAGCGACAGGGTTACATTCTGAACAATGTGCTGGTGTAGGGCAGGGACACCAGTCCTGGCAAAGAAATGGCGGCTGGGGACACGCCATTGGGGTTGGGCCTGCTCCAACATCTGCCTGAAGGGGTTGCTGTCAACTATGTTGAAGGGCAGCAGATGTTGGGCAATAACCCTTGCCAGGAGCCCATTGAGGGAACGCACACGTCGGTCTCCAGGGGGGAAGGGAGTGGTGCGGTCAAAGGCGTCTGAAATCGACGCCTGGCGCCGGACGGCAGTGCGGGACACAGACGTGGAGGGTGCTGTGGAAGTAGAGGTCTGGCTGCCGGTACCAGTACCTCTACTAGAGGGAGCGGGGGGGCATGACCTGCTGGAAACAGATGAAGATGTGGCAGGGGCTGCTGTACCCTGCTCACTTGTGGTGGTGGCGCTGCTACCACCACCACGCTTCATCTCCTCATACAACGCCCAGTGGTTTATCCTGAGGTGCTGGTTCAGGGCTGTGGTACCCACCCGAGCCAAACACTTCCCTCTCTTCACCCTCACTTTACAAATCCGGCAGATGGCCACGGTAGGGTTGTCTGCCACCAGGGTAAAGAAATTCCAGACAGGTGACTTCAGCACCGCCCTCCTGTCAGATGGGGTGACGCTTACTTGCACCTGCTGGGATTCGGTGCGCACAGGTGGAGCTGCCTGCTGCTGCTGCTGCTGCTGCTGCTCCTCCTCCTGACACCTCCTGCTGCCATCACCAGTGGAGACCCTGACGATGGTCTCCCTGGTGGTGACCTGGCGCACCGTTTCACCAGGGTGCCTACCTTCCCCGTCGTCACTGACGTAGTGAGCCGACGCGTCAGATGGCAACCATGATGGGTCACCCTCTTCGCCCCCAGAGATGTCAGACCAAGGGCTGAGATGTGTTGGTCTGAGGGAACCACGTGACATGGAGCCTCTAGCCTGGCTCCGCTGTCCCCTCACCCACGCCTGGGTCTGACTAGGTGCTGCTGTTTCCTGCACCAAAACAGCAGCACCAGTTTGAAGGGATGTCTCTGGGATACTGCCAGCAGGTATCCCATCCTCCTCATCCATCCCTTCAAAAAGGTCCTGACCATCAGGACAGAGCTGGAGGTCTGCCTGATGCATGGCCTCCCCCAAGAGATCCCTATCACTGTCGCTGTCGAACAGTAAGATGCTGGACTCTTGGGGGCTGGGGGGGGGTAGTACAGGCAACGGTGTAATGGTGGTACTACTGTGAGTCGGGACCGACGACTCAGTGGCACTGCTGTGCCCCATGTAGTCCACCACTACTTGAGCCTGAGATGGCAATATCGGGCGGCTGCCCGATGGGAAGAACTCCCGGATCAGGCGTACTCCCCTTGCACCCGATCCTCTACCACTAGTAGGGGCACGAGAGGTACCCCGTGCTGGCAGCGATCCAGCACTGGGAGTAACTCCCCTACCCCTACTGCCACGGCCACGGATGCCGCTCATAATTGCTGATATGTGTGTGGGGGGGTTAAACTTTATTGGGGGGGAAAATGTGAACAAAATGTGTTTTTGTGTTTTTTTTACAAGACAGGCACGCAGACAAAGACGTACACAGACAGCTACTAAACTATAAGAAAAGTAGTACACCAGACAAGGACTACAAAATTAAAGAAAAAAAAAAAAAGCACTAAACAAACACTAACTTTTTTTTTTTTTTTTTTTTTTAAACACAAAACACAGACACTAAACACACACTAAGCTAAGCTAGATGAAATAAATGTACACTAACAGTGTGTACACTTACTACACAAAATTTAACTAAACTGAACACAAAACTTAGCTTTTATAAAAGCTCTTTAGGGAAAACTAAACAAAATTTGAACTGAGATGCCTATCAAATATCACTGAACAGTGAACCTGCAAGATCTGACAGTAACACAAGATGAACAAAACTTAGCTTTTAGAAAAGCTCTTTTATAAAGCTCAGATCAATATGTGTTCTGAAATCTCTTGCAAATATAACTGAACAGGGAGGATTGCAGGATCAAACAGTAACACAAATGAAAAAAACAGCACAAAACAGCACAAAACGTAGCTTTGAAAAAAGCTCTTGGGTCTATTGCTTTGAAAAAAGCAGTTGATATACTGGAAAAGATCCACTGGAATCACTAAATAGCAATGCTGGTGATGATCTAAATCAATCAAGAACAAAGACACAGGAAACCAGGAAACCAGGAACACAGAAACAGCCTCCACACTCTATAGCAAGCTTCTGAATCTGCAATGAAATGGTGCTGGGAGTGAGCTTATATAATGTCCATGCAGGCAGGTTCCTATTGGTTGCTAACCTGTGACGAGTGTGGAAGGAGAACTCTGATTGGCTCTGATGCAAAAGGGCGGAGCAAATAATCGCGCAATATTCCTATTGCCGAATATTCGCATTGCGAATATTCGGCAATATAAAATGATCGCTTCAGCTACTCGGCCCAATGGCTCTAATCATACCAGCAATGCTTTCAGACGTCTATGGAGATCACTAGGATGTGATCTGTTTTAAAAATGAAACTGTAAAAATCGCTCTGATGCGGAAGATCGGGGCGAGGAAAATAATCGCGCGATATTGCGTTTGCCGAATAATCGCATTGCGATCTTTCTGGAAAATTCAATGAACGCTTCAGCTACTCGGCCCAGGGTCTCTAATGATACCAGCAATGCTTTTAGACGTCGATGGAGATATCTAGGATGTGATCTGATTCAAAAAAAAAATTGTAAAAAATCGAATATTCGGAATTGCGAATATTCACCGCGAATTTCGAAATATAGCGCGATTTCTCGAATATGCTATATTCGAGTCGAATATTCGCAATGCGAATATTCGTGAGCAACACTATTGGTGTATTTATTTTTAGGATGGACCTCCACTTTCATTCCAGGATGTATCATAAGAAATCATGATTAGTCAGATGAGGATGTAGTTGCACTAGTTCTCAGACATGCCTGCTCCCTCACACTTACCCGTCTGGTCTGTGCTAATAGACCCATTTGAGCCGGGGCTGTTTCCCAGATACTGGTACTCTGCCACACCGAATGAGTTTGAACCGTCATCCCCGATATTATGAGAGATATCCTGGATGTCCCCCAAGTCTGTGAAGAACTCCTTAGGCAGCGGGCTCCCAAGATCATCATCCTCCAAGGGAGCAATGGAGCAAAACTCCACATCTGGGTCTACCTTGATGGTGGACATGGTAGATTGTGTCTGTAACCATTACACTGTGGATAAATAAACACATAGTTATTTTTCCAAAAACAGTGATTCAAGATCAGTTAAATATTCCAAATCAACATACAAGGACCTACACTATATGGGCAAAAGTTTATGGGCACTTGACCCTCACACCTATCTACTGTATATGGCCAAAAGTATGTGGACACCCTTCCAAATTACACAGTTCAAGGGTTTCCCATAAAAAGTACTGTTAAAGCGGGAGTTCACCAAAAAATTTTTTTCAACATTAGATTGATGCTCATTTTGTCAAGGGGAATCGGGTAGTTTTTTTAAAAACGAAGCAGCGATCTTCTCCGCCGCTTCCGGGACTGGGCGTTCCTATTTGATTGACAGGCTTCCGACGGTCGCATACATCGCGTCACGAGTAGCCGAATGAAGCCGAACGTTCGGCTACTTTCGGAAAATCGTGACGCGATAGATTCGACCGTCGCAAGCCTGTCGGAAGACTGTCAATCAAATAGGAACGCCCAGTCCCGCAGCCCATACCCAGATGCGGCAGAGAAGATGTATCTCTAAAACGGTAAGTACTGCTTCGATTTTAAAAAAACTACCCGATTCCCCTTGACAAAATGAGCCTCAATCTAATGAAAAAAAAAAAGGTTTTAGGGTGAACCTCCACTTTAAGGCTGCAGCATACACAGACATTTTAGACAAACGGTGTGCTTCCAGTCTTGTAGTAATAGTTCAGGGAAGGCCCTTTTCTGTTCCAGCATGACTGTGCCCCTGTGTACAAAGCTGGCTCCATAAAGACATGTGGATTGATTTACTAAAACTGGAGGGTGCACAATATGGTGCAGCTCCGCAAAGAAGCCAATTAGCTTCCATTTTTTTTCTGTCAAAGCTTAAAGCGGAGTTCCGCAAAAAGTCAGCAGCTACAAATACTGCAGCTGCTGACTTTTAAAATATGGACACTTACCTGTCCAGGGCGCCTGCGATGTCGGCACCCAAAGCCGATCTGTCCCTCGGCTCTCGGGTGGAGGTGCCGCCATCTCCGGTAAGGGAATCAGGAAGTGAAGCCTTGCGGCTTTACTTCTAGGTTCCCTACTGCGCATGCATAAGTTACGCTGCACGCTCCCACTGGTCCCTGCTGTCTTCTGGGACCTGTGCGTCTCCCAGAAGACAGCATGAGGGACGGAGGAGGGGCCGGACATGGTGTATATATACGCAGCTACCTATGCCCAAAAGTGGGAGCAAATACCTGGCAAATACCTGGCTTGGACAGGTATCCCCCCCCCCCCCCCCCCCAAAGGTGCCAAATGTGACATCGGAGAGGGGGAGGATTCCGAAAAGTGGAAGTTCCCTTTTTGGGTGGAACTCCGCTTTAATTGAACAAGCTGAAGTTAGAAACTGATTGTGTACTCTCTAGTTTTATTAAATCAAGCCCATGGATCGACCAGTTTGGTGTGGAGGAACTTGCGTGTCCTGCACAGATCACCTACCTCAACCCTACACAAAACCTTTGAGATGCATTGGCATGCCAACTGTGAGCCTGGGCTGTATAACAAGTTAGGAAACAGAAAAAAAACAGACATAAATGATTCATCTGGCAAACACAAGTAGATCAACCCTGTCATAAAATAGCTTACAAATTACACTGTGAAAGAGAAAACTGGTGACTGCTGTGGAGTGTCAATAAACCCACGTCATAAAAAAAACTATCAATAAATGGTTTATTACATGCTGTTTATACTCAGTCACTATGAGATTCGTTTTCTGTATTCTGCAAAAATCCTGGTGATCCTGCTGTTCTCTGTCTCCCCTTCTGTCCATGTCCCCAATGCAGCTAGGGATTTTTCAGAGCAGTGTTGGCAGCTCTGCACATGCTCAGTTTTCAGCAAGTTTCTATGCTGAGCTTTTTATCCCCATCACATATGAGCAGCCCATGTGACTATAGAGTCACACATGTGGGTGTATACACAGTGGTAAATGACAGTCCACTCCTCTGCCATGCCCACTAACCAGCTAAACACAATGGGGGCGGGCTATTATATGCAGATAAATGGAGGCTTCATCTCCCTTTAATTCTAAGACACAGGCTGAAGGGGCATGACACAGCCTGTGACTGGCAGAAATCCACCCACACCATGTTATTGTTAAAACAATAATAAAGCTTTGATTTAAAAAAAAAATTTAAGATGATTTAAAACAGTTTACTGATATTCATTTTGTATTTTTACTCTGTATTCCAAAGGCTGTTTTCCTTTATTTTGAACAAGTGACCAGCAGCAGAGGACTAGAAGCTCCTCCTGCTTATGTTTCCCTGCAGACAGGCAGGCACACTTCCATACAGGGCACTTATACACCTTCCTGCCCAGACCAATTTTTAGCTTTCAGCGCTGTTGCACTTTGAATGACAATTGCGCAGTCATACAACACTGTACCCAAACAACATTTTTATCATTTTGTACCCACAAATAGAGCTTTCTTTTGGTGGTATTTGATCACCTCTGGGATATTTATTTTCTGCAAAAAAAAAAAAAAAATGACCGAAAATTTTTTTTGTTTCTGTTATAAAACATTGTAAATAAGTACGTTTTCTCCTTCACTGATGGGCACTGATGGTACTGCACTGACGGGCACTGATAAGGTGGCACCGATGAGGTGGCACTGATGTGGTGGAATTGATGGGCACTAATATGCGGCACTGATGGGCGGCACGGATGGGCACTGATTGGCGGCATGGATGGGCTTGGATAGGTGGCACGGATGGGCACAGATAGGTGGCACAGATGAGCACAGATAGGCGGCACGGATAGGCGGCACGGATAGGCAGCACGGATGGGCACGTATAGGCGGCACGGATGGGCACTGATAGGCGGCACGGATGGGTACTGATAGGCGGCATGGATGGGTACTGATAGGCGGCATGGATGGGCACTGATAGGCGGTACGGATGGGCACTATCGTATGTGTTGTACTAATGGATACCAATCAGTGCCAAACAATGCCTGCCAATCAGTAATGCCCATTGTGGGCACTGATTGGCATCCATTGCGGCACTGATTGGCATCCATTTTTTGTGTCCTTCTCATCCCTGGTGGTCTAGGGTGGCATACCTTTTTTTTGTATCCCTGGTGGTCTAGTGGGCATCCCTGGTGGTTCAGTGGGCATACTCGGGGGGGCTGTGCTGATAATCGATCAGCACAAACCCCCCCCCTGTCACAGGAGCAGCCGATCGGCTCTCCTCTACTCCTCTCACAGACGCGAGTGAGGAAAAGCAGATTACCGGCTTTTCCTGTTTATATCGTGATCAGCCGTGATTGTACACGGCTGATCACGTGGTAAAGAGTCCCCGTGAGAGACTCTTTACCTTGATCGGTGTTGCGGGGTGTCAGACTGACACCCTGCAACAACGATCGCCGCGATGCGCGCCCCTGGGGGCGCGCAGCGGCTCAAAACCCTGAGGACGTCATATGACGTCCAGTCAGGATTCTACAACCACTTTGCCGACGTCAATTTGTCATTGGCGGGCGGCAAGTGGTTAAATAATTACAATGCCATCATCCACATACAGAAAGAGAAAGTATTTAATTATATAAATTTAAACAGTGTGTGTTTATTATCACTTTAGCTTTCACTTGTACTAGATCAGTGATGTATGACAGCAGAATTGAATGAAAATGAAAAATTGCCAGCAAGCACAGTTTATTTTTTTTACACGGCTTGTAGCCAATATGTTGGGTTTGGATACCCTTTAGCTCACAACATGTGCTGATAGAAAACACAATATAATTTTTATCTCCAATTTATGGCAACAGCCCAAGTAATTATAAATGTGCTTACCCTCTTATATTCTGCTGACCATGGAAAACCAGGAGTTTTGAGGCACTGCTTCACAAGCATTCCATTTCTGACCAGGCGATAAAAAAAAGATATTCCTCTGCAAAGTATAAAAAAAAAAACGTAAGCAACGCAACAAAATGTAAAGTTCCAGGACATTGGCTTATGACAGGAGAGAAGTCAGGGCTCAGCGGCACGTGGAAGGCGGCTCATGATGGAAAGGCTCCCTGGGCTCCCCTCTATCTCTCTCCGTCTCAGTGTGATTAGCAGGAGGTAATGGATTAATCATTACAACTACGCGTCAAATCATTAACCCGCTAACGTGTTCACAGGACACCCTGGCTAATGCATTGCAGCACAGGCTTATTGCTATGCAGTGCGCAGTGTGATTTTTGTCTATGCTGGAATATATTTTAACTGCGCTGTAATACAATTACAAAACATCTAATATGGTAATTTCCTAATAGTAACTAAAAAGCACCTGTTTTATAGTAATACAATACTGTGAAGGAGAAGGGACATTTAAAGTACTCCAGGTAGATAGAGTAAAACACATATAAGTACAGCTATGTATTTATCAAAAACATTACAACTAGTCATCTTATGATCCTCTGTACTACAGTACAGAGGGGCAAGACAAGGACTATATCACATGTCCTAAATGCATATATAGAAAACATGCCGACAGGAGGAGCAGAGAGATGACCCGAGTGTGCTGCTGCTCCTTCACCGTCCAATCACCTAACTGTGCTGCTTAACTGCAGCAGAGAAATGCCAGGGCCGACTGTACTGTTGAGTAAGGCTGTGTAAATGTCAGGACTGGGTTGACAGAAATTCAAATCCTTTGGCAGGTAAAACAGCAAACATATTTCAAGTGTGTATTCAGCTTTTTGCTTGGAGTTAAAGTCAGTGGGGTAGATTCAGATACAGCTGCGCGCTCCTTACGTAGGCGCAGTGTACCCTTTTTACCCTACGCCTACGCAAATTATTTGCGCTACGCCTCATTCATGAAGCAGTAGCCACGTAATTTGCATGGGCGCCCTTCAAAAATGCCCTGCGCAAGGGCGCCTAATGTAAATGATCCCGTAGGGGGCGGGAATCATTTAAATTAGGCGCGTTCCCGCGCTGAGCGTAGAGCGCATGCTCCGTCAGGAAACTTTCCCGACGTGCATTGCGGTAAATGACGTCGCAAGGACGTCATTTGCTTCAAAGTGAACGTGAATGGCGTCCAGCGCCATTCACGATTCACTTACGCAAACTACGTAAATTTCAAACCTCGCGACGCGGGAACGACGGGTATTCTTAGCATTGGCTGCCCCTGCTTTTAGCATGTGCAGCCTTACGCGAAATCCGACGTACGCAAACTGCGTACGCAGGGCTCGTGTAACGTTGTGAATCGGCGTTAGTATGCAATTTGCATACTATACGCTGACCACAACAGGAACACCACCTAGCGGCCTGAGTAAGAATGCAGCCTAAGATATGAGGGCATAAGAGCCTTATGCCACGCATATCTTAGGCTGTAGTCAGCGTAACAAGCTCTCTGAATCAGGAGAACTCGTTACGCCGGGGCAAGTAAGCAATTGCGCTGCGTAACTATGGTTACGCAGACGCAATTGCTCTCTGAATCTGGGCCATTGTAAACCACTTTTAAAAAAACAAAACAAAAAAAACAACCATGCCTATACTTACCCACTCTGTGCAATTGTTTTGCACAGAGCAGCCTCAATCCTCCTCTTCTGGGGTCCCCCTCCAGTGCTTCTCTTCATCGGGGTACCCCCACGGAAAGCCGCTTTCCCTGGGGGCACCCGTGCGGGCTCGCTCCCAAGTCCCACTGCTGCATCCATTGACACAGACAGCAGGACTTGGCCCCTCCCCCTGCGTCACATGATTTTATTGACAACAGCGAGAGCCAATGGCTCCTGCTGCTATCAATCTGTCCAATAAGGACAGAGACAGCAGCTGAAGCCGCTGCGCTCGGGCACATCGCTGGATTGGATCGGGCTTAGGTAAGAAAAGGGGGGGGGGGGGGTCTGGAGGCAGCTCTAGCACAGAAGGTTTTTCACCTTAATACATAGAATGTATTAGGGTGAAAAACCTTAAGGCTTTAGAAACACTAAGTTTTAATATACAGATAAACTTTCACAATCTGGGATAGATGTCTCAGCTGACCTGGGGAAATGCAGATGGCTGCCAGCACGGAGAAGTATGTAGTAAGTCCGGTTTGGCGTTGCGTGGTGTGTGACCTTGAGCACTGTTATCTCCCACGTCCCAGTTTAAACAATTATAATGGAGTTACAAGCGTCTCACATGACACTGCCTGTGTGACCAATGGCTGGGACAACAGAAAAGTTACATTGTACAGAACGTACAACCCTAGGAGTTCATTCATTGTTTGGAAGGGCCGAGCGTCTGGGAAAGTTTCCTGGATTTGTTTCCATATTCTGGACAGTTGTACTTAATCCACTTTTGTTACAGAAAAACACATGGAATGTCTCATAAGTTATAAATATCTCAAATAGAGTAACTATCAAAAAAAAAAATCCCCATATTTTTCATACATTATTTTATTATTAAAGCGGTAGTTCACCCTCACTCACATGATTTTACCATCGAGACAGGCATTGTAGCGCGAGCTACAGTATGCCTGTCCCGATTTTTTTAACCCCGGACTCACCTTGTAATCGTACATTATAGATTTCGGCTCCCGCGGGGAATGGGCGTGCCTATGGAGAGGGAGGATGATTGACGGCCGGCCCTGGCACGTCACTTTCCCCGAAGACAGCCGGAGTAGGTCTCGGCTCTTCACGGCGCCTGCGCACAGGCTATGCGCAGGCGCCGTGAAGAGCCAAGCCTATTTCGGCTATTTCCGGAGAAGCGTGACGCGCCAGAGCCGGCCGTCAATCATCCTCCGTCTCCATAGGCACGCCCATTCACCGAGGGGAGTCGGTATCTTCGATGTACGAGTAAACGGTGAGTACGGGGAAAAAAAAAATCGGGACAGGCATACTGTAGCTCGCGCTACAATGCCTGATTTTATGGTAGAACAAAACATTTTTTTTTTTTTTGGGGTTTATAGGGTGAACCCCCGCTTTAAGTAGAAATATAGGCGATACTTTTTTTTTTTTTTAGATAAGAGTAAGGGAGGGTTATAATCCCTGTCAGTTTTTCTTTTTTGCCACCTGTGTCCCATTAGAGAGATTTACCTTCACTTCCTGTCACACAGAAGCGAGAGGAAATCCTGCAAATTAATGCCCCTTTCACACAGACCTATCGATATATATATATATATATACATACATACATACACACACACATACACATTATATATACATACCTATATATATATATACACACACACACATTATATATACATACATTATATATATATATATATATACATATACATACACACACATACACAAACCATATATATATATATATATATATATATATATATATATATACATACACACACACGCGTGTGTATATTTATCTGTGTGTATGTAACAGACCAAGCAGATAGATATAGGGCTGGATTCAGGTAGCTGCGCCCCTTCTTACGGCGGCGCAGCATATCGTATTTACTCTGCGCTGCCGTAAGTTTGAGAGGCAAGTGCTGTATTCACAAAGCACTTGCCTCCTAACTTACGGCGGCGTAGCGTAAATGGGGCCGGCGTAAGCGCGCGTCATTCAAATGATGTTGAGGGGGGCGTGTTTTATTTAAATTAGGTTGACCCCGCGTATTTGAAATTTTTTACGAACGGCACATGCGCCGTTCTCGAAAAAATCCCAGTGCGCATGCTTGAAATTCCGACGCAAACCGCCATTGCTTTCGATGTGAACGTAAATTACGTCCAGCCCTATTCGCGAACGACTTACGCAAACGACGTAATAAATTCAAATTTCTAAGCGGGAACGACGTCCATACTTAACAATGGCTGCGCCACCTAATAGCAGGAGCAACCTTACGCCGAAAAAGCCTAACGTAAACAACGTAAATAAATTGCGCCGGCCGTACGTACGTTTGTGAATCGGCGTATCTAGGTAATTTGCATATTCTACGCCGAAAACAACGGTAGCGGCCAACGTAATATTGCACACAATTCTACGCCGCCGCATTCAAGTTACGTCGGCAGAGGAAGCCTTTTTTTTTAGCGGATCTGCCTTTGAGAATCGGCGTAACGATACGCCGGCGCAGATTTGAAACTACGGCGGCGTATCTGGAGATACGCCGCCGTAAAAGCTTCCTGAATCTACCCCATAGTATACATTAGAAAACATCCTCATGACCTAATATAGCTTTTAGTACTAGTCAGAAACCCACATTAAATTCCTCACCCACTATTTCAAAGCCACTGTCTGGAAATAGTTGTGAGTAACATCAGCTGATTGCTCTATTCTTCCCCATAAACTCATTAACCTTTTTTAGGCTTCCTGTTTTGTAGAGCTGAATTGTAACGGAATATAAATCAGTTTCTATTTCAGCAAACTGAAGGTTGTACAGCTCTGAGGTACAGGAGAAATATCATAGGCTTGTTATATCCGATAGTTATTACTCTGTAATATTAAAGGGAATTTAAACCCAATAATAAAACTTTTATATGTTGTAGCTCAACTAAAAGCAAAGCAAATCAATGGTATCTTTCTTGTGTAAACTGCCAATCCTAAAGTGACGGAGGTGAACAAAGCTGACTTGGTTAAAATCCAGCCTGGGTGGTAGCAGAAGCTGCCTCTATAGATGCAGTGAAGGAGTGAATGTGGCCACGGGAAGTCTGCCAACCACAGGATCATACACTGAAGGTTACAGGACCCTCAAGGTGCTGCCCAATATATTATTTGTAATATAATAGAGCACATATAAATAATAGACCCTCAAAAAAAAAAAAAACGAAGAGGAGGAGGATGAGGATGGGAGCTCATGGTGAGTGTAGGATTGAAACTCAAAAATAAAAACCTGATGTAGCTCAACCAACACAATGGTAAAAAGGGTCTATGACTCCACTCACCATACACCTATGATTGCAAAAAATACACTTTAATAATTGATAAAAAGTAGTGGAAAACGACACTGATAAAAACATCAATCATACAGAGCAATTATGCTATAAAACATATAGTCCACCTCTGGATGGCTGAGGTATGTAGTAGATGGGGAAATTTGTTGCGTCATAGTTTCATCCCCAGGCTACAATGGCCTATCAAAGAGGGGTGTATATAACCTAGTAAAAACTTGGTTGACATTTTAAAAGACTTTACAGGTTACCAGTGTAGAGTTAAGCCGAGTACACACAGGCTAAATGTTGGGAGACATTTGCAGGTTAAAAAAAAAAACGGCCAACATTCGGCCCGTGTGTATGTCAGTCTGTTGGACGAGCATGCTGGAGAACCAGCAGCCAACCAACTCCCGATCAGCGCTCTTAGCCAATAGCAGTGTTCTGGGGGGGGGGGGGGGTGTATCCCTTATCAGAATACGACGGCTAAGTGGAGGAGATCCGACCAAAGCTGTCCATATTTTTTCCTGCACCCCAGCGTGAACCAGGCTTTACACAGAAGGTCTGGTGCTAGAATTTATTGCTCTCGCTCTGACATTTGCGGCAATACCTCACGTGTGGTGTGATTGCTGTTTGCGCCTGAACATTGGGCGATTACTTTTTTTTTATTTTAACACTAAAAACATTTAATTTTCCCTTTTTTTTTTATCAACCTTATTGCTATCACACGGGATCAACAATGTCCCTTGTGATAGAATGGTCTGTGACAAGTCATATCTCTCCTCTGGCCTCCAAAGCATCTGATCAAACCAAGATCGGTTTACATAAGTCCGAAACCAGAAGCGACAAAATCCTTGTCATATCCGATTTCTGATGTCACAGTGGAAGGAGCAACATCAGTTCCTCTCACTGTTTATAAACAGCCTAAGGGACGTTAACCACCAACCCAGTATAAAACAGATTTGTTACTATGTATCACACACTAATTGTTATATACTTAGGAAACATATCATGACATTGGTATGCTGTGTGTACAGTTATTACACAATGGCTCTGTGTCCTAGATACATTGCTGTCCAGGTTTATCCAGGTCTGTCCAGGTTTATAAACACATTGCAGGTCACTAAACTTGACACACAGATATAGGTAAATGCAGAATAAATTTAATGCATGACCATGCCTTGGTGGTAATGTCACTTTCCAACATATATATATATATTAGAGGTGCAACTGATCACCGTTGATCCGTGATCCAAACGGGTAACCCCCTTCGGATCAGAACACATTGTGTTCCGCGGATTGCCGCCATGGCCATAACATTAGGAAAGGTCGCGGCTTCGGCCTAGCTCTGGAGCCGCGGCCATCTTGGTACACCCAGCGGCGGCCCTCCTCCCACAGAGAAGGAGGAGGAGTTTACACCCACAGAGGAGGAGAAGCTCGCACTTGTGGGACACACACACCGCTGGGTGTCTGTACTATGGGGGGTGTCTGTACTACGGGGGGTGTCTGTACTATGGGGGGTGTCTGTACTACTGAGAGGGGGGAGTGTCTGTACTGAGAGGGGGGGTTGTCTGTACTACTGAGAGGGGGGGGGGGGCGTCTGTACTACTGAGAGGGGGTGACACCAACCCTATTGACACCACTGCAGTGGGGGAGAGATGTGGATATTAGTGGGGAGATGTGGATATTACAGTGGGGGGGAGATGTGGATATTACAGTGGGGGTGAAAAAAATGTTTTTGCCGATCCGAAAAATGATCCGATCCGTGACTCTGATCTGAGGAACGATCCAAACTGTGAGTTTTTTGATCCATTGCACACCTAATATATATATATATATATATATATACATACATACATACATATATACACACACACACACACATACATACATACATACATACATACACACAGACAGAAATTGCACTGCAATGTAGAAAAATAATAGGTGTTTATTGCCATTTTTGGCTTGTGGCTAGAGTAGGGAAGGGATAGACCCTCTGTCAGGTTTATATTGCTAAGCAGAAAAAAAGAAAGAAAGAAAATACTGCGCTCCCTAATGGTGACTAAACACAGTGAAAAAATATATAACTAGGATGCATCGAACAATAAAGTAGGGGCAATATTGTAAATATGAAGCTGCAGTTTTAGAATGTGTGACAACACATTAAAAATAGAAATAAAAGGAAAAGAAACTGCGCTATAAACCAGTAATATATATATATATATATAAAGGTGGTGAGAGTCTAAAGACAACCAGTACATAAAAAATAACGATTAAATTATAACGTGTATCGTGTTAAAACAAACAAAAAAAGTCCAAATGCCAGCAAAAATGCCAGCAAAGATGAAAATCCTGGTAAGTATCTATCAGCAGCAAGTCCAAAGTGGTAGAAGTGTTTGGAAGAAAGCCTATAGTATCACCCAATGACACACGTGCGCTTCCACCAGATAAACAAGTCTGCTTACCAGAACGCAGACTATGATAAGCCTATCAAACAGGGAAGTAGTATGGAATAACCCGAATAGATGGGGATGATCAGCTCAATATCCAAAAAATTCCTCCAATTCTTAGTAGTGTTGACTGCATTTGTTTTCCTTTTTAGGCTTTACTTTCCTTTATTTTTATATGGTGATCTGGCCAGTAAGTTCTCTGGACTTCCCTGGGGTGATCAACCAATTTCCAAAACAAAGACCTCAAAAGCTGGCCAACGATACCATGGTTCTCTGGCCCTATCCACCTCTATGTAGTCTTTATCGATATTGTTTATATTGCTGTCTGTTCGCCACTGGGGAGGTTCAGTCCTCTATGGCAGGGGTCTCCATACTTTTCAAGCAAAGGGCCAGTTTATTGTCTTTCAGGCTTCAGGGGGGCCGGATTCTGACCAGTGGGGGTAGAAAATGTCCCAAGGGCCAAGCATCAGTGAGAATAACCATGGCCCCAGTGCTGGTGGGCAGTAGGAGGAGGAATAGTGCTCCATCATTGCAATTAGTAGAAGAAATAGTTCCCCATTGTTGGTGTCATTATGAGGAATAGTGCCTCATATCGTTGGGAGCAATACTGACCCAAGGGCCAGATGAAGGCTAGCAAAGGGCCACATCCGGCCCTCGGGCCGCAGTTTGGAGACCCCTGCTCTATGGTCCCACCATTGTCAGAGGTGCAGAAAGTAATGGGAATTATTGGGTGTCATTTATTTCGGAAGAACGCTATTACTAGACCACAGAGTGCTGTGTCTGCAGGGGATCTCTCCAGAAGGGACAGCATTATTGTAACAAATACTGTTTTTTAAAGCTGAACTCTGGGCACAAAAAAATGTAATTTAAAAAGGAAAAGTTCATCTTCAGCAACATGTTACATAATCAGTAATACAGAAGCCTCGCACACCCCGATCCCCCACTGTTCCAGTGGACGGAGACCCCCTCTCTGCACCTGCTATCAGAATATAAAAACAGTGCTCTGCTCACACAGCCACGTTCCTTCACTCACAGCGATCTGTGAATGAATGAACTACAAGTCCCATCTGCCACCACGGCAGACAGCTTGTAGCTCTCAATGACCTATCAGGGCGCTCATCAGCACCCTCATAGTCCACTGACATTTCTTGCAGTTATTGTCTGCCTGCAAGGAGGTACAGGCAGGCAGCTGTCTGGAGTGTCTGTAGGAGCCTGACTTTGCACCTGCAATCCACTGATCATGGGTATAATGCCTTTCAAGCTCCATGGTAAAAAATAATAAATGCACATTTCTTTTACAAAACTGGTGAACTTAGCCTTTAAATGTATTCCTCAATACTGTAGGCACATCACTGACCAGTGCAGAGCTGTGGGATGGCCTCACATTTATTATAGCAAAAAGTAAAAAATATAGATTTTTTTTCAAAATTGTCGCTCTATTTTTGTTTATAACGCAAAAAATACAAATAGCACCAAAAGAAAGCTCTATTTGTGGGGAAAAAAAGGATGTCAATTTTGTTTGGGAGCCACGTCGCACAACCACGCAATTGTCAGCTAAAGCGACGCAGTGCCGATTCACAAAAAGTGGCCCTGTCATTGACATGCAAAATGGTCCAGGGCTTAAGTGGTTAAATGCTAAGAATATGCATTCATCATGCATACTAGGGGGAGTACAACTGGGGGGGATCCGTAGTGAAGAATAGGATGCAATGCCAAGCTGTGGTTTCCAAAAGGACTCCAGAGAGAGAGAGAGATATCATTTTGCCCCTGTTCAAATCAGGAAAGAACTGGATTTATTCACTCTTGAGAAGAGCAGAATTAGGGGGGATATGATCAACATGTACAAATATATAAGGGGTCCATACAGTGAACTTGGTGTTGAGTTATTCACTTTAGCCTAGGTTCACACTGCTGCGAATTCAAAATTGCGGTAAAATGCACGATTTTACCGCGATTTCGCGGCTGCGATTTCGGCCGCAATTTAATGTAAATCACGGCCCGAAATCGCAAAAAGTAGTACAGGAACTACTTTTTGAAATCGCAGATGCGGCGTCGCACTGATTAGGACAGTGCCATTGCCGACAATTGCCGCCGATTTGAGATGCGATTTGACATGTCAAATCGCATCTCAAATCGTTCCAAATCGTACCCAGTGTGAACCAGGGCTTACGGTCAATACAGAGGACACTCTTTACGTCTAGAGGAAAAGAGATTTCACCTCCAAAGACGGAAAGGTTTCTTCACAGTAAGAGCTGTGAAAATGTGGAATAGACTCCCTCCAGTAAAGTGCTTTAACCGCTTAATCACCGCCCTATAGACGATATACGTCTACAAGGCGGTTCCTTAACTCTGGGAGGACGACCATGGACGTCCTCCCAGAATCGCACACACGGGAATGTCCGGACCCGACGGATCACGGTAAATCGTCGCTGATGGCGGCGGTTTACCACATGATCGCTCCGTCCAATGACGGAGTGATCACTTGTAAACAAACCGGCGTCATGTGATGACGCCGGTTCCTCCCTCCCCTCTCTTTACCGAACGGGTACAGTGTGAGAGGAGAGGGGAGAGAGCAGATGCAGCACGAGTGCTGTGGGCTGGATCTGTGACAAATGCAGTCACAGATCCAGCCATCCATCCATCCCTACATGCTCATCTATCCCTGCCCATACTGTGCAATACACAATACCCTGTGCAATACTCTGCAATACCCCACAATACTCTGCAATACCCGGCAATACCCTGCAACGTCGCCTATGGGGATTTTTAAGTAGCGAAGTTTGGCGCCATTCCACGAGCGTGTGCAATTTTGAAGGGTGACATGTTGGGTATCTATTTACTCGGCGTAACTTCATCTTTTACATTATGCAAAAAAATGAAGAAAAAATAAAATACTACATTTGCTAAATTTTATAACAGAAACAAAGAAAAATTCATTTTTTTTTACAGAATTATCAGTCTTTTTTCTCTTATAGCGCAAAAAATAAAAAATCCAACGGTGATTAAATACCACCAAAAGAAAGCTCTATTTGTGTGAAAAAAAGGACGAAAATGTCATTTGGGTACAATGTTGCATGACTGAGTAATTGTCATTCAAATTGTGAGAGCACCGAAAGCTGAAAATTGGTCTGGTTATTAGGTGGGTTTACGTGCCTGGTGGTCAAGTGGTTAAGAAAGGTCTGGATTCTTTCCTAAGTGCACACAATATAACTGAGTACTAACATTTAGGCTGGGTTCACACTACTACACTACTTTCATCCTACTTTGCTCTGCTACATTGGTCCTACATTTATCCTACATTGGTCCTACATCCATCCTACTTTCATGAACAGGATACTACTTTGGTCCGACTTCAATGATATTCAATGGGCCTGAAGTAGGATCAATGTAGGACCAAAAGTAGTACAGGGAGCATTTTCAAAGTCGGACCGACTTGTGTAGGACGCTACAAGACGCTCTCATAGGGAAACATTGAACACAGAGCAAAGTAGGATGAAAGTAGTGTAGTAGTGTGAACCCAGCCTTATAGGTAAAGTTGATCTGGGGAAAATCCAATTGCCTCTCGGGGGATCAGAAAGGAATTTTTCCCCTGCTGTAGCAAATTGGATCATGCTCTGCTGTGTTTATTACCTTCCTCTGGATCAACTGTGGATATAGAATTGGGTGTATGTGATTGTATGATATTATTTTTATTTTTTTTATGGTTGATGAACTAGATGGACTTGTGTCTTTTTCAACCTGACTAAACTACGTAACTATGTAACTATATAATTACACAGGTTCTGAGGCTAATTTAATGCAGATAAGGCACCAAGTGATTTTAATTACCACCTTAATCACCCACAGAACTTGTGCAATTAATATATGTTTGGTTTTAAAGGGATTAGATGGCAACCCTAGCTTTGCGGCCTCAGCAAAATTGAAACAGCAAGCTGCTTTTGCTGGGCGGTGCCACCGCCAAGCGTGACTAAGGCAGCTGTATGGGGCCATGCCAACACTGCACCACACTTTCAGCATGGTAATACAGCAATTATAGGGTTTGCGACATATCCCCTCCTCGCCACCCAACACCTCTGAAAAGCGTCTCGAGTGTGGATTGCTTTTTAGAAAAGTGGGAGTGGCTGCCGCAATATTGGATGAGCCCCAAAAGAAAGCATTGTTAAATAGTGACTAAGTTATTAGTGTTATAAACAGGTCCATAGCAGAAACCTAGATATTGCTGTGTAGGGATTAGCCGAACACCCCCCCGTTCGGTTCGCACCAGAACCTTCGAACGGACCGACCGTTCGCGCAAACATTTAGAACCCCATTGACATCTATGGGACTCGAACGTTCGAATTCAAAAGTGCTCATTTTAAAGCCTAATATGCAAGTTATTGTCGTAAAACGTCTTTGAGAACCCGGGTCTTGCCCCAGGGAACATGTATCAAAGGGAAAAAAGTTTTAAAAACGGTCGTTTTTTTTCAAAAACTTTTTTTCCATTGATACATGTTCCCTCGGGCAAGACCCGGTTCTCAAAAACGTTTTCACAGGCATACTATAGACACCCAGCAGGTACAATATTAAAAGGAATTTTTCATTTTGTTTTTATTTAAGCACCATTAAAATCACTGCTCCTGCATCAGTTCCTTTAAATATTGTACCTGCTGGGTGTCTATAGTATGCCTGTGATAACGTCTTTAAATAGCACAATCACCTGCCTGCCAGTAAATTAGGAAGAACTGATCTAGCTAAACTATACAGTGTATAAATATATGTACAACACATGGGATGTATATATATCCACTACACACTGTAACATTAACTGACTAGCCTGCCTGCTCTATCTACCTGCAAAAAATGACACTCTCTCTGTCTCTCTCTGTTCTCTCTTAACCACCGCAACACACTACACGAGGCCGCCCTGCAGGCGGCCTTTTATAGTGTGGGGCGTGTACTAAACCCCCTGAGCCATAATTGGCCAAAGCCACCTTGGCTTTGGCCAATTATGGCTCTCCGTTTTTTGCGCGCTGTGATTGGCCAAGCATGCGGGCCATAGTGCATGCTTGGCCAATCATCAGCCAGTGAATTATGGTCTGTGAAACGTAACTCGAATTTGGCGCGAACGACCCGTTTTGTTTGTACTTCGACGAACGATCGAACATACGATGTTCGAGTCGAACATGAGTTCGACTCGAATACGAAGCTCATCCCTATTGCTGTGGTACATAGGGGGGAATACCGGCAGCTGAATTGGGTAAAGATGGCTTTTTAAAGGGGTAGTAAAGGTTTGTTTTTTATTTTCTAAATAGGATCCTTTAAGCTAGTGCATTGTTGGTTCACTTACCGTTTCCTTCCATTTCCCTTCTAAATGTTTTTTGTCTTTGTCTGAATTTCTCACTTCCTGTTTCTCCTCAGTAAGCTTTCCCTCATCATCTGGCTGGGGGTTAGTCAGCCAGAACAGCTTACTGAGGAGGAACAGGAAGTGAGAAATTCAGACAAAGAAAAACATTTAGAAGGGAAATGGAAGGAAAAGGTAAGTGAACCAACAATGCACTAGCTCAAAGGAACCTATTTAGAAAATAAAAAACAAACCTTTACAACCCCTTTAATAATAAAAGTAAAAATACTGTTTCTGTATATCGGGACATGACAAGTAGATGTAGAAAATGACTGAAGGGTCTACTCAGAGAGAAAGAACAGCTACCTGTATGCCAGCCGAGTATACAATTTGTTTATCCCAAGGGACATAAACTTTAATGTCCTCTAATTCCACAATAATCTCACACATGCTGACTGTGCTTCTTGAAAAGCCTTTCCACTAATCCACATCCTATTTCTTCCCAATGCAAACCAGACGCCAGCTATTTAGCAGAAGAAATCAATTGAAGGACAATAGGAGCCTGCTATTGATGACCTATCCTAAAATGCTAGCTGTCCCGCTGTCCCGCTGTTCCAATGACTCCAATATTTCCTGACGCAGTCATCTGGATCCAGTATACAGATTAGGCGACAAAGCTGCTGCCCATGTAATCAAGTGTTGTATTTAGACACATAAAAATGATTGGTTAAGCACTCGTAACAAATTCAATTACTTGGAGGTTAGATTAACCACTTGACCTTAAAGATTTACCCCCCTTCATGACCAGGCCATTTTTGCGATACGGCACTGCGTTACTTTAACTGAAAATTGCGCGGTGTACCCAAATACAATTTAAGTGCTTTTTTTCCCCAAACAATTAGAGATTTCTTTTGGTGGTATATTTGATCACAGTTTGTGCTATAAACAAAAGAAAGACCAACAATTTTGGAAAAAAAGAAAAACGATTATATATATATATATATATATATACACACACACACACTATGGGGCTAGATTCAGCAAGAATTTACGCCGGCGTATCTATAGATACGCCGCGTAAATTCAAAGCTGTGCCGGCATATCTTCTTTCTGTATTCAGAAAGCAATATACGCCGAAATTAGGCTAAGATCCGACTGGCGTAAGTCTCTTACGCCGTCGTATCTTAAGGTGTATCTTAAGGCTTTTTCCGGCGTAAAGTTTCTCCTTCTATATGAGGAGCAACCAATGTTAAGTATGGACGTCGTTCCCACGTCGAATTTTGAATTTTTTAAGTCGTTTGCGTAAGTCGTTCGCGAATAGGGCTGGACGTAATTTACGTTGACGTCGAAAGCAATGATGATTTGCGGCGGAATTTCGAGCATGCGCACTGGGATTCTTTCACGAACACGCCCACATCATCCCCATTTGAATAAAGGGGGCTTATGCCGGCCCACATACGTTACACCGCCGTAACTTAGGGCGCAAGTTCTTTATGAATACGGAACTTGCGCCCTAATTTACGGCGGCGTAATGTATCAGAGATACGTTACGCCCGCACAAAATTACGCAGGGCTATCTGAATCTAGCCCTATATATATATATATATATATACACATACATATATATATATATATATATACACACACACACACACACACACACATATATATATAGAGAGAGAGAGAGAGAGAGAGAGAGATACACACACACATACAAAACATATCCAAACAATTGAAAAACAAATCTAATTTCTGTTCTATCAAATTATTAGTTTAAGCAAATATGTATTCTGCTCCATATTTTTGGTAAAAAAAAAAAAAAAGTTCCAATAAGCGTATATTGATTGGTTTGCGTGAAAGTTATTGCGTCTACAAAACGATGAGATTTTTTTTAATGGCGGCAATCAATGACTTATAGTGGGACTGTGAAATTGCAGCGGACATTCTGACACTGACAATTTTGACACTTTTTGACTAGTGACACTAATCCAGTGATCAATGCAAAAAATATGCACTGTCACTGTACGAATGGCACTGACTGGGAAGGGTTTAACTGTGTGCCAAGCCAGTGTTTTACTATACTGTGTGAGATGCTTTTACTGGGAGAAGAGAAGGAAATTATTACCTGCTTTGCAGAGACGCAGGGATCAGGATCCATCCCTTCTGTCAGAACGGCAATCTGCCTTGTTTACATAGGCAGATCGCAATTCTGTGTTTCTGCCTGACGATCAGCAGGTGCCAGAAGGACATCGAGTACCATGCACCCACTGATCAGCTTTGTCTATGTGTAATCACAGTGGAAGTGCGCCCCCTACCCGAAAGTGTCAGATCACGGACATATCCAGCGCACAGCTGCTACCCTGTAGCAGAAAAACAGCTATAAGGTGGACTTATTTACAAACATGTTATACTTTTCCGCTCTGTTGCAGTGGTTTTGCACATAGCAGCCCTTATCTTCCTCTTCTCGGGTCACTCACTGGTGCTCCTGGCCCCTCCCTCTTGCCAAGTCCCCCCAGAGCAAGCAGCTTGCAATGGGGGCACCTGAGCAGGCTCACTCCCAATCCACTACTCTGTGTGTCCATTCACATACACAGCCCTGGCTCGGCCCTGCCCCCTCTCATTCCTCATTGGCTCACTGTCTGAGACTGACAGCAGTGGGATCCAACAGCTCCCGCTACTGTCTCAGCCAATAAAGAGGGAGAGTCCCTGGAGAGTCGAGGCTCTCCTGAACATTGCTGGATTGCTGGAACATTGCTGGATCACAATGGGGCTCAGGTAAGTATTAGGGGGGCTGAAGAGCTGCTGCACAGTGAAGGTTTTTTTACCTTCTTGCGTAGGAAAACCTGGAGCTTTTAGAACCACTTTAAGTCCAGGTTCACACGATTTTACTCTCGCTTCTCAGTCCCGATTTTGGCCGCAATTACATAGACATTTGTGCAGTTTCTGCACACATGTCAATGTAAATTGTGGGCTGAAATCGCAAAAAGTAGTACAGAAACTACTTTTTGAAATCGGTGCGGCGCCACACTGATTAGGACAGTGCCATTTCTGCCAATTGTCAAATCGCACCAGTGTAAACCAGGGCTAAATAAAGGTTTACCACCTTAAAGTGGAACTTCACCAGTCCGGCTTTATGTCCTCCCCCACCCATCCTATACCACGTTAAAAAAAAAAAAAAAATGGGGATTGCGTACCTAGTTTTGGTAGGTACCTGCTTCCACTTCCAGTCAGATCACCTTTTTTTTTATAGAAATCTATACATTAAACCAAAAAGTTGGACAACTGAGGGGGAAACAAGGGAATTGTTAAAGTGATCCTGAACCCTCAGCTAATTTAATCACTTACTGAATTTGCAGCTTCTTTATCCTTTAATCCTTTCCCGCGTTAGTGTTAAGTAAGTGCCATGACTGCTGCCCCAGCAGTTTGGGATGGTTTCTTTTTTCTTTTTTGCAGCATCCTTTGGAGCCACCCTTGTATGCAGGGACTAGAGTTGTGTCTCCCTACACGGTGTGCATCAGTAGAATCACACAGCCCCCTAGCCTAGGGTGGCAAGGCACTTCCCTGCTCCTCCCTCTTCCTTCTCCAAGCTTACAGACTGGTAGGAGACTACACTGTCCACTACTGACTCTTTCCTGTGAAGGCTGGAAGTTCTGCAAAACAGCACCGAGAGAGCAGTAGCATTATAAATTGTAAACTGCAAGTGTTAAGAATTTTAAGAAATCGTTTTTCCGGGAAATGTTTATTATATTGTACTCTGTGTTTAAACTAAAACCACTTGCTGACCGCACTATAGCCGAATTGACATCCTCCCAGAACTGTCCCCCTGCTGCTGCGTGCGCCCAGCGTGCACTGTGATCGCTTTGTCCTTCGGGACACAGTTGATCACAGATCAAGGTAAAGGGCCAATCAAAGCGGCCCTTTACCATGTGATTAGTTGTGTCCAATCACAGATGATCATGATGTAAACACACTTGCTGGTTATGGACATTCCTTTCCCTGCGCCGTCACAGCATGAGGAGAGAAGAGGAGAGGTGGCAAGTGTGAAAGGGGACATCTACACTGGTAATCAGGGCACTAATCATTAGTGTCCTGATTATCAGTGCACCTCATCAGTGCTGCTGATGAGTGCCCACTGCTGCAGCCTATCAGTGCCCATCATTAAAGCGGATGTGCGCTCAAAAAAAAATATTAAAAGCCAGCAGCTACAAATACTGCAGCTGCTGACTTTTAATATTAGGACACTTACCTGTCCTGGAGTCCAGCGGCGTCCGCAGCAGAGGACGAGCGATCGCTCGTCACCCTGCTGCTCCCCCCTCCATCCACGGTGAGGGAACCAGGAAGTGAAGCACTCCGGCTTCACTGCCCGGTTCCCTACGGTGCATGTGCGAGTCGCGCTGCGCCAGCCGATTGGCTCACACGCTGTGTGCTGGGAGCCGAGTGTTCCCAGCACACAAAGGGGGACAGACGGGAAGTCAGGAAAAACCCGTCTTTTGCCTGTGACGTGTGGCCGGAAGTGGGTGCAAATACCTGTCTTTAGACAGGTATCTGCACCCCCCTCTCCCCTGAAAGGTGTCAAATGTGACACCGGAGGGGGGGGAGGGTGCCAATCAGCGCGACTTCACTTTAGGGTGGAGATCCGCTTTAAAGGAAAGAAAACCTACCTGTTTGCAAAATTGGATAAAAGAAACTAAGAAAAAGTTTTTTTACATTTGTTTAGCAAAAAATACAAAACCTAGAGGTGATTAAATACCACCGAAGAAAGCTCTATTTGTGAAAAAAAAAAAATGAAAAAAATCTCATATGGGTAAAGTGCTGCGCCAGGCAGCAAGTTCCATTATGAATAATGCAGCCCTATGTGTTATGTATACAGGATGGCGTTTTCTAAACAGCGCACTACGTGATGGGACGGCTGTATGAGGCTGCAGAGAAAGCCCGCTGCCCTCTCTCACCTGTATAAATAATCGCTTACCCAGCTCGGGGCCCCCAGAGGAGAAAACCAGAATGCCGCCACTGAAGTCACTTTTCCTGCTATTCAGGATTGGCAGAGCCTTTCTAGTAAATGGTGGTTTAATGTCATGTTGTAGAAATGTGTCGAAAGATTACACAAAAAAAGCTTTTCTAACGGAAGAGTCTTTTATATCTCTGAATAACCTCTTCATAAACCGGTCTTGGTTTGGAAGCTGGGGCGGCTTTTGATATGCAAAATAACTGATGGAAAGCAGAGAGATGGAATCATCAGTTGTCTGCCCCTTCCCTGCACATTGGCTTTAGGATCAGTGGGAGTGGCCATACATACAAAGATTTATAGATGGATTCAGAGACGTTTACGCCGGAGTATCAGTAGATACGCCGTCGTAACTCTGAATCTACGCCGTCGTAAATGTAAGCGTATTCTGGAAACCAGATACGCCTAAATTAGGCTAAGATACGAGCGGCGTAAGTCTCCTACGCCGTCGTATCTTAGGGTGCATATTTACGCTGGCCGCTAGGTGGCGCTTCCGTTGAGTTCGGCGTAGAATATGCAAATGACTAGATACGCCGATTCAGAAACGTACGTGCGCCCGTCGCAATTAGTTACGCCGTAAGAGATAAGCCGGCGTAAAGATAAAGCTGCTCCCTAGGTGGCGCAGCCCATGCAAGGTATGGACGTCGGAACAAGCCTATCTTTTTACATCGTTTGCGGAAGTCGTACGCGAATCGGGCTGGACGTAATTTACGTTCACGTCGAAACGGCGTACTTTGGAGCAATGCAAACTGGGATATGTCCACGGACGGCGCATGTGCCGTTCGTTAAAAACGTCAATCACGTCGGGTCACCAGTCATTAACATAAAACACGCCCCCCTGTTCCACATTTGAATTAGGCGCGCTTAGGCCGGCCCATTTACGCTGCGCTGTTGTAACTTAGGAGGCAAGTGCTTTGTGAATACAGCACTTGCCTCTCTGACTTACGGCGGCGTAGCGTATATGCGATATGCTACGCCGCCTCAAAGTTACGCCGGTATACCTGAATCCAGCTAATAGTCTGTTCACACTGTGGGTGGAAGAAATGGATGTGTCCATCCATGATAATTCATGCAGATGGATACATTTCCCACTGCAGGATGTATTCTGACAGCCAGCACCTGCAGATGTCACAATACCTAAATAGTGACTGCGGCTGATTGGAAAGTATTTTCCGCACTGCGTCGCTTTAACTGACAATTGCACGGTCGCGCGACGTGGCTCCCAAACAAAATTGGCGTCCTTTTTTTCCACAAATAGAGCTTTCTTTTGGTGGTATTTGATCACCTCTGCGGTTTTTATTTTTTGCGCTATAAACAAAAATAGAGCGACAATTTTAAAAAAAAAAATGCAATATTTTTTACTTTTTGCTATAATAAATATCCCCAAAAAATATATAAAAAAACATTTTTTTTCCTCAGTTTAGGCCGATACGTATTCTTCTACATATTTTTGTTTAATTTTTTTTTGCAATAAGCGTTTATTGATTGGTTTGCGCAAAATTTTAAGCGTCTACCAAATAGGGGATAGTTTTATGGCATTTTTATTAATAATTTATTTTTCTAGTAATGTCGGCGATCAACGATTATTATCGTGACTGCGACATTATGGCGGACACATCGGACACTTTTGACACTATTTTGGGACCATTGTAATTTTTACAGCGAACAGTGCTATAAAAATGCACTGATTACTGTAAAAAATTACACTGGCAGTGAAGGGGTTAACCAGGAGGGGCGCTGTAGGGGTTAAGTGTGCCCTAAGGGAGTGATTCTTACTGTGGGGGGGGGGGGCGTTGCGCTTGCGACCCACGGCTGGGATCTTAAAGGGGACGTACATGTATGCCCTTGTGCTCAACCGTGACATTTTGTCAACGTATATTATCGTGCGGCGGTCCTCAAGCGCTTCAGATTTGGCAATCACAGAGCGCGCAGCCCGCGCACCACAGGAGGACGTCAATAGACACCCTCTCGGCAAAATAAGCTGTCATTCGGCTATGGCACGGACGCCGATCGGTTAATAATGCCTTAAATGGAGCAGTGAGGGGTATAGAACAGGTGAGCGTCAGCGGGTGAAGTTTATTTTGCCCAAAGTGGGCAAAGTGACAGATTAAAATGAAATAAATGGTGTATGTAAACTCTACATACATTTTTCGGACGTTTGACATTATGGGGGTTATTTACGAAAGGCAAATCCACTTTGCACTACAAGAGCAAACTACAAGTGCAAAGTGCAGTCGCTGTAGATCCGAGGGGAACATGCAAGGAAAAAAACAAAACAGCATTTTAGCTTGCACATGATTGGATGATAAAATCAGCAGAGCTTCCCCTCATTTCAGATCTTCCTCTCAGATTTACAGTGACTGCACTTCTAAGTGCAATTTCAAGTGCACTTTGCACTTGTAGTTTGCACTTGTAGTGCAAAGTGAATTTGTCTTTTGTAAATAACCCTCATTGTGTCACTGTATTATTATTATAGCTCTGACAGATTACGCAGTGCTTTCCAACATGAGGGCAGACAGTACAGTTACACCACTGTTTAATACAGTAGGAATCAGGGGGCCTTGTTCATGGAGGTTACAATCATTGTATAAAGTTTTCTTAAACCTCTGGAAGGTTTTACCCCCTTCATGACCTGAGCATTTTGACAATGACAATTGTGCGGTCATGCAACACTGCACCCATATGAAATTTTTATCATTTCCCCACAAATATAGCTTCCTTTTAGTGGTGTTTGATCACCACTGGGTTTTTTATTATTATATAAATATAAAAATAACAACAATTTTGATTATAAAACATATCCAATAAAATACAATTTCTTCCTAAATGTATTCTGCTACATGTCTTTGGTAAAAATCAAACTGCGTTTTTGGGGACACTATAATATTGGGGACTCTAGTATAGTTCTGATCGTGATCAAGATACATGATTCGTACAGATATTATACTAGTAATGGTGGTGATCAGCGACTTATAGTGTGACTGTGATAGTGTGGCGGACAATCTGGTACTAACTGACACTGCCTGGACACTAACTGACAAACAAGCACTGACCTCTCTAGTGACACTCATACAGTGATCAGTGATAACACTGTACTAATCACATTTGCTTGGTGAACAGGGCGATCAACGTGTTTACTGTGGAAGGCAATCAAGGGGTTAAATGGGCCTAACAAGTGTATATGTGCTGGTTGTACTCACACAGAATCTGGCCGGCTTTCCTAAACGAAAGAGAGAAAGAAACCGGCCAGATCCCCTGTATTCTGTTTAGAAACACTCAGAGTTCTGTTCTGTGATTGACCACAGCCAATCAGCAGGTAAACAGCCAATATAATTAGCTGTAACCTGCTGACAGATTCATGCTGTGTCCAAATCACACCAAAGAACAGCAGGGGGAGCGCACAGCGTGCCTGAAAACCAGGAAGTAAGCCGTAACCTACCTGTAAGTCATTTAGCCTGGAGCTGCTACCCAGCCGCAGCAAGTGATTAACCACTTAAGGACCGCCTCCTGCACATTTACATCGGCAGAATGGCACGGCTGGGCACAAGCACGTACAGGTAAGTCCTGTGCTAGTGCCCAGCAGCGTGCGCCCCGCGACCTGGTCCGAAGCTCCGTGACCACGGGAGGCGTCATCGATCGTGTGATCCCTTTTATAGGGATACACAATCGATGATGTCACACCTACAGCCACACCCCCCTACAGTTAGAAACACATATTAGGTCATACATAACCCCTTCATCGCCCCCTTGTGGTTAACTCCCAAACTGCAATTGTCATTTTCACAGTAAACAATGCATTTTAAATGCATTTTTTGCTGTGAAAATGACAATGGTCCCAAAAATGTGTCAAAATTGTCCGAAGTGTCCGCCATAATGTCGCAGTCACAAAAACAATCGCTGATCGCCGCCATTAGTAGTAAAAAATAAATAAATAATAAAAATGCAATAAAACTATCCCCTATTTTGTAAACGCTATAAATTTTGCGCAAACCAACCGATAACCGCTTATTGTGATTTTTTTTACCAAAAATAGGTAGAAAAATACGTATTGGCCTAAACTGAGGAAAAACATTTTTTTTTATATATTTTTGGGGGATATTTATTATAGCAAAAAGTAAAAAATACCACCAAAAGAAAGCTCTATTTGTGGGGAAAAAAGGACGCCAATTTTGTTTGGGAGCCACGTCGCACGACAGCGCAATTGTCTGTAAAGCGACGTAGTGCCGAATCGCAAAACCTGGCCGGGTCCTTTAGCTGCCTAAAGGTCCGGGTCTTAAGTGGTTAAGCAAATTGTTTTTCGCTAATATGTTTCAGTTTCTTGCATCCTACCGTTAACAGCACGTCTTCTTTCCAGCTGACAATGCTAAGCTGCTGCCTTGCAATTCACAGCATAGTCAGGCTGCCATGTGTGCTCCTTTGGTTGGTCACTAAGCTAACTATCTGCTAGATCTGATAGGCACTGAAGAAGTGTACACAGCAGGCCGACAACGCTGCTGCTAATTGCAAGGCAGTGGTTTGGTGTGGTCAGCCTGCAACAGGAAGTGCTGTTAATGGTCGAATCTCCAGGCAGAAAACTGAACCAAATGAAAAAAAAAAACCACTGGGCTAGATTCAGGTAGCCCTGCGTAATTTAGTGCAAGCGTAACGCATCTCCGATACGTTACGCCGCCGTAAATTAGGGCGCAAGTTCCGTATTCATAAAGAACTTGCGCCCTAAGTTACGGCGGTGTAACGTATGTGGGCCGGCGTAAGCCCGCCTAATTCAAATGGGGATGATGTGGGCGTGTTTCATTTTAATTATGGTTGACCCCGCGTATTTTACGTTTTTTACGAACGGCGCATGCGTGAAAGAATCCCAGTGCGCATGCTCGAAATTCCGCCGCAAATCGTCATTGCTTTCGACGTGAGCGTAAATTACGCCCAGCCCTATTCGCGAACGACTTACGCAAACAGCTTAAAAAATTCAAAATTCGATGCGGGAACGACGTCCATACTTAACATTGGTTGCTCCTCATATAGCAGGAGCAACGTTACACCGTAAAAAGCCTTACGCAAACGACGTAAAAAATTCCGCCGGGCGCAAGTACGTTTGTAAATCGGCGTATCTAGGTCATTTGCATATTCTATGCCGAAAACTACGGAAGCGCCACCTATCGGCCAGCGTAAATATGAGACTTACGCCAGTCGGATCTTAGGCAAATTTTGGCGTATCTTGCTTTCTGAATACAGAAAGAAGATACGCCGGCGCAGATTTGAATTTACGCGGCGTATCAATAGATACGCCGGCGTAAATTCTCTCTGAATCTAGCCCACTATTTGCTCAAGAAAACTGCATTCTGTACAATAAGCAATGATGCCACACATAAAAAGAAACATTTACACTTAAGAGCCGGTTCACACTGGGGCGACTCAGCCGCCTGACGAGTCGCGTCCCATTCTATGCAATAGAACCGTTCTAATAGGAGCGACGCAAGTCGCTCCAACTTAGAAAAAGGTTCCTGTACGACTTCGGGGGCGGCTCGGGTCAACCTGCATTGACTTCTATACGAAGGTCATTTTGCAGGTCGCCTCTGAAGTCATCTTCCGGTCGCCTTGCGGAGTCGCCCCCATAGTCGTGCCGCCACAGTGTGAACCGGCTCTTAGGGTATTGATGGGTCCTCGGTTGTTAGCAGTGCTTTTCAAACATTTCTACCTGTAGGACTGCTGTACACAGAGCTTCTGTCGGAGTGTGGCAAGATTTTAACCAGTGTTAAGCTATTTTTACATTTTATTGGCAAGCATGATCTGCATTTCTCTTTGTACTGTCTAACCTGCAGGGGTAATGATTACATAGATTCTATCCCTATTTTTGAATCACCTTTTGCACAATCAGGGGCTGGGGTTGCTTTTCTGCCTTAGGAACCAAACTGCTTATGATCACTGATGTTTTACAGAATTGCAGGTTATCTCTGGAAACACTTCGGCAAAATATTAGAGCATCTGGCTCTAAGGCCTCATGTACACGGGACGCTTCAAAATGTCACATTTATAGGCATTTGACTTTTGTCTCGTAGGCTGGGTTCACACTGGTGTTGTGCAGATCACATACGATGTCTGTGCGATGCAAACACAATCCAGCCTCAAACAATAATCAGCTCTGTGGGAGGGAGGGGTTTGCCTGAGAAAACTATTTTCTCTTCCTGTAAAGTTGCTTCAGTTAGGCTGGGTTCACACTACGGTTTTCCCGTCCGTCAGCCGCATACGATTTATATGGAAAACCGTATGCGGCTGAAACGGACGGGAACGTATGGAACCGCACACATGTGCGTTTTCCATTAACATTAATGTTAAAGGAAAACGTATGCGTTGCCATACTGTTTTAAAAACGACCGCAAAACCGTGGTTGAACACGGTTTTGCGGACGTTTAAAAAACGTTTTGCCAGCAAATCGTACGCACCCGGATGCATCTGAGTGCATACGATTTGCAATGCATTCTCTATCTATACGTTTTCCCGTCCGGGCCTGTACGTTTTCAATACTGAAATCGTATGCGGCTGACGGACGGGAAAACCGTAGTGTGAACCCAGCCTTAAAGGGGTTGTAAAGGTAAAAAAAAAAATTGATTCTGCTTTTAAATGTCCTTATTTCTTCTGAGAAATCCTCACTTCCTGTTCTTCTGTCTGTAACTCCACACAGTAATGCAAGGCTTTCTCCCTGGTGTGAAAAAAGCCTCTTGAGGGGGTAGGGGGCGAGCAGGAGTGTCAGGGCGCCTACTAATACACAGCTCCTTTCTCTATCTGCAAAGTAGAGAGCGTCCTGACCCTCCTGCTCGCCCCCTCAAGAGGCTTTCTCCACACCAGGGAGAAAGCCTCCCATTACTGTGTGGAGTTACAGACAGAAGAACAGGAAGTGATGATTTCTCAGAAGAAATAAGGACATTTAAAAGCAAAATGGAAGGATGAGGTAAGTGAAGGAGGACTGCACTAAGGTAAAGGAAGCCATTTAGGGAAAACATTTTTTACCTTTACAACCCCTTTAAGACAGTGATCCGACTTTGGAGGCAACTTCCATTGAAATCAATGGGTACAAGTCGCCTAGAAGTCGGATTGAAGTAGTACAGGAACCTTTTCTGAAGTTGGAGCGACTTCAGTAGTGTACATTAAAGCGGAGGTTTACCCTAAAAAACAACAATGTACCATCCAAACCAGCATACTAGCGTCTACTACAGTATGCTTTTTTTTTTTTTTCCGCTGTACTTACTGTTTAATCCGTCACTTTCGTTTCAGACTCCCGCGGGGAGTAGGCGTTCCTATGAAGAGGGGAACATGATTGACGGCCGGCTATGGCGCGTCACGCGTTCCGAAAATAGCCGGAGTAGGACTCGGCTCTTCACGGCGCTATGCGGCGCCTGCGCACAGACTAGGAGCTGACTGCGCAGGCGCCGTAAAGATCCGAGTCCTATTTTGGCTATTTTCGGAACGCGTGACGCGCCATAGCCGGCCGTCAATCATGTTCCCCTCTTCATAGGAACGCCTACTCCCCGCGGGAGTCTGAAACTAAACTACAGGATTAAACTGTAAGTGCAGCGCCAAAAAAATAAATAAATGCATACTGTACCCGACGCTAGTATGCTGGAATGGATGGTAGACCAAGAATTTTTTTTTTTTAGGGTGAACCCCCGCTTTAAGACGGCTCTCATTCACTTACATTGATTTTCTCATGTCGGCGACTTGGGACGACTTGAAGTTGGAACCCAAGTCTCCCCTGTGTGAACCGGCTCTAAAGGTTTTACATAAATAAACAAAATATGATCAATTGTAAGCACTCCAGCCAGTGGTAAAAGGTTTGTTTCATCCCTCCAACTGATACATCTGCAAGAGAGCTTGGTCTTTTGAAAAATCAAAGCTATAGTTTTCAATAGAGGATTTAATATACCGTATTTATCTGCGTATAACACGCACCCTAACTTTGAGAGGAAAGTTTCAGGAAAAAAACTTTCCACAGCCCCCTGCGTATAACACGCAGGCACAGTTTACCCTCGATTTTCACGGTAAAAAAGTGAGTGTTATACGCCAATAAATACAGTAATTTGACAGACACTAAGAACCTGCAGACATTACAACATATCTCACACCCACATCAGCCTTTGTGCCATCTGCTGTAGCTGCCTTTGGCATTGCCATGTTATCCCCCCAGAACAGGCTACATACATTAGGGCACATACCTCCATATGTAGTATAGTTACGTGCAACACGCTGAAGTGTATTTTGTGTTTACTGTAGTAAATCTTTGATGTGAGAATAACTGGATGTGAGGGTAGATGAACCCAGGGAAGGTGAGTGTTGTCATAGGCCAGGTCCCAAGGTCTCTCTTTAACAGACTGACATTTCCTTAATGTTTAACCCATTGATAAACACCATCCTGAAAACACTGCATGCAGCAAATTGCACAGTCAGTTCATGTGGAACGCATGTGCAAATCTAGTTTGGCTGGAGGTTTGGTAGACTGTGTCCAAAACAACTTCAGCTCATGAGTAAGGAAGAAGGCTATCTCTCATGGTAACCAGAGTTCAAGGTATTTAGGACTTGTTAAATGTTGTGTCACTCTCATACATTTTACTTGGATGGGACAAATGAGCAAATGGAGGCCAGGAGGGTAGATGTGAGCAGAGGGAGGCCAGGATGGTAGACAAGAGCAAAGGGAGGCCAGGATGGTAGACAAGAGCAAAGGGAGGCCAGGATGGTAGACAAGAGCAAAGGGAGGCCAGGATGGTAGACAAGAGCAAAGGGAGGCCAGGATGGTAGACAAGAGCAAAGGGAGGCCAGGATGATAGACAAGAGCAAAGGGAGGCCAGGATGGTAGACAAGAGCAAAGGGAGGCCAGGATGGTAGACAAGAGCAAAGGGAGGCCAGGATGATAGACAAGAGCAAAGGGAGGCCAGGATGGTAGACAAGAGCAAAGGGAGGCCAGGATGGTAGACAAGAGCAAAGGGAGGCCAGGAAGATAGACAAGAGCAAAGGGAGGTCAGGAGGTAGACAAGAGTAAAGGGATGCCAGGAAGGTAGACAAGAGCAAAGGGAGGCCAGGATGGTAGACAAGAGCAAAGGGAGGCCAGGATGGTAGACAAGAGCAAAGGGAGGCCAGGAAGATAGACAAGAGCAAAGGGAGGTCAGGAGGTAGACAAGAGTAAAGGGATGCCAGGAAGGTAGACAAGAGCAAAGGGAGGCCAGGATGGTAGACAAGAGCAAAGGGAGGTCAGGAGGTAGACAAGAGTAAAGGGATGCCAGGAAGGTAGACAAGAGCAAAGGGAGGCCAGGATGGTAGACAAGAGCAAAGGGAGGCCAGGAAGATAGACAAGAGCAAAGGGAGGCCAGGATGGTAGACAAGAGCAAAGGGAGGCCAGGATGCTACAGGAGGACTACAGGAGAGTCAGGACACCCTCTACGTTGCAGATAGAGAAAGGAGCTGTGTGTTAGAGGGCATCCTGACTCTCCTGTAGAGAGGGGAGGGGGTGAGCATGACACTCCACACCAGCCTTGCATTACTGTGTGGAGTTACAGACAGTAGAACAGGTAGTGATGATTTCTCAGAAGAAATAAGGACACTTAAAAGCAAAATGGAAGGATGAGGTAAGTGACCCACAGAATCTGCAGTTTTTCGGGTCGTATAACAAACAGAGGGGAGACATTTGACAGGCAAGGATACATGCAGGAGGCATGTATATCCTTATAGATCAGCACTATGGCAGTAGTTTAGAAAGGATGAGAGTGGGCTTACATCCACTTTAAGGCTGGGTTCACACTAGTGTCAATTGGATGTGGGGGTTTGTTTCCCTGCATCCAATTCGCATGACAGGAGATTGTGACCAGCTCCCTACGGTGCCGGTTCACATATATCATGTACAGATGATTGATCGGTTTTGGTGCATCCCCTCCCACAATACTTTGATCAGCCACTTTTTGGGTAAATGACAACCAGCATCCTTCAACCCACTCCCTCTGAGCCAAGTCTGTCATGGACCAGTTCCCAGCCTGTGACTGGACACTGGACAGTGAAGGAGAAGCAGCGCAGTGATCATCTCTTCTTCCTATCAGCATGCTCCTTGACAGCATGTGAACCGATTGGCCCATTGTGCTGCTTCTTCCTCTCCCAGTTTGAGCGCTGCTGTACAGGAACTCTAAAAGGCTAATGCCAGGTTAATGTCAGGTATGTATATTTATAAAAAAAGAAAAATATTGCATTTAATAATGAAATAATATCAGGGCTCGACAAATCCCGGTCGCCATGGCGACTAGAAATAGGGTCCTGGCGACTTGGCTTGGAAGGGGGGGCATCTGGTGAGCTGGCGCCATCTGGTGGTGAGCCGTTGGTATTACAAGTTATTAACACCAGATGTGTAAGCTGGCGCCATCTGGTGGTGGCCGTTGGTATTACAAGTTAAGCATTACAAGTTAAACAGCAATTCTAATGTAATTTTTCACTATTTTCACTGCCATCTTCTTCCCTCTAATTAGAACCCCCAAACATTATATATATTTTTTATCCTAACACCCTAGAGAATAAAATGGCGATCGTATTTGCGTAGCGGTCTTACAAGCGCACTTTTTTGGGGAAAAATTACACTTTTTTTAATTATTAATTAATAACAGTAAAGTTATCCCCATTTTTTTTAATATTATGAAAGATAATGTTACGCCGAGTAAATTCATACCCAACATGTCACGCTTCAAAATTACGTCCGCTCGTGGAATGGCGACAAACTTTTACCTTTTAAAATCTCTATAGGCGTTGTTTAAGAAATTCTACAGGTTGCATGTTTTGAGTTACAGAGGAGGTCTAGGGCTAGATACCTCACATGTGTGGTTTGAACACCGTTTACATATGTGGGCGCTGCTCACGTATGTGTTCGCTTCTGCGCGCAAGCTCGACAGGGCGCGTTTTCTGGCTCCTAACTTTTTTTAGCTGGCTCCTAGATTCCAAGCAAATTTGTCAACCCCTGAATAAATACAGTACTGTATTCATTTATGCCTCTGCTGAGATCTTCCTAATGACTCAACAGTTACAACATTAAAGCGTCAGATGTGTGGGGAAAAAATGCTAAACTAGGTCTGTTACACTCTCATCTTTTACGGGAATTCTTCAATGTCATTCCTGGCCAAAAAACAAACAAGAGGGCTAACACTTCCCCAGAAAACGCCTGCGAAGGAATGAGGCAAGACGCAGAAGAAAGCTGGCTTAATTAAAATAGGTTAATCATGCCCTGTCTGGCCTCGTGATTCAGCTAGAAATGACATGCAGCGATTAGAAGAAGTCACACCTTGTATGTTCAAAGATCACCAGATACAGAATCTGTCCAATAAGAAAAAGTTACCATACTGCAGCACTGATGATAATATTGTTTCCTTAAAATGTATGTAAAGCCAGAATATTTTTTTCTTTTTTTTTTGAGATTTGGATGAAACATGAAAGGGTTAAACCGGTCAGGTAATTTTTTGCTGTCGAAAATAACTATACTGGAAGTATAGATAAACACCGCGCTACTATGAAAAACGTATAAATTGCAGCCAACACCACAGAATAGATCAATTCCGAAAAACAAACAAAATAAAACAAAGTGTAGCGCTAATTATAAGTGAAATAAAGGATTGGGTATATTGATAATTAGCCAATCATAGAAAAGTGTCCATATGAAACACGTTGAAGTAGTCCATAAACATAAACTGTAAAAAAGTTACTACTAAATAGATCCTCAAAATTCAGTTCAAAGTGGGTAAATGTGCAAAAAGCTTCAATAAAAAAAAAAAAAAAAAATCCTAATAGGTAAAAGATGTATAAATCCAGCACCGAAGTGAATGGAGGCTTACCAGAAGCTGTGGACCCAAAATAGGCATATACCTAATGGGTCAATTGCGCTTAAAGTTGATGATACCAGCGAGGAGGTGAAGTCCAACACAGGATCAGGTGAAGGTCGGTTCAGAGGCACCTTGTAATAGGTTGTAGACTTGGGTCCATATGGAGGTTCAGACACGGAAGTAGGAAGAAAGAAGGCAAAGATGCACATAGTGTAAATCCGTTTAAAAGTTTACTTGGTAGCAAAATCAAAAAAAGGGGTTACACTCACATTTTCAGCACTTGTAACAGGCATGTAACAAAAAGCAGTATTGTCAGCAAATTCCCGACATGTTTCAATCTAAACGATCATCATCTGGGGTGGATGATGATCGTTTAGATTGAAACATGTCGGGAATTTGCTGACAATACTGCTTTTTGTTACATGCCTGTTACAAGTGCTGAAAATGTGAAAAGTGCTGCGGTCATGGAGCTTCAGGCCGGGTCGTGGGAATGCTAACTGCACATTGTTTGTGCTCTCAACCAAACTGTCAAACCATCCAATGGTTGGTGTCATAACTGATCACATGTGCAGCTTCATGGCAGTTGAAGATTGAACAAAGGCCAAGATGGCTGCTTCCTTGGCTGAAAAAAATAGGAGGGTTTACTTCCACTTTAAGGGATTAGTTCACATCCTCCATATACTCGTTAGATCCACAATCATTGGTTGGTAATCCTACCCCAAAAAGTACTACAAGTATGGATGTCACATGAGGTCGCCCATGTGGAGATATAGGAAAATGTTGGTGTACAGGATCCTCGGGAGCCCCAGACTTGTCCCATAGTAGGCGGTTTCCACAGGAGGACAACACTCATTTTCCTATATCTCCACATGGGCGACCTCATGTGACATCCATACTTGTAGTACTTCTTGGGATCGGATTACTAACCAATGATTGTGGATCTAACAAGTATATTGAGGATGTGAACTGATCCCTTAATGGAGCACTATTCATTTTCCATCCTAAGTGAGGAGTATATATATTAGACCTGTGTTTTCTGTGCCATGTGGTCACTGTTGATGATGTGGGTTACTTTTGGTCTCCCCCCTAATCTAGATGCCCTGGATGGCTTTAAGATTCTGAGTTAGTTACGAAGCTAGCAAGCCCTGAAGAAGCGGATACATTGAAAGTGAAACATGTTGGCTACTTTAATGTACCATCTCTGTTTGATATTCTGTATATACACTAGGGGTGTGTGTGTATGTGTGTGTGTTAGCCCCCCCCCACTGTTTTATGTTTATATGTCTTTTTTCTATTATCTAATATTTAATTGCAAATATGCATCTTTAATTGTCTGAAGGAGACCATTTAACGCCCAGATCCGTTACAAATTCTCTTTTCCCATTGTGTATATTGAGGGTTGGGCACTCCATGACAATATTATTCTAACTTAAGTATATGGTCCTTGACTATACATTTTTTTTATACCGATAAGTTTAAGAAAATCCCCCAAAATTAGGGAAATCCCCTACTTAGAAATAATTGGGTTGATTTCCTCACACTAGAGCATGCAAAATCTGATGCAGCTCTGCATAGAAACCAGTCAGCTTATAGTTTTTTTTGCCAAAGCTTAAAGTGTTGCTAAACCCAGGAGCCTGCATTCACTATATCTGGTCTCCCACATTGCACAGAACATGAAAATGCAAAAAAAAAAGCTTGTAGGAGGAGTTTTCATTTTCCTCTGACTGTCCTATGAGGCTGCAGGACTCCTGACCCTCTGTCTGGACAGTGCTGATTGGCCATGTGCTGATCACATGCACCCCCCCTCAAAAAAACTCTCTAGCAATACACACCAAACTGAGCATGTGCAGAGTGACTCCAAAGGCTCTGTACTATGAGGAGATGGGGGAAGTGGAAGAACGGGAGGCTCAGAGAAGCCAGGATCAAACAGCCTTTTTACACAATGCGGAGGACAAACCCCTTAGGTTCCACAGTGAGTATAACAAGTATGCTTTACTGTATATAGAGACTCATTTTACTGTTAATGTTTTAATAACACTTTAATTGAACAAGTTGAAGTTAGAAGTTGATTGGTTACCATACACAGCTGCACCAGAATTTGCACTCTCCAGTATTAGTAAATCAACCCGAATGTGTATGCTGCTGCTCCTCCAGGTGGGCCATACAGTCCCTTTCACCTCCAATGTTTTCAGGTGCAAGCACCGCAAATCCAGCCATGTGGAACAAATTCAATAGCATCCAAAGGGCTAGCAGCGCAAAACGCATTGACCGTTTCCTTGCTCCCACGGTGTCTACTGTTGCTGTATATGGCGTTTTAAAGATTATCAATAAAGTAGATGCTGTTTTCACGTGTGCAGTCCTTTGGATCCTTTTGCATTCCTTCTTAGACAATTGTGACAGGAACAGGTGTCCCCAGTGGAAATGTCCCTTCTATCCCAACCACATCACTACCTGCATGGAGTTTGCATGTTCTCCCTGTGCCTGTGTGGGTTTCCTCCGGGTACTCCGGTTTCCTCCCACACTCCGAAGACATGCTGGTAGGTTAATTGGATCCTGTCTAAATTGGCCCTAGTCTGTGTATGTATGAATGTGAGTTAGGAGCCTTAGATTGTAAGCTCCTTGAGGGCAGGGACCGATGTGAATGTATAATATATGCGTACATGAATGGTGCTATATAAGTACCTGTAATAAATAAACAAATAAAATATTCCTGTTCTGGGGAAAACTCTAAAATGTTCGATTTTTCCCTCACTTTCTGCAGTGACAGTTGTCACCACCAGTACAAATAGAGGGACGGATCGCCCCAAGTTCTGCAAGGCTTCCTCAAACTGCTCAGTTATCTGTCTGCAAAGTTTTGTACAGGCGAGATACATTAATAATATTGGAGGCCATATTTGTGATACTTTTCTGCCATTATGGCTGCATTGCAAAGTCCTGTGCCAAATCCAGAACAGCCATGCAAATATTTTTCTGCCATGTGCAATGAATGAGACAAATTTAAGTTGTTCTTTTTTTGCGCTGCTTTTACATTCTGGTTCTGTGGCTGTGACAAATTCATTAGGAATGGTCTCCATATCTGTGATAAGAAACGTGGCGGTAAATTAGACCTCTTGTGGGTTGGAGTCAATTCTGCATCAATTACAGACAATTACATGAATCCACCATTAGTCTGTTATATAGTATCTCACAAAAGTGAGTACACCTCCTCACATTTTTTTAAATAATTATATCTTTTCATGTGACACCACTGAAGAAATGACACTTTGCTACAATGTAAAGTAGTGAGTGTACAGCTTGTATAACAGTGTAAATTTGCTGCCCCCTCAAAATAACTCGACACGCAGCCATTAATGTCTAAACCGCTGCCAACAAAAGAGTACACCCCTAAGTGAAAATGTCCAAATTGGGCCCAATTAGTCATTTCGCCTCCCCGGTGTCATGTGACTAGTTAGTGTTACAAGGTCTCAGGTGTGAATAGGGAGCAGGTGTGTTAAATTTGGTGTTATCGCTCTCACTCTCTCATACTGGTTACTGGAAGTTCGACATGGCACCTCATGGCAAAGAACTCTCTGAGGATCTGAAAAAAAGAATACCGTATTTATCGGGGTATTGTGCGCACCCGCGTATAGCGCACATCCCCAAACTAGAAGGGAAATTTTAGAATTTTTTTTTAGAAAAAAAAAAAAATACTTACAGTTTGAATGCCCCTCGTTTGTGTCTTGCCCGGCATCCATCGGCGGCCTTGTCCGGTCCGGCGTCCATCTGCGGCCTCGGTGGTGTCCTCCCGCGCTGTCTCTCAGTCGAATCCCCGCTTCCCACATTGAGTTTGAACATGCGCCGCCGCCATATACCGAGCGCAGTACACTCTGGTACGTTCGGCCACGCTCGGCTTCTCACGCATAAAGGCTAGGAGGCGTCACAGAGCGTGACCGCGAGCGAAGCCGAGCCTGGCCGAATGTACCCGAGTGTACTGCGCTCGGTATAGGTCGGCGGCGCAGTTCAAACTCAGCGCGGGAAGCGGGTATCGGCGTATATCGCGCACCCACGATTTTGCCCTGATTTTAAGGGCAAAAAAGTGTCTGGTATATGCCGATAAATACGGTAGTTGCTCTACATAAAGATGGCCAAGGCTATAAGAAGATTGGCAAGACCCTGAAACTGAGCTACAGCACGATGGCCAAGACCATACAGGGGTTTAACATGACAGGTTTCACTCAGAACAGGCCTCGCCATGGTTGACCAAAGAAGTTGAGTGCACATGCTCAGCGTCATATCCAGAGGTTGACTTTGAGAGCTGCCAGCATTGCTGTAGAGGTTGAAGGGGTCAGCCTGTCAGTGCTCAGACCATACACTGCACACTGCATCAAATTGGTCTGCATGGCTGTCATCCCAGAAAGAAGACCCCTCTAAAAATGATGCACAAGAAAGCCCGCAAACAGTTGGCTGAAGACAAGCAGACTAAGAACATGGATTACTGGAACCATGTCCTGTGGTCTGATGAGACCAAGATAAACTTTTTTGGTTCAGATGGTGTCAAGCGTGTGTGGCGGCAACCAGGTGAGGAGTACAAAGACAAGTGTCTTGCCTACAGTCAAGCATGATGGTGGGAGTGTCTTGGTCTGGGGCTGCATGAGTGCTGCCACATATATGCATCACTGGGCAGCCATTGTTTTTGCTGAGAGCGGTCTCACAGATCAGCCAATCCTTCCTGCCCCAGGTGTTCAGAATCTTTTAAAGGGATCCTGGGAGTGAGGGAAGGGGTTAAACAAAATGCCAATTGTTTAGTATACCCATTTTTTACAAACTAAATGTCATTTCATTAGGGGTTGCATCTCATGCAACAACCATTTTTTGCACATAAATGACCATACAAATGTCACTTTAAGATGCACACCACTTATCCTCAAATGTTTATTATAGCTCATATACGGAAGGAACGAGAAGGGCGCCATTTAATTTACTATCAGAGAAGATGGCCTGTGAAATGACCCATAATAACAGGCTACGCAAACCTTCAAAAGAAGACTGGAGTCTGAGGACCCTGCAATACGCCACTGCAAAAGATCTCTATTAAATCTGCAATACAATTAAAATATGTTTCAGTACTTCTATTGCTTGTTTTTTTTTTTTTTTAATAAAACACGTCATCCTGAGACCTGTTGTTTTCCAGCACTTTTCGCTCTGCTGCCACAACCAAAAATATCACCTACTTATTAGGTAGGGAGGTACCACACTGTGCAAGTCTCAGCTGAACCAAACTTCATGACCTGGTGTGACCCAGCAGAGATAGGAGCTTTGTATTACAGGCGTGTGCTGCTGCGCCCAATCACCAGTATTCTGTGTAAACATTTTTACACCGGTTCGTTATGGTGATTTTTTGGCACTTTGTTGTTGGCATATCCCAGAATTATTCCTTAAAGGTGAACTCCATCCAGTTTTAAAGACACAAATTTCATACTAGTTATGGATGAACCAGTGGAGTGGTGGAAATTTCATGAACTCGGCAGGAAGCTCACAAACCCTGAACACAGTGCTGAACTCTATGGAAGCCAACTCTAACATAGTGCTGAACTCTATGGAAGCCAACTCTAACATAGTGCTGAACTCTATGGAAGCCAACTCTAACATAGTGCTGAACTCTATGGAAGCCAACTCTAACATAGTGCTGAACTCTATGGAAGCCAACTCTAACATAGTGCTGAACTCTATGGAAGCCAACTCTAACATAGTGCTGAACTCTATGGAAGCCAACTCTTAACATAGTGCTGAACTCTATGGAAGCCAAATAGATTTTATATATATATATATATATATATATATATATATATATATATATATATATATATATATATATATATCTCTCTATATAGATATACAGGTCATTCTCAAAAAATTTGCATATTGTGATAAAGTTCATTATTTTCTGTAATGTACTGATAAACATTAGACTTTCATATATTTTAGATTCATTACACACAACTGAAGTAGTTCAAGCCTTTTTATTGTTTTAATATTGATGATTTTGGCATACAGCTCATGAAAACCCAAAATTCCTATCTCAAAAAATTAGCATATTTCATCCGACCAATAAAAGAAAAGTGTTTTTAATAAGAAAAAAGTCAACCTTCAAATAATTATGTTCAGTTATGCACTCAATACTTGGTCGGGAATCCTTTTGCAGAAATGACTGCTTCAATGCGGCGTGGCATGGAGGCAATCAGCCTGTGGCACTGCTGAGGTGTTATGGAGGCCCAGGATGCTTCGGTAGCGGCCTTAAGCTCATCCAGAGTGTTGGGTCTTGCGTCTCTCAACTTTCTCTTCCCAATATCCCACAGATTCTCTATGGGGTTCAGGTCAGGAGAGTTGGCAGGCTAATTGAGCACAGTAATACCATGGTCAGTAAACCATTTACCAGTGGTTTTGGCACTGTGAGCAGGTGCCAGGTCGTGCTGAAAAATGAAATCTTCATCTCCATAAAGCTTTTCAGCAGATGGAAGCATGAAGTGCTCCAAAATCTCCTGATAGCTAGCTGCATTCACCATGCCCTTGATAAAACACAGTGGACCAACACCAGCAGCTGACATGGCACCCCAGACCATCACTGACTGTGGGTACTTGACACTGGACTTCAGGCATTTTGGCATGTCCCTCTCCCAGTCTTCCTCCAGACTCTGGCACCTTGATTACCGAATGACATGCAAAATTTGCTTTCATCCGAAAAAAGTACTTTGGACCACTGAGCAACAGTCCAGTGTTGCTTCTCTGTAGCCCAGGTCAGGCGCTTCTGCCGCTGTTTCTGGTTCAAAAGTGGCTTGACCTGGGGAATGCGGCACCTGTAGCCCATTTCCTGCACACGCCTGTACACGGTGGCTCTGGATGTTTCTACTCCAGACTCAGTCCACTGCTTCCGCAGGTCCCCCAAGGTCTGGAATCGGTCCTTCTCCACAATCTTCCTCAGGGTCCGGTCACCTCTTCTCGTTGTGCAGCGTTTTCTGCCACACTTTTTCCTTCCCACAGACTTCCCACTGAGGTGCCTTGATACAGCACTCTGGGAACAGCCTATTCGTTCAGAAATTCCTTTCTGTGTCTTACCCTCTTGCTTGAGGGTGTCAATGATGGCCTTCTGGACAGCAGTCAGGTCGGCAGTCTTACCCATGATTGCGGTTTGGGGTAATGAACCAGGCTGGGAGTTTTTAAAAGCCTCAGGAATCTTTTGCAGGTGTTTAGAGTTAATTAGTTGATTCAGATGATTAGGTTAAGAGCTCGTTTAGAGAACCTTTTTATGATATGCTAATTTTTTGAGATAGGAATTTTGTGTTTTCATGAGCTGTATGCCAAATCATCAATATTAAAACAATAAAAAGGCTTGAACTACTTCAGTTGTGTGTAATGAATCTAAAATATATGAAAGTCTAATGTTTATCAGTACATTACAGAAAATAATGAACTTTATCACAATATGCTAATTTTTTGAGAATGACCTGTATATACACTGCTCAAAAAATTTAAAGGAACACTTTTGAATCAGAACTCCTGGCATATTGATCTGGTTAGTTAGGTAGCAGAGGGGGAGAGGTGTATACAGAGGGGGTTGTTAATCAGTTTTAGCTGCTTTGCTGTTAATTGAAATTAACAACAGGTGCACTAGATGGGCAACAATGAGACGACCTCCAAAACAGAAATGTTTTTTTCAGGTGGAGGTGTCTGACATTTTTTTCCCTACTCATCTTTTCTGACTGTTTTTCACTAGTTTTGCATTTGGCTAGGGTCAGTGTCACTACTGGTAGCACAAGGCGCTATAAAGGTTGCACAGGCAGTCCAACTCCTCCAGGATGGCACATCAATACGTGTCATTGCCAGAAGATTTGCTGTGTTTTCCAGCACAGTCTCAGAAGCATGGAGGAGATTCCAGGAGACAGGCAGTTACTCTAGGAGAGCTGGACAGAGCCATAGAAGGTCCTTAACCCATCAGCAGGACTCGGTATCTGCTCCTTTGTGGAAGGAGGAACAGGATGAGCGCTGCCAGAGCGCTACAAAATGACCACCAGCAGGCCACTGGTGTGAATGTCTCTGACCAAACAATCAGAAACCAGTTTCATGGGGCCTGAGGGCCCAACGTCCTCTAGTGTGCTCTGTGCTCACTGCTAGACACTGTGGAGCTTGATTGGCATTTTCCATTGAACACCAGAATTGGCAGGTCCGCCATTGGTGCCCCATGCTTTTCACAGATGAGAGCAGGTTCACCCTGAGCATATGTGACAGACGTGAAAGGGTCTGGAGAAGCCACGGAGAACTTTATGCTGCCTGTAACATCGTTCAGCATGACCGGTTTGGTGGTGGGTCAGTGATGGTCTGGGGAGGCATATCCATGGAGGGATGCACAGACCTCTACGGGCTACACAATGGCACCCTGACTGCCATTAGGTATCAGGATGAAATCCTTGGACCCATTGTCCGACCCTACGCTGCAGTGGATCCTGGGTTCCTCCTGGTGCACGACAATGCCCGGCCTTATGTGGTGAGAGCATGCAGCCAGTTTCTGGAGGATGATGAAATTGATACCATTGAATGGCCCCCACGCTCACCTGACCTAAATCCAACAGAACACCTCTGGGACATTATGTTTCGGTCCATCTGGTGCTGCCAGGTTGCACCTCAGTCTGTTCAGGAGCTCAGTGATGC